>NC_137774.1:109627437-110305580 GCF_963455305.1 Plecotus auritus | reverse complement strand
CTTCTTGGAGTTCTGGGAACACACTATGCTTGTTCTCATATATGTTTTTTCTTCCACCTATAATACATCTCCCCCTTCCTCCTTTACCTAATAATTCCTACTTATTCTTCAAGTCTCAGCTTAGATATTTCTTCAGAAAGCCTCAAACCTGGGTTATATGTTCTTCCTGCATAATCCCATGTATGCTCTATTGTTCCCATTATGTCATTTTACCATATTGCATTATAATTATTCTATATCCTTATCCTCATTAGATTGTAAACTGCAAAAGAACATAAATTATATTTCATCTGTCACTGAATCCCTAGTACCTATCATACTTCAATAAATATTCTTTGACTAAATTATTTGAATGAAAAAGTTTTAAGAGATACCATATCAATGTGGAGCGATCAATAGGTTAGCCATGTAGTATTCAACAAGAAGTTTTTCAGAAATTAATTTCATTTCATTGAAGGACAAAAGATCTAAATAAAATGGAGATCATAAATATTCCTAATTGATCTATAAACCCATTACACTTCAAATAAAAATTTCAATAAGACCATTCAGAAAATTGGACAAATTGATCCTAAAACCTCAATAATTGATAAGACCATGTAGTACATGAAAAACTAGAGAAAGGGATTTGTTCTGGCATACTCAAAGACTCATTGTAAAGCTATAGTCATTAAAGCAGTGAGTTGTTGGGATGAAAACAGAAAAGCAAACAACTGAGGAGAGAAACAGACTATATGTATATATAACAGACTATATGTATATATAACAGACGTAGCATTGCAATCTGTTATAAAAGGATAGATTATTCAATAAAATGATGCCAAGACAACTTGTGTTCCATACAAGAAGTGGTAAAAATAGATTCCCACCTTATACTATGCAAGGAGATGAAATATTCCAGATGGGTTAAAGACCAAAATGTGGAAACCAAAACTGTGGAGGTTTCTCAAGAAAAATGGGAGAATATTTTTAGGCTATCAAGATGGAAGGATTTTTTTTTAAATAAGCCACAAAATGTAGAATACTTATAAGAGAATGTAAATTAAATACACTAACCTTAGAAACTTTCATAGTAAAAAAAAAAAGACATTCTAAAGAAAATGCAAATAAAACATATTTTGGGAAGAAAATCTGGGCAATATTTGAATTTAAATTAAAAACATAAAATTAATGAGAAAAAGTAAAACAGCAGTAGGGGAAAAATGGCCAGGTATTTCACTCAAGAAAATTCAAAGTATCCAATTCAACCTATTAAGACATGTACAATCAAAAAATAATAGAATGCAAATCATAGCAACACCATTTCACATTATGAATCTGGGCTAAAATTTGGATTAGCGGGAATTCTTATACATTGCTGTATAAATTATACAACCACTTAGGAGAACAATTTGGCAATACCTGGTAAAGCTTCATATGCATCCTTGTATCACTCAGCAATTCCTTTTCTAAGTATGTCTCTCTGAGAAGTTCTTACTCATGTTCCCAAGGAAGCATAAGCTAGAAAACTCTTTCTAACACTGGTTAGAATTGAAAAATAAAGAGTTAGAATTACCTAATTGTCCATTTGTAGCAGAATAGATGACCTGAGGTTTAGTCATATATTTATATACTAAACAGCAGTTAAAATGAGTAAACTAAATCTATAACCACCAACATAGGTAGTTCCAACATAGATAATGTTGACAAAAAAACAATTGCTACATTTGTGAATTTTAAAAGCACCATACTGAGTAAAAAGCCATGTTGCAAATAAATATGTTTTTAAAAAGTTTATTAAGCCCTAGTTGGTTTGGCTCAGTGGATAGAGCATTGGCCTGCGAACTGAAAGGTCCCAAGTTTGATTCTGGTCAGGGCACATGCCTGGGTTGCAGGCTCGATCCCCAGTAGGGGGCATGCAGGAGGTAGCCAATCAATGATTCTCTCTCATCATTGATGTTTCCATCTCTCCCTCTCCTTTCCTCTCTGAAATTAATTTAAAATTTTGTTAGAAGTTTAATAAAATACTGACACAAAGATAGTGGATTGCTTATAGGTATATGTAGGATAAGTATAGATACTTGGACATGAATGAGTCTCTGAAATTTTAGAATAGTGATTACTTCTCAAGAAAAAGGGAAAGGAAAGAATATGAGTAAAGTGAAGGAATTGTGAATAGAACTCATCTCTTAAATCTGGGTATCTGGGTATGTATGTTCTATTATTTTTGTTATTTGGTCACATTTGACAATTTTTATATTTATAATTTAAAGGTGATCTTATTTAATATATGTTATGAGCTGAATTGTGTGCCCCAACTTCATCTTGAAGCCCTAACCCCTGGTATCTCAGAATGACTATATTTGAAGATAGGACCTTTAAAGTGGTATTTAAGGTTAAAGGGGGTCATATAGATGAGCCCTAATTGAATCCAATTGTTGGCCTTATAAGGAAATTAAGGACACAGACATCAGGGATGCCAATGCACACAGAAAAGTCCACGTGTGGTCTTACTGAAAAGACAGCCATCCTCAACCCAAAGAGAGACACTTTAAGAAAAACTAGACCTTGCTGACACCTTGATCTTGGACTTCTAGCTTCTGGAACTGCTCCCCAATCTGTGGCACTTTGATATGGAAACCCTAGTAAGCTAATATAGTACATGTATGTGATCATAAAAAATAGAGTTCATAATAAAATTACCATAAAATGGATTAATGTAGAAGAAATATTATAAAGTCTAGATATTTTTTCCACACAAAGAACTAAGTTGATAGCAGATTGTAATGAACAACCCAATGAGAAGAATATCTGAACTTTGCTAGCATTTTCCAGATGTTATTCTTATTGCATTTTAGGCCATCCTGATATTACTTCATGAATGGCCCAAGGGATAATGTGCTTGATGATTTGCATTTTTATGAAAAATAGTAACTTTTTCAGTTACCTTACTTCTTGTATTTTAAAGATTAAACTTTTACTTTTCAGATTTGTTAGCCTAATAGCACCAAGTGACAGAGAATGATAACATACATGGTCTTGGGAATACAAAATTCATTTGTTTTATGACAGTCAACAAAAAAGAACAAGAAGGTATGTGAAATCAGATCTGCCTTTGGGAATAATAAATTAACTGTATTAGTTTGGCTCCATTTAAAAAATTGTAAAGGTTCTCAAAGCAAACCTGAGGCCTGTTTTAGATGTTTAAGAAAATAGAGATATTTCCAAATGAAACACAATGTTCTAAACACATTTAGTGAGATGCATTCAACTATTTTGTTATTATTTTCTACAGAAGCAAGCAAGCAATAGGTTTCAATTTTCCACTGGGAATTATGCTTTGTTTGGCTTTGATAGTTGAGCTTCCTTCCATAGGAAGCCCCAAACTGTCTTGTACAATCGGTCTTTGTTGTATTATAATAATGCTTAGAAATATGGAATGATGCTCCAGTCTAAAGGTTTCAATTTTTATTCAGAACTCATTACTCAAAGTAACAAAGCTAGTTTTGTAAATGCAGTAGTAAAGCATTCTGAGGAGTTCAACTTTCTAACACTGTGGCTTTTTGCTCTAATAATTATATTTAATTATTATGTTTTGCCTCTCAGCAAGTTGAAATGTGGAACTATAATATTAACAAGACTATTACACAAACCTTTGGGTACATCAATCATGCAGTCCCTCAATTGTTATATTAACTATTAGTTAAGAAAACCAACCTGCAGCTAGTCAGAAACCTCTATTTCCCCTCAATTTAAACATTGTTTCCCAAAATGTCTGTTTCTTTGATAAACTGCCTACAAGATTACAATAATTTCATAATGATGATAAACCACTATCAATTTACTACATCAATATACATCAATTGAATTGATTAAACTTACATCTCATTTTGTATAATAGAAATACAATCACTGCAATAAAACACTGTCATGGAATTAATGTCTTCTTACACTGAAAATACAAGTCTTGCCTTTGGCTTGGTATTTTATTAAGCAGCAAGAGACCATTATCCAGTGACAACACTTTATTTCATTGACATCTCAAATATATTCTTAATATCCTTTATATTTATGTTCACTTTAGAATGAGAAGATTAGAATAGGTATTATTATAGTGGAAAGGCATTCATTATTACATTCTGAATAGTATTACCATGTGACCTGTCTCAGCCATAAGAATCTCTTGGGAAGCATTGCATCTTTTATCCTTACACATTCATAGCTGACTATATTCCATGCTATGAATTCTTCCTGTGTTGATCACCAACATTGGCCCAGTATTGTTGCTATATGATGCCCACTTTAATTTACATACTATGGAATTTACTCTGATCACTAAAATGTTTATGAAATATTTTTAAAAGTTATCTAATTTTAAGCCAAAATAATAACCATAAATTCAAATTCTTACTCCACTTTAAAATAAATTTCTTCCTTTCATTTTGAAATCACTGCCCTCAGCACTTTTCCACACTCTGAATTCTAAGGATTTGCCTATGCATGTAAAATACAGAATTGCAATATTATCCTTATAACTCAAACTAAGAGAAACGCAACTTCATTTGAAATATCTAGGCAACTAAGGCCATTTTGGGGCTTAGATTATCCTGTTCTCTATCACATTTTGCATATACAGTATATATATATATATATATATATATATATATATATATATATATATATGCAAATAAGGGGTAAATTATACAAAACCAAATTCTTAAATGTGAAGTGGGAGACAGAATAAGAAACTATTAAAATTCATCTGTGGGCATCGATGTTGAAAGTCTGTACGCACAGCAAGGGAAATTAACACAATTTTAAGATATTACTATAAGACAACATGTTTAGTGTACTGAGTGTTTAAAGTGCCAAATTGCCTTGTTTGTGTTACACCACTGCTATAATCACAGCTCAGCTAGCTATTGAAATGCTAAGTAGTGTTTTGTCTATGCATTATTGTAGAAGTGTTTTGATTAAGAACTGATGAAGACATTAATTTTTTCTCTTTGTGGTTTAAGCATAAGGTAGTAAAAAGTCATGGATTGATTTCTTTGGCTGAAACTTAAAGGGGTCATATAGAAAATCTTTAAACTCCTTAAATTCTATAAAATTCTTTAAATATAAAAGTTCTTTAAAAGGTTGTTGGCTGGCTCCAATGTACCATGGCCAGTTATATAGTTTTTGTGACTTCTCTTTTTCCCTAAAATATCCAAGAAGGACTCACTATTCAGAGCAAATAATGATTTTAAGACCTGAGGTCCTAATTTCATTGATTTTTGCTTTGTTTTGTTTTTGCCTATCTGCTCTTGTCAAAATACATTTAGATTTAATCTGTAATATAGGAAAATACTGTCTTTTAGCATACACCCTAGATATTTTTCTCTGTGATAACTCATATAAATTACTAGTATAAATTAGTATAATAAATATGTAAAAAGTAGTGTATACCATCCATAAGTGTACAACCTGTTAAATTATCGTGATGTAAATAAATTCAATTAAACAAAACCCATATCAAGAAATAAAAATTACCAAAAATTACCTTTATCCTACATTTTAATACTACAGATTAGTTGTGATTCTTTTTGAACTTTAGATAAATGGCATTATAAAGCACATTTTTTTACATCTTGATTATTTAGCTCCACAGTATTGTGCATGTAAATATAGTTTATTCATTTGTATTACATAACATTTGATGACTATATCACAGTATATTTGTCTGATCTATCAATGCAGATTCTGGATTTTGTACATGTTCACTAGTTTTTACCTATAGTATCTGTTTGTGTTGATTGTTTATTAAATGCATAATTTTCAAAACATAGTTGTTTTAGTGTCTGCTAAGGCACTACTAACTACAACTTACTTTCTGTGGATGGTTAAATGCTGTAATTCCAAGTGCATTACATTTTGTAAGGAATTCACTTCAATCAATACCCACAGTATTGTACACATATTCAATTCAACTTAACACTTAAAATGCATATTTTTTTCTGGTGAGAAGACAAAATATATAATCCTAATTTCCTTCCCTAAATCTATTTAATTTATAGTATTAATATGACATTATTTTCAAATTTTACTTTAGACAGTCATCCTTAAAATAGATATTATTTTTGTATTGTTTATCATTTAATTCTCAGGGATATTTACAGTGTGTTTCACATCCTATAAAAATAAAAGTTGGAAGTTAAAGTTATGTAAGAGCAGTCTACTTCAGTGTTACTTAAATAAATAACAATGGTCCTTTTGGCATGGCTCAGTGGTTAAGTGTTGACCTATGAACCAGGAGGTCATGGTTCAATTCCCAGTCAGGGCACATGCCCAGGTTGTGGGCTCAATCCCCAGTGTGGGACATGCAGGAGGCAGCCAATCAGTGGCAGCCAATCGATTCTTTCTTATCATTGATGGTTCGTTCTCTCTCTCTCTCTCTCTCTCTCTCTCTCTCTCTCTCTCTCTCCCCCCCTCCCTCTCCCTTCCTCTCTGAAATCAATAAAAAATATATTAAAATAAAATAAATAAATAGCATTGGAAGAAAAAAAATCCTACAAACTTCTATATTCTGCATGAAAAAAAATCATCTCTAGAGATTAAGAAATGAATTACCATTTCCTTTTTTAATACTCAACTCTTACTTAAATAGCCTAACAATGTATTTTCATTATCTACTATTCATATCCAAATGCACGCCTCTAAGCAACTCACCTTATCAATGAAAAAGAATTTACAGTTATTTCTCCCTTGAAAAAAATTAGAGATAATGAAAATGATGAATAGGTGTGGGAAAGAATTCTTTAAACTGGACAAAATTTCCTAAGTAATAAATTCAACCTCATTAAAATTAGGAACTTATATCAGCATAAAATAGCATAACAAGTATGGAAAAGCAGACTACAATTTAATCAATAAAATGAATCAACTAAAGAACAATGGAGGTGCCAAGATGGCTATGGAGTAGGTGGAAGCTACACACATCTCTTCCAGTGTCACACCAGAATTATAGCTAAATTATAGAGCACTCAACCTGAATAACCAAATGAAGGACAGCTGAATAGGAGTATTATAATCAAGGATTTACAGAAGAAGCTACATTAAGACTGGTAAGAAGGGCAAAGACGCAGAGAGGGCTTGCCCCTGCACTCATGTGTAGCAGCTGAGGAACATCTCAGCTGCAGAAGTCACTTCTGAGGAGTGTGGGGTTTCAATCCCAGGCTGGAATCCCCAGGGCAGAGCACCAGGGCTCAGAAGAGAAGACTGCATAGCATCTGGCAGTGAAATTCAGTAGGGACTTTGTCTGTCTAAAAGAGGAGGGAGTCTTTAGGAAAGACTTCTTTAAGAAAGAAGCCCAGGCACTTTCTTAAAAGGCCAAGGCCTGCTCTTGACAAAATCCTGCTCTTGACACTGACCCAGGGCTTTGGTAGAGGGAAGACAACCCAAGGCTACAGGAGTCCTAAAGAGATCTGGGTGGCATGGCCCTGAGAAGAGATCTGGAGGGCCAGCCACTGAGGTCCCTGTGCTACACCGTACTCAGGGGCCATCTTCCCAGGGTCCAACACTGCTACTTACAGCACCAGCCTGGGAGTGCACTCGATTTCCTAAAATAAAATAAATAAAAGTTTGACAGTAGTAAATGCTGGTGAGAATGTAACCTTAGTATTTTGAGAGTAAAAAATGAAAGTGAGCGGATCATTTTGAGACAGAGAAGGACTCTATTATTATAAATTAAAGAAAATAAATCTGTTGAATAAAAAAAAACACATGAATCCTTCCTTTCCTAGTTAAAAAAAACCACTGAGCCATAAGTATAATAGGGACAAAGATACAACAGATTTAAACATTTCATGCATAGAGAAGTTTACCATTTCTGCATTATTTTTCAAGTTAGATATGGTATTTTGTAATATAATTTTCTGATTTCTTGTAAAATTGCATTTAAATCACAAAATTACAACAAAAAGTTTTACTCTCAAAATACTAAGGAAACTTGCAGGTTTTGTTTAAAACTTTTACAGTCATTTGACAGTTCATTATAGAAAGATTCCATTGTTCATTTGCTAAAAATTAGGTGACTATATTAAAGTTAATTGTGGTGTGTAATACTTTAGCTCTTTGTCAATTCAAAATGATAGTGACTGCAGTTTTATTTCATAAAAAGAGTTGCTACTTTTTATAGCAGGCTGTGAACAAAGAATAGCAAATGATTTTAATGAATTGAAGCTCATGAATAACGTTACTCACCTAGATTTTTGGATTGGAAAAGCATTTTGTTTCAGACATGCAAAGCCTTATATTTTTATTTCAGTGTTTCATTTATAGAAATTGATTTAGGATGCCATCGTGTGGCACAATGACTATGTTCAAAAGGCAAATGCATACTAGAGTAGAATATATATCTATTAGAGTAATGCTACAGTTTTCTTAAAATTTATTTCTGCTTAATAATCTATAAGAGAATAGATAGTTCAGATGAGAGGAAAAATTTGGTTCTTTAACAAGTAGGATACCTCCTTGCCTGTAAGGTGCATTAAGGGAAATAGATACAATCAAATCAAAATTTTGGAAACAACAGTTAGACTGACTCATAATCTTCCCCATTACAAAATTTAAGTGATTGAATGAAGTCATAAAATATGCCCAATTTCAGGGAAAGATGTTTTATTTTATCTTTTTGGCTCCAAAGAATATGATTTTATTTTACTCAACTACTCCAGAAAGAAGAAAAAAACCAAAGAGGTAGAAACTTTTGATATTGAATGAAAATTACAGTGGCCTAAATCTGTGAGTGCTGTTGTCTCATAGAAAGAGAAACAGAGAGGAGGCTTGAATTCCTGAAATGTGGCCATTAGCTTTCTGATTGATCAATGGTTGTCATTTAACTTATTGAACTTTAGTTTCCTCATCTCTCAAATAAAGGGTTTGGATAGGATATATCTATGATCTCCTCTAAATCAATAATCTTCCTACAGTTTCACCTTCCCTCACACTTTAAAAAGCCTTATGTATTAACACCAATAAAAGAAAATTGAATCCTTAGAGGAGAAATAAAGATGCTGAGAATTGAATACACAGTGTGAGAGGCAATAAAATTGAAAAATGAAATTTTACAGATTTCACAAAAGGGCATGATGGACAACTAAGACTGAATGACTCTCAGCAGCTTTCTGGGGATGCAAAACTTGAACTAAGCATAGAAAACCAGGATTTGCATGAGGGAGTATTCTAAGTGAGTGAGGGAGAGTGAGAAATGCAGGAAGAGCCAACAATGGAATCAAGGGAGCAGTTAAAGAGACAGAGACTCTGTACACTACTTGCTATAGACAGAATGTTTGTTTCTCCAAAATTCATATATTGAAACCTAATCCCCAATGTGATGGAATTTGGAGATGGGACCTTTGGAAGGTTGTTGGTCATAAGGGCAGAGCACTCAAGAATGGGATTTGTGTTCATATAAGAGAGAATCCATAGAGCTCCCTTGCCCCTTCCACCATGTGAGGATGCAGCCAGAAAGTGGCTGGCTATGATCCAGTTACACCAGTGGTCTTGATCCGGCATCTAGAAGGGTTCTGGAAACCTGGAGAAGGGGCTGTGCATAAATTAAATAAGAGTCCAGAGATGAAACATAATTTTGAAAGGCATTTGGGGGGCAGAGGAGCTTGGCTAAAGAAACCAAGTTCTCCTTGTCTCAGGACCCCTTGCTTTTTATTAATATAATTTGTCCTAAGGCAAGGTGGAGATACACACATCAAAGAGTAGGGTTAGGTACAGAATCCATTGTCAGATTGGGGAATTGCCTTTGGCTGTTCAGGTGTTTGGCCAACAGGAGGCAATAACATGTAGATTAAGATGCCCTGAGCTGTCTGGCAGCAAGCAATCATCCTTTTCAGGTTTGGGGAAATGCCTTTAGCCATTCCCAACAGGCAATAATATGTGTGACTCAGCCCTTGTTGTTGGGTCCCCAAGTTCCATCAACCTTTCGATGAAACTCTTGCAATTATGACATGCTGGAACTGGCTTCCGGCAATCCAGGAAGCAGCCCTCACCAGACACCAAATCTGCCAGCACCTTGATCTTGGACTTCCCAGCCTCCTGAACTATGAAACATAAATGTTTGTTGTTTAAGCTACCCAGTCTATGGTATTCTACTATAGCACCCCAAACTGACTAAGACACTAATCAAGTGTATTTGATTTGACATAGAATACTTTAATAATCAGGACATTTCACATAGAAATTATTATTTTCAGCTCCTCCTGTATGTAGAAAATCTGGCAACAATGGCCCATAGATCCCTATGTGGCAAAAGCTGATGAGGTTGACATTTTACATCATACATGCTTTCTCCAACCCACCTCATTCTCCAGAGCACTCTAATGTTTCCCCATGCTGACCTACTCTACACCTTATGTTATTTGTCTAGACTTGCAGGCATTAATTAATCTGAGTATGCACCTCCTGAATATAGTCATATAAAGCCAAGTTGGAACAAATGAGGACAGGAGACAGAAAATAAGTGAAGAGACTGGGTACTTTCAGTGTCTAAAAGATAGTTTAAACACATCTATTTTATGAAACGTAAATTAAATACTCTTGAACTAAGCATGGAAAATTATGTAGGATATACATAAAGGCATCTCCAAATCTGAAAGTTTTTGTACTCCCTAATCATATACTTAAAAAATGAATTTTATATTAAAGCAAAAAAGAAAAAAAACAATAATGTCTGCTTTACTCAATAAACTATGTCCCATAGCCACATCATTTAATTCAACATAAGAATATGAAAGTTGATGATAAAATTGATTTTTTAAAAGGCTGTTCATCTCTCTGCACATAGTTTGTGCATATGTAGATCATTTGACTTGCTAAATTCTATGAGGCTCAGAATCTTCCTCAGGTTTTTCAGAAGGGAAGCTTTAATATTAAAAAATAGTCATTTTTCCAATTCCAGTTCTGGGAATAACAAAGTAGCCTGATTTAAATTACCCTCCCTGGGAGAAACCAAGATGGTGGCATAGGTAAGCACCTAAACTGCTGCCTCGCACAACAATTTCAAAACTATAACTAAAAGACAGAATGGATATAATCCAGAACCACAGGAAGGCTGGCTGAGTGGAAATTTTACAACTAGAAGGAAAGAGGAAAGCTCATGGAGAATCAGAGGAGTGGCAAAGGAGGGCTGAGGTACGGAGACACTCGCAGAGAGGAAGGGCGACTGAGTGCCTGGCTGACTTTCTATGGCAGGAGGGGGAAGGAAGCCCCCGACTGTACTGAACCCCAGTTCCGACTGCACTGAAACCCAGTTCTGGGCAAAACCCCGTGGACCCAGGCTCATACAGGGGGAGTCTGGACTGTCAGGTAGAGAGAAAGGCACACGGAGACTCAGAGACTCGGAGACCCAAGGGAGCTGTGGCGGGTCTGGAGGTGCATGTGCACACGCGCACACAAGTGCTTGCAGAGAAAGCTGAATGTGGAGGTTGCCACAAACATTCCCTAGTGGAAGGGAGTCGGAAGCTCCTGACTGCACTGAACCCTAGATCCGACTGCACTGAACCCCAGTTCCGGGCGAGCCCCTGGGGACCCACGCTCTTACAGGGGGAATCTGGACTGTCAGGCGAAAACTCCGGGGCGTCGCGAAGGCAGAGGTCTGGAGGCGTGCACGCAAGGGCAGGGCTGACAGGAAGCCAAGACTGTCTGCTCTGCCCTGAGACTCCGCCCCATCCAAGCTGAGCACAGAGGCTTTTGCAATTTTGCAAGTCTAATCCTATAAGGCTGTCTCCAGCACCAAACTTCTCCCAGCATAGACAGAGCTGATCCTCATAGCCAGCTGGCCTGGAGGTCTATTCCTCCCAGTGATACCAACAACAATCAAGACTTAACTACAACAAGGCTGTACACACAGTACACAAAGGGGTGCACCAAGAGTGTCCACCTCAGGTTAACTGGGGAGGCCAACTCACTGGGCCATATAGGAAACTTAGCACACAAAGCTACCCTACCAACTCAGGGAAGCAGCAAAATGCGGCATCAAAGAAACAGACCACAAACGAAAGAAATGGAGGAAAACAAACAACTGGATATAGAATTCAAAATCACGGTAATAAGGCTTTTTAAGAATATCCTAGAAAAGGCTGATAAATTTAGCAAGAACCTCAAGGATATGAAAAAGGATCAACTAGAAATTAAACATACACTGACGGAAATAAAAAATATTATACAGAGATCCAACAGCAGACTAGAGGAATGCAAGAATCACATCAAAGATTTGAAATACAAAGAAGCAAAAAACACTCAACCAGAAAAGCAAAAAGAAAAAAGAATCCAAAAAGTTGAAGATAATGTAAGAAGCCTCTGGGACAACATCAGAATTATGGGGTGCCAGAAGAAGACAGAGAGCAAGATACTGAAAACCTATTGGAAGAAATAATGACTGAAAACTTCCCCCACCTGGTGAAAGAAATAGACTTACAAGTCCAGGAAGCACACAGAACCCCAAACAAGAGGAATCCAAAGAGGACCACACCAAGACACATCATAATTAAAACGCCAAGGGCCAAAGACAAAGAGAGAATATTAAAAGCAGCAAGAGAAAAACAGTTAATTACCTACAAGGGAGCACCCATATGATTGTCAGCTGATTTCTCAACAGAAACTATGCAGGCCAGACGGGAGTGGCAAGAAATACTCAAAGTGATGAAAAGCAAGAACCTACAACCAAGATTACTCTACCCAGCAAAGTTATCATTCAGAATGGAAGGTCAGATAAAGAGCTTCACAGATAAGAAAAAGCTAAAGGAGTTCATCACCACCAAACCAGTATTATATGAAATGCTGAAAGGTATTCTTTAAGAAGAGGAAGAAGAAAAAAGTAAAGAGAAAAATTATGAACAACAAATACATATCTATCAACAAGTGAACCTAAAAATCAAGTGAATTAAAAACCTGAGGAACAAAATAAACTGGTGAATATAATAGAATTAGGGGCATAGAAACAGAGTGGACTGATAATTCTCAGGGGGAAAGGTATGGGGGGTGCAGGAAGAGACTGGACAAAAATCGTACACCTATGGATGAGGACAGTGGTGGGGAGGTAAGGGCAGAGGGTGGGGTGGAACCGGGTGGAGGGGAGCTATGGGGGGAAAAAGGAGAAACAATTATAATAATCTGAACAATAACGATTTATTAAATAAAAAAATAAAAATAAATTACCCTCCCTGAGGTGACAATCATAAATTAGATAAAATATAAAAACCAACTATTTAATGGCACTGGACAGCAACCAAAAGCAGGCAAACTGAAGGCAGTTGAACTCTTGAAAGAAAGATAATGCAACTGGGTGATATAAACATTTATGTAACTTCTCTTGAGGCACACTCCAGCCTTCCCAGATTCAGAATAGCTACTGTTCATGCAAAAACTTTGAGGCATATCGCTTTAGGTGTCAAAGAATAGAGTTTAAGGCTTCTGGATGGCTGGAAATTAATAGAGAAAATCCCAGAAAGCATGGCATCCTAAGGAACAAAGCGTGAAAATCTGTATGTGAATCACCTTTAATCCTGGGATATCCTGTGAAATGAACACAAGACTAAAGAGAAGAATGAAAAACAGCAGCTGGGAGGCTAATGAGCTGAGCAGAAATGTCATCTATTGACCACTACAGGAAAGAGAGTTTAGGATTTGCAAGCTGCTAGGTCTGAGCAGCTTGTCCAAACTGTTAGGTGGCCAATAAATTTCCAAAAAAATATACCTTAAGAGTAAAGAATATGTTCCAGGATTAAGGAATTTTTCCTAAGATTGAGAGCTAAACTGAAACATATCTTCCTAATAAAGTGAAAACCAAACCTCCACAAGTTAATCAGCCAACAATTAAATTGCTGACACTAACAAAATCAAAACTTTTCACAGCATTCTACCAGAATCCAGTCTCTACAATGTTTCTACATTTTATATGAAGCAGTATAATACTAATGAGACTTTGACATGTTGAAGATGCATACTCTAATAACTTAACCACCAACTAATATAAAATAAAATAGAAGGGTTGCAACAAAAAGGCCAATACATAATATAAAATGGAATAGTAAAACATATTACATTAATCCAAAAAGGGCAGAAAAAGAGGAGAAAGGATGCAAACATAGAGAACAAACAGAAAAATTGGTAGCTCTGAATTTAATCATGTCAATTTTAAATTTAAGGTGGTGAATGATTCCAATGAAAAGACAAAGAATATAAAACTCATTTTTTTAAAAAAAGACCTAACCATATGTTGTCTATAAGAGATATATTTTAAATTTAAAAATACAGATAAGGTGAAAGGAAAAGAGTAGGGAAAATATAGAAGTACATATCATGAAAAGGTAAGCATTAAAAAATAGTATGGAAATATTAATATCAGATCGGGAGGATGTTCAGACAAAGGAAATAAACCAAAATTAAAGAGAATAATTCAAAATATTAAAAGGTTCAATTTCTCAGGGAACGTTAAAAGGATAACTGTGTACTTAATAGGAGAGATTCAATATAGCAAACTCTGACAGGGTAATATAGTCAAATCTACAATTATAGCTGGGGATTCTTACATCTCTATCTTGTAGTAGATACAA
The DNA here is from genome assembly GCF_963455305.1 of Plecotus auritus. Lineage (NCBI taxonomy): Eukaryota > Metazoa > Chordata > Mammalia > Chiroptera > Vespertilionidae > Plecotus > Plecotus auritus. Next base: position 110,290,995 of record NC_137774.1, on the reverse strand, counting down.
TTAAAAAATAGTTTAAAAATTAGCAAAGATAGAGAAGAGTTTCATTATTCTTTTAACCATGGTGAGCTAATTTGACATTTATAGAACACTACACACAAAGACAGAATACATATTTTCAAGTGCACCCAGACATTCACTAATATAGACCAAACGCTCAATCATAAAAAGTATCCCTGTATTTTTTAAAATTGAAATTTTACAAAATATGGCCTCTGATAACAGTAGAATTAAATTTTATGTGAATAAAAATGATAGCTATAAATCCCCTACATATTTGTAAATTTAAAAGTATATATAAATAGCCATGATTCAAATAAGTTGTTACAGGTACAATAAGAAAATATTTTGCACTTGGTTAAAACGAAAATACAAAATCTTATTAGAGGGAAATTTGTAGCTTTGGAGATACGCCTTAGAAGAGAACAACAGTTTTAAAATCAATGCTCTAAGTTTCTACCTTAAAAGGCTAAGGAAGGAGGAGGAGGAGGAGGAGGAGGAGGAGGAGGAGGAGGAGGAGGAAGAGGAGAAGGAAAAGGAGGAGAAGGAGGAGGAAGAGGAGGAGGAGGAGGAAGAAGAAGACGACGACAACAACAAAGTATATCTAAAGTAAGTAGAAAAACAACAACAACAAAAAAAAAACCTATGGTATAATGACACCAAATGGATAGTCAAAATAAGTACTTTGTAAGATAAAGTCAAGGCTGGAGTTGAGGATAGCAGACTCACCGCTGCATCATGGGGCTGGAAAAAACACTTGGGAAGCTGAAATCTTCAGAAAAATCATCCTGTGAAAGTACAAGGCTTTCTGGATATATAAATAGTTCTGGAAATATAAATAAGTCTGGGTATACAAATAGCTCCAGACATATAAATAGCTTTAGACATATAAATAGTTTTATACATATAAATAGTTCTTCCACGATACAAAGAACTTTGAACATTTTTGTAAATCCTTATAAGCTGATCAAAATACAAGATATGAAGTGGTGTGGTTTGTTTGCAAATCATTTATTTGCCTGTTGTGTAGGGACAATAATTTTATTTCTGGAATAAGTATACTCAATATATTCCACTAAAATGTTTCCTTCAAAGAAAGTGACATTGCTCCCATTGTTTCCAGGGCTCTTGCAAGCATAAATGGGTGTAATATGTGGTCTGGACACCTTTTACCTGCTTACAGTGTAATAGGGGGAAAATCTGCCTTCTGTTGCACTGTGCTACACCAAAGAGGAAGGCAGAAGAATCACTTGAGCTAACAATAAATCATAATCTAAAGAGATAAACTCTTTGAAGACAAAATACTGACATCTCAGCTATTAATTAGCTTCTATTTATAAAGGAATTGCAAGAGAGAAGTAGACTGTAAGTACTCATTAGTTGTGTTATAATTAATTATTATACATCCGCATCTTTGTGATAATGTTATATAACCCTTAAATTATGATGACAGGTCTGCGCCATCTTGATCCGGAAAGTGGAGCTTATCGGAAGCCTGAGAATCCACAACTGCGGCACCCAAGGAACGACTGCGAGCCCCAGAACAACGCTCCCCAATTGGCGCAAACACACGGGTTCAGAGGAGCTCTACACTCCACCACGGAAAGGTCAGATTTCGCCTGGGATAAGGTGAGGTCTCTGGTCCCGGCGGGAGAGAGGAACGCGCGTTTTGCGGGAGCTGGAGGACCAGGGAAGTCTGTGCCTAGAAAAATCCGTGGCTATAGGGGCTGGCATGATCTGTGAATGTGGAAAAGGGGTCCTCAGAGCTGCTAAGAGAAGGGCACTCTAAAAAGCAACCCATTTTGATCTGAAGTGCAGGGACACCCTAAAAATTTCAGGCAGTCCAGACTTACGCTCAGCCCCTGCGTTCCCTGGGTGCCTGGGCTTACGCGCAGTCCCGGAGTTCACACAACTGGGCTTTTTCCTCTTGAAATTCTTGCTTCTGATTACTAAGCCCAATACATAGGATCACCCAGTTGGGGACACCCTGGGAGACTGCAGGGGAAAGTTGTTTTTCTGGAACCTGGGGATTGGAGCAGGGAGTGACCATCAGAGAGTCAGCTCTGAGGCAGCCCACTCCCACAAACCGGTAGTGAGTGCCACAGGGAAAGAAGGCTCTAACACTGCCTAGAGAGGCCATAGATAGACCCGGAAGTCAATCCAGAAACACCGCCACCCAGGGGCTGAATCACAAATTGACTCTTGTGTAATCAAAAATAAAGGAATACGAGAAATTAAGACACACCGCCTGCTTAAAATCAGGACTGGCTTACAACACTGAAGAGCAGTGGATCGCAGGGAACTGCAATACTGTCTGGACTGAGAAACAGGCGTGCCAAACAGAAAAACAGAGGAAGTGAATGACCTTCACTACTTCACATTTTATTTTTACCTTTTATTTTTTTTTTCATTTTTTGCATCTTTTAATCAAGAAACTTTTTTTTTCTTTTTTCATCACTTGATTTTACCTTTTTAATTATTACATTTTTAATTTCAATCCGTATTATTACTACTGCTATTTTATCTTTTCTTTCTTTTTTTTTTAAAGTGTCATTTTATTTTCTCTTCATTTTATTTTGGGATTAGGGTTCTACATTCTATTTTTATCTTTCCTTTAGCATCGTTTTACTCTATCTCAACTCTACCTTTAGGTCATCACTCTCTTCCTAACCTCCCCCCTTTCAGTGTCCTGTTTATCTTACCCTTTTACTGCTTTAGATTTTCCCTATTCTTTCTGTTTACCCCTTGCTAAAATTTCACCCTACTTACATATCTAATCTCCAATCCCCTGCTCCAAGTCCACATATACCTCTCCCTTCGCTGTCTGAGCTATCCATAAACTTGTCCTTCTCTCTGTCCTTTTGTTGTTGTTTGCTTGAATGTAGATTATATCAAATTTTTATGCTTTTTTGTGAGATTGTTTTGCTTATTCTTCTTTTGTTTATTTTTTTGTTTGTTTTGTGCTTCAGCTTTCCCTTGCCCCACTCCATATTAGTTGGTGTTGTAGTTTGTACTAATCCCCAGGCACTTGTTGCTGGCATTTGCTGGGATTAGTGATTGTTCTATTGGAGTTTTATCCCCAATATATATAGTCTGTTCCCCTTTCTCTCTTAGTCACTTTCTTGTCTCTCTTACTTTTTTTTTCTTTACTTTCCCTTTTCCCAATTTCATTTTCACACTCCTTTTTTCTTTTTTTCTTTCTTTCTTCCTTTTTTCCTCTTCTTCTTTCTCTCCTATCACCTAATTTGCCTTTCTCTGGTGGTCACCTTTATTGGAGGTTATTAATATCGTGAATACATTCCTGTTCAGTGCCTTGTGAGTTGTACCTGGTAGTGCTGTATTTTGTGCCTTTAAATCAACCCAGGAGAGAGAGAACTACATAACCAGACACCCAGAGAAGAGAGACCATGGGGAGACAAAGAAACAGACCGCATATGAAAGAAAAGCAGGCATCATCAGAAAAGGAAGTAAACGAAATGGAGGCAAGCAACCTTCCAGAAAAAGAATTCAGAGAAATGGTCATAAGGTGGCTGAAAAGAATGGAAGACAAATTCGACAATATGAGCAAGAACCAAGAGGAAATGAAGAAGAACCAAGAAGAAATGAAAAATGACATCGATGCTGTAAAGAACTCAATAGAAAGCATGAAGAGTAGACTAGAAGAAGCAGAGGACCGCATCAGTGAGCTAAAAGACAAGATGGAAAAAAATACCCAAGTAGAGCAACTTCTAGAAAAAAAAATTAAAAGGCAGGAGGAGAGTCTAAGGGAACTTTGGGAAAACACGAAACAAAACAACATCCACATAATAGGGGTTCCAGAAGGAAAGGAAGCTGAGCAAGGAATAGAAAACCTCTTTGAAGAAATAATAACAGAAAATTTCCCTGATATAGGGAAGAAAAAACCCACACAAATCCAAGAAGCTCACAGAGTCCCAAGCAAAATGAACCCCAAAAGACCGATGCCAAGGCACATTATAATTAAATTGGCAAACACCAACGACAAAGTAAGAATCTTAAAAGCAGCAAGAGAGAGACAGAAAGTTACCTACAAAGGAACCCCCATCAGACTAGCAACTGATTTCTCAACAGAAACTCATCAGGACAGAGGGAATGGAATGAAATATACAAAGTCATGCAAAGGAAGGGTCTGAATCCAAGAAAACTGTACCCAGCAAGGCTGTCAATCAAAATTGAAGGTGAAATCAGGAGCTTCACAGACAAAAAAGGACTAAGGGAATTTATTACCACCAAACCAGCAATGCAAGAAATGCTAAAGGGTCTGCTGTAAAAAAAAAAAAAAAAAAAAAAAAAAAAAAAAAAAAAAAAAAAAGAAAGAAAGAAAGAAAGAAAGAAAGAAAGAAAGAAACAGGAAGCGAAGAAGTAACACAGGGGTAAAGAATAGGAATGGCAACAAATAAGTACCTATCAATAATAACTTTAAATGTAAATGGATTAAATGCCCCAATCAAAAGACATAGGGTAACGGATTGGATAAGAAAACACGACCCACATATCTGCTGTCTACAAGAAACCCACCTCAGAAAAAAAGATGCACACAGACTGAGGGTGAAGGGATGGAAAAAGGTTTTCCAGGCAAATGGAACTGAAAAAAAAAGCTGGGGTAGCAATACTTATTTCTGACAAATTAGATCTCAAACTGAAGGACATAACAAGAGATAAGGAAGGCCATTTCATAATACTAAAGGGAGCAATCCAACAAGAAGAAATAACTCTGGTAAACATATATGCACCCAATACAGGAGCACCCAAATACATAAAAAAACTCCTGGAGGATATCAAGGGAGAGATTGACAGCAATACAATCATAGTAGGAGACTTTAATACCCCACTATCACCATTGGACAAATCCTCTAAACAAAACATCAGCAAAGAAACATCAATCCTAAATGACTCACTAGACCAGATGGAATTAATTGACATCTTCAGAACATTTCACCCCAAAGCCACAGAATATACATTCTTCTCAAGTGCACATGGCTCATTCTCAAAGATAGACCATATGTTGGGACATAGGCAAAGTCTCTTCAAATTCAAGAAGATAGAAATCATATCAAGCATCTTCTCAGACCACAGTGGCATAAAACTGGAAATCAACTACAATAACAACAACCCAAAGAAATCAAACACATGGAGACTAAACAGCATGCTATTAAACCATGACTGGGTTACCAGAGAGATCAAAGAAGAAATAAAAAACATCATGACAACAAATGACAATGAAAACACTACAATCCAAAATCTATGGGACACAGCGAAAGCAGTCTTGAGAGGGAAGTTCATAGCTCTACAAGCCTACTGCAAAAAACAAGAAACAGGGGTAATAAATTACCTAACCCAACAACTCAAAGAGTTAGAAAAAGAGCAACAAGAAAAGCCCAGTGTAAGCAGAAGGAAGGAAATAATAAAGATCAGAGCACAGATAAACGACATAGAGACCAAAGAAACAATACAAAAGATCAACAAAACCAAGAGCTGGTTCTTTGAAAGTATAAACAAGATTGATGAACCTCTAGCCAGGCTCACCAAGAAGCAAAGAGAGAGGACCCAAATAAACAAGATCAGAAATGAAAGAGGTGAAATAACAACAGATCCCGCCGAAATACAAAGGATTGTTAAAAAATACTACAAACAACTCTATTCCAACAAACTGGACAACCTGGAGGAAATGGACATATTCCTAGAAAAATATAACCTTCCAAAACTCAATCAGGAAGAATCTAAACAGCTCAACATGCCAGTAACTATGGAAGAAATTGAAGCAGTCATCAAAGAGCTTCCGGCAAACAAAAGCCCGGGGCCAGACAGCTTCACAGGAGAGTTCTACCAAACATTCAAGGAAGAACTAAAACCTATCCTCCTCAGACTATTTCAAAAAATTCAAGAGGAAGGAACACTTCCAAGCTCCTTCTATGAAGCCAGCATCACCCTAATACCAAAACCAGATAAAGACAACACAATGAAGGAGAATTACAGGCCAATATCCCTCATGAATGTAGATGCCAAAATCCTCAACAAAATTCTAGCAAATAGGATCCAGCAGTACATCAGAAAGATCATACACCATGACCAAGTAGGGTTTATCCCAGGAATGCAAGGATGGTTCAATATCCGCAAATCAATAAATGTGATACATCACATAAACAAATTGAGAGATAAAAATCACATAGTCATATCAATTGATGCAGAAAAAGCATTTGACAAAATCCAACACCCTTTCTTGATAAAAACTCTCAACAAGGTGGGAATAGAAGGATCATACCTCAACATAATAAAAGCTATATATGATAAACCAACAGCTAACATCATACTCAATGGGCAAAAACTAAAACCATTTCCCCTAAGAACAGGAACAAGACAGGGATGCCCACTCTCACCACTCCTGTTTGACATAGTACTGGAAGTATTAGCCACTGCAATTAGACAAGAAGAAGAAATAAAAGGCATCCAAATTGGAAAAGAAGAAGTAAAGCTGTCCTTATTTGCAGATGACATGATATTGTACATAAAAAACCCGAAAGAATCCATCAAAAAACTAACAGACTTAATAAATGAATTCGGCAATGTAGCAGGATACAAAATTAACACCAAGAAATCTATGGCATTTCTATACACCAACAGTGAACTTACAGAAAGAGAGACTAAAAAAGCAATCCCATTTTCCATCGCACCAAAAAAATTAAGATACTTAGGAATAAACCTAACCAAGGAGGTAAAAGACCTATATGCGGAAAACTACAGGACACTGAAAAAAGAGATAGAGGAAGATGTAAACAGATGGAAGAACATACCATGTTCATGGATTGGTAGAATCAACATCATTAAAATGTCCATACTACCCAAAGCAATCTATAGATTCAATGCACACCCCATTAAAATACCAACGGCATATTTCACAGACCTAGAAAGAACTCTCCAAAAATTCATCTGGAATAAAAAAAGACCCCGAATAGCCACAGCAATCCTGAGAAAGAAGAATAAAGTAAGAGGGATCTCAATACCAGATTTCAAGCTGTATTACAAAGCCACTGTCCTCAAAACAGCCTGGTACTGGCACAAGAACAGACATATAGATCAATGGAACAGAATAGAGAATCCAGATATCGACCCAAACCAATATGCGTATTTAATATTTGACAAAGGAGGCATGAGCATACAATGGAGTCAAGACAGTCTCTTTAATAAATGGTGTTGGGAAAATTGGACAGATACATGTAAAAAAATGAAACTAGATCACCAACTTACACCATACACAAAAATAAACTCAAAATGGGTACAGGACTTAAATATAAGACGGGAAACCATAAAAATACTGGAGGAATCCACAGGCAGCAAAATCTCAGACATATGCCAAAAGAACTTTTTCACTGATACTGCCCCTAGGGCAATGGAAGCCAAAGAGAAAATAAACAAATGGGACTACATCAAAATAAAAAGCTTTTTCACAGCAAAAGAAACCATCAACAAAACAACAAGAAACCCCACTGTATGGGAGAACATATTTGCAAATGTTATCACTGATAAAGGTTTAATCTCCAACATCTACAGGCAACTTATACAACTTAATAAAAGGAAGATAAATGATCCAATAAAAAAATGGGCAACAGACCTAAATAGAATCTTTTCGAAAGAAGACAGAAGGAAGGCCAAGAGACACATGAAAACATGCTCAAAGTCACTAATTATCCGAGAGATGCAAATCAAAATGACAATGCGATACCATCTCACACCTGTCAGAATGGCTATCATCAACAAATCAACAAACGACATGTGTTGGTGAGGATGCGGAGAAAAAGGAACCCTCGTGCACTGCTGGCGGGAATGCAGACTGGTGCAGCCACTGTGGAGAACAGTATGGAGTTTCCTCAAAAAACTGAAAATGGAACTCCCATTTGACCCAGTAATCCTACTCCTGGGAATATATCCTAAGAAACTAGAAACACCAATCAGAAAGGATATATGCACCCCTATGTTCATAGCAGCACAATTTACCATAGCTAAGATTTGGAAACAGCCTAAGTGCCCGTCAGCAGATGACTGGATCAGAAAACTATGGTACATCTACACAATGGAATACTATGCTGCCATAAAAAAGAAGGAATTACTACCATTTGTAGGCATCTGGATGGAATTAGAGAACATTATGCTAAGTGAAATAAGCCAGTCAATGAAAGAAAAATACCACATGATCTCACTTATTTGGGGATAATGAAAAACATTTATAAACTGATGAACAAAAAGATAGATACAGAGGCAGTAAAGCATCAAACAGACTGTCAAATTACAGCAGTAAGGTTAGGGAGAGGTGGGGGAAATAAGAGATCAACTGAAGGACTTATATGCATGTATATAAGAGTAACCAACGGATGCAAAACATTGGGGGGTGAGGCATGTAAGGGAGTGGGGTGGGGGGGGCAATGGTAAGATATGTACACATATAATAGCTTAATAAAAAAAATTAAAACTTAAAAAAAAACAAACAAAACAAAAACAAAACAAAACAAACAAACAAAAAATAAATAAATTATGATGACATTTTGAGTATAATCAAAGATAAAAACTGTTTTTCAGGAAGAGGGTAAAACTTTTATTAATTTTAATCTTAATAAGTTAAGGGACAAAAATTTTTGAGTGTCCACATTATAAAATTATAGGATAACTTTTCATGAGACAAATTTATTGTAGGCAGGTGTAGCCTTAGGATGAATGCAGCATAGGTGACCATTTTGAGTGTTCTGATGGTAGATGTAATTTAAGATAAGAGAAGCCTTCCAGACCCCAAACAGCCCTACATGACTTGGCGAAGTTCCTGGAATTTCTCACATTAAAAATTTATTTTGTAGGGTCAATAGCTTTTGGGCCTTCAAGAGCCCTCCATGAAATTTTTAGTAACTGTTAGAAGAAAAAAACCCTTAAGACAGTGTAAAGTAACATCTCAAAAATCACTGGTTGAAACTAGAAAAATATACAAGAGATAGTTGTGGGGAAAAACACTATTAGAAGTGTGAAAGAGGTCTATCATATTTAACATATTTAATTTGCTTTAGGCCTACTTGTATCAAGAATATTTTAGGAAAGTAAAGTTTAGTTTAGTTTTTAATTGAGCTGTATTAAATTTTTCTACAGCTAGTAGAATAATCTGAAAGCCTAAAGTAAAAGAAAAGTGCATGCAATATAAAATAAACTGTAGAAATAAAATCATTATCAAAATGGAAAATTTCCTTGTTTAGCTTGAAATGTTGTGATAATAGGAAAAGAGATGACTACCACAGATGTGCATGATGTTATTGCCATTGCTGGGACAGTAAATATCATAAGTATAAAAACAAATATTTGCTAGGACATATTTTTTTTCTAAATCTTGTTTGCATGTGTGAGTGTGTATGTGTGATTGCTTTTGCTATAAACTCCCTATGAAGTGTGTGTGTGTGTATGATTTATAAACAAATACATGCAAACATCTACATTTTATAAAGCAGCATACCTAAAAACCAACTCCAAGAGTCTCTTCTTTTAGACTTTTAATTTAAAAATATCAGTATTGTTTCATAAATACTATTCTATCCTTATGATTATTCCAACTCCATTGAATGAATTGATCAAATGTTGCCCTCCTCAGGCCAGTAAAGATTTACCAGGGAATTTCTGCAGTTGGAAGGGGCTGAAACTCTGGCCAAATAATAGAGCTGTAGGTACAGACTGAAATTCCAGTTAGTGCTTGGGAAGGGTAGGTCTCAGCAAAAAAAAAAAAAAAATTGTCAACATTTAGTATAAACATTCAAGACCACTTTTAAATCTTGAAAAAGGGGATAAAAGAAATAGGAGAAATGTCAATTTAATTCAGCCTTCAGCTTCAGACCAACAACTGTTCTCTTTAAAAGGTTAATTGACTCTGTTCCTCTTCTGGTTAAAACCTTCCAATGACTTCCTTTTGCAAGATAATAAAACCGGAATTCCTTATCTGGATTTACAGTCCTCTGAGGTCTGGTTTCAGTAACAACTTCACCTCCCCTTACTTTCCCCTTACTCACTATTCTGCAGCCACACTGACCTTTTTAGTTACCACACAAGGTGAGTCCTTCACTTCCCCTGGGCCTTGCGTTCACTGTCCCCTCTGCCTACATTTTTTAAAAAGCTGGTGTCTGCCCCAAATCATTCTCTCAGTAAGATCTTTCCTGGCTGTCTAATGTGGAATCCTCCAATTACTTCCCCCCTCCCAGATGTTTGAAATTAGGAGCTGCTGCACAATGTAGTGAAAAATACATGGGATTTGCAATCAGAAAATTTGGACCTGGGTCATAAGTACTAACTAAATGAACTTAATTCAATTTCTTACCTCTCTGAATATCACATTCTGATACAGAAAATATAGGCAATAATCATACTGATTTTATAGGGTTATTTTGAGGATCAACTGAGTTAAGGTATAATCACCAAGTCGAAGATGCTAGCAATAACCTCAAAGGACTGCTCGTACATCCTCCTTTTTTTCATCCCATGTCTAATACTACTTTCAAATTGGTCAGACTTCAACTGTATCAAAGATATCAATTACTTTAAATCTTTTTTGCCCAGTTAATTTCACTCATGGGATTTTAAGTAATCTGTAATTACCTCATTTGCTTTCTGATTTTTCTGACCTCTGTTTTAGATTATAAACTATGTGAAGGTGAGAATCATATTTATCTGATTTACTAGATCTTTAGTGCTTAGCAAGGTGCCTGATCTACAATAGAGATTTCAGCTATTGTTAGTGTCCTACTAATTCTACCATTATTCCAAGTGTAGCTTCCACAGCTAAACTGTGCTGTCCCAAATGACAATTTGCTTTCTTCTTTTTTGAATCAGGTGGAAACAGTGGATATGGTAAAAAAAAACTTTTTGAGATATTTTGATTGTCTGATAGATTGAGTGATTGAACATGGAATGTGAGTGAAATAGAGACAAGTATGGTTTCAAGATCTGAGTTAATAGAAGGATGAATGTTCCATTTACTGAGAAAATAGTGGAACGGGCAGGTTTGGGTCAGAGAGAACTGAGTTAAACTTTAGATATGTTAAATGTGGGGTCTTGTAAGACCATCAAGATGAAAAAAAAATGTAGGTGGTTGTACACCTGAGCACAGAATTCAAGAGAAAATTAGGCTCCTAAGGGTCCAACATAAAAATGGGTATCATTATGAACCTCACTATCTTAAATTAATTGAATGATTTATACTACTTTTCATCCATCTGCTTCAGACATATAAACCCAGAGCCTAGTTTGATCAGGTTTACCTATGTTAGAATTCTACATGTCAAATTTGGTCAGGATCTTTTTTCTTCTCCACAAGCCCATTCTTGGAGCCCTATACTTCAAAAATGCAGAGCAGGGCCCTAAATTTTGCTGCTGAATGCTCAGCAAATGTTCTTTTTTTTAAAAAAATATATATATATATTTTATTGATTTTTTACAGAGAGGAAGGGAGAAGGATATAGAGTTAGAAACATTGATGAGAGAGAAACATCAATCAGCTGCCTCCTACACACCTCCCACTGGGGATGTGCCTGCAACCAAGGTACATGCCCTTGACCGGAATCGAACCTGGGACCTTTCAGTCCGCAGGCCAACGCTCTATCCACTGAGCCAAACCAGTCAGGGCTCAGCAAATGTTCTTGTTCACCTTATCTTCTGCTTTAAGAACACTATCTGTGTGGTTGTCAAATGATTATGCATGAAAGAGAGCTGTGTGACTTTTTTTTTTAGAGGGAAATGATTCCCTTGAGCCTTCTATAACCAAGGAACTGACCCGTAAAATTGTATAAGAACATTGGATAATTGATCCTTGATATGTGTCTTTTTTTCATTCCCTCTCCATTTGTCATTTGCAAGTCATGCAGTGCATCCCTTTGAATATCTTGGCAGTTTATAATCAGGCACCTTGTGAGAATGAAACAGGATTTATTGTGCATCTATAAATGAAAATAGCTATGTTTCTATCTTTACATATAATAGTCACTTTAGACAGTGCCATTTTAATTCATTGTTGTTTTTGTACTAGTTTTCATCTTATAATGTGGACCTTTTACTATCTTTATTAAAAGTCTCCTTTGAGACAGAGAGCTATAAAAGACCAATCAGGAAAAAAATAAAATATTGAGCCCACTTTTTAAAATAGCTGCTTGAGTAAAGTTATTACTTAGAATATTAAAATGCTGGACTTTTAAAAAGAGATGATAATGCTAGAATACAGGAGAGCATAGCTATAACACAAAAACTGCTACATAAATTGACTAGACATTAATTTTCACACAAGAAATCCTAAAGATTTCAGCTCAGAAAAGCTAATAAAATTTTAGTTAATTCCTATCAATTTGCCCTTTGAAAAGAGTCTATTTCAACCATTAGAGTATTGCCACATCTCTGAGAATTTGAGGTGGTCAAATATGAAACCATATAGGGAGTAAGGAAATCGTAGGTACTTATCCAAGTCTGCTATCTTGCTTCATTTCTCCTATGTAACCTTATGAAATCTTACTTTCCTCATATACAAGAAGGGCATTGGACCAAATGACTCCTATGGCTCTTCCATGGAAATGGCTCTTGAAACTGGTGACAACTTTGACTGGTTGGCCTCCTCACAGTTGATAGTGAACTCCCCAGCTCTTAGGCAAGAACAAGTCCTAGCAGTGATCATGACATGTAGAAAAGAAAAGGAAGGGAAGTAACATGATTGCTAACCTGAATTGTTCACACTGGCCATAGTGGAACATTAGGTCTTCAGTACCCCTGATGCTCTCAAACAGACATGCTTAGATTCACAAAATTATAGAAAACTGAACTATTCTCCTTTTTTTTATTCCATTGAAATGTCTATCAGAATTTGAGCCGGGGGTGGGCAATGGTAATGAGGGAAGGAAGAATGAGAGGGACCTGAATGGTACAACTTGCATGACCAAATCAGACTTGCACACCTAATTTCTTAAATTCCTTTATCATTAAAACATAGAAGGTGTGTACTGTTCTGGGCTAGTTTCACCCTTAGGGACTCCCTAATAGTAATCTGTTTTTCTTTCAACACACTGCCAACCACAGTAATCTTTTGTGGTCCCAGTTATATAAAGACTAGGAATTTATTTTCTACACCTTACAGATACCAGTGGGTGTTAAATTGATTTTTTTTTTACCAAACTTAATTATTGTTGTTGTGGCAGCAGTTATGTTTCCACCTTTTAATTTTTGTACTTTTTTTGTGTGAAAGCTCATTTTCCCTCATATTCAGTCTACTTATTTTAAAAAATCTACTTGAATTTGAATATAATACTATAGTCCCCAACAAAATATAAATGCAAGTGGGCTGAGAAAACAGTTTTAGAGGTGGTTGTCCACATACTGAAAGGAAAATATGGTAATTAGCACACTGTTGGGACTCACTGAGACAGCCAAATAGGATCATTCAAGTCCTAAAGGGAGTTTTAGGGGTCTGAATTACCCACTTCGGCTGTCTACATCAATCAAATTAACTGCCTTCTTGGCCAATTCTCATTCATGCGGTAACATATAGTCACAATTAAAGGTAAAAGATATGGAATGGCTCTCTGACAGTGAGGCTTATTCAGCAACAGAGTATATGAACACTGAATAATTTCTATTTCTGATTATTAAAAACCTGTTGAGTCATGGTTGGATTAGATGCATCCCTGACCATAGAAAGCAAGAGAAAATGTCAAAATGTCATAAGAGAATTCCCTTAGTGCTTCCATTTATTTAAATATATTATTTCTTAAATATGTAGTTTTATGTGTATACATCCTCCCCAAAAAACAATTATATATATTTTTATATTTTCCAGCCACATTACTACTACCTTGGGTCTGTCACTTTATCATACTCTCAAATAGATCTGACCTACTGGCAACAAAACTCTGAAATACAGGGTTAAAATGACTGCTTACTAAGTCAGGAGTGGAAGAATTTACAGTAATACTACTGGCCAGTCCTATCTGGACTTATGTGTAATATTAATGGATATTCCGAATATTCTAGCATCCAGAATTTGAATATTTTCATAACATTGTGATTAAATATAGAGTAAAATATGGACTTGAACAAGAGAGGGAAAAGGAAACTTGTTAATTATTTTCTGCATTTTTTTTTTCTTTTATATGCTTGCACTAGCCAGAATCTCTCCCTGCTTGGTGTCAGTATGTTTCACATACAGTTGGTTCTTTGGCCAGCTATGTTTAGAATTCTATGACAGCAAGCGCTATGTGATGACTGAGTATAGGTAGGATGAATACAGAAATGTTTGTAGATTTTCCAAGATGAAGTAGAGGGTCTTGCTGGTAGATTTTGGGATCCCCAAGCTTGTTCAGCTATTGTTGCCGTCACTTCTTTTGCCATTTCCACTGCTCCCCTACCTCCTCCATAACTTCACAACCACCGATGAGATACATTGGTATGCTGAAAATAAACCTGGAAAGTCTTCAGTCTGAGTTAATCCAATGTCTACTTGACCAGCATGCCTCAGAGGCCAATATATAGAATATTAATGCCGGCTGGGTCCTCAGAGTGGGGTTAATTGCCCCACCTAAGCCCCATGGGCTGTGTCACTTCACAGGCTCTTCTCTCACTGCTGGGTATGGTTGTCAGGGAGGTTGTCTGAGTGCCCAGTGGAATTCACTGTCTATTGTCTTTCTTCCCATATTTTATTACAGGGACAGTAAGTAAGCATTATGGGAATAAGACCAATAGGCATTTGGGAATTTGTGAGGATGAGTATGTCAGATTTGTTTTAATGCTTGGTCTTTAGAGAGGAACCCCTGAAAATCACTGTTGGCTGCAACATAGCCAAGCAATAAAAGAAGCTAGTGAGCCCAGCTGGTGTTGCTCAGTGGTTGAGCATCAACTAGGAGGTCATGGTTTGATTCATGATCAGGGTGCATGCATGCCCAGGTTGTGGGCTCGATCCTCAGTAGGAGACAAGCAGTAGGCAGCAGATCAATGATTCTCTCATCATTGATGTTTCTCTCTCTCTCTCTTCCTATCCCTTCCTCTCTGAAATAAATAAAAATATATTTTAAAAAAAGAAGCTAGTGAAATTATTATACATGACTTTTTTGGGGGTGTGGGGCTATGGTTCACTTATCACAAGCTCTTCTTGCTTAATATCAGTATATTAATAGGTGGTTGATTTGTTAGACAGCTGTGCTTAGACTTCTGTGTGACAATATTGGTTTGCTTATATAAATGTTTTAGTAAAATTACAATGCTAAAGACAGGGTTTTTTCCTTTGAATAGCTTTATGTAGGAAATAAAACACAGAAAGGGGACCACTCAACATTAGTTCTAGCTCGACAAGACTCAGGTTAGTGAACTACTGTGAACAGCCAAGAATTTAATGACATATCACTTCAGATATGATAAATGCTTAGCAATTACTGATCCTATATTGCAGTGACAGAGTTGGCACTGGAAGTGGAAGCTGTTCAGAGTGATAAATGGATATGACAATTTATTAAAAATATAAGGCATGATTAGTGTTGGATGTGGATGCACCCTTTTAAAAAGAGGGTGGAAGATTAAAGAAAAAAATGAAAAGATGATTTAGAATGTGAAAATAAAAGTTTTGGGAAGACATATATGAAGCACATACCAAATATATAAACAAATGTGCAAAGTTCAGACATGCAGCAGCAATATAGTTTGGAGATAAGGAAGACATGCATGGAGACATGCAGATGTGTCACACAATTTCCACACATCCTGGTACCATCTCTCTCTCTCCTGTTGGTATCTTCCATCACGCTCTGCTCCTGGTCATGATATTCCTCATTGGGCTCCATATGCAAAACACGTGAAGCCTATTAGGAGGACGTTTTGAACTCACTCTGAGATCTCCAGTTTCACAGCAGCCATTGGCATAAACATTTCCACATAGTCTGGTTTGGGCTGAGTTTTACTTTATTAAACGAAAATGGAGGACATGAAGTAAATAAGGGGCCGAAAAGTGTTATGGGGAAAAATTAATCCCTTAAGTGCATATCTCTGTGCCTTTTTTGTTGGATAAACTGGTAGGAGAGATACACTGTGACATTATTAATTACTAAAGGCCTGGTGCATAAAATTCGTGCACAGGGGGGTTGTCCCTCAGCCCAGCCTGCACCCTCTCCAATCTGGGACCCCTAGAGGGATGTCTGACTTCTCGTTTATGCCTGATCCCAGTCAGACATCCCTCTCACAATCCAGGACTGCTGGCTCCCAACTGCTCACCTGCCTGCCTTCCTGATTGCCCCTAACCGCTTCTGCTTGCCAGCCTGATCACCCCCTAACCACTCCCCTGCCAGCCTGATTGATGCCTAACTGCTCCCTGCCAGCCTGTTTGCCCCTAACTGCCCTCCCCTGCAGGCCCAGTCACCCCCAACTTCCCTCCTCTGCTGGCCTGGTCACCCCTAACTGCCCTCCCCTGCAGGCTTGATCGCCCCCAACTGCCCTCCCTTGCAGGCCTGGTCCCTCCCATATGCCCTCCCCTGCAGGCCATCTTGTGGTGGCCATCTTGTGTCCACATGGGGGCAGGATCTTTGACCACATGGGGGCAGCCATCTTGGGTGTTGGAGTGATGGTCAATCTGCATATTACTCTTTTATTAGATAGGATAGAGGTCTGGTGCATGGGTGGGGGCCAGATGGTTTGTCCTGAAGAGTGTCCTGGATCAGGGTGGGGTTCCCTTGGGGCATGGGGTGGCCTGGGCGAGGGGCCTGTGGTGGTTTGCAGGCCCGCCATGCCCCCCGGCGACCCAAGTGGAGGCCCTGGTATCTGGGATTTATTTATCTTCTACAATTGAAACTTTGTAGCCGTGAGCACAGCCAAGCCTTCTGCTTGCTCTGTGGTGGCAGCCATTTCTGTTGGGATTTATTTATCTTCTGTAATTGAAACTTTGTAGCCTTAAGCGGAGGCCAAAGCAGGCCAGGACTGCAGAAGCTTGGCTTCCACCATTCCCAGGGGAAACCCTAGCCTCCTACTCTCTCCAGGTCCGTGGCTGCTGCCATTTCTGTTGGGATTTATTTATCTTCTATAATTGAAACTTTGTAGCCCGGAGTGGAGGCCTGGGCCGGTAAGGGCAGGCGGAAAGCTTGGCTTCCTCCATTGCCGGGGAAACCCAAGCCTCCCTCCTGCTCTCTGTGGCCGCAGCGATCTTGGTTGGGTTTATTTGCATATTCACTCCTGATTGGCTGGTGGGTGTGGCTGGTGGATATAGCGGAGGTATGGTCAAGTTGCATATTACTCTTTTATTAGATAGGCTATCAGTATGTCATTAACAAATCTTTTTAAAAATTGAAAAGGCTAGTAAAATTTTTAAAGGCCTGTAAGCTTGTGAAATAACTAGGAAAGCTATTGAGTTTTTGCTTCTAAGTGACAATCTGCCCAAAATACTAATTTCTTGGTATTTTGATACATTCAAATGTCTTATTAAAGGATGGAAATTCATTTCTATTGTGTGTACATAGATATACATACATAATATACAGGATACCATACTTCTGTCCACTGGATGTTGTCTATGAACTTAGAAAGCTTCATGTACTGATTTGGCAATTTTTCCCCATTAGGCAGACAGATACTAAAAATTCTTTGGAAGTATGCTCTCTGCAATTATTTTGTCACTTGCATTTGTATTTTTTGTGCAATGAGCAGAAAATACTGACCAGAGATATTCAAAGAGAAGGATTCAATAGATTCTTTAGGAGAGTCTCCCTTAGCTGTCCTTGAATTAACATCTACATACACTTAAAAATTTTAAACACATATTAAATAATTATCACAAATTTTCATAAATTTTCTCAAGTTGTTATAAATCCTCTTGGATTTTCTCCTATCTCTTCAGCTATTCTTAAGGTTTGGTTTGTTGTTTGTTTTGCTATCATTCCTTTTTTTCCATTGAATAGTGTTTTTCCTTAAAATTCTGCCCAAGGCCACCTCTCACATCATTTGATGTTCTTTACCAAGTCACTGCTGCTTGTGCCTGTGACTTCATTTACGACCTTTATCCAATGACTCAGCCTAGACTTCTTCCCTGTTGACAGAACTGTGAAACTCACTGCCTGCTTGAAATCACCACCTAAGGAACTCAAAAGCACATTCAAATTCAACATGTGCAAAACCAAACCCACAACCTTCCCCTATCCCCAACCACATCTTCCTCTCCCCCAACATTCCTTGTCTCGGTGAATGGCACCACTATTGGACTAGCTGCTCTACCTGGAAAAGAGATTCTTCTCTCCTCACTTCCTATCACTCTTTCATATCTGATAATCACCAAATCCTGCTGCTTTTTCTTTCAAATATATGGAATTCATCTGCCTTTTTTCCATTTCTATTGCCACCAGCCATGCTATATTGCAATAGTATCCTATGTACTTTCCATACATAATAAAGCCAGTAATGGCAAGAGAGAAAATGATTATGATATACTAATAATGAGATAATTATTGTACTGATTAATAGGTCAATATATTTATTACATTACATTTATAATTATGCTGTCATATTTATTAATAATAATAATTTTTTGTTCATTCTGTGCCAGATACTGGGATAAGCACTTTTAATTGACTACCTCATTAATTTCTCATAAGAACCCAACAAGAAATGTGCTATCATTACCTCATTTTACAGATGAAGCCAATTTAGTTTAGAGAAGTTAAGCAACTTTCCCAAGGTCATTTAGCTATAGTACTTCACACCTATGATCATGTCACAACTTCAAATATATAAATGTACTAACACCCTTCTCTGTTCACTCCTCTCTCTAACACATAAAACACAATCATTGCCTTCTAAGATAAAGTTGAAAACCCTGACCACCTCTCCAACCTAATCTCCCTGTGATTTAAATGCTCCATGATTTATTTTACCATGTGAGTTTGGCACATACTGTGTCCTTCTGCTTAGCATACTTGAACCCCCACCCAAGTTCATGTCTTCATAACACCATACACCTCCTTCCGTCAGGACACATCATTATTTATATACAATGTCACACTCTTTCATAGCACTTATCATTGTGGAAACTTAACACATACATTTGTGATTTTTACATGTATTTGTGTGGTTTTAATTAACACCTATCTCAGACACTTAATTGGGAAGGAAAAGTATTTTTATTCACTATTTTACCTGAGACATTTTATTTCATAGTACCTCACCTATATTAGGCACTCAATAAATAATTATTAGATAAATTAATACGAAAAAAAAAGAAAACTGGGTGCAAAGTCCCAAATTATTTTATGGTAGAAAACCGTATGCTAAATATAAAAGCAGTAGTCCTGGACAAGAACCATCAATCACACTTGAGCATGGTTTATTTGTGTTTATATTCCCACTGCCTAGCACAGTGCCTGCCCATAGAGATGTTTAGTTAATGCTTACTAAAGGACTAAACCACCTGTGGTAGCAGTTCTGTCTTCTGCCTCTCATTTAAAGCCATAGCAAGAGATGTCCTGGGACAGACTGGGTTAGTTAAGGAGCAACATTTGCTCTGACAGGTGGACAGAAAGCACGTGCCCTGGACACTAAAGTTTTCAAAGAATTCATATGTCTGAACAAGTATTTGATCTTACCAAGGAAACTTGTAGAAATGGGAGAAGATTAAATCCTTTAACTAATTCACTTAATATTTTATGAGAGCCTAGAAATTTGAGAGGGTATATCATTTGATTAATGTCATATCCAAGTTTACATTCCAGTTAAACAGATAATACATGTTTGCCAACCACTACAAATGTGTTTCATCACAAGCTGAACATTGCCCTTTTCTTTGAAAGAGCATAGTGCACATGAAAAACAAAAGAAAAATGTAGATATTGGTTTTGGTTTTGGTTGCACAATTTTTGTCTTCCATAGGGCTATCATTTTGATTCTCATTGATCTGTATTTAAAACGTAGCATGTTTTTACATCTTACCCAATTCGTTTTCATAATTATGCAGTTTTAAGAGTCTGCATTCCATCGTGTCACCATGAATGAAGAACTCCTAGGGTTAATGATCATATTGAAGCTAGACTCCTGTCTTAAAAGCATAAAGCCACTATATTAAAAGCATCAGCTAAAGGTGTGGGCCCATCGATCACACCTAGATTTCTAGTTCAGACCAAAGCTCCAGTGGAAAGGCAGGAGAGGAGACATTAGAAGATAGATGGGGATTGACCTGTCTCTAAGGCAAGACTGCAGGCAAACTGAATCATGTATTGGAAATGGATATATGAAGCATGGTTCTGTCACTGGCAATTGAATTTCACTTGCAATACCACTTCAATCTCTAGAAGTTTTAACACTTCAAATGATTGATCTGAGTTGGTGATCTAACCAACTTTTTAAAAATCCAAGAATTGTTTGAAACTTTCCTTTTTAAATTCCTCTGTGTGTGTGTGTGTGTGTATATATATATATATATACATATATATATATATATATATATATATGGAGAGAGAGAGAGAGAGAGTATACATATTATATATACACACATATATATATGATATATGTGACATATATATAATTTACATGATTATATATGATACAAAGTAGGGCAAAAGTAGGTTTACAGTTGTTTATATGGAAAATAATACAAGAGTAATAACTAATAATACAAGAATAAACTGTTTCATGTACTCACAACTGTAAACCTACTTTTGCCCCATCCTGTATATGTGTATAATTTAATATAACACAGTGGCCAGCAAACTGTGGCTTGCGAGCCACATGCGGCTCATGAGCCATGGTTTGCCGCTCTGTTGACTAATGAGTTTGCCGACCACTACTGTAAGGCATTACCCTTACCCAGAAGTTTTGACTTCAGGTTAAAGACATTAGTACATTTTTAAAATGTTTTTTAAGTGGTTTTCCCTAAGGCAGTGGTCGGCAAACTCATTAGTCAACAGAGCGGCAAACCGCGGCTCATGAGCCACATGTGGCTCGCAAGCCGCAGTTTGCCGACCACTGATATAACATATTAAATTAAATTATAGTGTACTAGAGGCCCGGTGCACGAATTTGTGCATGGGTGGGGTCCAGCTGGACCACCCCAATTGGGGCCAATCAGGTTGGGCCGGCCAGAAGCGGGGCCAGCGTGGGGAGGGGCTGCAGGCAGTTGGCCGGCCAGTCCTGCCCCCTGGTTGAACTCCTGGTCAAACTCCAGGTTGAGGGGACAATTTGCATATTAGCTTTTTATTATATAGGATTATACTATACTATACTATACTATACTATACTATACTATACTATATAATAAAGAGCTAATATGCTAATGGTCATTGCACCATCATGTCGTAACAACCCATCAGCAGGAGGCTGCGTGCATGGCAGGCACGTGCAGGTAGGCAGGGACTTAACGCTGCATCCTTCTGGACAAAGCCTCAGCAACAGCCTGAGGCTCAGACAAGCCATGGATGGCAGCTGCTGCTGCCCAGGCCCAGCGCGAGGCTTAGTCAAGCCATAGATGGCAGCTTCCATTGCCCAGGGCCAGCCCAGGGCTCAGGCAAGCCCCTGATGGCAGGCTGGGCTGAGACTCAGGCAAACCATGGTGGCTGCAAGGGCCGAGGCTCAGGCAGCTGCACGGCTGGCAGTGGCAGCAGCAGAGGCGTGATGGGGGCATTGCCTTCCCCTGATCGGCCGTGGAGAGCGGACCTAAGCCATCAGTAGGACATCCCCTGAGGGCTCCCAGACTGTGAGAGGAGGCAGGCCGCCCCCCCCCCCGCCCCGCCCCCGCCACACACACACACACCAACCAGGCCTCAAATATATATATATATATATATATATATATATATATATATATATATATATATATATATATTCTAGAGGCCCGGTGCACAAAATTTGTGCATGGAGGTGTGTGTCCCTCAGCCCAGCCTGCACCATCTACAATCTGGGACCCCTCGAGGGATGTCCAACTGCCCGTTTAGGCCTGATCCTAATCAGGCCTAAACGGGCAGTTGGACATCCCTCTCACAATCCAGGACTGTTGGCTCCCAACTGCTCACCTGCCTGCCTTCCTGATTGCCCCTAACCACTTCTGTCTGCCAGCCTGATCACCCCTAACCACTCCCTGCCAGCCTGATTGATGCCTAAACTCTCCCCTGCCAGCCTGTTTGCCCCTAACTGCCCTCCCCTGCAGGCTTGGTCACCACTAACTGCCCTCCCCTGCAGGCCTGGGTCCCCCCGAACTGTCCTTCCCTGCAGGCCAGGTCACCCCCAACTTACCTCCTCTGCTGGCCTGGTCACCCCTAAATGCCCTCCCCTGCAGGCTTGATCGCCCCCAACTGCCCTCCCTTGCAGGCCTGGTCCCTCCCAACTGCCCTCCCCTGCTGGCCATCTTGTGGCAGCCACCTGTGTCCACATGGGGGCAGCTATCTTTGACCTCATGGGGGCAGCCATTTTGTGTGTTGGAGTGATGGTCAATTTGCATATTACTCTTTCATTAGATAGGAGGATAGAGGCCTGGTGCATGGGTGGGGGCCGGCTGGTTTGCCCTGAAGGGTGTCCCAGATGAAGGTAGGGGTTCCCTTGGGGCGTGGGGTAGCCTGGGTGAGGGGGCTGTGGTGGTTTGCAGGCCGGCCACACCCCCCGGCGATCCAAGCGGAGGCCCTGGTATCTGGGATTTATTATCTTCTATAATTGAAACTTTGTAGCCTTGAGCGGAGCCAAGACTCCTGCTTGCTCCGTGGCCACAGCCATTTTTGTTGGGATTTATTTATCTTCTATAATTGAAACTTTGTAGCCTTGAGTGGAGGCCTTGGCCAGCCAGGGTGTGCGGAAAGCTTGGCTTCCTCCATCACCGGGGGCAACCCAAGCTTCCTGTTTGCAGCAATCTTGGTTGGGTTAATTTGCATACTCCTGATTGGCTGGTGGGCATGTAGCAGAGTGATGGTTAATTTGCATATTACTCTTATTAGATAGGAGATATATATATATATATATATATATATATACATATATATATGTGTGTGTGTGTGTATATATATATATATATATATATATATATATATATATATATATGCCTAAGCGACTGGATGACCGGCTGGTAGCTATGATGCACATTGACCACCAGGGGGCAGATTCTCAATGCAGGAACTGCCCCCTGGTGGTCAGTGCACTCGCACAGCTGGAGCACTGCTCAGCTGACTGATGGGCACCAGACACCGGGGCTCACAGCTGACAAGTGCAGCTGTGGCAGTGTGAGCCTCTTCCGCCTCTGCAGCAGTGCTACTGAGAGGTGCCAGTGGCAGGTGCAGCAGGACAGAGATGAGCTGGAGTGGCGCAGTCCCTGGCCTGGGCTCGGGCTCCTCCCCAACCACCTGCCGCTTCGCGCACTATATCCCTTGGGGGATATTGGACTGACGGTTTCAGCTCGATCCCCACATGCCAGGCCCGAAACTGGCAGTCCGACATGCCCCGAGGGGTCCTGGATTGTGAGAGGGTGCAGGCCAGGCTGAGGGACCCCACCAGTGCTTGAATTCAGGGGTCTTAAGAGTCTCCCACTTGGCAGAGTTTCTCCCAAACCCAACTTCCCAAGGAGTCCAATAGCCTTCTAGGAGCATGTCTCAATGACTCCTGATTTGGGGCAGCTGACATTTCTAGCATCCCCTGTCCAGCTGATCCCCAACTTCAGATAGCTTGGCAACTGAGCCCAAGTTCTTTTTCACACTTAAATTACAATACACAGAGAGTTGCAGTTGGACAGTATCTTTTCCCACAAAAAACACTGACTGTCCAATTGCTTCCCACCACTCCAGTGCACCTCAGTGAGATAAGAAATGAGGATCATGCACCTCTTTTTGCTGAGAATAGGTCTCTGCAATAAAGCCTGTTTTTAACCTCTCTCCTGGGATGTTGTGGTATTAACCTTTTCCCACACTGTCTCCATTCAGCAAATATTGGCTACACCTAGTTCTATTACTTGAGAATTAGCTCATTTTATAAAGGAAGATGCAGAGGGTGTGCAGTAACCTTGTATTTGTCCATCCTGTTTATGAAGTCAGTCATGTAAAATTTCCTGCCTAAATGACAACAGATGTTCTCAGTCCATTCTTGCTAGTTTCACCTGGGCTCTCTTCCAGGTGCTGGTCTTATGAAGTCTTCCAACATAAAATTTCCAGCCAACTAAGCATGATAAGAGATAAAGTTTTAAGCTAATATTCTCCTAGTCTTTACATATATGCAAAAAAAGTAGTTGTTAGTGAGTTTTTAGCAATTCAAGGTATAATCTTAGAAAATACACTTAAGAAACCTCAGAAGCTATATGACCAAAAAGTATAGATAAGACAACTTGGTTTTCAGAGTTCTGAATCTCAGCCTTAAGGTAAATTTAAGATAGTTTTACTGACAAAGAGAGGAAAGGAAAATACTATGCTTTGAAGAAGTATTATATGCCTGTTGTTTTGGCTGCAGCTTTTATGATATAGTGAAGAACCATAATGATTTTTTTATTTTTAAAGAACTGCTGAGGGGCAAAAAGAGCATGTACCCAGAAGCATGGTGCATTAACTTAAAGCAAACCCAAAAATTCAATGTACAGAAGCAAAATAATGCATTTTCTTTTGAAAATTTTTATAAAGAAAAGAAGTAAAATCTGCAAGTCATTTAGAACAAAATATATGTTTATGAACATATAAAAGACAGAACTGCTTTCAAAGAATTTTATAGGCTAGAAATACAAGTGAGAAAAAAATGTTTTGGAGAAAATTATAGGTCATGAGATGTAGCAGATGCTTCATTAATAAGGGAAGTATTCTGCCACCCTTGAAAAAGCAAGCTCCCATTTCCTTTTTACTAGTAAATTTTCAGATCTTCAACCTGAAATAAGTATACTTTAGTGCTCTAAGGCAATAAGGAATCCTATCTTAAGTTTTCTTTCTTCCTGCCTCTTAAATGTGCCCTATATTCCAGTCCTTAAATATTGGCCTTCTTGTAGGCTTTCACATTGCTATTGGTTGAAAACACAAAGTAGAGATTCCTAGGAATACTTGATGAAGAATTGGTGATCTGACACTATGCATGAAGACCTTTAAGAGGTGAAAAAGAACTTAACATACAAAGGGAGTTACATTATGTCTTTGTACTTTACCTATGCACTTCAACATGCTCAATGTTCATTAATTGTATTAATTCCAGTTTGTGGACCTGAACACGGGAGTTGGAGAATTAACAAAAGGAGTTAGCTATGAGGCTGTTGAGTAAATGGAGGATCAAGCAAATGGAAAAAAGAAAATTTTCCACAATTGTTTAGTGAGCCAGTGATGTCTTTTTTTTTTTTCAATGCATAGCTTACATTTAAATTTGCTTTCCAACAACTTTTTAAAAAACAGGTATATCCCATACCCTTTTTAAAAAATATATTTTTATTGATTTCAGAGAGGAAGGGAGAGGAAGAGATAGAAGCATCAATGATGAGGGAGAACCATTGATTAGCTGCCTCCTGCAAGCCCCATACAGGGAATTGAGCCCACAACCGGGCATGTGCCCTACCTGGAAAATAAACCATGACTTCCTGGTTCCTAGGTCAATGCTCAACTATTGAGCCATACTGGCTGGACTATCTCATACCCTTAATAGACAATAGAGACTATTTAACCAGGCCTGACCTAGACTTTGTCTTGATGTCATTGAGCTATAGCCTTACTCCAATCACCTCTTTTGTAACCAGAGATTAGTTTGCACCAACTGAACCTGGAAATGTGCACAACTCCAGGGGGCACTGCCCACATGCACTACAGCATGAATGGTGCAATGTGAGAATTGCTGTGGGAGCTGTGCCACACTGAGGAGCTTCTGCTAGAGAGATCCTCAGGCTACTGTGCCCCTGGGAGTCTCATATGAGCCAGGGACTCTAAGTTTAATTGCTAGGGATTATTATGAGCTGTGAGAAAATGGATAAGGAGATAATATTTATTCAAATATTTATTCAGTGATGAATGCTTATCATTTAGGTAATGAACTGTAGGCTCTGATGAGAAGCTTTTTAATAATCTTTAAAAGCCTATAGGACTCTTTGGGTCTTAACCTCACCACTCTTTTTGTATCTTCTCTGAGTTTGCACATTCTCTTCTCTTTCTCCAAAGCCCTGTGCATATCCCTCTATTTGTACCTTTCATCCTCAGTGTGTCTGACTTTCCCCTTATACCTTCTCCCTTTCCTTTTGGTCTCTTTCATCTTTCTCTCTACTTATAACTTTTACTAGAGGTCTGGTGCACGAAATTCATGCACCGGGGGGGAGGAGGAGGGGCCCTTGTCCCTCAGCCCAGCCTGCACCCTCTACAATCTGGGACCCCTCGAGGGATGTCCAACTGCCCATTTAGGCCCGATCCTACCGGGCAGTCGGACATCCCTCTCACAATCCAGGACTGCTGGCTCCCAACTGCTCGCCTGCCTGCCTTCCTGATTGCCCCTAACCGCTTCTGCCTATCAGCCTGATCACCCCCTAACCACACCCCTGCCAGCCTGATTGATGCCTAACTGCTCCCCTGCCAGCCTGTTTGCCCCTAACTGCCCTCCCCTGCAGGCCTGGTCACCCCTAACTGGCCTCCCTTGCAGGCCTGGTCCCTCCCAACTGCCCTCCCCTGGTGGCCATCTTGTGGTGGCCATCTTGTATCCACATGGGGGCAGCCATCTTGTGTGTTGGAGTGATGGTCAATTTGCATATTACTCTCTTATTAGATAGGATTGCTCCGTTCTACTATTTTAAGCATTCCCAGTATGTCTCCTTTTCTCTCTCTGTCTTTCCTTTCTGTGTTCCAGCAGGCACCATTCATCACTATCTGTCTTTTTCCCTTGCTGTTTGTTTAAAGTCCTTTTGTCAATATCTAATTTCTTCTATTTTTCTAGTTTATTTCTTCCCTTCCTTTAATTGACCATGATGAGAAACCAAAGTACACTCTTTCAGTGTCCTCTCATTGTGGTTCCAGATTGATTTTTCTTCAATGTCTGTGATCCTTAAGAATATACAGGAGATATTTAGGGATTCTAAAGTAAATCTCAATACCCATGACATTTAAAGCTGGCATTTCCATTGTACCTTGATCACATTGCAATTTTATATATTTTTATTGATTTTTAGAGAGGGATAGAGATATAGAAACATCAATGATGAGAGAAGCATCACCAATCAGCTGCCTCCTGCATGCCCCCAGCTGGGGATTGAGCCCACAATGGGCATGTGCCATGACCAGGAATCAAACTGGCAACCTCTTGGTTCATGGGTTGATGCTTAACCACTGAGCCACACTGACCAGCAGATCAAATTGCAATTTTATAAATATTTATAATATATGCTGAAGAATATTTTTAAATGTTTATTTCTGTATCTGAGACTACTAAAGTGCAGGTTGTGTGATACTTAACCTCAAATTTACAAATCTTCCCCATTGATTTAAAAAAAATTTAATGCTTATATCTATGTAAAAATTCCCCTCAAGCATGTCTATTTTTCTGTTGACTCTGCACAAAAGAAAAGCCTGCCTACTAATCTTGTTCCATCCAATAATTATACCTGCAATAATTGGGCAGCAACAGTCCCATGATTTGGGAACTCAAATAATGATTTAAACAAAAGCTAAGAAAAAATTTCCCAAATGATTTAGCATCTTTTTCAAGAAATTAGAAAATCAACCACAAAATAGATAAAAGGATAGAAGCATTAACAGATTCATAGATATAAGAACATACATGAGTTAGAATCCAAAATCTGGTTTATTAAAAAAAAATAATATAAAATAGATAAAACACTAAATAAATGAATAAAGGAAAATAAAGGGACAAAATGTAGATTTACAGAATAACAATTGGCTAAGAGGAGAATAACCACAGAAACAGAGAGAATGAAAGGAATCTTAAGACACTACTTTGTTCAATTATGGCTAGGTAAATTCTGAAAAATGGAGTGAAATAAATAATATTCAATGAAAGCATAATATGCTAAAATTGACTTAAGAAGAAAGAGAAGTTCAAAAGAGGTGGGTATTCAGGATTGACACTCCAAATAATTGTATGGCAAGAACCTCAAAAAATAAGAACTTAATCTAGCTGTTCTTGCACATTATGACTGAATAACAGCCTTGCCAATACCCACATAAAATGGAAAAATTTGACAAAGAGCTACCCTTAGAAGAAGCATAAGGCACTGATAGTCTAAAGGGAATTCTATCGAAGTTTGACAGAGTAGATAATTTAAATTACTGAAATTATTTTAAAACATAGAAAAATAGCCAAAACCGGTTTGGCTCAGTGGATAGAGTGTCGGCCTGCGGACTCAAGGGTCCCAGGTTCGATTCCGGTCAAGGGCATGTACCTTGGTTGCGGGCACATCCCCAGTAGGGGGCGTGCAAGAGGCAGCTGATAGATGTTTCTCTCTCATCGATGTTTCTAACTCTCTATCCCTCCTCTCCCTTCCACTCTGTAAAAAATCAATAAAATATATTTAAAAAAAAAACATAGAAAAATAAAATAAGTGGGAATTTAGTTTTTAATTAAGATAGCATTTAAAATAAAAATATTGAAGAAAGATAGATAACAATAAATATTGCTGGGACAATTGAGTGATCACATGGAGCAACCCCTCACACCAAAACAACAACAAAACCCTTCCATTAGACCAATGATTAAAAATGTTCAAAATGAGTCCTTACAAGTACCAGGAGACAATGTGACAAACTTTTAATCTAAAACATGCATAAGCCATAGTGAAACTTGATAAATTTTATTATGTAGAAAAATGACTATATGGCAACAAAATATTATAAGCAAAATTTAAAGATAAATAAAAAATGGTGCAAAAAATAAACATTTGTAATTCTTACCATAGATTAATAAGCAAATAGTTCTTGCAAAGCAGAGAAAAGAAAAGACAAAAACACAACAGAAAAATAGACAAAATAAATAGGAGTTATTCCCATATAAAGAAAAAACAAAAGGCTTTAAACATATGAAAGGTGTTTGAAACACGCTTCTTAAGAAAAACAAAAATGAAAGCTACTTCTAGAAACTATACTTTTCAGAATGTCAAAACCCAAAAGTTTGTCATCATCTGTTGGAAATACTAAAGAAAAACTAGGCAGTCTCATATATTGACAGGCACTAAGATGTATTAAATTTGCACAACTCCTCTAAAAGGCAATTTGGAAATATCCACCCATGTTACAAAGGCATAAGCCCTCTGACACAGCAGTTATACTTCTGAGAATTCATCTTACAGGCAATTATTCCACATTGAAAAATATATCTATGTGAAAGTTTACTTTTGTGGTAGTCTGTAGCAGTAGACAATCAAAAACAACCTAATGCCAACCAAAAGGCAACTGGTTCAATAAACTATAGTGCGTCCTAACTAAGGAAAATATCATAACTGATTAAAAAATAGTGATAAAATGCTCTATGTACTGGCATGGAAAGTTCTCTAAGAAATGAAGTTAAGTGAAAAATGCAACATATGTTTAGTATACCAACTTTCATGTAAAAATTGAGAAAAAATTTAAAATTTACTTATAATTTCTTATATTTATAGATTGTGTAGAACCTGGAATGATTCACAAGCAATTAATGATAAGGGGAGGAGGGGGTAAACTAGGCAAATGAAGGTCAGTAATGGGAGGGAAGCTTTCACTTTATTAAAACATTGATTTATATTTTATAATAATACCTATTTTAAATATGAGAAAATAATTTTTGAGAAGGGAGTACTTGCTCTTGATAGAATATGTAGGAGGTGCTAGAGCCAAAATTTGAATTTTAAAAAAAAGAAACTGAGTTAGATAATGTGGCACATGATTATAAATAATTTCTATGACTTTGAAATATAATGTGTTAGAATAACAGGACTATTTTGAATAATGCTTTACTTTACCTTACAGTAAAATGTAGAACTTTCTTCTTCATAGAATCTTGCTTTTTATACAGATATTTTGTTTTATGCGATTTTATCAATGGTTTTTTCAAAGGAAGAATATCAGTGGAGGGGAAGAATAGTTTGGAAAGTATGTTGGCAACTCTCCATCCTATATATTTGGAGAAAATTTCATCCCCTGCAATTGATGAAACTTTTATATTGTAACTAGTGAAAGGATCTGTGGGGTCATTTAATTCAGCCTGTTGGAAGAAAAGAAAAAGGAACCAGTTAAGATAGCATTAAATGAGAGGGAAAATGATATATTATTAAATAAAAGATAAAATGTATGTTTGTTTTCTTTGACTAATGTTGCAGTCTTTCTGTTAAATAAAAATAGCCTTTATAAAATAGTAGTTCCCCCCAAATTAAAATAATTACCATTTTCAATGACATACAAAATTAAGCAAGAATGAAATTTTGAAATAAAATTTTTGAATATAGTGATATAATCTTTATTTTAAATTTGCATACTTCCCACACAAGAATTTCATAACTATCTATAGTATTTATTTAATATGAAATGAAGCAAGCAGTTGAAGTAATATAGGCATTTTATTAAATAAGAATTTCACTTCTCTATGTATAATCTAAACTTTCCTTGAAGTCAACAGAAAATTTCTATAGAACAAATTCGTGTTAAGTAAAAAAGCAAAAAGGGCTTTGTATTTAACTTACTTTGAAGATGTTCTAGGATTAGATTTAGGATTAGATTTAGATTTAGACTTAGATTAAATTGAAAATGTTCTGATAACAAAAAAACAACAACCCTATTATAAGAATTCTACAATGTTTATCCAATCTTTACTCAGGAAAGAGCTATTTTCTGTATTTTTCTATTTATGTTCAATAATGTTCATGACAGATTTTATATTACATCTTCTTTTGAGATGTCTAAAGGCATATTTTCCTTGGCTGAAATTGGCAATAACAAATAAAAATATAAGTTCCAAAATGTCATGTATCATACTTTTTTATAATGTTCAGAATAGGTTTCTGTTAGGAATTCTCTCTCACAAATAAATTATATACTTCCTCCTTGCACTTAAGTTTTTACATTTTTTAATTCAATTATATCAATCTTCATGCAGTTTATTACCAGTCACTAAGGATTCATTTTATATGCCTATTGATCTTATGGTAGAAAATGAAGGAGTGGAAAATGCTTTTTTCCACATGAACAACTAACTAAACCTCTTTAGGATTCCAAGATCAGGCTTGGTTCAATTCAATACTGTTTAAATGACTATTGCATTATTTAGACAAAATTTTTGTGGGGGGAAAAATGAGAACAATCCTACATAATAAAAGGCTAATATGCAAATCTATGAAACAGCAGAATGACTGGTCGCTATGACGTGCACTGACCACCAGGGGGCAGACTATAAACGCAGGAGCTGCCCCCTGGTGGTCAGGGCACTCCCACAGGGGGAGCGCCGCTCAGCCAGAAGCCGGACTCACGGCTGGCAAGCGCAGCAGAAGTGGCGGGAGCCTCTCCTGCCTCCACAGCAAGCCCTAAGGATGTCTGACGGCTAAAGACCCTCCTGGCAGTCAGACATCCCCCAAGGGTTCCCGGACTGCAAGAGGGTACAGGCTGGGCTGAGGGACCAGCCCCGCAAGTGCACAAATTTCGTGTACCAGGCCTATATCTGATAATAAAGATTGAAAAAAATAAAGTATTAGAGCAATGAGGAAAACAGGAAAAGGAAAGTAAATATGGATTACTGTAAAAGCCATTGAAGATGGGAAATAACAACATGCAAAAGAATTATTTAAAAACTAGAGGCCCTGTGCACGAAATTCGTACATGGGGGTGTGTGTCCCTCAGCCCAGCCTGTACCCTCTCCAATCTGGGACCCCTTGAATGATGTCCGGCTGCCCGTTTAGGCCCGATCCCAATAGGATCGGGCCTAAATGGGCAGCCGGACATCCCTCTCACAATCCAGGACTGCTAGCTCCCAACTGCTCACCTGCCTGCCTTCCTAATTGCCCCTAACTGCTTCTGCCTGCCAGCCTGATCACCCCCTAACCACTTCCCTGCCAGCCTGTTTGCCCCTAACTGCCCTCCCCTGCAGTCTTGGTCACCCCCAACTGCTCTCCCCTGCAGGCCTGTGTCCCCTCCCCCCCAACTGCCCTTCCCTGCAGGCCCAGTTGCCCCCAACTTCCCTCCTCTGCCAGCCTGATTACCCCTAACTGCCCTCCCCTGCAGGCTTGATCACCCCCAACTGGCCTCCCTTGCAGGCCTGGTCTCTCCCAACTGCCCTCTATTGCTGGCCTGATTGCCCCCAACTGCCCTCCCCTGCAGGCCTGATCCCTCCCAACTGCCCTCCCCTTCTGGCCATCTTGTAGTGGCCATCTTGTGTCCACATGGGCAGCCATCTTTGACCACATGGCGGTGACCATCTTGTGTGTTGGAGTGATGGTCAATTTGCATATTACTCCTTTATTAGATAGGATAGAGGCCTGGTGCATGGGTGGGGGCCAGCTGGTTTGCCCTGAAGGGTGTCCTGGATCAGGATGGGGGTTGCCTTGGGGTGTGGGGTGGCCTGGGCAAGCGGCCTGTGGTGGTTTGCAGGCCGGCCATGCCCTCCAGTGACCCAAGCAGAGGCCCTGGTATCTGGGATTTATTTATCTTCTATAATTGAAACTTTGTGCCTTGAGCAGAGGCCTGGGCCAGCCAAGCTTCTGTTCACTCCATGGCTGCAGCCATTTTTGTTGGTATTTATTTATCTTCTATAATTGAAACTTTGTAGCCTTGAGTGGAGTCCACGGCAGGCCAGGGTGTGCGGGAAGCTTGGCTTCCTCCATTGCTGGGGAAACCCAAGCCTCCTGCTCGCTCCATGGCTGTAGCCATCTTGGTTGGGTTAATTTGTATACTTGCTCCTGATTGACTGGTGGGCGTGGCTTGTGGGTGTAGCAGAGGTATGGTCAATTTGCATATTACTCTTTTATTAGATAGGACTAGAGGCCCAGTGAACGAAATTCATGCAAGGGGCTCGGCCCTCACAGCCCAGGCTGCCTCAGCCGGCCCTCACAGCCTCTCGCAGCCCCAGGGGGCCCTCACAGCCTCTCGCAGCCCTGGCTGGCCCTCACAGCCCCAGCAGCTTCAGCCGGCCTTCACAGCCCCCAGCTTCGTCTGGAAGGTCTTCCAGACCATTGTCCAGAATTTCGTCTGGATGATCATTTGGCTGTTGGTCTAGTTCACATAGTAGGTCTTTTTTATGTAGGATAGAGTGAAAATCATGTAAATAGGTAAGCACCAAAATATGAAATGAAGATTCAAGAAAGCCTCAAAATGCTGCAAAATCAATATTAAAATTTATAAAGAAAACCTATTTTTCATGTTTTAGAAAAAGAACTTAATCAGTAGTTCTCATTGAAATACATGTATTCTTAAAATATCTTTTATTTTAATTATCTCTGGATATTTTAATCAGCATACAATCATGTTTATATTCTTTCCAGTTGTGTATCTTGCTTATCTAGGTCAAAATCATGAAAAGAGCAGTCAATTTGAAACGACAAATTAAACTGTGTCTAGGACACTTAGTACCTATTGTGACTTCGAGGACATTTTTTAACTTCTCAAAGTCTGTGGTTTTGTCTGGAAAATGGTAATCGTGACACCTGGGTTATATATTCTGCTTAGCTTCCATGGCTTAATTTTTCATGAGAAAAGTTACTTCAATATCAATAGCAACATGTAGTAGTGCACAGACTTATTACTTGAGCTCTTCTATTACTAAGAGAGTGATGAATGAATAAATTTGTGAATAAATGAATGGACTAGCAAACATAGTGTCTTCTAATGACAATTTCTGATAAAACACATTGTTTCCAGGTTAGCATTACACTGCTTTATAGAATCATGATGCTCTTTATACATGTCTTATTTGACTTCTTGTTTGCTTCCCCCCAGACTGGATAAGTCATAGATTCAGATGTCAGCTTTCTCAAGAAGAAAAATAATGGCATTCCCACCTTTCATGATGGTTCCCTGGTTGAAATTCCAGGTAATCCCTCCCCCATTGATGTCCAAGGCATTTAATTTCAAATATGGGTCAAATGCATCGTTGCTAGATCTATAAAAGGTTTTGTTTGTTTGTTTTCCTACAGAAAGTAGCCAGTAAATAGTATGGGCTTTGTAGTTAGAAAGATCTGAAATCAAGTCTGGCTTTTCCATGTACTAGATAAGAATGTAAATGGGAAATTTAAACTCTCTAGGCTTATGTTTGGTGCTTGGTTTAGTTCCACCTTATATTTCATTGTGATATGGAGTTAATAATAACTGCCTTTCAGAATTTTGTAAGGATTACTTTAGATGGCAGAGGGTGACCTGTCTAGTAGACAGTGAGAAGCTCAATGGGTGGCAGTTCCTTTCAGGGCTTCTCTAAGGCAGAGCACTAATGCTCCAGTCCCTGCACCTTCTTCCACCACCAACCCATGGAAGACTTGGTCCATCCTCTGCTGGGCTGAAAACAGTATTATGTTGTCACTTTTATATTAGAACTAGAGGCCCGGTGCACAAAATTTGTGCATGATTAGGCCTGGCCGGCGATCAGGGTGGATCAGGTTCCCCGCCTTCCCGCCTCCTCCTTCCCTCGTTCCCTCAGCGCCCCACTGACACAAGTCACCCGCCATGTTCCATGCTGCCCCCTGGTGGTCAGCGCATGTCATAGCGAGCGATTGAACTCCCGTTCTCCCAGTCGAACTCCCAAGGGGACACTTTGCATAGTAGCCTTTTATACATATACTATAGGCCCAGTGCATGAAATTCATGCAAGGGGGCGGGGTTGTCCCTCAGCCCAGCCTGTACCCTCTCCAATTTGGGACATCCCTCTCACAATCCAGGACTGCTTGTTCCCAACTGCTCACATGCCTCTGCCTGATTGCTCCTAACTGCTTCTGCCTGCCAGCCTGATCACCCCCTAACCACTTCCCTGCCAGCCTGATCAACGCCTAAATCCTCCCTGGCTGGCCCAATTGCCCCTAACTGCCCTCCCCTGCAGGCCTGGTCATCCCACTGCCCTCCCCTGCTGACCTGATCACCCTTAACTGCCCTCCCCGGCTGGCCTGGTCACCCCTAACTGCCCTCCCCTGCAGGCCTGGTCCCCCCCAACTGCCCTCCCCTGCAGGTCTGGTGCCCCTACCCCCATCAACTGCCCTCCCCTGCTGGCCCAGTCTCCCCCAACTGCCCTCCTCTGCTGGCCCAGTCACCCCTAACTGCCCTCCCTGCTGGCCTGATCACACACAACTGCCCTCCCCTACAGGCCTGGGTCCCCCCCAATAGTCCTCCCCTGCAGGCCTGGTCCCCCACAACTGCCCTCCCCTGCTGTCCTGGTCCCCCACAACAGTCCTCACCTGCAGGCCTGGTCCCCCCCAACTGCCCTCCTCTGCAGGCCTGGGTCCCCCCCAACTGCTCTCCCTTGCTGGCCTGGTCACCTCCAACTGCCCTCCTCTGCTGGCCTGGTCACCCCTAACTGCCCACAACTGCCCTCCCCTGCAGGACATCTTGTGGTGGCCATCTTGTGTTCACATGGGGGCAGCCATCTTTGTTCACATGGGGGTGGCCATCTTGTGTCTTGAAGTGATGGTCAATTTGCATATTACTCTTTTATTAAATAGGATATATACAGATAGATAGATATAAATATTTGTCAAATAGGATCATGATTATACTTCTATAGTCATATTTTTATAATAGTCTTCCTTTTTCTCTTAAAGCCATTATTCTAATGTTACAACATTCAGCAACTTAAATACCAATTCTATAATCCTTAGAAGTAGATGTACACAAAATATTAATGACCATTCCTTATACCAAAATCCAAATTCATGAACTTACTAGTAGTTTGCATGCTAATGTACATTACCACCTACACCATTTTTAAATATTATTCAGACATTTACAGTTTCATCATGGGTTTCTATTTTTTTTTATTTTAGCAATGCCCATATAGGCTTTAAAATTCAGTGTTTTTCTTATTGCATTGTTGAAACTTTACATTTTTATTAAGAACAAGTGGTATTTTTTAATATCTATGTTAATTTTACTGATTGAGTATTAAAATTGGAAAGATTGTATTCTTGAATTATATTTCTCTTACACATATTCTAACCATATGCCGGAGCATGGCTTTGTATTAGGTATAAAGATGGTAAAAACTGCCATTAATGCAGGTTAGCAGGAAGATGGTTAAGTCAACACAAGGGGAAATTCCAATGATACTGTAATTCAGCTAATTCACTACCCTTAACATGAGAATAAAAAGAAATAGGATTTTAAGCCATTGCAACACAATTTGCAGCTAATTCTACCTCTGTCTCTTGCTGTCTCTCTCTTTTTTGTCTCTACCTGTCCTTAATAATCTTAGAGCTAGGAATGTTTAACTTTTTGGTGGGAAAAGTGGTAATTTTATTCTTTAAACCTCAAAATTTAAATATAAGGAACTCATTGGTAGTCTCAAAAGACTATTTCCTACAGGAGTTATAAAATCTTACAAAGGATAGAATGCGTAACTCCTTGCTACTCCTTAGACCATTATTATTTTCATTACTTCCTGGGAGCATATTATAAACTAGAGGCCCGGTGCATGAAATTCTTGCACGGGGCAGGAGGGCTGTCCCTCAGCCCAGCCTGCATCCTCTCCAATCTGGGACCCCTCAAGGGATGTCCGACTGCCCGTTTAATTCTTGCATGGGCAGTCGGGCATCCCTCTCACAATCCAGGACTGCTGGTTCGCAACTGCTTGCCTGCCTGCCTTTTTGATTGCCCCTAACCACTTCTGCCTGCCAGCCTGATCACCCCTAACCACTCCCCTGCCAGCCTGATTGATGCCTAACTGCTCCCCTGCAGGCCTGATTGCCCCTAACTGCCCACCCCTGCAGGCCTGGTCCCCCCCCAATTGTCCTCCCCTGCAGGCCTGGTCACCCCTAACTGCCCTCCCCTGCAGGAGTGGTCTCCCCCAACTGCTCTCCCCTGCAGGCCCGGTCGCCCCCAACTTCCCTCCTCTGCAAGCCTAGTCACCCCTAACTGCCCTCCCCTGCAGGCTTGATCGCCCCCAACTGGCCTCCCTTGCAGGCCTGGTCCCTCCCAACTGCCCTCACCTGCTGACCATCTTTTGGTGGCCATCTTATGTCCACATGGGGGCAGCCATCTTTGTCCACATGGGGGCAGCCATCTTGTGTGTTGGAGTGATTGTCAATTTGCATATTACTCTTTTATTAGATAGGATACAGAATCACAGGCCCTATTCCTTTATACACATTAGAGTTTAAGATGGACTGATGTTAAGAAAGAGACTAGTTGGGAATATCTCATTTTCTGATTTACTAGTTGTCAGATACTGCACAAGTTATTTAATTAGTCTGAGCACATTTCCTTATTCCTAACATGAGATGATAATAATACTGAACATTCTTGGGTTGTTGTTAAGATTAAACACAAGAATGGAATATACTTTTTCACAGTGTCTGGCATGCAAATAATTTTTAAATAAATATTTCTTGTTTATATTTAATTTTGGAAAGAGGCACAGTAGAAATGGCAGAGCAAAGCTTTTGGTTAAGCTCATTAATGCGTGCATCACTTGTCTTAATTCTGTTTATACTCAGATCCCCCTCTCTGTGCAGGTGATAATGGTGGGAAAGAGCTATGGAGGGTGGGTTAAGTGAGTTAATATATGTAAAACTAGGGCCTAGTGCACAAATTCATGCACCTTGAAAGGAACTGTGGTCCACGAGGCTGCAGTGGGCAAAGGGGTGGTCTTGGCCCATCCTCCATGCCCCTGCCAGGCCCCTCCCACCACGGCCCTCGGTCCCATCTGCCGGCAGCCCTGCTCCCACTGCCACTGCTCCCAAGTGCTGATGGCGCCAGCTCCGCTCACACCCACTGACGGCATGGAGCAATTGGGGCTGGCACCAGCAGTAGGTGCAATTGGGGCCGATGCTGTCAGTGGGTGCGAGAGGCAGCTGCTGCCCAAATCACCCCTCAGGAGCAGGGGGGGGTGGAGAAGCCCTCAAGAGCAATCGGGGCTGGCAGTGAGTGCGAGCAGTGGATCTGGCACTGGCAGCGGGTGCGAGCAGGGCTGGCGCCGGCAACAGGTGTGAGCACTGGGTGGGACCATGGCACGTGGGAGCAAAGAATTTTCAGTAACCACCAGGGCTCTCCCCGATGGCAGAGACCGGCGCCCGCCTTGGTCTAGCGCCCCCGCTCACTTGCTCCACCATCTCGCCGCAGCTGACACCCACCATGTTCAATACTCTGCTGCAAATGCCTGCCATGTTCTGTGCACACTCCCTGGTGGTCAGCGCATGTCATAGCGAGCGATTGAACTCCTGTTCTCCCAGTCGAACTCCCAAGGGGACACTTTGCATAGTAGCCTTTTATACATATACTATAGGCCCAGTGCATGAAATTCGTGCAAGGGGGCGGGGTTGTCCCTCAGCCCAGCCTGTACCCTCTCCAATTTGGGACATCCCTCTCACAATCCAGGACTGCTTGTTCCCAACTGCTCACATGCCTCTGCCTGATTGCCCCTAACCGCTTCTTCCTGCCAGCCTGATCACCCCCTAACCACTTCCCTGCCAGCCTGATCAACGCCTAAATGCTCCCTGGCTGGCCCAATTGCCCCTAACTGCCCTCCCCTGCAGGCCTGGTCATCCCACTGCCCTCCCCTGCTGACCTGATCACCCTTAACTATCCTCCCCTGCTGGCCTGGTCACCCCTAACTGCCCTCCCCTGCAGGCCTGGTCCCCCCCAACTGCCCTCCCCTGCAGGCCTGGTGCCCCCCCCCATCAACTGCCCTCCCCTGCTGGCCCAGTCTCCCCCAACTGCCCTCCTCTGCTGGCCCAGTCACCCCTAACTGCCCTCCCTGCTGGCCTGATCACACACAACTGCCCTCCCCTACAGGCCTGGGTCCCCCCCAATAATCCTCCCCTGCAGGCCTGGTCCCCCACAACTGCCCTCCCCTGCTGTCCTGGTCCCCCACAACAGTCCTCACCTGCAGGCCTGGTCCCCCCCAACTGCCCTCCTCTGCAGGCCTGGGTCCCCCCCAACTGCTCTCCCTTGCTGGCCTGGTCACCTCCAACTGCCCTCCTCTGCTGGCCTGGTCACCCCTAACTGCCCACAACTGCCCTCCCCTGCAGGACATCTTGTGGTGGCCATCTTGTGTTCACATGGGGGCAGCCATCTTTGTTCACATGGGGGTGGCCATCTTGTGTCTTGAAGTGATGGTCAATTTGCATATTACTCTTTTATTAGATAGGATATATATAGATAGATAGATATAAATATTTGTCAAATAGGATCATGATTATACTTCTATAGTCATATTTTTATAATAGTCTTCCTTTTTCTCTTAAAGCCATTATTCTAATGTTACAACATTCAGCAACTTAAATACCAATTCTATAATCCTTAGAAGTAGATGTACACAAAATATTAATGACCATTCCTTATACCAAAATCCAAATTCATGAACTTACTAGTAGTTTGCATGCTAATGTACATTACCACCTACACCATTTTTAAATATTATTCAGACATTTACAGTTTCATCATGGGTTTCTAATTTTTTTTTATTTTAGCAATGCCCATATAGGCTTTAAAATTCAGTGTTTTTCTTATTGCATTGTTGAAACTTTACATTTTTATTAAGAACAAGTGGTATTTTTTTAATATCTATGTTAATTTTACTGATTGAGTATTAAAATTGGAAAGATTGTATTCTTGAATTATATTTCTCTTACACATATTCTAACCATATGCCGGAGCATGGCTTTGTATTAGGTATAAAGATGGTAAAAACTGCCATTAATGCAGGTTAGCAGGAAGATGGTTAAGTCAACACAAGGGGAAATTCCAATGATACTGTAATTCAGCTAATTCACTACCCTTAACATGAGAATAAAAAGAAATAGGATTTTAAGCCATTGCAACACAACTTGCAGCTAATTCTACCTCTGTCTCTTGCTGTCTCTCTCTTTTTTGTCTCTACCTGTCCTTAATAATCTTAGAGCTAGGAATGTTTAACTTTTTGGTGGGAAAAGTGGTAATTTTATTCTTTAAACCTCAAAATTTAAATATAAGGAACTCATTGGTAGTCTCAAAAGACTATTTCCTACAGGAGTTATAAAATCTTACAAAGGATAGAATGCGTAACTCCTTGCTACTCCTTAGACCATTATTATTTTCATTACTTCCTGGGAGCATATTATAAACTAGAGGCCCGGTGCATGAAATTCTTGCATGGGGCAGGAGGGCTGTCCCTCAGCCCAGCCTGCATCCTCTCCAATCTGGGACCCCTCGAGGGATGTCCGACTGCCCGTTTAATTCTTGCATGGGCAGCCGGGCATCCCTCTCACAATCCAGGACTGCTGGTTCGCAACTGCTTGCCTGCCTGCCTTTTTGATTGCCCCTAACCACTTCTGCCTGCCAGCCTGATCACCCCTAACCACTCCCCTGCCAGCCTGATTGATGCCTAACTGCTCCCCTGCAGGCCTGATTGCCCCTAACTGCCCTCCCCTGCAGGCCTGGTCCCCCCCCCAATTGTCCTCCCCTGCAGGCCTGGTCACCCCTAACTGCCCTCCCCTACAGGAGTGGTCTCCCCCAACTGCTCTCCCCTGCAGGCCCGGTCGCCCCCAACTTCCCTCCTCTGCAAGCCTAGTCACCCCTAACTGCCCTCCCCTGCAGGCTTGATCGCCCCCAACTGGCCTCCCTTGCAGGCCTGGTCCCTCCCAACTGCCCTCCCCTGCTGACCATCTTTTAGTGGCCATCTTGTGTCCACATGGGGGCATCCATCTTTGTCCACATGGGGGCAGCCATCTTGTGTGTTGGAGTGATGGTCAATTTGCATATTACTCTTTTATTAGATAGGATACAGAATCACAGGCCCTATTCCTTTATACACATTAGAGTTTAAGATGGACTGATGTTAAGAAAGAGACTAGTTGGGAATATCTCATTTTCTGATTTACTAGTTGTCAGATACTGCACAAGTTATTTAATTAGTCTGAGCACATTTCCTTATTCCTAACATGAGATGATAATAATACTGAACATTCTTGGGTTGTTGTTAAGATTAAACACAAGAATGGAATATACTTTTTCACAGTGTCTGGCATGCAAATAATTTTTAAATAAATATTTCTTGTTTATATTTAATTTTGGAAAGAGGCACAGTAGAAATGGCAGAGCAAAGCTTTTGGTTAAGCTCATTAATGCGTGCATCACTTGTCTTAATTCTGTTTATACTCAGATCCCCCTCTCTGTGCAGGTGATAATGGTGGGAAAGAGCTATGGAGGGTGGGTTAAGTGAGTTAATATATGTAAAACTAGGGCCTAGTGCACGAATTCATGCACCTTGAAAGGAACTGTGGTCCACGAGGCTGCAGTGGGCAAAGGGGTGGTCTTGGCCCATCCTCCATGCCCCTGCCAGGCCCCTCCCACCACGGCCCTCGGTCCCATCTGCCGGCAGCCCTGCTCCCACTGCCACTGCTCCCAAGTGCTGATGGTGCCAGCTCCGCTCACACCCACTGACGGCATGGAGCAATTGGGGCTGGCACCAGCAGTAGGTGCAATTGGGGCCGATGCTGTCAGTGGGTGCGAGAGGCAGCTGCTGCCCAAATCACCCCTCAGGAGCGGGGGGGGGGGGGGTGGAGAAGCCCTCAAGAGCAATCGGGGCTGGCAGTGAGTGCGAGCAGTGGATCTGGCACTGGCAGCGGGTGCGAGCAGGGCTGGCGCCGGCAACAGGTGTGAGCACTGGGTGGGACCATGGCACGTGGGAGCAAAGAATTTTCAGTAACCACCAGGACTCTCCCCGATGGCAGAGACCGGCGCCCGCCTTGGTCTAGCGCCCCCGCTCACTTGCTCCACCATCTCGCCGCAGCTGACACCCACCATGTTCAATACTCTGCTGCAAATGCCTGCCATGTTCTGCGCACACTCCCTGGTGGTCAGCGCATGTCATAGCGACTGGTTGTTTGGTTGTTACGCCATTGCATATTAGGGTTTTATATATGTAGATACTTAGCAGTGTGCCTGGTGCATTGTAAAAGCTCTACAAATATTTTGTTCTCTTAAACAATATATCTGTTACATTGGAGTTCTGTTGATTAAGTATTTAAAAGGACTTTGTTGTTCCAAAAATATATCTCCCTTTCCAGACTGTTTCCATTTATGTCAAAAGAGGAGGCATATGTGGAGGAGGAGAGAGATAAGTACCAAGAGAAAAGAGACTAATAGTGTTGTTTGTTCTATTTTGCTGCTTTATAGAGTACATTCAAAGTATGGAAATATTGTTAAGAATGAAAACAAATTTTATTTTAAAGATCTCACCATGAAATGTTAACCACAAAGTGCTTTCCATGATGAGTACTCCAAATAAAGTCACCTATTCATTTTAGCTGTGCATGTTTCTTTTTCATATTTTAGGTCATATACCAGATGGCATAAAGCATTTATACATGATGACTTTTCCTAGGTGTGTCAGCATATGCTGCTGAATTGCTTATACAGAAGAGCCTTGCTCATTGCAAGTCTCCCTGGAAGTATTTCAAACAAAGCACATTAATTAACATTTGTTTACTATGCCACTGTGAGTATATGGCAGGTTTTTATTTCTTTCCCAAATACTCAGGCAACAGTTGGGTTTATAATGAGTATGTTAGTTGAAGGGCTCATGTTTAGGAATCTATTTAGACCTGTTTTTCATTTCAAATCTGCTATTAGATATCTCACCTCTCCTCTACCCTCCATTAAACATCAAATTTTACAAACATATATAATAAGAATAGTATATGATAGAAGAGTATAATTAATTTAAAAACATACAAAACATGGTAGCACATAAAATAGTAATGGGTTTACCAATGATATAGAGAAATTGACATATTTAGTACAAACTTTTATTCATTAAATCAATAGTTTCATATAAATTGCATATTTATTTTTAAAGTATAAATAGAAAATTTCTACTTAATGTCATAAAGACTCAAGTATACTCAACACTTAAAAATAAATCCTGCCCATTATACATTAGTTTACAGTTAAGGCTGTTTCACTCTGTGTGGGGAATATTACTTTACATGATGAAAGGCTCTGGGACCAAGGTGTTAGGAAAAGAAAAAAAATAAAGGTTGTGCTATAAACAGTCATTTGCATTAACTGAAATAACAGTGGATACATATTTTATTTTAGATCACAGCATATGGGGCACAAGCCCTCACTGTATAGCCTTTTTTTAGATAGTCTCCATTCATGTTGAGCAGTGAGGCATCACCTAAAAACTGACAGTTTTTATCCTGTATAAGAAAGCTTCTAGCTATTTCATACTATAAATGTATTTCCCAAGGAGGTATCACAGGGCAATAATATGGTGGTTCAATGGGTTTGGGAATTAGTAAATTATTAAGAGAAAACTAAGGATGTTTAGGGATAAATAACTAACCTCTATGGTTTTATTACTGTAAATAGTGTTGCCATGATAGTGCCACAAAAAGAAAAGATCTTGAGTTTATCATACTCATGTTTTATTGTAAAACTAGACACACCTGTAAAGATAACTGATACAGAAAGTGTTTGGACTATTTCAGACAAGAAAATATAGTTTTAAGAAAATATAGTTTTAATAAATTCAGAATATTTGCTCTAATACATCAAACCTATAGACCAAATGTGCTCATTCCCTTTTCTTAATGTGCTCAGTCTTTTGAAATTGTTTTGCTTTGTCTTACTCATATGTGTGATGTTTAGTTGTTTAACTTATTCTATAGTACCATTATTAACTCCCTTAGGTAGGTTTTAAAATCTGAAATAAATATGACTATTATTTTCCTTAGAAATTAAGCATAAAAGAAATGGAGTTTTGGCTATGAAC
Organism: Plecotus auritus; assembly: GCF_963455305.1. Classification (NCBI taxonomy): domain Eukaryota; kingdom Metazoa; phylum Chordata; class Mammalia; order Chiroptera; family Vespertilionidae; genus Plecotus; species Plecotus auritus. The sequence continues at coordinate 110,247,192 of NC_137774.1, read as the reverse complement.
TTTAGGAAAGTTAGGTCACACAAAGGTATCAGAGCAGAGTAATAAGTATCAGGATGACGGAGAGAGCTACACAGATGCTGGTCACTGGTCTTCTGAATAATTAGGTTTGGAGACTTTAAGGGAGTTAGTTCAGATATTATTACCACTGAAACCTAGCATAGATATGTTATTATGCAATTTGACATTAAAAATATACCAGCTAATAATAAACTGGGGGAAAAAAACTTTATGGTCAAAGTCATAAAAATGATAGAAAGAAAAACACTGGCTAGAGAAAGAATAAACCAAGCAATGATTAGATATTTAACTTTGTTATATCTATACCAACATAGAAATCTTAGTCGAAGATGGCGGCATAAGGTACACACCTGTACATGCTGCCTCTCACAACCACACCAAAACTACAACTAAAAGACAAAACGACTATCACCCAGAACCATGGGAAAGCTGGCTGAGTGAAAGTTATACAACTAGAAGGAAAGAAAAAAGTGCATTGAGACTGTGTAGGAGGTGCAGAGCCGCGGAAAAGCAGAGGTACGGAGGCGTGCGCGGAGAGGGCTGGCAACTGAGGACGCAGATGTCTTTCTCAAGTGGGAGGGAGACACAAGCTCCCAAATGCTCTGAACTCCAGTTTCCGGCGAGACTCTGGGGATCCAAACTCCTACGAGGAGAAACTGGACTGTCTGGCATTGGGTCAGAAAGTGAGGGTGGCTTTCTTGTACAGGTGCGCGCAAGAATCATTGTTTACTGCACTGGGGCGTGGAACACAGGGACACGGAAATACAGAGATGCAGAGAGGGCTGACTGGCAGCCATCGCTGGTTGCCACGCCCTAGTGATTCCCTGAGACCCCTCCCCGCCCAATTTACAAACCCCCCCAAACTGTGCACAGTGGCTTTTGCATGTGAATGGCCTGCCCTTTTGCAGCTGAACCTAACAAATTGCAGTTGGGTCAGACAGCTCCAAAACTTCCAAACCCCAAACAAAAAGGAGAAATCTGCAGATCTCACTGTAGTTCCTGCTGGGTGGCCTCTGACAGTAGCTGACTTGCACCTCCTTGAAGATCCAGGAGCCAGTGTACCTAGTGGTCAGTGTGAGATGACACCAGATTTAAACTCTTCACATCCATAAGCGAAACACTCAAGAGGCAGACTCAGTGAGCACCAAAGCCCCACTGAAGCAAGTCCTGCCCCATAAGGGTGTCTCCAGCACAGCAGTTCTTCCATTAGAGACACAGCTGATCCTCACAGCCAAATGGCCTGGAGGTCAATTCCTCCCAGTGAAACCAACAGCAATCAAGGCTTAAATACAACAAGACTGTGCACCCAACCCACAAAGGGGTGCACCAAGAGTGTCCACCTCAGGTGATTGGGGAGGCTGAGGTCACCTACCACACAAAGCCACTCCATCAACACAGGGAAGCAGCCAAAATGTGGAGAAAAAGAAACATGTCACAAATAAAAGAAATGGAGAAAAGCAAACTACTGGATATAGAGTTCAAAACCACAGTAATAAGGTTACTCAAGAATCTTCTAGAAACCGCCGAGAAACTTAGCGAGACCTTGGAGGAACTTAGTGAGACGTTCAAGGATCTTAATGAGAATGCCAAAAAAAAAAAAAAAATGGAAAAGGACCAGTCAGAAATTAAGCATACACCATCTGAAATAAAGAATAATATACAGAAATCCAACAGCAGACTAGAGGACCCCAAGAATCAAACCAAAGTTTTGAAATATGAGGAAGCAAAAAACACTCAACCAGAAAAACAAAAAGAAAAAAGAATCCAAAAATATGAAGATAGTGTAAGGAACCTCTGGGACAACTTCAAGCGTACCAACATCCGAATTATGGGGGTGCCAGAAGAAGAGAGAGAGAGCAAGATATTGAAAACCTATTTGAAGAAATAATGACAGAAAACTTTCCCTACCTGGTGAAAGAAATAGACTTACAAGTCCAGGAAGTGCAGAGAACCCCAAACAAAAGGAATCCAAAGAGGACCACACCAAGACACATCATAATTAAATTGCCAAGGGCAAAAGACAAAGAGAGAATCTTGAAAGCAGCAAGAGAAAAACAGTTACCTACAAGGGAGTACCCATACGACTGTCAACTGATTTCTCAACAGAAACTATGCAGACCAGAAGGGAGTGAGAAGAAATATTCAAAGTGATGAACAGCAACCAAGATTACTCTACCCAGCAAAGCTATCATTCAGAATTGGTCAGATAAAGAGCTTCACAGACAAGAAAAAGCTAAAGGAGTTCATCACCACCAAACCAGAATTATATGAAATGCTGAAGGGTATTCTTTAAGAAGAGGAAGAAGAAGAAAAAAATAAAGATAAAAATTATGAACAACAAAGTGACAACAAATACATATATATCAACAAGTGAATCTAAAAATCAAGTGAATAAAAAATCTGATGAACAGAATAAACTGGTGAATATAATAGAATCAGGGGCATAGAATGGGAGTGGACTGACAATTCTCGGGGGGAAGAGGGCATGAAGGGTGCAGGAAGAGACTGGACAAAAATCTTATACCTATGGATGAGGACAATGGCAGGGGGTAAGGGCATGGCGGGGGGGCGGGATTCAGGTGGAGGGGAGCTATGGAGGGAAAAAAGAGGAACATCTGTAATAATTTGAACAATAAAGATTTATTTAAAAAAAAAGAAATCTTAGTCATAAAACTATCCTCCAAAATCAAATTGAATAAAAGTCTTTTCAGGTAAATAAAAACTGACAGAACTAGCCACCAACAGATGAAAAGAATACAAAAGGGTTTTCTTTGAGCAGAAGAAAAATATTTCCATACAGAAGGTCAGAGATTCTAGAAGAAATGGTAAGGAAAGAAACGTAAATATGTGGGTAAATCTAAAGAATACAAAGTGTATAAAATAATGTAATATACTGATATCAAAACACAAATATACAAACACATCCAGATACACACACATGCACAACTAAAATGCTCAACTGGGAGGTTGTGTAAGTAAAGAGAAATAAATGGAGTTAAAATATTATAAGACCACTTTATGGTCCAGGAAAATATAAAATTTCTCTACATTAAACTTCAATAATTCAAGGAGTCATTTTGTAACATCTGGCTGGGTAAAATGGTACAATATTTTTTAAATCTTCTCCAAAGAGGCATACAATGAGCTTTTAAAGAAAGAGAACAAGAAATAGGTACAAATAGAATAGTAAATAACAAGATGTAGAAATAAATACAAGGATAATGCAATTATATTAAATATAAATAGAATGAAAGTCCAAATGTAAAGGCAATAATTTTAGGTTAAAAACATACTAATTCTCCAAAGAGATATATATATCAAGATTCAGAGAACTTTGAATAAAAAGGTGTAAATAGGTATACTACATATTCAAAAGTATCTATCAAAATAACCCTATTAAAAGAAAGCTACTATGGTTATATTCATAATAGGAAAGGTACACTTTTTATTAAAAAAAAGAACATTTTATAAGAATGAGAGTATTGCCAGTGATCAGAGAAAAATTAAAAAATCAAAATTGCAAACATAATGACAAAATTTCCATGTATGTAGGCATGAAGTCATAAACTTCAATAAGGCATGGTTCGAAAGAAATTATAGTAGAAATTAGAAGTGCTTTTGAACTGAATGATAATGAAAATATTACCACAACTTCCAGGATACACCTAAAATTATGTGTACAGGAAAATAAATAGTGTTAAAATTCATATATTAGAAAAGAGAAATAGGCATAATTCAATAAAGAGTAATATAATTCAATAATTTTTTTAAAAGAATAGAATATTAATTGCAAGGAAATTAGCAGAAGGAAATAGAAAACTAATATCAGCTATTAAAAAATAGAGAAGAGCCCAGCTGGCATGGTTCAGTGGTTGAGCATCAACCTATGAACTAAGAGGGCATGGGTTCGATTCCTGGCAAGGGCACATGCCCAGCTGAGGGCTCAATCCCCCGTTGGGAGAATGCAGGAGGCAGCTTATCAGTGATTCTCTCTCATCATTGATGTTTCTCTCTCTCTCCCTCTCCCTTCCTCTCTAAAGTCAATAAAAATATATTTTAAAAAAATAGAGAAGACAACAGTGTGGTGATTGTGGTTATGATTGTGGTGGAGGTTGAAGAGAGCACATAGGGGATAAATGCTGAAAGAAAAAAAGTTGTTTTTCAGAAGATAAATAAATTCATAAATCCTTGGTATTATAGAATAAAAAGAGAACAAAGGCAATATAAAAAGAGTCAAGAATAATGGAGGGAACACCATGAGAATTTTAAAGACATGAAAAATATCATAGAAAGATTTTTAGCAACTTTATAAAATACTAGGTGTACTGGTTAATAATGCGGATTTTTTTCAATAGATGGAGTTACACATATGTTGATATATATATATGCGATTTGATATGTATGCTATTTTGTTGTATTGACAACAAGCTTCAAAACTTCATATGCAAATTTGCTAAAGGTATTAACATCATAGATATTTCGTGCCAAAAAAAAGAGCATTTGCGGGAAGTTTTAATTCATTACTTTATTTTGAAGAAAAGTGCTGCTGAATACTTCGGGAAGCTTATGGTGAACATGCTACATCTCAAGATACTTGTAAACACTGGTTTAAATGCTTAAAAAGTGATGATTTCAATGTGAAAGACAAAGAATGTCCAGGTCAACCGAAAAAGTTTGAAGACCAACAATTACGAGCATTATTGGATGAATATGCATGTCAAACTCAAAAACAACTTGCAGAAAGATTAAACGTTGCTCAGCAATTTCCGATCTTTTACAAGCAAAGGGAAAAATTTTAAAGGAAGGAAAATGGGTGCCACATCAACTGAACAAAAGACAAATGGAAAACTGAAAAGTCATCAGTAAAATGTTGCTTCAACGGCACAAAAGAAAGTCTTTTTTGCATCGATATTGTGACTGACGATGAAAAGTGGATTTATTTTGAGAATCCCAAATGCACAAAATCATGGGTTGATCCTGGTCAACCATCAACATCGACTGCAAGGCCAAATCACTTCAGAAAGAAGACCATGTTCTGCATTTGGTGGGATCAAGAAGGTGTGGTGTATGATGAGCTTCTAAAACCAAGTGAAACCATTAATACTGATCGCTACCAACAACAAATAATCAATTGGAACCATGCTTTGATCATGAAATGGCCAGAATGTTCCAGAAGACACGGCAAAGTAATTTTGCTTCATGATGATGCTCCATCACACACTTCAAAACCAGTTAAAGACACGTTAAAAGACCTTGCTGTATTCACCAGACCTTGCTCCTTTAGATTACCACTTGTTCTGATCGATGGCACACGCAGTTTCTGAGCAGCACTTCAAAATGTATGAAGAAGTGGAAAATTGGGTCTCTGAATGGTTTGCCTCAAAACAAGGAAAGTTCTATTGGGATGTTATCCACAAATTAGCTGAAAGATGGGGAAATGTGTAGCTAGCAATGGACATTACTTTGAATAAAGCATTTTTGATGTTTCTTTTGAAATTATCAATGTTTTCTTTGATTACAAAATCTGCCATTATTAACTGGTGCACCTAGTATACTAGAGGCCCGGTGCACAAAATTCATGCATGGGGGTCCCTCAGGCCTGCCTGCACCCTCTCCAATCCGGGACCCCTTGGGGGATGGACATCCCTTTTACAAACTGGGACCGTTGGCTCCTAACCGCTCACCTGCCTGCCTGCCTGATTGCCCCTAACCATACTACCTGCCTGCTTTATAGCCCCTAACCTCTCTGCCTGCCTGCCTGATCATCCCTATCCACCTCTGCCTGCCTGCCTGATCGCCCCTAACTGCTTTCCCCTGCCAGCCTGATCACCCCTAACCGCCTCTGCCTTGGCCCCCACCACCGTGGTTTTATCCGGAAGGATGTCTAGAAGACATCCGGTCTATCTGGTCTAATTAGCATATTACCCTTTTATTAGTATAGATTTTGAAATACAGATGAAATAGATAAATTCCTAGAGAAAAAAATACCTTCACTTGTAAAATTTTTAAGGAAGAATTCATAACAATACTACATAATTTTCTAGGGAACAGAAAAAACAGATAACTACCTCTCAATTTATTCCTTTAGTTCAGAATAACTTTGATATAAAATTTTACATTATAACAAAACATTATAAGAAATAAAATTATGGACTACTGCACTGATTAACATGGAGGCAAAATCTTTTTTTTAATTTAATAAATCTTTATTGTTCAGATTATTATAATTGTTCCTCTTTTTTCCCCCATAGCTCCCCTCCACCCAGTTCTCTCCCCACCCTCTGCCCTTACGCCCCCCTCACTGTCCTCATCCATAGGTGTACAATTTTTGTCCAGTCTTTCCCGTACCCCCCACACCCCTTTCCCCCTGAGAATTGTCAGTCCACTCCCTTTCTATGCCCCTGATTCTATTAAATTCACCAGTTTATTCTGTTAATCAGATTTTTTTATTCACTTGATTTTTAGATTCACTTGTTGATATATATGTATTTGTTGTTCATAATTTTTATCTTTACCTTTTCTTCTTCTTCCTCTTCTTAAAGAATACCTTTCAGCAATTCATATAATACTGGTTTGGTGGTGGTGAACTCCTTTAGCTTTTTCTTATCTGTGAAGCTCTTTATCTGCCCTTCAATTCTGAATGATAGCTTTGCTGATTAGAATAATCTTGGTTATAGGTTCTTGCTGTTCATCACTTTGAATATTTCTTGCCACTCCCGTCTGGCCTGCATAGTTTCTGTTGAGAAATCAGCTGACAGTCGTATGGGTACTCCCTTGTAGGTAACTAACTTTTTTTCTCTTGCTGCTTTTAATATTCTCTCTTTGTCTTTTGCTCTTGGCATTTTAATTATGATGTGTCTTGGTGTGGTCCTCTTTGGATTCCTTTTGTTTGGGGTTCTCTGCACTTCCTGGACTTGTAAGTCCTTTCACCAGGTGGGGGAAGTTTTCTGTCATTATTTCTTCAAATAGGTTTTCAGTATCTTGCTCTCTCTCTTCTTCTGGCAGCCCCATAATTTGGATGTTGGTACGCTTGAAGTTGTCCCAGAGGCTCCTTACACTATCTTCATATTTTTTTATTCTTTTTTCTTTTTGCTTTTCCAGTTGAGTGTTTTTTGCTTCTTTGTATTTCAAATCTTTGACTTGATTCTTGCGATCCTCTAGTCTGCTGTTAGATCTCTATATAATATTTTTTATTTCAGTCAGTGTATGCTTAATTTCTAGTTGGTCCTTTTTCATATCCTGAGGGTCTTGCTAAATTTATCGGCCTTTTCTAGAAAATTCTTGAAAAACATTGTAACCATGGTTTTGAACTCTATATCCAGTCCTTTGCTTTCCTCCATTTCTTTCATTTGTGATCTGTTTCTTTGTCTCCGCATTTTCGCTGCTTCCCTGAGTTGATAGAGTGGCTTTGTGTGCTCAGTGTCCTATAGGGCCCAGTGGCTCAGCCTCCCCAGTTACCTGAGGTGGACACTCTTGGTGCACCCCTTTGTGGGCTGTGTGCACAGTCTTGTTGTAGTTAAGCCTTGATTGTTGTTGGTTTCACTGGGAGGAATTGACCTCCAGGCCAATTGGCTGTGAGGATCCAGCTGTGTCTATGCTGGGAGAACTTCTGTGCTGCAGACACCCTTATGAGACAAGATTTGCAAAAGCCTCTGTGCTCAGCGTGGATAGGGTGGAGTCTCAGGGCGGAGAAGACAGCATTGTTTTCCTGTCAGCCCTGCCCTAATAGGCCCGTGTCTCAGTGTCCCGTGGTAATCACTGCAAGCACCTCTGAGAGAAAGCTGCCCTTGAGTTCAAACCACTGCCAGACAGTCCAGTTTCTCCCCGAATGAGTCTGGGTCCCCAGGGTCTCGCCCGGAACTGGAGTTCAGTGCAGTCGGCAGCTTTTGTCTCCCTCCTGCTTGAGAAAGCCAGCTGTGTACTCAGCCGCCCTCCCTCTCCGCGTGCGCACCTCAGTACCTCTGCCTTCCGCAGTTCCTCTGAGTCTCAGCGTGCTTTTCTCCCTCCTGACAGTCCAGCCTCTCCCTGCATGAATCTGGTCCCCAGAGTCTTGCCCGGATCTGGAGTTCAGTGCAGTCGGGAGCTTTTGTCTTCCTCCCACTTGAGAAAGCCAGGCCCAGCCTCGCACTCAGCTGCCAGTTCTCTCCGCGGGTGTCTCAGTACCTCTGCCTCCTGCAACTCCTCTGAGTCTCAGTGTGCTTTTCTCTTTCCTTCTAGTTGTAGAGTTTCCACTCAGCCAGCCTTCCTGTGGTTCTGGATGATGTCTATTTTGTCTTTTAGTTGTAGTTTTGAAATTGTTGTGCAAGGCAGCTGTGTAGGTGTTTACCTATGCTGCCATCTTGGTTTCTCCATGGAGGCAAAATCTTAAGCAAAATAACATCAAAGCAAATATACAATATTCAAAAGGTTATTACATTGTAATCAAGTGTTTTTATTCCAGAAATGCAATAATCCTATCTAATAAAGAGTGAATATGCTAATTGACCATCACTCCATCACAAAGATGGCTGCACCCACAGCTGAGGCCAAGTTCCCGTAAGGAGCCTTAAGGAGCAATCAGCAGGGACCTGAGGCTAAAGCCCTCCTCCAACACCATGGGGCTTGACAGGGGACCTCAGGCCATGCCCCCCACCCAGCAGGGCTTGACAGGGGACATCAAGCCCCGCCCCCCACCCGGCAGGGCTTGAAAGGGGACCTCAGGCCGTGCCCCCCACCCTGGCGTCAGGCTGGGGGAACTCAAGCCACTCCTCCTGCCTTGACACCAGGCCAGGGGACCTGAGGCCACGCCCCCTGCCCGGCAGGGCTTGATGGGGGACCTCAAGGTGCACTTCCCGTTCCTGGTGCTAGGCTAGGGGACCTCAGGCTGCTCCCCCCGCCCCAGTGCCAGGCTGGGGGACCTCAGGCTGCGCCCCCCACCCAGTGGGGCTTGACGGGGGACCTCAAGGTGCACCTCCAATTCTGGGTCGGGGGAACTCAGTCCACGCTCCCCACCCAGCGGGACTTGACAGTGGACTTGAGGCTGCGCCCCCCTGCCAGTGGGGCTTGATGGGGGACCTGAGGCTGTGCCCCCCTCCCAGTGCCGGGCCGGGGGACCTCAGGCCACACCCCCTGCCCCAGCACCGGGCCAGGGGACCTGAGGCTGCGCACCCCCCTTCCTGGCGGGGCTTGACAGGGAACCTTAGGCCATGCTCCCCACCCAGCGGGGCTTGATGGGGGTCCTCAAGGTGCATCCCCAGTGCTGGGTTGGGGGAACTCAGGCTGCACCCCCCACCCAGCAGGGCTTGACAGAGGACCTGAGGCTGCGATCCCTGCCAGTGGGGCTTGATGGGGGACCTGAGGCTATGCCCCCCTCCCAGTGCTGGGCTGGGAGAACTAAGGCTGCGCTCCCCCCCCATGCCTGGCGGGGCATTACGGGGGCCTTAGGCCATGCCCCCCACCCAGCGGGGCTTGACAGGGGATCTCAGGCTGTGTCCCCCACCTGGCGGGCTTGGCGGGGGACTTCAAGGCATGTCCCCCACCCCATCTGGAGGACCTCAGGCCACGCCCCACATCCTGGTGCCGAGCCAGGGGACCTAAGGCTACGCCCCCTGCCCAGTGGGGCTTGACAAGGGGTGGACTGGCCGGGTCTGGATCTAGCCCAATGGGGGCGGGTGGCCGGGTCTGGGTCTCATGCAATTTTGAGGCGCATGTGGGTGGGTAGGGACTTGACTCTGTGTCCCCCTTTTAATGTGCACAAATTTCATGCACCGGGCCACTAGTTATCTATAATAATAAAAGCATAATATGCTAAGTAGACCAGACATTCTTCCAGACGAAGCCGGGGCTGCAAGGGAAGCCCAGGTACTGGGTGCCTGAGGGAAACCGGTGCCAGCAGCCAGGGGAAGGAAGGCCTACTCTTGCACAGATTTTGTGCATCGGGCCTCTAGTTTAACATAACATAAAACAGTATAATTTACCACAGTAACTTTCCATTGGCAAGTTACTTTTCACAAATTTTAACTAGCTTTATTTAAAGTTTGTTTCTTCATCTGCAATCAAGTCTATAACTCATATATAGTATGGTTTTTATGAAGGTTAAATAATGTGTGTAAAGTGCATAGTACATAGCACACAGTAAATGACCAACAAATCTTATCTATTATTATTAATGCCTTTTAAAGTGATAAATATGAAAAAAATGAAGTTATACAGAACTATGTAACAGATTAAAATCTCATTTATGTAGCTCTCAATCAGAACACTCTTACTATGTAAAAATATCCCAAAACCTAGTTTAACACAACCATTTATTTATTCCACAGTTCCACAGATCAGCAATTTGAACTGGGCACAACAGAATGGGTCTTCTGGTATCATTCAAGTGTCCTTCATCAGCTCTTAGGGTAGTGGGGGTTGTTAGTCTAGAAGGGACCTATAGAATGACTTGTCTCTGTGCCCTACTGTCTCTCATCCTCCAACTGGGTAATGTGGGCTTATTCACATAGCAGTTACAGAGTTCCAAGAGAACACGAGAGGACAGATGCCAATATGTAAGCTGTTTTCAAATCTCCACTTATATAACACTAGAGGCCCGATGCACGAAATTCATGCAAGAATGGGCCTTCCTTCCCCCGGCTGCTGGCACCAGCTTCCCTCTGGCACCCAGGACCCAGGCTTCCCTCACAGCCCTGGCTTCATCCAGAAGGATGTCCTTCTGGACGTCTGGTCTAATTAGCATATTACACTTTTATTATTATAGATTGGTATTGTCTTATGTCCAAATCAAGTCACATAGTCAAGCCTAGAATTTGAGAGTGGAGGGAATGAGGCAAGTATGTAGATATAGGGAGTCTTGAATAAATTGGGCAAATTACTCTAACAATCTACCACAAGTTCCAAAGCAATACTTCATTATTTTTCTAAAAAAGATATATAAAATTGTACACATGAGTTTTATCTCACAAAAATGACCAAACCATTAAAATTCAGAAAGAATGAACTATTTTTACCCAAAATGAATTCCTTTACTTAGCATCTCTATTTTTATGAAACCATCCCTAAGTCTCTAAAACCTTAACTTGGCAAACCAAACATATCTTTTTCAAATGTAATGCCTTTACTGCCCAATCCAACCTTTTTTTTTTCCCAAGTAGGCAAGTCAGCTGATGGCTTTCTTCCAGTGTTATTTCTACTCAGTTCATGATATTTACTTATCTGAAAGATGCTCTCTTCAACCCTGCCCCTTGAATCATTTAATGTAACTTATAATTTACATTTCCAGCTCAAACACTGCATAAAGGTGACAATAATTTGTTCCTCATTATTATAATAAAAAAGTGAGATGCCAAACATTTATCTGAATTCCCATTTTGTGCCATGAACTTTGAAGGGTCTCACCATGTATATAATATTTCATTTGTATTGTTCCTTATCTATTTCTGGAGACTGTAGCTTCTGGGTGAGAGAGTGAAATGCATTGTGTAAAGGTCATATTTTGGACTTCTTTGTTTCTTCCATAGAATTCAGTATGGCAAAATAGACTTAGTTACTCAATATGCACATATTTATTTCATATTTTTCACTGATTTGGGTGAAAGCTTTTATATAACTTCTTTATATACATGTAGTATCTTAGTATTAACTAAGGGAATTCAAACTAAATGATATTTCAAAGTCACTAGCTAGCTTTTCTTATCATTTATCATATATTTTATTGTTTAATAATCCAAATGCCTCTATCTCAACTAACTTTTATATAAAATAGGTCTAGAGTGAATTGTTATCTTTTAATGTATCTAATGAAAATTAAACTTATTTCTTATATTAAATATGTACTGTGCCTAAATTAATGTAACTGCTTTTAGAAATTTCTCATTTAGATTTTCTCTGAGGAAAACTTGCCTTCACCACAATTTACTATTTAAAACGAATGAAAGCAGCCTTTAGAAATCTTCTCACTGAGCACTGAAAACTAATTAGCTGTATGCTTTTGCTTTTATTCTTTTATTCTCAGTGCTGATGCTTGAATAATGTCTTCACTTGGATCTAGCTTCTAACAAATATTTGCAATGTCTGATTAATTGACTTATGAATATCAAATGTAGTTATCTATAGATATTTACTAAAATTCTGAAGAAGAAAAGACTACCTTATACCAAATTATTAGCCCTGGAAATATCCATATAAATAGAATCCTAATTATAGAAATGACAAATTTGAGTTGGTTTATTTACTTACAGAATAATCCATTTGAGATGTGAAGTGGCATATAAAAATAGATTTTAAAAAAGCAGGAAATAATATAAATAATTGAAAATGTCATGAAAACAGAAAAATAAGCAAAAAGAAAATAATAAGACTGAGATGAATACATAGTGTTCTCTATTTCTGTTAGAAACTGGTCAAAACTTTGAATCATTTTTTTTAAGCTCCAGCAAATCGCTGATACAAAATCAGTAATAAGGTTTGAAGAGTACATGAAACTGAGGAGGATTTATTTCCTAAATCCTAATAAAGGTGATATTGGGTGATATCATGGTCATATCTGTAATAGGTATAATAACTGTCTTTATTTCTATTTCTTTCTGTGCTCCTCAATTTAAAACCAAGGGACAAGCTGAAGCACAGTTGCATAAAGGAAAGTCCATGAAATCCAAAACTATGTAGTTCAAGTAGACAGCTCTCTGATGATCTTTTTCCATGAAAACTATTTTAAAATCTAGAGAAATAAAACGGATAGTCTTTGTCAGAGTATAGCTAGGGCGCTGCTCAGCACTGCTGCTCTGAGTTGCTCTGAGTCCATATATTCCTCTAAATTCTTCCCGACTGTGCCAGGGCAGGTCCTCCTCAAACCCTGCCCACTGTGCTAACTGGTGGGAACTTAGTCCAAGTTCCTCCTTTGTCCTCTACTCACTAGTTACAGGTGTCGGGTCCCAGCCCCTCTGCCTGGGGCTGGACCTCCTAGGACGCTGGATCTTAGACAGAGAAGCCATGAGAGGTTGTGGGTGTGTAAGAATGAGTCTTTATTCCAGAGGCCATATAGCCATCAGACAAAACAACTCCTTCACAGCAACTTCTGTACAGGCAGGCAGCCGGACACTGGCTGATTAACATGTACATCTTTCCCACAAAGCAGCATTAGTCTCTGTACCCACAGCTATTATCTAAGCAGCCGCACGCTGCCCCCTAGACTCACCACCTCGCATCATAGTGGTACCTAAGCTCTCTGCCTCAGCAGCTTCTCTAGCCTCTTTGGCTCAGCAGCTTCTCCTGTCTCTCCTGCCCAGCACACTTGCTGCTCTCTGTAGCCTCACATAGTAACTACCTCCAAGCTTCTCTCCTAGCTCCAGCTCTCCAGCTTCATCTGAGCTCTCCTCTCCTCCCTTTGGCTGGTCAATGACATGTATTATACTCCTTAGACAAAGAAGGCCTCATGCCAATAGTAACATCATTCATTTTGGCTACAGAAGAGCACAGTGACAGTGAGATCGCTGTGCACCTGCACATAGTCCTTGGATCTGTGTATGGTATCTTAGCCTTGAACATTCTGATTACAAGTCCCAGGCTTAGAGTGGCCTTGACCATCCGATGCACTCTAAACAGGGTCCCTACAGTCTTCCATATTCTAAATCAGACTTATGATTAAAAAGCAGAGTTGAATTTTGTTTTCTACTAAGAATCTAGAATGTAGCTACTCTGCGTAGCCAACAACCCATCCATATGCTTTGATGATCAATAGGCAGAGTGGATTCCTTATTTGTTCTTCTGATTTAACATTAATCCATACCCATAATTATTACTGGAAAACAGGGCATTAAGAGCATTAGAATAATTGCATCTGTGAAAGCTAGAAAGAACCAGAAATATTTAGTGACAGTGGGGAGAAAAGTGTGTGTAAAGATAACAAACAAATTACCCTGGCTCAAAATAAGACACAGAGACAAAAAATATTGTTTGGCGTAGTTTTGAAATATAGGCTACCATATGGATAAAGTATCACTAGAAAATAATATTTGTATTTTATGAAAAATAGATAGCTCATTTCATAATGATTTTCTTTTATGTCATTCAAATAGAACTAGAAAAAAAAAAACACAAGAATTTGTACAATACATTTTTAACCTTAAAGAAAATTACTTTAGTGTTAGTGGGTCCAGATTTGCAATTTATGTTGTCTAATGCTGGAAAGGAAAAATACATACATATAAATAAATAAAAAACTAAATAATTTATTATCCAAATGGAGACTCTTTTGAGAGTGAATTAATTCACTACTAATAAGGAAGCTGGAAAATTAGGCACAGACCCAGGTTAACCTTCACAATTGGAATGCATGGTAAATGCTTCTCAAAGGCACAAGCCCAAAGTAGCACAATTATTCTTCCTAAAAATCAACTCCTCTCTTCAAGCTATTTAATCAGAAGATTGCCTACCCTCTTAACTAAAAATAGTTCAGCATTAAAATTTAAAAATCATGTTCTCAACTGTGTCACTGATGCTCACTGAATGTGGACATTCCTTTCTCCTTAGAAAAAACAAATGCTTTCTGATGATAGAAATACCCAATTACTCCCCAGTGTTTTATCTTACCTGAGCTATATTTAGTGCATTATGGATCCGCTCATCTTTTTCATGATTCTTTGTTTTCTGTAATGTTTGCCATATGAGGTTTCTAAGTCCATCCTGTTCCTCATCTCCTCGAAGTTCCCATGACATTTTCACCAGGTTGTACACTAAGCCGTAGTACCCAATCCATATGACTTCATCACCTGTTTAAAAAGAAATAGTCTGCCCTAGCCAGTTTGGCTCAGTGGATAAAGCACTGGCCTGTGGACTGAAGGGTCCTGGGTTTGAATTCTGGTCGGGGGCACGTACCTCGGTTCCAGGCTTCTCTCTGGCCCAGGCCCTCATATGGGCTTGTGCAGGAAGCAACCAATCGATGTGTTTCTCTCACATCAATATTTCTCTCTGTCTTTCCTCTCTCTTCTACTCTCTCTAAAAATCAATAGAAAAATATCCTCGGGTGAGGATTTAAAAAAGAAATATTGTTTGAGAAGATAATAATTTTATTCATCATACTAATATAGAAAAAGAATGAACTGATTTTCTGAGCTTTTCAGTCTTCACTGATTTTACTTCTTTAATTTTAAAAGATCACATATTCTTTTAAAATTGCTAAACATATGAAAAAAATTAACTGCTCCTAACTACTATCAAACCTCATAAATTTCAAAGTTAAACAGGTAAATTGTAAACTAGGTACTAAAAAAATCTTTGGAATTCAAGTAAAGAGGAGTTTGTTCAAGGCAATATGCATACTTAGACCACCATGGTGAATTTTTATAATAAATCAGAAAACAGGAGAAAAATCATTGGCTGTTATTAGAATGATGAAAATCTATGAAACATAGCATTTGAACCAAGAAGCAAACTTTGAAAACCATGAGAGAAGCAAATGAAAATTTCTGATCTAATTATAGGCTGTAAGATTTTTTTTTCTAATAACAGATACATAAGTCTATAGAAATAATGGAAAGAAAATAATGAATCCAGAAGAGAAAAGAAAGTCTAAGACATTTCTAAAACTTATATACCAATTAGCAATTTATATAAATTATGCAGTTCTACTTTTAAAATATGCATTTCTCTTACAGAAGAAAAAAGAAGTTTCTCTTTATTCTTTACTTTGATGGTATATTGCTATGCAATACTATTCTGGAAAAGAGAATTCTAATTTAGGTAGTGAAGGGATAAATAAATTTGGAGAGTGAAATAATAGAGTCTTAAAGGGAATATAAACTTAATTAGCCATGATAATAGTGAGTACAACTGAAGCAGGGAAGAGAGCAAGAGGAAGAAAAGTTCAGATATTTAAAGCCAAATAAATTCTGTATTGTACTTTCACCCCAAATTCTGGTGATAGCCCATGTGATATTGAAACTCATCAATGCCCTTCTTGAAAAGTCACAATCCTCAACTTTCCCTAATTCAATCTAGAATTTTATAATCCAGGCTAACAATCATCATCACTATTATTATAACTAGAATACTTGGCCGTACCTACTAGATGCCCTTATTCTAGTTCTCATTACAATCCTGCTATGTAGGCCATATTATACTTAGAATAACAGAAGAGAACATGTGAGCTTCAACTTGGTTCGAAAGTTCCTACCATCGTGCAGCTGATGCGTGATGGAGCCAGGTGAAGGCTGATCTAATTGGCCCCCACCAGGTACA
Organism: Plecotus auritus; assembly: GCF_963455305.1. Lineage (NCBI taxonomy): Eukaryota > Metazoa > Chordata > Mammalia > Chiroptera > Vespertilionidae > Plecotus > Plecotus auritus. The sequence goes on along the minus strand of NC_137774.1, from coordinate 110,230,959 downwards.
AATAAGTAATTGCAGCACAGCCTCTCCAGTTCAAATAAGTAATTTTCTTTCCAATCCCCGCCTTCTATGCCATTCATAAGAAAGAAAGAGACTAGAAGGTAGGAGGAGGAAGCGGAAGAGAAAGTATGTACACATTTTGGAAATGGAAGAAAACATATGTCCAGCTTCCAAACTTAAGACACCTTCCACCTTTTCTGTTGTCTCTTACACTATAGAAGAGAAAGTATAAGCTGCAAATATGAGGCTATAATTAAGTGGCCAAATCTCTTTTTATTTTTTATTTTAATTTATTAGGATGACACTGGTTAATAAAATTATATAGGTTTCAAGTATAAAATGCTATAATTCACCAACTGTATACTGTATATATGTGAAATTAAACTAACAAACAAAATAAAAACAGACTCATAAATACAGCAAACAGATTGACAGCCGTCAGAAGGGAGGGAGATTGGGGGGCTGGGTGAAAAGGGTGAAGGGATTAAGCAAAAACAACAACAATAAACTCATAGACAGACAACAATATGGTGGTTATCAGAGAGAAAGGGAGTTGGGGGAGGTAAAAGAGGATAAAGGTAAAACAGGATAAAGGGAGGATAAATGGTGACGGGAGGAGACTTGACTTTGGGTGGTGGTCAATATTTTAAAAATACAATTTTCACTCATAAACACTTAGTTAAAACTAGTATACTGCTATATTTGAAGTTATATAGAGAGAATGATGTCAGCAAATAGGTGGGATAGAAAGTTCCCCCATCCTCATCTTCTCACAGAAATATAATTTGGCAGTCACCCATGAGCAAATATGCCTTTTGAGGAAACCTTGGGATCCAGGTAGGAGGTTGGGAAACCCCAGTGGAAGCCAAGACTGAGGAGGGCCACTTTGATAAGGCATGTCTGGACCCAGGTATCAGGCCTGATGCCAGTGATGTAGTCCTAGCTGTGGACCTGGAAGTACCCCTGACTCCTGTGAACTCAGCTTCAGCCCAGCTTTTCCAGTCTGCCACTAAACCTATCCACCAAAGGACCCAGGAGTACCCATGCCTGTTGGTGCTCTTGGTAAGTCGACACTGACTGTGGACACTGAAGCAGCTCTGTGACCTGGCCCAGCCTCACTCTACCATAATCCAGAGGCAGCCTGTCTACCCAGGAACCCACCCATAAAGAACCCACCCTTGGACCTGGCGGGTGGAGGCTCAGGAACCTGGTGGGGGCCAAATCCATTTGCACTCCTGGTAACAGGCATGAGATCTGCAGACCCAGAAGCAGTCCCATAACTAGGCACCAGTGCAGTTCATCCACAGTCCTGGAGGTGGTCCCATCTTCTTAGGGACCCAGCAAGGACCAAGCTCACTCATGCCCACTGACTCCCAGCAAAGAGTTGATATAAGGAGAGAGAAAGTAGAGGAATATAATGAGGATCTCAAATTGAGCTGAAGTGGAGAGTTCATATTAGAAATGGGAAAGGTAAAACAACTAAAAATAAATGGAATCAGATTAAATGGTAGATGTTTGAGCAAAAGAGTAATGTTATATTTGTTCAATGAAATGTTATATCTATTCAAACAATAATCTGGGAGTTTTTTTGTTTGTTTGTTTGTTTTTAATTTATTTTTATTTTTATTTTAAATAAATCTTTATTCAGATTATTACAATTATTTCTCCTTTTCCCCCCCATAGCTCCCCTCCACCCATTTCCCACCCCACCTTCTGCCCTTACCTCCCCCACACTGTCCTCATCCATAGGTGTATGATTTTTGTCCATTCTCTTCATGAACCCCCCATACCCCTTTCCCCCTGACAATTATCAGTCCACTCCCTTTCTATGCCCCTGATTCTATTATATTCACCAGATTATTCTGTTCCTCAGGTTTTTAATTCACTTGATTTTTAGGTTCGCTTGTTGACAGATATGTATTTGTTGTTCATAATTTTTATCTTTACCTTTTTCTTCTTCCTCTTCTTTAAGAATACCTTTCAGCATTTCATATAATACTGGTTTGGTGGTGATGAACTCCTTCAGCTTTTTCTTATCTGTGAAGCACTTTATCTGCCCTTCAATTCTGAATGATAGCTTTGCTGGGTAGAGTAATCTTGGTTGTAGGTTCTTGCTATTCATCACATTGAAAATTTCTTGCCACTCCCGTCTGGCCTGCATAGTTTCTGTTGAGAAGTCAGCTGACAGTCGTATGGGTGCTCCCTTGTAGGTAATTAACTGTTTTTCTCTTGGTGCTTTTAATATTCTCTCTTTGTCTTTTGCTCTTGGCATTTTAATTATGATGTGTCTTGGTGTGGTCCTCTTTGGATTCCTTTTGTTTGGGGTTCTGTGGGCTTCCTGGACTTGTAAGTCTATTTCTTTCACCAGGTGGGGGAAGTTTTCGGTCATTATTTCTTCAAATAGGTTTTCAGTATCTTGCTCTCTCTCTTCTTCTGGCACCCCCATAATTCGGATGTTAGTACGCTTGAAGTTGTCCCAGAGTCTTCTTACATTATCTTCAACTTTTTGGATTTTTTTTTTTGCTTTTTGCTTTTTCGGTTGAGTGTTTTTTGCTTCTTTGTATTTCAATTCTTTGACTTGATTCTTGTGTTCCTCTATTCTGTTTTTGGGTCTCTGTATAATATTTTTTATTTCAGTCAGTGTATGTTTAATTTCTAGTTGGTCCTTTTTCATATCTTCGAGGGTCTCGTTATATTTATCGGCCTTTTCTAGGATATTCTTGAAAAGCCTTATAACCGTGGTTTTGAATTCTATATCCAGTTGTTTGTTTTCCTCCATTTCTTTCGTTTGTGATCTGATTCTTTGACCCCGCATTTTCACTGATTCCCTGAGTTGGTAAGGTAGATATTTGTGCTAGGTTTCCAATATGGCTAAGTGGGTCTGCTTCCCCAGTTAACCTGAGGTGGACACTCTTGGTGCACCCCTTTGTGGACTGTGTGTACAGCCTTGTTGTAATTAAGTCTTTATTGTTGTTGGTATCACTGGGAAGAATTGACCTCCGGGCCAGTTTGCTGTAAGGATCAGCTGTGTCTATGCTGGGAGAAGTTCGGTGCTGGAGACAGCCTTAAAGGATTAGACTTGCCAAATTGCAATAGCCTTTGTGCTCAGCTTGGATGGGGTGGAGTCTCAGTCTTGGCTTCCTGTCAGCCTTGCCCTTGCGCGCATGTGCGCTTTCAGTCCTCTGCCTTCCCCGGCTCCCGAGTCTCCGCCCGAGAGTCCAGACTCCCCCCACAAGAGCGTGGGTCCCCAGGGGCTCACCTGGAACTGGGGTTCACTGCAGTCAGAACTGGGGCTCAGTGCAGTCAGGATCCTCTGACTCCCTTCCACTAGGGAAAGCCTGTGGCAACCTCCGCAGCCTTTGTGCGCACTGGCCCGCGTGCGCCTTCAGACTTCTGCCTTTCCCAGCTCGAGTCTCCGCCCGAGAGTCCAGACTCCCCCTGTAAGAGCGTGGGTCCCCAGGGGTTTGCCCGGAACTGGGGTTCAGTGCAGTCAGAACTGGGGTTCAGTGCGGTCGGAGGCTTCCTTCCCCCTTCCGCCAGAGAAAGTCAGCCAGGCTCTCAGCCGCCCTTCCTCTCTGCGCGCACAAAGCCCCTTTGCCGTACCTCCAATTCTCTGTGAGCTTTTCTCTTTCCTTCTAGTTGTAGAATTTTCACTCAGCCAGCTTTCCTGTGGTTCTGGATGGTGTCCGTTCTGTCTTTTAGTTGTAGTTTTGAAATTGTTGTGCGAGGCAGCAGTTTAGGTGTTTACCTATGCCGCCATCTTGGTTTCTCCTCCAATAATCTGGGAGTTTTGTGGGGTATTCTAGCTCTTTACTGTGATGAGCAGCAGAAGATTGGAGATTAAAGGAGAAACCTAAGACTTTGTGGAGAAGATCTGAGAAGACTTCTTAGGAAAAGGAAGGAATGAAGTGTAAAGGAAAAACATATTTTTAAGCTCAGAAAATTGAAATAATAATGAAATCACTTGCAGAAATGGAATTATGTAGAAAAGCCTATCTGGGAAGAAAGAAGACAAATATTTGGAAATTGTGACATGGTAGAGTGTGAGGGAAATCTAATTTTTAGTGTCCTATAGCTTGTCATAAAATTATAGTTAATTTTCAAGTAAAATAGCAAAATGAAAATATGGATTTGTAACTAGAAAAAGTAAGGCTTGAACTAAATATGAATAAAGAAATAATATGAGTATTTAATAACTGAGAAATTATGAAACTCTGAAATAAAAAAAGTTTTTGAACAATACGATAAGTAAAATATGCTTTGGATTTTAACCAATTTATAAATTTATAGGCTTCCAAATTCTTTACATTAAAAAGAATGATTAATAAAAATATATCCAAACCACTTTCCTTCATATATTTTAAATTATTTTTATGGAGGAACAATATTTTATAACCCTACAGTATTCAAATCATTGAACTAAATATGGTTTGCTTTTAGACTCCACAAGACCAGTGATGAGCCCATAAAGTATATTCTGAGAACTGTTCTCAAAACTCAAAAAACTTTAAAAATGCCATTGATTTTAAAAGTGAGCAGTTCACCTGTTGATTATGAATAATATTTGGTGGAAGAATCTATTACATCCAATCGACTGACAGTTAACAAAGAAAAAAAACCTAAAAACAGATGGGATGTGTTACAGCTGTCATAAAAGGTAGAATGCATTTTAACATGCACATCTAGACATTTGCCTAGAAGCGTGCCTGCTGTGAAACTCTTCATCCAGGGACCAAGCTGTAGCATAAAGCACTCTTCTGTTCTGCTTTGAGTGACCCTGTGGCAGCTATCAAAGATGTCACTTTAAATATACTGAGAGAAAATGTGTCTCTTTGCAGCTAAGCAGACAGTAACAAAGCTGAACCAAAATAAAATTCTTAATAAATCTTGAAAATTTATTAAGAAACGGTGATGTTTGAAAACCAATATTATGATCCTTTTTGTTGTAGCTCTATTTTAGTGTTTGAACTCCTTGGAAGCTTTTAATTTTCAGTCTAGATATTTACTTTTACCTATACAGTGATTATAAAATATGAATATTTATATTTATTTAAATGAGTATAAATAAGTACATACAGCCTTTAAAATTGTGACAAATCTAATTTGACACCACAAATTCAAATGTATTACTGAAAGGTAACTTGAATGTAAGATGTTGTTTAAAACATTGTCTTTATGAAATGCCATAATGTATAGAGTGGAAGGAACTAGATCAATGCCAAGAAACCAATGGACAAGAACCAGTCAGCAAGCCAGGCATTTAACAAGTATTTAATAAGTCAATGCTATGTGGCAACCACTGTTCTATATACACACACAAAAAAAGTTTCCCAGCCATTGTGGTTGTAGTGACTGAACACATGTGAAAGATTTTCAACTTGCCTGTCCTATTCGATTCCTGGTCAGGGTACGTGCCCAGGTTGCTGGCTCGATCCCCAGTAGGGGTGTGCAGGAGGCAGCCAATCGATATCTCTCATCATTGATGTTTCTCTCTCTCTCTCCCTCTCCCTTCCTCTCTGAGATCAATGAAAAAAAATATATTTTTAAAAAAGAAAAAGACAATGTTATTGCTTTCAGGACACAATGTCTAGTTAAGAAAGCAAACAGAACAATATCAGTTCATAATGAGTTTTAAAAAAATAATAGGAGATGGTAATGTGACCAACAATGACTAGGAGAAGAAAACTACTATGGATATAGAGAGGAAGACCTCCATGAGAAGATGATATTAATAAATAAAGGAATAAGTTTTTATCAGCTCAGATCTGATAAAAACTAACCATCCAAGGAAATGGGGAAAACTGTACCCAGCATAGGGGATAGAAAATGCAAGGTCTTTTTGGACCTAGAGTTTTATGATAGTGTAGAGAGCAAAAATCTTGCAATTATATTTTAAATTTAGTGATTTGTTTAATTACATAATAAATCCACTATGACTAATTGATCATCTACTATATGCCAAACACTATACTATCTTCTGGGTTAAATATAATTCAGACATGATTCTCCATCTTAATTATCTCATAATTTAATGGAAGTGAGAATCATATACATAACAGGCCATAATAATACCTACTACAATCATATTCATAAAGAAAAGTTTTAGTCAACCTAAAAGGACACTTTTGAATGTATATTGTCCCTGTAGTACCATTTTAAAAGTAAAAGTATTTTATTTTTATAGCCCCCATAAACAACAGTAGCAAAATGACCTTTAGTCTTGAGACACCAAACTGGTATATTTTGATGGAGTATGAGATTGCATATGTGAAGAATGTACTAAATTATGTGACATATTGAAGAGAAATTTTCTGGGTGGGAAAAGAACAAGAGAAACAGTCGATGCCTAGAGAAGATAGATGAGAAGTCCTTATGTGAAAAAGAATAAAACAAACTTATGTACATTTCATAAGTTTGCCCAGATCAACTTTTGTTTTCAAGGAATATAATTTGAATCATAAGTCAACTGACTCTATATTTCAGTTGTTTGTAAATTATTGATCAAAAATTTCCATTTTATAAAATATTATTCCTAAATTTATAGAAAGCCCTACTGAATTTAAAATTATTTCCAACTTTAAAATGCTAACATTTTGTGAAAGGAAGACATTTTAAAAATATTTCTTATCAAATTGAAAAATAATTTACTTACAATCATCTGAAATTTTTGAAGAGAAATAGTCCAAAAGGCCTAAAAAACTTGTTTCCCTCAGTTCTGGCTGTTCTTCTGATTTGTCCAGTGGTAAAATATATTTTTTTGAACTTTTACAGTCACAGAAACCAATAAAAGCAGTTTTCCTCAAATTAGAAATGGCTGCATACAAACAGATTTCTGTAAGAATTGTTATATAGATGTAGACAACAATCCAGGCCCAGGAAAAATCAACAGAGCCATTTTCTTTCTAAAATAAGAAAATAGCTATTAGATAATCCAAACATATTCTGTCATGAACTATATACAACAAGAACTATCTACTGTATTTATAAGAAATATCTTTAAATTTTATAGAGTTCTTAAAATGATATAATCTAATATTTCTAACTGTACTTATGAAAAGGCAGATTTTACATGGATAGATTGCATAAAATCTAATTCAAAGAATATAAAACACAAGCAGCTAACTAGTATATGCAGAACAACTTTTCAACTTCATTAGTAATCAATGGAATGTAAACTAATCTAATGAGATACTATTTTCCATATCATATTTTAAAAGAATATTTTTATGTAAAGCTCAATTCCAAATTTTGGTTCTGAATAGACAAGATTCTCTGGAGTGTGTGCTTATCAAATCTTAAGATAATTTAAGATACATGAATCTGACCTTGCTCAGAAAGGAAATGAAATGAGTCATATCAGAAAAAAACAAAAAAAACAAAAAACACCATGGCACGTTTACACATTTTTCATAGGAAAGGAAGAAACATATTTTCAGAAAAGGAATTTGGACATTTACTCTAAGAATGTAAAAATGTAATTTATTAAACTATTCTAAAGACATTGTCATAAATGCAAATAAAGGTTTTATGTATGAGAATCTGTTTAACATCATTTGTAATTAACTGTGATTAATTATAAACAAACTCAATGCTTAACAATAAATGATCACATCCCCACTAAAATGTAAATTTTAATAAAACCTAATAACAATAAAAATGTTTTAGAGTCCTAGCTGGTTTTGCTCAGTGGATAGAGCATCGGCCTGCGGACCAAAGGGTCCCAGGTTTGATTCATGTCAAGGGCACGTACCTTGGTTGCAGGCTCCTCCCTGGTCAGGGCCCTGATCAGGGCTCACAAGAGGCAACCAATGTGTTTCTCTCACATCGATGTTTCTCTCTGTCTTTCCCTCTCTCTTCTACTCTCCCTAAAAATCAATGTAAACTATCCTATGGTGAGGATTAACCACAACGAAAAATGTTTTAGATACATTTTAAATATTTTTAAAGGGGAAACTAAATCATATATATGATTTTGAGTTTGTTAATAAAATTTAAAGTCCCTCTCATGTATGTGTGTGTGTATGTGTCAATACATATAATCTATTTCTATAGCTCTATTTCTATCTACATCTGTATCTATCAATCCACACTGGGATGTATGGTAAATAAGAATTTAGTTTTATATTTAATTAAAATTATTATTTCAAAGTTATGCTCATTATAAGCCATAATATAGTATACAATTTAAAGAGTGCCAAAATTTTTTGTTTCTATTTGTCTTTTTTGCACACCAAAATTAATAAATATACTGTTACCTGATTCTGAACAGACTTAATGCTTAAAAGAAAATCTCTCATTATGTCCATTAAAGTTTTCAAGCAGGCTATGTTTAATTTGGCAGCCTCCCCAAGGACCAACAAAGCCAGTGCAGAATCCATCCTAAAAATGTTATTAACAAAACACAGACTTTAATGTACAATAATAAAATTTTTAATGAAAAAAAGTATTTGGCCAGAAGAGAGGAATACCCTGGATTGCAAGATACATTACTTTCAATAAAGACTAGTATCGCTTCACAAATATATTCAGCTACAAATAAATTATAATTACAAAAAAACAAATATTGGTTCATACGGTTATGATAAAAATCTGCAAGAAAGAGCCACATTTTAGCCAACCAAGAAATGAATAGTACTTAAGAACTTAGGAATTGAAAATACTATTGTTAAATGGCTGACAGTGAGTAGAAAAACTAGATACATTTTAATGAATCAACATAATTTTATAAATATGATCCAAACATAAATGTAATATATAAATCATAAATACATAAATCATTCTATAAGGAGAAGGTAGACATTTTAAATAATGATTTAACCATAATGTTATCAGAAACTCAGGTTTAGCCTGGCCAGCATGGCTCAGTGGTTGAGCATCGACCTATGAACCAGGAAGTCACGGTTTGATTCCCAGTCAGGGCATATGCTGGGATTGGGGGCTTGATCCCCAGTGTGGGGCATGCAGGAGGAAGCCAATCAATGATTCTCTCTCATCATTGATGTTGCTATTTCTCTCTCCCTTTCCCTTCCCCTCTGAAGTCAATAAAAAATATATTTAAAAAAAAAAGAAAGAGAAACTCAAATTTAGATTAAGAGGCCGGAAAGGGGAGGACTAATATAAATAAACTAGAGGCCCGGTGCACAAGATTCATGCACTCAGGGGTGGGGGGAGGGCCCTCAGCCTAGGCTGCGCCCTCTCAGGAGGAGCATGCCTAAGCCGGCAGTCGGACATCCGTAGCGCTGCCGCGGAGGTGGGAGAGGTTCCCGCCACTGCCGCTGCGCTCACCAACCTTGAGCCTGGCTTCTGGCTGAGAGGCGTTCCCCCTGTGGGAGCTCACTGACCACCAGGGGCAGCTCCTGCATTAAGCATCTGCCCCCTGGTGGTCAGTGTGCATCATGCGACCGGTTATTCCTCAGTTCGGTCTATTTGCATATTAGGGTTTTATTATATAGGATTAGTCTCAGTCTTCATTGAACATGGAGAAGAAGGCAGTCAGCATTTCATTTAGGAAAGCTAGTTTAAAGACTGTATTTATTTTGCCAGTGCTTGATTTTTGATACCCAGAAGAGATAGACTATATGAAAAGCCAGGCTTTAGCAAGTCTGCTAAAAGGGTTCCTTCTCCTGCTTACAGAATTTCATTTTTGAAGCTCGAGAGAACAATGTGGAGCAGAATATAGGCAATGATTTCTGTCTCATCGGAGAAGGCATAGGTAGGTCACTGATTGTTTTCTTCCATTCAGCCCTACCAGGCACTTCTCTGACTGTGTTGGTGGTAATTAATTACAGTAGCAGGAACTCTTGTTCTTTTGTTAAAATCATGTCAAGTTGTGAGACCCTAATTTGGGCTGCCACACCTGTGCCAGGAAAAACAGTTCTTATTAAATAATTTTAAGTAGGAGAATGGTATAATCACATTTATGTTGCAGCCCTGGCAGCAGAGTCTGACAAATTATGGAGAAGAAAACTTAAGGCAAAGAAATCAATTAATAAGCTATAAGAGTCCTCCTAGCCCTGACTGGTTCGGCTCAGTGGATAGAGCATCGGCCTGTGGACTCAAGAGTCCCAGGTTTGATTCAGGTCAAGGACATGTACCTTGGTTGCGGGCACATACCCGGTGGGGAGTGGGCAGGAGGCAGCTGATTGATGTTTCTCTCTCATCGATGTTTCTAACTCTCTATCCCTCTCCTTTCCTCTCTGTAAAAAATCAATAAAATATATTTTAAAAAAAGAGTCCTCCTATCTAATAAAGAGGGAATATGCTAATTGACCATCACACCCTCACAAAGATGGCAACAATGGCCAATAAGGAGGGGATATGCTAATTGACTGCCACGCCCTCAAAGATGGCAGTGCCCACAGCCACAAGATGGTGGCGCCCAGCCCCCTCAGCCCTGCCAGGGTGGCAGGCATGTGGCACAGCCAGGCACACACCTAGGCAGGCCCAGCCACTCCGCACACCTGCCTCTGGAGTCCCCCAGTCCTCTCAGCCCCCCAGCTGCCCAGGGCCAGCCCAAGGCACAGGCAAGCCTCGGATGTCGGCTGCCCAGCCACCCAGGGCCGGCCCAAGGCACAGGAAAGCCTCGGATGGTGGCTGCCCAGCCGCCCAGGGCCGCCCAAGACTCAGGTAACCAGGGCCAGCCAAGGCTTATGCTGCTAGCAGTGGCAGCAGCAGAGGTGTGATGGGGGCGTCACCTTCCCCTCATCGCCGGGTCGCCTCCCGTCCCTGAGGGCTATGAGAGGGAGCAGGCGGGCTAAGGGACTCCCCCTCCATTTTCATGCACCTGGCCTCTAGTGAGACAATAATGGCCCAAACCAAGATTGTGACAGTGGCAGTAGAGAGCAGGAGATAGTTCTGAAATGTAGTGGGTAAGCTGTCTAATTTGGTTAACTTGAGCAGAAGATATGTGTCAGGTACTGAGACAGATATTCTTTAGGCAGGACTCTGTCTGGAAAAAATTAATTCAGATATAAATTAGCAGGAAATGAAATATTAGGGGATAATGAGTGTATCAAATGTGTTTTCATATTACTTATCTTATTAAATATCCCTAAAGCCCTTTCGGGGTGACTATTATTTCTATGTAACTGCTAACCAGACTGTTCAGAGGGGTTATGTGACATTCAAAATTAGGCAGCAAGAGACAGGACTAAAACTCAGGTCTTCTGATCTAAGATTGAATTTTTTTCACTGTACTACAATGCAGCAAAGCATAATTGATATATTTACCCTAGATACACACTAAATGTTTATATTTAGCTCAGAGGATCAAAGGATCAATAACAAATCCAGGAAATAAATGAGAAAAGTGGACCTACATTGGCATTTCAGCTCATGAATAATGAGAAACATTATTAATGAAAACTGTTTGAATGCTGTTAGACTGTCACATAAACATAATAATCACTGAAGATCATAAAGATAGACAATGTGGATATCAGTTATCTAGCCAGAAGTAAAAGGCTTCTTGCCCATGCAAAGCAGTTGATTCTTTGATCAATTCATGTTGATGCAAACACAAATACTGTACATCTGAAAAACACTTGCTATGTCAATATAATTTTAAATTGTCAAGCTTTTTTTGGAATACATGCATGGGGTGCATTAAATCGGCTAATTTGCTTTTGGAGATATAATTTTATGTTATACTGCTCTACTGAAATGCCATGCTGCATTTCTCAGCAATCTTCATTGGCTAATAATTCAATTATAAACACAATTCATTATTTTGTGTTAGATTAGAAAGCCCTTTGTGCTGGCTTGAGGTATCTCCCCAGAGCAAATAGGGCAGTTTATAAAAGGCCAACCCACAAGGGAGCATTGAGAGGATGATGTCATATAAAGTTTAACCATATTAAATGGAAATCTGCTTTACAGCAAGCTGCTTATCTGCAGTTCAGGGCCACTAAATTTCCAAGGTAAAGGTTAGTGCATGGCAGCTGGGAGGGGCTCACAGATTCTCCTTTTCTCTACTTCTTCACCCTGGTTTATAATTTACTAGTGGCCTGGTTCATGAAATTCATTGGGCGGGGGGGGGGGGGGTGTCCCTCAGCCCAGCCTGCACCCCCTCCAATCGGGGACTCCTGGATCCTAACCGCTCACCTGCCTGCCTGATTGCCCCTAACTGCCTCTGCCTCCCTGATTGCCCCTAACCACTCTGCCTGCCTGCCTGATCACCCCTAACCTCTATGCCTGCCTGCCTGTCTGGTCACCCCTAACTGCCCTCCCTTGCCAGCCTGATCTCGCCCCCAACTGCCCTCCCCTGCAGGCCTGATCTCGCCCCCAACTGCCCTCCCCTGTCAGCCTGATCTCACCCCCAAATGCCCTCCCCTGCCAGCCTGGTTACCCCCAACTGCCCTCCCCTGCTGGCCTGATCTCACCCCCAATGTCCCTCCCATGATGGCCTGATCTCGCCCTAACTGCTCTCCCCTGCTGGCCTGATCACCCCTAATGGCCTCTCCCTCGGCACCCACCACCATGGCTTTGTCCAGAAGGAAGTCGGATGTAGGGAAGATGGCTGGTAGACCTGGTCTAATTAGCATATTACCCTTTTAGTAGTATAGATAGATTATATAGGATAGGATTGCTTAAATGGGTCAGGGGGAAGCCTTTTTCATCAGAAGGAGGTGCTCTTGGCAGGCAAAAATACAGAATCCCTATATCTGGACTGATAGCCAGCCATATGCACTATACTGCCAAACCAGTCATTAAAAAATTGAACCCCTTTCTTACACCTTACACCAAACAGCTGTTGCCCTTAAAACCCCTCCTCAGCCCCCACCTTAGGTTCTGCCTTCGCAGTTCATCCAGATTAGGTTCTGATTGGTCGGTTTCTATGCCAGTCAGTGTCAAAAGCTCCGCCTCCTAGGCAGCCATTGGCTCCTCACACTTCACCCAGATTTGGCTCTGATTGGTCAGTTTCTATGCCAGTCAGCATCTCCGGGCCTATCAACAGGCTTGATCAGAGAGGCAGGGCTGATCAGCAGCCCCAGTGGAGGCCTGAGAGAAAGAGAGGCTCAGCTGCTGGCCAGGCCCAGAGCAAAAGAGAGAGGCAAGTGCTGATCAACGGCTGCCAGGGAGGCTACGGATCAGACCCTGCTTCTCTCTCCAGGCCTATCTTCGGGCCTGATCTGCAGCCCCCTCAGCAGTCAGTGCTGGGTCGCCACGGCAACCAGGCACTGACTTCCCATCAGTCGAGCCTTCAGTCATTTTGAATGTTATGGACCCTGGGTTTTTACATATTAGGATTGTCTTCAGTGCACTTTCTTTCCTTGTTTTCCCCCCAACCCCCATAGAGAAGAGGTTGCTTTAATTCTAAGTCCTACTTTGAGTCATTTCATGGATTCATGCTTAGCTGAAACCACTGCTTCCATTTCTTTCTTTTTTAGTTTTGTCATCTTTATAAAAGGGGTTAAGAAAAGTCTGACAGGCACATGCATGATGAGATACCCACTGAGGGATAACATCAGGAATGGGCAGAGGAGAACCACTCACCTGTATGGACACCAGCAATTTTTGCCATTATTAATAACATTTCTTCTAATCAATCAATTGAATGGTCTCCCTCTGCATTTTAAATCTCTGAACATTTAGTCATCATTATCATACTTTACTGATAAACATATAAAATGAAATTGCTCCTGTTAATACTCACTTGGCCTTGAATTTCAGGTACTAAACCAAAGATATCTTCTACCAAGTGTCACAATTCTAAGGCTATCTTGTCCAGCAAATCCTGACAAAGTCTTAATTTACTATCAAGGTCTGATGCCCCAACATTTCTATTTCATTCTAAACATATGAAGTTCATTTTCTTCATTGTCACATATTCCCAATCTTAGGAGTATGTGAGACTATGTAAAGGCATTTCTGGTTTGATTTTGATAGTTACATCACAGTTTGTTTTGTTTTATCTAGAATAATGACTTCTTAAAAGCAGTTTAGGCTATTACATAAATAACTTAAATACTTTGTAAGAATAAAAGTTATTTTAATATTTTAATGTCAGTATAACTAACAGAATATTTGACTAATGGAAAAGTTAGTCAAATTGTTCATTTAAAAAGACATTAATCTTCTAATGTCAGTGGTTTATTTTTGTTTCTAGAGTCATTTGTGTTTTTTTTAAGAAAAATCATTTTCTTAAAAAAAAACAGTAGATACACAAAATAGGACCAAACTGTCAGTGCTTTTTAAAACAACTATCTTGTCCTTTCTATTATAAACAATCACTCTGTTCAATTTACCCCTCTGTTCATTCAGCATTGTCTAAATATTGCCATGCTCTCCCTCAGCTGATTTCCACAACACCCTCCCAGAAAAAAGAAGTTAGGTTTCAGCAACAAGGTGCCCCAGAACAGTTCTCTCCTTAAAAATGCAACCAGAATGACAGTGGGATGATTTACTAAGAAGAGTGCTACACTGGGACCCTTGAAATCTGGCTCCAACCCCTAGTAAGCCTAATAAACTTAGTCTCAGTTTCTTCATTTGTAAAGTAAAAAGTTTTGTATTATCTCCAACACACCCAAATCTATAAAATACTAAGTATAAAGAAAGAACTACCTTTAAGACAAATCATTAACAAAGTAAATTAGATCAATGTTGATGCAATATAATAAAAACTGAAAATTGGTTAAAGGAACAATTCATTAATCAGATATTCTTAATCAGCCACTTTTAGTATTTCAGCACTTTTTTGAACCTGTTTACATGGTAATGATTAGAATACTTTGAAAATAAATTTGGCAAAGTCGTACAATATTTACTTTTTTATGTTAAAATATAACTTGTTGTTTTTAAAACCAAGTTAGAGGTTAGAGTCTTCCAAGATCTAAAGTAGCACTAGTTGTTTGTCCTTTGAAAATAAATTGTGTTTGATTCCCCTACAATTTATTTTCTATAATAAGAGTGGTCTGAAAGAATCAACCTAATTTGCACCAATAAAACTCTAACTTTTCTTACATTTAGCAGCTCTATATTAATACATATTTATTATATTATTGATATAACATATTGAACCACATCCAGCACGGTCAGTGGTGAACCTGAGGTGGGGGAGGGGGCAGTGAAGGATTAAAGAAGACAAACAAGAGAATACAGTTGGGGCCAGGTAGGACACTGTTCTTGGCTAGAGAGACAGTGCCACAGCCTGCAAGCCGAGTTTTCATTTTATAGTCAGATCCCATGAGGCAAAGCAAGGGCGTGGTCAAGATGTTTACAATGTTCTCGAGATTTTCAAATCTACTTAATTACATGCACCTGAGAACTCTATCATGCTTTGTTTTGGCAGCACTTGCTGCACCTCCCACAGCCTACATCATTCAGGCACCTGGGACCACAGGTTCGGACCATAAGGTCAAGCTTACAACCATAGCCTTTGGCTATAATTGTGCTGGGAGGACTTTGCCCTCAAAGCTGGGACCTGCACGTGGCTTTGCCACAAGAGGACCATGCCCTCTCATTAGTCTGAGGCTTGAACCTGTCCAAACGCTGTAGCTGCTCTCCACACATATATTCTATTTGCATTTTGATTTTTCTATTTAAAGATGCTATTCTCGCTGGAAAGGGAGGTACTAGATTAAAGAAGGTGAAGGCATTAGCCAAAGAATATATATGCATGACACATAGACACAGGCAACAGTGTGGTTATGGCCAGAGGGAAGGTGGGCAGGGGCTGGGTGGAGGTGGGCAAAGGGGGAGAGGGTATGAGGATATCTGTAATAGTGTCAACAATAAAAATAAAGTTAAAAAAATAAATAAAATATAAAAAAATCATGATTTTTGTTAACTATAATACTGAGTAGGTTGCTCTCATCACACTAAGAGATGGAATAAGTTCTTGATGAACTCTCTTCTAAACTAGGCTATTCCTAGGAAATTAGGCAAACTCTAAGCCATCCTCCATAAATCTTTACTTGATCTAGATTCCCCAAAACTTCCAAATGAAACTGAGAAAACAGCTTTGGTTCATAAAAGAGGCTCCTGATTCTTATAATTTACATATACAGAGACCATTGGTGCAGAGTGGGCTGCCAGAGGCTTACAAACTGGAGGTAATTTTAAGAAAAATATATGACAATTGGAATTTGAAACTTGCTATGGAATAACAAATTATTATTATTGTTAGCATTGGAAAAGGAATTCTGATCGTCCTCAAATAATTGAAAGGGGTATCTCTGATCAATTTCCTCAGAAATACTCCTTTACATTTTTTCTTTCCTCCATTGAACCCATGCCCTGTTTTGTAGTAATTTAAGACTTCTTTTCCCTTTTCAAATTCACATTTCTCCAGGGGGAAACTAACACTTATCAGTCAAGGTTCACTTTTTTATACATTACAAGTAAGGCATAACAAAACAATATTTTTCCCCAAAAATAATAAACTGTACTTCACTGTTGTTTAACAGGTTGGAAATAAAAAATGTTTTAAATATGGGAATTAATTTATTATAATAGATTTCATTAAATAAAGATAAACTGTAATACATGCATGGTTATACAGCCCCCCTCCAAAAAATAGGAACAATTTATTGATGAACTGAACTAATGCAAAATATATAAATTGCCCTTGTCTTTGGAACTCAGATTATAAATTTTTTTCATAGTCAACTAAGGTGTGATTAACATTTAAACACAAAGGTTTCTCCATGAGTTATTTTGGATTTATATGATCCCTCTTTACCAGCATTTCTTTTGAAGCTGTGTTTTATGAAAGGTGAGATGTTCAAGCACGTTATTCAAATGAGGACTATTTTTCTGAACACAAGTCCAGACAGCAACACAGTGCCAGAGCAGATTGTTAACTTCATAGCTTTTCTGATTGTCTTGTAAATATTCCTGAAATTAAAATACAAAATTACATGGGGAAAGAGTTCTTTGACTTGAATAAACATAAAATAAATTGTAAATATGTAAGTGAGAATGCATATTTTCTTACACCTCATGCTTCACCAAACGGAACAATTTTGCAAGTTAACCTGAACATACTGTCTTAATATTGTTCATATTCAAAGACATTAAGTCTATAGTACAACAAAATTAATTAAGGAAAAATTATTAGACACAATCATGCTTCTTAGACTCTATATTAGCTGTCCATGACACCCAAGGAGGAGGGACAGGGGAAAGTCTGAACAACAATCAACCAACAAATAAGGTTTTAAAATGTGGATTTCTACTTTATGGACCAAAATACATGCCTAGCTGGACACAGTCAATGTCTGCAACGTATTTTAAAAGCCTACAAATTCAGAATACAAATAGGCTGTTTTTAGTTTGTTTTTTCTTAGAGTGCTAACAGTTTTATAGATTGAATTGGTCTATTAAAGTAATTGGTATAAAGAAACCTGACTTCATTGTTAGATAACAATAACATAGCATTCTCATTGAATTTCTGTCAACAGTAAAGATTCAAATACACAACCTATGGTATGTACTCAAATTGCTAACTTAGCTAATATTTTACTCTTTTATGCTCAAAAGAAACCCTTAAAGAGACTACTTGTTTCCAAAGGAATTTAGAATGCTCACTTGTCATATAAAAGCCAGGACTATAATTTAAAGAAAAATTTCTTAAGATAGAAGGCCAGAAGTTCATACATAAATGCTAAGCTAAGACATGTTAAGTTCTAGTAGGCTGTTTAAGTCCCGCAGATGTGTACTGATTAGCTTCATGTCAGGAACTCAGACAGTGGAGAAAAAGGCACAGTGAGATAAAGTCTTTGCACTCTGCTACTTACTCTTGGGAACAATCATTCAGAGAAACAAATAGAAACAAGTCATTGTTTACAATGTAAAAACATTCCACAGAAACGCTTTATTTTAAAACAATGTAAGACATCAGACTGAGACATACTGACTGTAGTAAATGCATTATTTTTTATCCAAGTAACTCAATTTCCTGCTTTGCTGTTCAGCCCACCCAAAAAATGGAACCCATAAAAATGAAGTTCTTGCACAAATTGTTCTAGATGTCTCAGCCGTGAAGCCTGATGGTCTCATGTAGCAAACTTATTCAGAATCAGTATGTAAGTAGATATATTTTGAAATGTGTAGTGGGCTTGACTAATTAATTTAAAACACTTTTTTCCCCATAATGTACACTGTATGGCTACACAGACTATTCAGTTAGGTTAAAAGATCTTGTTAACAAACATATGCAACATCACCAGAGAAAATTCCCCAAAGCCTTTGGGAAAGAAAATATTAGGATTTTGGACAATGAACAAGATTTAAGTTTTATTTCCAGTTTTATATGATACCATTTTTACTCATCATTGAAAAAGAATGAAAGCAGACTCTGATGTCTGGAACTGATTTGACATCAATATAATTACAAGCTGCTCTGACACTCACAACCAGGTCATTTTGTTTCTTGTTGGATGTAAACTCACAGAACATCAAATTTAGACAGTGGTACTTTGAGAACATGATACATGAACAAACAAAACTACTTGACGAAGTTTTCCTACGCATAAACAAAAGTCACTGTGCCACCCTCAAAATAGAATTGTCCCTACTTTCTGGCAGCATCAAATCTTTATAGCTTCCTCCAGTCACCCAAACAAAGTCCAAATCCTGTAACAGTCATTCCAACACTCTTACTAAAATATCCTGTGGTTCCTTAGCCATGTGTTCTCTCTCTGCAACAAAAAACAAACCCATTTTGCTTAAAATGCATGTGCAGTCCTGATGGTCTTTGGGTGAAGGGCATTGGCATAATCAAGAGCAAATGATGAATTTGCTACACCTGTGAATTTTCCAGGTAAGTAAGTGAGGCTGATTTATCCTTGTGCGTTTTATACATTTTAAGTATTTGCATGGAAATCTTGCTGAAGTTTCTTCCCTGTGTGTTTTCTTTTAAAAAATACATAAATTTGCCAAACTTGAATAAATGAGTATAATAATGCTGATTATGTGATTTAATGCAATCATCATGTATATCATCAGCGTAACAAACCAAAGCTATTTGGTGGCATAGAGTTCTTTGCCTTTACACTAAATCAGTCTTACTCAGTGTGGTTAGCAGATAAGTGCCATCTGCAAACTGTTAACTGGAGTACAAAAATAAAGAATACACACTGAGAAACTTATAACAAGTTGACAGAGTTAATTTTATAAATTTTGCCTAATAGAAAAAAATTATGCTTGCATTTTCATGTTTTTATTTTTGGTAATTCATTATTATTGTAGTTTACAAAACTACCAGTCTATGACAGTTTGGAAACTAACAAAAAATGTTAAGAGGCATATTTTACCCTAGTTTGAAAAGCACTGAACACTGCATTAAATGACTTCCAAAGAACTTTTTCTTTTTCCCCTTCCCTCCCTCCCTTCTTTTTTTTTTTTTTTTTGGCTTTATGACCACTTCCTATAGTTCTTTCATCTCCCCCCTTAATGTCCTGTCCAGCTTTGGACTACATTGCTTTGCAAACTGGCCCCTGTGCAGAGAGGGTGGGAGAGACCTAAGAATGAGGCAGACCACTCCAGATTGGAGGTGGCAGGTTTAATAAGCAAGGCAACTTACCAAGCTTGTCTTACAGAGCCACCAGAAGAGTAGATCACATCCACCCACCAGAATCTTAAAATTTATATAGAGGTCTTAACTGGGTTCAGTCATGTATACCATCCAGATGGTCTGAACAACACATTGCTTTGTCAAGGTCACGTCCTTGAAAAGTGCTCCCATTGTGGGAACAGTGAGGAGAATATACATTTCAAGGACAGAGGAGAGGTGAAGAGCTCTGATTGCCCAGGGTCAACTGGAGGTCAAGTCCTCTAGATTTCCTCCAACAGTGGCTATCAGTGTCAGTTTGTACAATGCCTACTTTAGGGCACCCACCTAAAAAAGTATTGTTAATTTTATGTTGGCTGAGAATTCAAAGGGCCACATCAGCTTAAATTCTATGAAAATTTGAGTACACAAGCTCTGAGAGTCTGACCAAGTTCTCTTTTATAACAGAAACTAGAAGCCCAATGCACGAATTCATGCCCAGGTGGGGTTCCTTGGCCTGGCTGGCAATCTGGGCCCATTGGGGCCGTCTCACCCAGTCCCAATCAGGGCTGGCCAGGGGGAGGGACCATGGGAGGTTGGCCAGCTGCAGGCGGGAGGTTGGCTGTGGGAGCACACTGACCACCAGGGGGTAGCTCCTGTGTTGAGCATCTGCCTCCTGGTGGTCAGAGCATGTTATAGCGACCAGTCGACCAGTCATTTGGTCGACCAGTCATAATGGTCGCTTAGGCTTTTATATATAAAAGCCTGGGCTCTATTTTGGCTGCTCAGAGACAGCTTCTTTAGTCCATCCTTGTTTTCAGCCATTTTGGGATGGTTGACATTGCCCTGAAAGGACCTCTCAATACAAATGTGTTGCTTGGACAGTAGGACATGAATCACAGGATAATGCTCCTCATTTTAAAGAACCTGTGTCTCAGGCTAACCCAATTCCTAGTAACCATTTCCAATTACAGTACAGCACAAAATGTTCCAAATTTAGAGAATACCTTTGGCATACCAGGTACTTAAAACAGTAAGGATGAGATTGCTAATCACATTTTAACGTAAACTCTGCATGTTTCCTAGCTTTCAGAAAACTATCTGTACTTTAGGACAGCTGCAACTATTCTGTAAAGAGTCTATAGCATTTTAATTGAGATTGAATCTAACTTCTCCAAAGAGCTATGTTATTATCATGTGACAACTAGCAAATTCAGCTTTGTTAGTGAGCAAAGGACAGAGTGAGAACTCAATCCAGTGGTCTGGCTCTGCAATACTCAGAACTAATTAAAGTGTACCATTTGTCAAAGTCAGTGGGAACCCTGTGTCTGTATCAGCTTAAAAGGATACTGAAAGGAGAAATGGGTTCCAGCAGCAGGGAAAAAAAATGTCCTATTCTTAAATAGAGCCAACACCCATTTTGTGAGTGTCCTAATGTGTATATCCTACAGAATTCTTTTTCCCCCAGAAATTTTATAGCAACACTTTGGAAACAAATTAAATAATTATGCTTATACTCCAATGCTTATAAATATATTAAAAATATTTTACAGTGGCCAAAATATGCTCTCATGGACCTTTTAGCATTATTAAAGGATAAGGGCTATAGAAATAAATCCACAAATCCTCTACTAAAGTATAATAATAATAAAGAGGGGAGAGAGAATGAATACAAGTATATCTTTTATATTCTCCTATTTAATGAATAAATACTCAACTGAACTGGAGAGGCTGCCTTAGGTTAATAATGGAGAAATGAGCTGAAACTGGAGCACAACATTAAATGATGCAGTCAAGCACTGAATCAGTTAGCTCAACCAGCAATGTTAGCAGCACTGTGGCTACACTACCTTTTAAATTCTTTATATTAAAAGGTAATGGGAGGAGAAAACGGAGAGCAAGAAATCTGATAGGCTAAAACCTGTTTTAATCTCTTCACAGAATTACACCTATAGTGCTGACATAGAGCATAGAAAAAGGTTGGAACTGTGCCCTTAGTTCCAAAAAATTGAAAAGGGCACAGAAAATTAGGGATTGGTCCCACTCTAAGGAGATACATTTTTTTTGATGTGTTGACATTTTGACCCTTCCAATTCAAGCCAAGCTGTACAGCAGTCAGCTTCCATTTCCTGGTGCACCAAGAGTGGTTGATTATCAGAGAAGCAGAATCCACATTGAAGGTTGCTTATCTCATAACCAGAACACTCATGTCCTGAAGATCTCACAGTATCCTATTTGTTTAAAAGAAACACACTCAGATCACTACATTAAGTTAAGCACAATTTACTACATTCTTAAGCACATTTAGTCAGTATAATCATGTCCTTAGATGAAAATTATTATATTTAATAATCATTGTTTATACTTGCATGACAATAATTTACAAGGCACATGCTTTTTGCAATTTTCACAATAACCCTATAGATTAGTTAGGGCAAATATGATGATGATGACAGTGATGGTGATGTCTTTTTGTTTTGGAAAGTCAGTAATAAAAATCAATTTTACTTCATAAGTTACATGTCTCAAAAGTGATGATTATAATAAGCAGCTCTGAGAATGTTAAGAATGTTGCATACATCATTTTTAAGTAGAGTTGGTATGTAATATTATATTAGTCATGTTACTTTCAGGTGTACAATACAGTAATTGGATGTTTTTATAGTACTTGACAATGTGAGGTGACACCTTTTTTAAAGATATGCAAATGAGATTTGGAGAGCTGAATGGGCCTCCTCTGGATCACACAGCCAGTTGGTGAGCAGGTTTTCCCTCTTCATAATCAATGCTCTTTCTGTTGCTCAATATCATAGGTTATATATTTATTGTAAAACATTTTTAAACTTAAAAACAAAGTCCCTTTTATGCATGCAGCAATTTGTGTTCATTAGCAATTAAAACAAAAAAGTTCAGATTTCTCAGTATGTGTTGCTCTTTATATAAATGGTTCACCAAGTAATGAGCAAGAAAGAAAACACTAAAGCCTAGAAAAATTAAAAATAGGTGTGCTTAAATGTTTTTCCTTATACACTTAAATTTTAGGTAGTTTTAGAAAGGGCTCAATGGAAAGATGGGAGAACTGTGAGGTAACTTATAGATAAAACTATTTAAAAAGCTAATCTTCCTTAAATTTTCTTAGTTGTTTCAACTTGAATTATATTAAATGTATTTTTTCCATTTTAAGAAAAACAATTCAAATAGAAAAACTATCTATATAAAAGCCTAAGTGACCATTCAACCATCCGACCGGTAGCTATGACACACAATGACCACCGGGGGCAGACACTCTGACCAGTAGTTATGATGCGCACTCACCAGCAGGGGGAAGACACTCAACACAGGAGCTGCTGAGCTGCGGTGACTTGGTAGCTGCAGTTCTCGGGTGACACACCCAGAACCAGAGAGGAGGGAGCCCGATTTTGGGGTGCATCACCCGAGTACTGCCCTCTCGCAATCCGGGACCCCTCAGGGGATGTCAGAGAGCCAGTTTCGGCCCAATCCCCACAGGCCATGCTAAGGGACCCCAATGGTGCATGGGACTGGGACTCTAGTTTTTTATATTTTTATTAGAGGCCCAGTGCACAAATTTGTGCATGGGTGGGGTCCAGCCAGCCTGCCCCAATGGGGGCCCATTGGGCCGGTCAGCAGAAGGGAGGGGCCGCGGGTGGTTGGCCAGCCCTACCCCCAATCAGGGTCATGAACTCCTTTAGCTTTTTCTTGTCTGTGAAGCTCTTTATCAGGCCTTCAATTCTAAATGAGCTTTGCTGGGTAGAGAAGAGCATGGCAAGAAATATTCAAAGTGACAAAGAACAAGGACCTGCAACTAGGGTAACCTTCATTTTGAAAGGATGTGGCTGCTCGGGGGGCTGAGGGTTCAGTCTCCATGAAACTCGGGTCAGTCTTTGCATCAGGCAAGTGGAATCGCTGAGGCCTATTTGAGAGTCACCAAGGCTGGGAGCGTGATCTCAGAACAGTTAAAAACACATTCGTGAAGGGATGTTAGGCTTCTCTTTCATCAAAAAGCCCACGTGTCTGTGCTACACCGACAGGTTGCTTTAACAATGAAGTCTCCATCCACAAGCCCACCCACCTCCAGGAGCTGGCAGAAGGTTGAAACTGGCCATGTAGATGAGGCCAATGCCAGGTAACCTGGCAGGTGTCAGCAGCTCGGCCGTCTGAGCCCCAGGCACAGGGAGACAGGCTCTGACATCACCACCACATGGAGGATTTGACAGCATCAGCAGCAGCTCCAGAGCTTGTTGCTATTTTGTTTTATTTTTATCTTCTTTTCCCTTTAAACCTCTCCAGGTTACATGCATTCGAGAGAGGAGCAGCCTTTGCAGCCTCCTCGGCAGAGAGCACGCCTTTGATCTAGGTTCACATGCAGCCGGACAGAGTCCTGTTTAAAAACATGTGTGGGTCTTGCATTATTTGCACTATTACCAATAAAGAGGGTTTTAGATTCTGGCACATAAATATGTTTCCTGCTTATCCATGAGGGCAGAAGACTGAGTACAGCCACAGGCACAGCCACAGTTCTTCACTCACTCACAGGCCTCCATCCAAGGGCAGCAATGCAGGCCCTTTGCACATGGAGGTGGCTGGGGAGCAGGGTCAGGCAGCAAACACAGAACACAGCCATCTGCGGCCCTGTTTTTCCCATACCTTCTGTCTTAGTCCCGATCTTTCTGCTCGGGGTCTTTAGTGTCTTCCTCAGGAGGCTGTGGGACATGATGTTTATCAGACTCTGTCAGCACAGGGGGTCCTGAATCAGTCTCCCTTTGGCATTGTGGTGGTGGGGGAGGACAGCATGAAGGTGCAAACACAACCCATGCAGACTCCTTGTTGAGCACCTTCTGTATACCTTCTGAATACCTGGTGGGCATCTCCCCTCAGAAAGGGTGCCGACAGCTCAGTTGCATGCTCCCTCTAGGCGGGCAGCCTGAGGGAGGGGCTGTGGGAGGTTGGTGGGAGCCAATACAGCCGGATCAGGCTGGTTGGCTGCTGCAGTGTGCGTCATAGCCACCAGTCGTTCCAGTTGTTCTGGTCATTCTGCCATTATGGTCACTGGGCTTTTATATATATACTAGAAGCCTGATGCACGAAGATTCATGCAAGAATGGGCCTCCCTTCCCCTGGCTGCCAGCAGCACCTTCGCTGGGGCCAGAGCTGCCTTTCCGCCTTCCCACGCTGCCCAGAGGCCCGGAGTGGCTGGGGCCATGCGGGAATGCCTGCGTCATCACCACGGCGATGACACAAGCGTCCCGGCCTGCCCCTGGCCACTCAGTGCCTGCATATGCAAATTAACCCACCAGCTTTGTTTGGTTAATTTGCATAATCTCTCCTGATTGTCTTATGGGCATCGTGAAGGTACAGTCAATTTGCATTTTACTCTTTTATTAGTATAGATAGAAACTATAAAATCATAAATATATACAACAACAAAAAAATAAAATAAAAGAATCAAGGTTTTACAGTGTTTACTGCTTTCTTTTGGAATATATGCAAGAAAAAGAAATAAAGACATCATCAACCCCAGAGATTGAAATGTGTCATTTGACATACATCATCCCATGAAGTATATAAACAATTACATGGCTCACTGTAGTTCTGCTTGTATAATACATTTGCATAAGCGTTTATTACATACCTAGGAATTATATAAGTGGGACAGCTAATTTTCTCTAATGTTAATGACTAATATCTGAGTTGGAAATGGAAAGGAGGTTTTTCATATCTAGGGATTATTTTAATTTTTCAATTTTGAACTACTTAAATTTTTTTGGTTGATTTTAATAGCACATTAAATGTTATTACATATGAATTATGGAAGCATAAAAATATTACACTTGTTCTCATTAATAGACTGCACTTTATACACTTTCCTTTTAATAAAAATGTAATATCTTAAAATGTTCATTTATGTGTCAAACTAAATTATGTTGCAATTTTCATTTAAACAGCTGAGATGGACTCTATAAGGAAAAAAGGCTTATGACGTTACTCTATTTAAAGTAGTAGTGGTGCAGCATATTGATGCCCCACTACTAATCCCATTAACTACTCCTCTGGTGAGATGAATTTAGTGTCTTTGCTGTTCCCTCCTCCCCCCAGCTAAACTCAATTCAGAAATGCTTACTAAACTTGCAAGCACAAATATTTAATCATAGTAATCTTAATTTGATTCATCGTGCACTAGTATAGACTCACCAAATGAGAATCTGTGCCCTCCTCCTGATTCTTGTTTTCCACATGGCTAAAAATTGAGTCAGATGGTAATTCTCTTTTACATATAATTTCCATGGTTTTCAGAATAAATTGCACACTTGAAAAAATGTTTGGATACATATAATATGAGTCTCCAGAGAAAGAAAGTGCTATTGTAAGAATAAAAATTTGTGAGAAATATTTCATTAATATCTTGTATAGTGTTTCATTTGTCTTTTAGTTATTAAAGGATAATTAAATTCCGTACTTCAATGCTGAAACTGCTGTACAATTCCCCATGCAGATTTATAATGTTAGGTATTCCCCCTTGTGGTGTAATAGAAAACTACAAGGTAAATAATTCATACATGAAAGTTTATATGGTGGAATGCCCAATTAAGAATAGTTACTTCCCACCTGGGTTGAGCACTGACCTTTGAACCAGGAGGTCACAGTTCAATTCCCAGTTAGGGCATATGCCTGGATTGCAGGCTCAATCCCCAGTAGGAGGCAGTCGATCAATGATTCTCATCATTGGTGTTTCTAGCTCTCTCTCTCTCCCTCTCCCTTCCTCTCTGAAATCAATAAAAAACATATTTTAAAAAAAGAATAGTTACTGCACAATGCTTGGAAACTTTCAGCTGATAAGACATAAAGTTATAATAGATACTATATTTATAATGAATACTTTAAAATTGTAATACTAGAAACAAACTAATGTCATTGCTTTTAACTCAACATTCTCCATGTTTATTCCTTTTCAAGATGTTATTACTTTTTAAAGTATATATTTTAAGTATAGCAACAATTATGTCATTTAACATAAGACTATATGATATTTAACAGAACCATCTTTATGGTGTTTCTCTCTATATAAACTTTTAGACTATCTCTGAGTTTCAGTTCATTGACAGAGTGGAAAAATTCATAATAACCAATCTTTTACTAGATTGCTATATGTATAGGTGGCATCTACTAATAGCCTTTGGTAGGATGACTAGACACTTAGCATATTAGGCTTTTATTATATAGGATCCTTCCTTTAATTCCTTACAGTGTTCAACATAGTGATTCTTCACATATTCAGATGATGGTGACAAGTAAATTTTGAAGACTTACTTGAATAAAACATAAAGTTCTCACTTGAGCCTGTTATTGTGGATATATCCCAAGAAAGCCAATATCTTTGTTTCATATAAAGATAAAATCTCCAAATTTTGCCCTCTTATCAAATACTGTTAAGTACAGCCTTACTTAGGCTATATCTCTGTTTTCAACAACAGAGATATAGCCTATTAATCAACATGTAAAACTTAGGGTTCCTCTTCAATTCCTCGCTTTCCTTTATATATTGCCTAGATCCAACTGATCACTTAAGTCCAGTGTCTTTTTAAGACTACTTTACTGTATCCTATTCTCATTTTAATTGTATCTCTTGCCTATACTGATGTCATAGCTAATTGACCTCCATATCCACTCTCTCCTTACTCCAGTCCAGCTCCCCCTTCACCACTAGGGTTACCTTATTAAAATATGAATTTAACTTCCTTACAATCTAGAGTAGTGACTACTACATATGAGGAAACTGAGTCAGACAAGGTGGTAGAAATAGTTAAGTAGAAAAGTTAAAACCATGCAACCTGGTCCAAAAACTGTGCTCTTCACTACTCTACCCATCATCTGTCCTGAAATAGAAAACACAGCTTATTCTCTTTATAGTGATAGCCTGAGCTTCTCAAAATATAACATAAAACATTTGTAAGTGTAGAAAATAAGAGATAGTCTACCGTATAAAAATGGTTGAAGTCTAAGTAAGTGTTCTTTAAAACTTTCTAGGTGACCATACAGGAAATATATAAAAAGTCTTAAGGAGATCAAATAGCCAATCTGTCAAAAGAGAAACAAAAAAGCATTTTTGTGTTGCATCAATAAATATTTAAAAACCATAAAGAAAATAAACCATTTTCTTATTACATTGGCTTTTGATGGAACAATTTCAAACTCTTGAGATTGTATGCTTTTGAAATAATTCTAAAACACTTATATCAAGGTTGAAATACTGGTTCAGCCAAAAGCACATTTATAAATCATCTCTACATTACATATAATGACCAATACTGAATGATATTTTGTTCTGTGTCTTTTAGAACAGTATTTTTCAAATTGCAAGCCATGCCCTTTAAGTGAGTCACGAAATCAATTGAGAGGGAATTTTTAAATAAAATAAAATACCATAGTACATTGCACAGTTCCTTTTTTCACTTATATATAAGTATGTTTTAATGTGTGTGCTGGATTGCAATGCAAAACATATTTCTCCCTATGGGTCTCAGTCAAAACAGTTTAAAAACACTGTTTTAGGTAGTTCGAGAAATAGTCTGCCTGTTCATAGTATTCTGTACTAAGATTCCCATTTCCTCATGAAAAAAAGTATCATATATCATATATGTGTGTGTGTGTGTGTGTGTGTGTGTGTGTGTGTGTGTGTGTGTATAAAGAGCCAGGGTCCATAACGTCCAAAACAACCAAAGGCTCGACTGAACACCAGAAGTCAGTCCTGCAGTCAGTGCTGGGTCACCATGGCGACACAGCACTGACTGCCGCGTTGAAGGCACCTCAGCGACCCAGCAATGACTGCTGAGGGGGCTGCGTTCAGGCATGGACAGAGGCTGGGAGAGAAAAGCAGGGTCTGATCGTAGCCACCATGGCAGTCAGTGCTGGGTCAGCGTGGTGGAAGTCAGTCCTGCAGTCAGTGAAATTAGGGTCAATTAATATTAAGTGAACATAGGGTCAATTAATATCTCTTTGAGAGGAGTGGAGAATATAAAGTACAGTGTAGAGCAATTTACTTATATTATTTCACATAAAACTCTTTTCAACTAAGATATTTTCCTTTATTTAAAATGTATCTTTCAGGGGAGAAAAATGGCGGCGGAATAGACAGACGTGTTCCGAGCCTTGTCCCGGAGCAGAAAGAAAGAACAGCTGAGGGTCGCACTAGGAGTGTTTGTTGGCAAGTTGGGGGACAGCTGAACTCCAGAAGAAGGTGGGAGAATGCTAGACGGGGTTCCCCTGACCTGGCAGCTCCCACTGCGGCTGGGTCCCCTCCCGGAGCTGCGGGCTTGGACGAGGAGTCGCCGCCATCTGGAACCGGAAAGTGGAGCTTATCGGAAGCCTGAGAATCCACAACTGCGGCACCCACGGAACAGCTGCGAGCCCCAGAACAACGCTCCCCAATTGGCGCAAACACACGGGTTCAGAGGAGCTCTACACTCCACCACGGAAAGGTCAGATTTCGCCTAGGATAAGGTGAGGTCTCTGGTCCCAGCGCGAGAGAGGAACGCGCATTTTGCGGGAGCTGGAGGACCAGGAAAGTCTGTGCCTAGAAATATCGGTGGCTGCTGGGGTTGGCGTGATCTGTGAATGTGGAAGGGGGTCCTCAGAGCTGCTAACAGAAGGGCTCTCTAAAAAGCAACCCATTTTGATCTGAAGTGCAGGGACACCCTAAGAATTTCAGGGGTGTGCTAGACTTACGCGCAGCCACGGAGTGCGCACACTTGGGCTTTTTCCTCTTGAAATTCTTGCTTCTGATTACTAAGCCCAATTCATAGGTTCACCCAGTTGGGGACACCCTGGGAGACTGCAGGGGAAAGTTGTTTTTCTGGAACCTGGGGATCGGAGCGGGGAGTGACCATCGGAGAGCCAGCTCTGAGGCAGCCCACTCCCACAAACCGGTAATGAGTGCCACAGGGAAAGAAGGCTCTAACACTCCCTAGAGAGGCCATAGATAAACCCGGAAGTCAATCCAGAAACACTGCCACCCAGGGGCTGAATCACAAATTGACTCTTCTGTAATCAAAAATAAAGGAATACGAATTAAGACACACCGCCTGCTTAAAATCAGGACTGGCTTACATCACTGAAGAGCAGTGGAACGCAGGGAACTGCAATACTGTCCGGACTGAGAAACAGGCGTGCCAAACAGAACAACAGAGGAAGTGAATGACCTTCACTACTCCATATTTTATTTTTATTTTTTATTTTTTTATTTTCATTTTTTGCATCTTTTACTCAAGAAACTAATTTTTTTCCTCACTTGATTTTACCTTTTTAATTATTACATTTTTATTTTCAATCCGTATTATTACTACTGCTATTTTATCTTTCTTTTTTTTTTTAAGTGTCATTTTATTTTCTCTTCATTTTGTTTTGGGATTAATGTTCTACATTCTATTTTTATCTTTCCTTTAGCATCATTTTACTCTATCTCAAATCTACCTTTATGCCATCACTCTCTTCCTCACTTTTCCCTTTTCAGTGTCCTGTTTATTTTACCCCTTTCCTGCTTTAGATTTTCCCTATTCTTTCTGTTTACACCCTTTTAAAATTTCACCCTACTTATATATCTAATCTCCAATCCCCTGCTCCAAGTCCATATACACCTCTCTCTTCGCTGTCTTAACTATCCAAAAAATTGTTTTTCTCTCTGTCCTTTTGTTGTTGTTCGTTTGAATGTAGATTATATCGAATTTTTATGCTTTTTTGTGAGATTGTTTTGCTTATTCTTCTTTTGTTTATTTTTTTGTTTGTTTAGTGCTTCTGTTTTCCCTTGCCTCACTCAATATTAGTTGGTGTTGTAGTTTGTATTAATCCCCAGGTACTTGTTGCTGGCATTTGCTGGGATAAGTGATTGTTCTATTGGAGTTTTATCCCCAATATATATAGTCTGTTTCCCTTTCTTTCTTAGTCTCTTTCTTGTCTCTCTTACTTTTTTTCTTCTTTTTTTCCCTTATCCCAATTTCATTTTGACACCCCTTTTTTTTTCTTCTTCTTTCTTTCTTTTTCCTCTTCTTCTTTCTCTACTATCCCCTAATTGGCCTTTCTCTGGTGGTCACCTTTATTGGAGGTTATTAATATCGTGAATACATTTCTGTTCAGTGCCTTGTGTGTTGTACCTGGTAGTGCTGTATTTTGTGCCATTAAATCGACGCAGGAGAGAGAGAACTACATAACCAGACACCCAGAGAAGAGAGACCATGGGGAGACAAAGACACAGCCCGCATATGAAAGAAAAGCAGGCATCACCAGAAAAGGAAGTAAACGAAATGGAAGCAAGCAACCTTCCAGAAAAAGAATTCAGAGAAATGGTCATAAGGTGGCTGAAAAGAATGGAAGACAAATTTGACAATATGAGCAAGAACCAAGAGGAAATGAAGAAGAACCAAGAAGAAATGAAAAATGACATCGCTGCTGTAAAGAACTCAATAGAAAGCATCAAGAGTAGACTAGAAGAAGCAGAGGACCGCATCAGTGAGCTAGAAGACAAGATGGGAAAAAATACCCAAGTAGAGCAACTTCTAGAAAAAAAAATTAAAAGGCAGGAGGAGAGCCTAAGGGAACTTTGGGACAACACGAAACAAAACAACATCCGCATAATAGGGGTTCCAGAAGGAAAGGAAGCTGAGCAAGGAATAGAAAACCTATTTGAAGAAATAATGACAGAAAATTTCCCTGATATAGAGAAGAAAAAACCCACACAAATCCAAGAAGCTCACAGAGTCCCAAGCAAAATGAACCCCAAAAGACCGACGCCAAGGCACATTATAATTAAATTGGCAAACACCAACGACAAAGTAAGAATCTTAAAAGCGGCCAGAGAGAGACAGAAAGTTACATACAAAGGAACCCCCATCAGACTAGCAACTGATTTCTCAACAGAAACTCATCAGGCCAGAAGGGAATGGAATGAAATATACAAAGTCATGCAAAGGAAGGGTCTGAATCCAAGAATACTGTACCCAGCAAGGCTGTCAATCAAAATTGAAGGTGAAATCAGGAGCTTCACAGACAAAAAAGGACTAAGGGAATTTATTACACCAAACCAGCAATGCAAGAAATGCTAAAGGGTCTGCTGTAAAAAAAAAAAAAGGAAATAGGAAGCGAAGAAGGAACACAGGTGTAAAGAATAGGAATGGCGACAAATAAGTACCTATCAATAATAACTTTAAATGTAAACGGATTAAATGCCCCAATCAAAAGACATAGGATAATGGATTGGATAAGAAAACATGACCCATATATCTGCTGTCTACAAGAAACCCACCTCAGAAAAAAAAACGCACACAGACTGAGGGTGAAGGGATGGAAAAAGGTTTTCCAGGCAAATGGAACTGAAAAAAAAGCTGGGGTACCAATACTTATATCTGACAAATTAGATCTCAAACTGAAGGACATAACAAGAGATAAGGAAGGCCACTTCATAATACTAAAGGGAGCAATCCAACAAGAAGAAATAACTCTGGTAAACATATATGCACCCAATACAGGAGCACCCAAATACATAAAAAAACTCCTGGAGGATATCAACGGAGAGATTGACAGCAATACAATCATAGTAGGAGACTTCAATACCCCACTTTCACCATTGGACAAATCCTCTAAACAAAAAATCAGCAAAGAAACATCAATCCTAAATGACTCACTAGACCAGATGGAATTAATTGACATCTTCAGAACATTTCACCCTAAAGCCACAGAATATACAGTCTTCTCAAGTGCACATGGGTCATTTTCAAAGATAGACCATATGTTGGGACATAGGCAAAGTCTCTTCAAATTCAAGAAGATAGAAATCATATCAAGCATCTTCTCAGACCACAGTGGCATAAAACTGGAAATCAACTACAATAAAAACAACTAAAGAAATCAAACACATGGAGACTAAACAGCATACTATTAAACCATGACTGGGTTACCAGAGAGATCAAAGAAGAAATAAAAAACATCATGACAACAAATGACAATGAAAACACTACAATCCAAAATCTATGGGACACAGCGAAAGCAGTCTTGAGAGGGAAGTTCATAGCTCTACAAGCCTACTGCAAAAAACAAGAAACAGGGGTAATAAATTACCTAACCCAACAACTCAAAGAGTTAGAAAAAGAGCAACAAGAAAAGCCCAGTGTAAGCAGAAGGAAGGAAATAATAAAGATCAGAGCACAGATAAACGACATAGAGACCAAAGAAACAATACAAAAGATCAACAAAACCAAGAGCTGGTTCTTTGAAAGGATAAACAAGATTGATGAACCTCTAGCCAGGCTCACCAAGAAGCAAAGAGAGAGGACCCAAATAAACAAAATCAGAAATGAAAGAGGTGAAATAACAACAGATCCCGCCGAAATACAAAGGATTGTTAAAAAATACTACGAACAACTCTATTACAACAAACTGGACAACCTGGAGGAAATGGACATATTCCTAGAAAAATATAACCTTCCAAAACTCAATCAGGAAGAATCTAAACAGCTCAATATGCCAGTAACTATGGAAGAAATTGAAGCAGTCATCAAAGAGCTTCCGGCAAACAAAAGCCCGGGGCCAGACGGCTTCACAGGAGAGTTTTACCAAACATTCAAGGAAGAACTAAAACCTATCCTCCTCAGACTATTCCAAAAAATTCAAGAGGAAGGAACACTTCCAAGCTCCTTCTATGAAGCCAGCATCACCCTAATACCAAAACCAGATAAAGACAACACAATGAAAGAGAATTACAGGCCAATATCCCTCATGAATGTAGATGCCAAAATCCTCAACAAAATTCTAGCAAATCGGATCCAGCAGTACATCAGAAAGATCATACACCATGACCAAGTAGGGTTTATCCCAGGAATGCAAGGATGGTTCAATATCCGAAAATCAATAAATGTGATACATCACATAAACAAATTGAAAGATAAAAATCACATAGTCATATCAATTGATGCAGAAAAAGCATTTGACAAAATCCAACACCCTTTCTTGATAAAAACTCTCAACAAGGTGGGAATAGAAGGATCATACCTCAACATAATAAAAGCTATATATGATAAACCCACAGCTAACATCATACTCAATGGGCAAAAACTAAAACCATTTCCCCTAAGAACAGGAACAAGACAGGGATGCCCACTCTCACCACTCCTGTTTGACATAGTACTGGAAGTATTAGCCATTGCAATTAGACAAGAAGAAGAAATAAAAGGCATCCAAACTGGAAAAGAAGAAATAAAGCTGTCCTTATTTACAGATGACATGATATTGTACATAAAAAACCCGAAAGACTCTCTCAAAAAACTAACAGACTTAATAAATGAATTCGGCAAGGTAGCAGGATACAAAATTAACGCCAAGAAATCTATGGCATTTCTATACACCAACAGTGAACTTACAGAAAGAGAGACTAAAAAAGCAATCCCATTTTCCATTGCACCAAAAAAATTAAGATACTTAGGAATAAACCTAACCAAGGAGGTAAAAGACCTATATGCGGAAAACTACAGGACACTGAAAAAAGAGATAGAGGAAGATGTAAACAGATGGAAGAACATACCATGTTCATGGATTGGTAGAATCAACATCATCAAAATGTCCATACTACCCAAAGCAATCTATAGATTCAATGCACTCCCCATTAAAATACCAACAGCATATTTCACAGACCTAGAAAGAACTCTCCAAAAATTCATCTGGAATAAAAAAAGACCCCGAATAGCCACAGCAATCCTGAGAAAGAAGAATAAAGTAGGAGGGATCTCAATACCAGATTTCAAGCTGTATTACAAAGCCACTGTTCTCAAAACAGCCTGGTACTGGCACAAGAACAGACATATAGATCAATGGAATAGAATAGAGAATCCAGATATCGACCCAAACCAATATGCGCAATTAATATTTGACAAAGGAGGCATGAGCATACAATGGAGTCAAGACAGTCTCTTCAATAAATGGTGTTGGGAAAATTGGACAGATACATGCAAAAAAATGAAACTAGATCACCAACTTACATCATACACAAAAATAAACTCAAAATGGATACAGGACTTAAATATAAGACGGGAAACCATAAAAATACTAGAGGAATCCACAGGCAGGAAAATCTCAGATATATGCCAAAAGAACTTTTTCAATGATACTGCCCCTAGGGCAATGGAAGCCAAAGGGAAAATAAACAAATGGGACTACATCAAAATAAAAAGCTTTTGCACAGCAAAAGAAACCATCAACAAAACAACAAGAAACCCCACTGTATGGGAGAACATATTTGCAAATGGTATCACTGATAAAGGTTTAATTTCCAACATCTACAGGCAGCTTATACAACTTAATAAAAGGAAGATAAATGATCCAATAAAAAAATGGGCAACGGACCTAAATAGAATCTTTTCGAAAGAAGACAGAAGGAAGGCCAAGAGACACATGAAAACATGCTCAAAGTCACTAATTATCCGAGAGATGCAAATCAAAACGACAATGCGATACCATCTCACACCTGTCAGAATGGCTATCATCAACAAATCAACAAACGACAAGTGTTGGCGAGGATGCGGAGAAAAAGGAACCCTTGTGCACTGCTGGTGGGAATGCAGACTGGTGCAGCCACTGTGGAGAACAGTATGGAGTTTCCTCAAAAAACTGAAAATGGAACTCCCATTTGACCCAGTAATCCCACTCCTAGGAATATATCCTAAGAAACCAGAAACACCAATCAGAAAGGATACATGCACCCCTATGTTCATAGCAGCACAATTTACAATAGCTAAGATTTGGAAACAGCCTAGGTGCCCATCAGCAGATGACTGGATCAGAAAACTATGGTACATCTACACAATGGAATACTATGCTGCCATAAAAAAGAAGGAATTACTACCATTTGTAGACACCTGGATGGAATTAGAGAACATTATGCTAAGTGAAATAAGCCAGTCAATGAAAGAAAAATACCACATGATCTCACTCATTTAGGGATAATGAAAAACATTATAAACTGATGAACCAAAAGATAGTTACAGAGGCAGTAAAGCATCAAACAGAGTGTCTAATTACAGCGGTAAGGTTAGGGAGAGGTGGGGGAAATAAGAGATCAACTGAAGGACTTTTATGCATGCATATAAGAGTAACCAACGGATGCAAAACATTGGGGGGTGAGGGCAGGTATGGGAGTGGGGTGGGGGGGGGCAATGGTAAGATATGTACACATATAATACCTTAATAAAAATTTGAAAAAAAAAATAAAATAAAATGTATCTTTATTGTTGAAAGTATTACAGATGTCCCTTTGTGTTATTTTTTTTTCCCCATTGATCTCCTCTATCCTGCACCCGCCCCTTCCAGGCCTTCACCATACTATTGTCTGTGTCCATGGGCTAGTCCTATCTAATACATAAAAATCTAAAAAGATTTAGAGAAAAAAAATAAAAGATATGCCAGGTAAATATTAAACAGAAGAGCTAAAGTTGCTGCATGAATACTGGACACAGGCTAGAAGCCAAAACACAACTCATGAGATAAAATTAGTCATTGTAACATAACAAAAGGTTCCTTTCGCTAAAGAGATAAGATAGTTCCCAATACTTATACACAACATAGAACAGTGTGGGGGTTCAGAATGTGCCTCACCAAGATGTGTCTCAGTGGTATGCAGTTTTTGAGCTAAGGGCAATTTTAGCTTCAGGCTCAAATGAAAATTCTGCCCCTCCCTTTACCTAAAAAAAAAATTGAATTAGAGGCCTTGCCCATAATGACACATTATCTTTCCTAATAATAGAGAAACATGTAAATTGACATACGTACCTCCACTATGCCCACAGCCAATCAGAGTGAGTATGCAAATTAACTCAATAAAGATGGAAGTTCATTTGCATACATATCTGGGTCCCGGGAACCTCCTTGGCACCCAGGTCACTCCCAGCCGGCCATCCCGTGGAGGCTTTAGGCTTGGGGGATGGGGGTGCCCGCTTCCCAAGCCTACAGCCTGCGGCGGAGGCTGTAGGCTTGGGAAGTGGCTGAGCCTGGAATCGGAGGGAAGGGGAAAAAAATCAATGGAAACATATCCTCAGGTGGGGATAAAAAGAAAAATAAAGAAAGAAATGTCCTATCTTATGAAAGGCACATCTTGAAAATGCCTAAGGAAAGTTGTCATTTTTTTCATGGTGAAGGGACTGGAGTCCATGTTGATGAAAATACCTCGGTGGCTGCAGTGACTGGCAGTGGCTGCAGTAGTGGGGTGATGGGGCTGGCGCCTTCCCCTGATCAGCCCGGTCGCCTCCCACAAAGGGAGGTCAGACTGCTCCAACAGGGAGTGGGCCTAAGCCATCAGTAGGACATCCCCTGAGGGCTCCCAGTATATGAGAGGGGGCAGGCTGGGCTGAGGGACCCCTCCCCAGTGCACGAATTTTGTGCACCGGGCCCCTAGTCCTATACAATAAAAGACCAATATGCAAATTGACCGAACAGCAGAACTACCTGTCGCTATGACACGCACTGACCACAAGGGGGCAGATGCTCAATGCAGGAGTTGTCCCCTGGTGGTCAGTGTGCTCCCACAGGGGGAGTGCCACTCAGCCAGAAACCGGGCTTATGGCTGGCTAGTGCAGCAGCAGTGGTGGGTGCCTCTCCTGCCTCCGCGGCAGTGCTAAAGATGTCCAACTGATGGCTAAGGGCCGGTCCCCATAGGGAGCCACCAGTCAAACATCCCCTGAGGGCTCCCAGACTGTGAGAGGGTGCAGTCCAGGCTGAGGGACCCCCCCCCCCGCCGGGGGCACAAATTTTGTGCACCGGGCCTCTAGTAAAACTATAAAACCACTAGTGAAGCTAAATTTCTTTTACTAACAATAAATTTTGCAGCAGGCAACATGATCACCACACATGACATCAGTCCAGGAGCTTATAAAACATGAACTACTGGAAAATGATTTCCCATCTGATGGTTCTAAAATGGCTGGGAATACTGAGAGAAGAATGATTTTTCTCAAACTGAGCAAGCATTTAAAAACATGAGCAAGCATTTAAGGTGATCTGTTGGCATTTTTAAATTAAAAAAGTGGCATTTTCAAATCCTTAAAATAGGAGAAAAGCTACATATACTAAGATATAAGGATAAGCTTGATTTTTAATTGAATCCTAGAAACCTGGTGCACGAAATCCATGCACTGGGGAGTGGGGAGGAGTCCCTCAGCCCGGCCTGCGCCATCTCACAGTCCGGGACCCCTCACTCCTTACTGCCCACCTGTTCACTGCTCCTTACCACTTGGCTTGCTGCTCCTTAGTGCTGCCGCAGAGGCAGGAGAGGCTCCAGCCACTGCTGCTGCGCTAGCCAGCCATGACCCCAGCTTCTGGCTGAGCGGCGCTCCCCCAGTGGGAG
Source organism: Plecotus auritus (assembly GCF_963455305.1). Classification (NCBI taxonomy): domain Eukaryota; kingdom Metazoa; phylum Chordata; class Mammalia; order Chiroptera; family Vespertilionidae; genus Plecotus; species Plecotus auritus. The sequence continues at coordinate 110,193,079 of NC_137774.1, read as the reverse complement.
CACACTGACCACCAGTGGGCAGCTCCTGTATTGAGTGTCTGCCCCCTGGTGGTCAGTGCGTATCATAGCGACCGGTCATTCTGGTCGTTCCACCATAATGGTCGCTTAGGTTTTTATTATATAGACTAGAGGCCTGGTGCATGAAATCCGTGCATGGGGGAGGAGGGTGTCCCTCAGCCCAGCCTGCACCCTCTCCAATCTGGGACCTCTCAAGGGATGTCCGACTGCCCGTTTAAGCCCAATCTTGGTGGGATCGGGCCTAAACGGGCAGTCGGACATCCCTCTCACAATCCAGGACTGCTGGCTCCCAACTGCTCACCTGCCTGCCTTCCTGATTGCCCCTAACTGCTTCTGCCTGCCAGCCTGATCACCCCCTAACCACTCCCCTGCCAGCCTGATTGATGCCTAACTGCTCCCCTGCCAGCCGATTTGCCCCTAACTGCCCTCCCCTGCAGGCCTGGGTCCCTCCCAACTGCTTTTCCCTGCAGGCCTGGTCGCCCCCAACTTACCTCCTCTGCTGGCTTGGTCACCCCTAACTGCCCTCCCCTGCTGGCCTGATCGCCCACAACTGCCCTCCCTTGCCGGCTTGGTTCCTCCCAACTGCCCTCCCTTGCTGGCTATCTTGTGGTGGCCATCTTGTGTCCACATGGGGGCAGGATTTTTGACCACATGGGGGCAGCCATCTTGTGTGTTGGAGTGATGGTCAATCTGCACATTACTCTTTTATTAGATAGGATAGAGGCCTGGTGCACGGGTGGGGGCCAGCTGGTTTGCCCTGAAGGGTGTCCCGGATCAGGGTGGGGTTCCCTTGGGGCGTGGGGCGGCCTGGGCGAGGGGCCTGTGGTGGTTTGCAGGCCGACCACACCCCCTGGCATCCCAAGCGGAGGCCCTGGTATCTGGGGTTTATTTATCTTCTACAATTGAAACTTTGTAGCCTGGAGCGAAGCCAAGCCTTCTGCTTGCTACGTGGTGGCAGTCATTTCTCTTGGGATTTATGTATCTTCTATAACTGAAACTTTGTAGCCTTAAGTGGAGGCCTGGGCCAGCCAGGATGTGTGGAAAGCTTGGCTTCCTCCATCGCCCGGGGCAACCCTAGCCTCCTGCTCTTTCCAGCTCCGTGGCTGCCGCCATTTCTGTTTGGATTTATGTATCTTCTATCATTGAAACTTTGTAGCCTTGAGTGGAGGCCTAGGCCAGCAAGGGCAGGTGGAAAGCTTGGCTTCCTCCATTGCCAGGGAAACCCAAGTCTCCCTCCTGCTCTCTGTGGCCGTAGCCATCTTGGTTGGGTTTATTTGCATATTCACTCCTGATTGGCTTGTGGGCGTGGCTTGTGGGCGTGGCTTGTGGGTGTAGTGGAGTGATGGTTAATTTGCATATTACTCTTTTATTAGATAGGATTATTTTCTTACATAGTTGGTAATATATTTTCTAGAACTATCTCTGTTTAAATAGCAAGCAAGCAATAATTCATTACCCAGCCTACCCGGTTGGCTCAGTGGTTGAACATTGACCTATGAACCAGGAGTCACAGTTTGATTCCAATCAAGGCATATGTCAGGACTGCATGCTCAATCCCCAGTAGGGGGTGTGCAGGGGGCAGCCAATCAATGATTCTCTCTCATCATTGAAGTATCTGTGTCTCTCTCTCTCCTCCTCTCTTCCTCTTTGAAATCAATAAAAATATTTTTTAAAAATGCATTACCCACATTTAGAGAAGACTGACACAAACTGCCAAGTGAGAGAATATTCTATAATAAACCAAACACTCTGTTCAGATCCTAAAGCAGATGCCATACAGTTACACGTAGTACATGTAGTAATTACAACACATTAAAGATATTTTAAAACATACCTTTGCCAGCTTTATTTCCACAGAATATAAGTATGGCTTTAGGAATGCATCACAACAGAGTCTATATAAAATCGATTCCGCAAGAAAAAATAAGGCAGGTGGATGATCATAATAAAAGGAAGCATGGTCCAAGGAAGCATAAAGCATATTTAAAGCTTCTGAAAAATCAAAAAGTAGAAACTCTATAATTGATAAATTATGCTGTTTTCTACATGCTACAATTAAGTCTTACAGTGAACTATTTGCTCAGTCCCAAGACCAGACTGTAGTTTTAAAATATTTACAAATTCTTTGACACCTCTCCCATCAAGTCGGTCCTCTTGCTGTTGAACCTGATCAGGCCTGGTGGCTGCTTCAACCAATAGACTGTGGCAGAATTAACACTGCAGGGTTTCCAAGACTAGATTAGAAAAGGCAATCCAGCTGCCACCTGGATCTTTCTTTCAAGATAGGAACTTTGGAATCCTAAGCTGCCAGGGAGGAAGTCCAGCTTTTTCAGAAGTCACAAAGCTCGAAAGACCATAGAGACAGAAATGAGAAAGAAAGAGAGAGAATGCCCAAGGAGCTCCAAGCTGTTCCAGCCAACACAAAATAGATCACCCAGCCACATACACAATAGTGTGGGTAATAAGACAGAATTGGATGACAAAAGACAGTGCTAAAGATAAGTGCTATAAAAGAGAAGAGTAGGAAATCAAGGCAGAGAAAATAGGGCACAGTGGAACTGAACAAGGAAGAATATTGAGCTTAGGCCCTAAAGAAAATTGCACCTCAAGTCATCACAAAGATTTGAGGAACTGTCATGTAAGTATCTGAGGAAGAACAGCAAATGCACAAAGATTTGAGAAATGGTCATGTAAGTATCTGAAGAAGAATAGCAAATGCAGGGACTTGAAAAAGGAAAAGCCCTGGCAAGTTCAAGAGATGATGGGAAGGAGACCAGCATGGCTGGAGCATAAGGAATAAGTAGGGAAGGCAGCCAAGAGCCAGATCATCCATAGCCTTGCAGCCCATAATATAAAGTTGGAGTTCTTTTTAGGTTAAGATAAAAGAAAATATTTAAATTTAGAATGGTCACTGCTGACTGGAGGGTGGACAGTAGAATAAGGAACCTCCAGTTCAGGCTACAGCCTACAGGGTACAGGCTGGACACTGATGATGAGGGTGTTTCAGTTGTGGAACTGGTAGAAAGAAATCACTTCAAATAACTATGCTTGTAACTTCACAAAATCCAAGTTGGAAAGGTTCCGAGGCTGGTTAAGGTAACTGCCCTCTGTGTGCATGTCTCCATCTTCTGCTTCCCCTGGTGTACCTGATGACTGTGATGACTACACAAGCAGTAGGCATTTTGTTCTTTCCACCACAGCATTTAGAGAAGAATCCAGTGAGCATAGGGAGGAAAGGGATGCTTTGTTCTCAGATATGTCTTAATCAAAAGCAATTCAAAGAATAAGTATTCCAAACAGACTCATCTTCACATCTCTTGATCAGGACCAGGTCCTGTGACTACCCCATCTATCTAATCACTGAAGTTTCAAGGGGGTGTTGTCTTAATTAGCTTAGCTCACTCATGATTTACCCCTGAGGCTGGGAAAGGCCAGTCCACTTCTGAATCACGTGACTGCAGGATGCCTGAACAAAACTGAGGTTTAATTGACAAAGAGGAGCAAGTGGCTACTGGTTGCTGGTAGCCATTTAAACATTTAATAGAGGTGAAGCTGTGGATGGCACTGTGACAAAGTGTCGTATAGGCAAGTTAAATGCAAAATTGTTCTTATTCTTCCTGTTGCTTGGAAGCTCCCAGACAGCACTACAAAACCCAATTTACACAGGGAAATACTCTCTGACCTCATGCACTTCACATTCTAAAAAACTCATTTTAAAAGGCACACACATAAAATTTAGGATAATGATAGAAGCAATTTTACCTCCTTAAAAATAATGGTTTTTAATTTCTTTTTTAGATTAGTTGGAGGGTAGTTTGAAAGGAGACATATAAGTGAGAAGTGATAAATGAAAAGGTAATGAGTAAAGTGGCTGTTTAAAATAAGTGAAAAACTAACGGCCATTTGGTTAATGTTTTATGAGTAAGAATTCTAAAATGCAGAATCAAGTTTCTCTATAGTCTCTATTGTAATTGAAAAATCACTAAATGACACTTTATATTACTTTTTAATTAGTTACTAATTTTAGAAAAAAGCAATAAAGACAATGCTGAGCAAAAGAGTTTAAAGCAATTTTGTAATTAAAAAGTTGAGCAAATCCATTAATTCAAAATTACAAAAGGAACTTTCATAATGAAACATTATCAGGTATTTCGATAAAGACAAATTTTTCTTGGATCATGCACAATTTCTAAATATTAAAGGTGTCAAATTACACCTTCACTGCTAATTAAAAAAAAACAAAAAAACACTTAGGGTAACTAGGAAGAATTTAGTTAAAGCACATACCATCTTGAATTTCTCCTTTGCATTGAGCCAGATATGATATTTCAACCCATGTAGTAGGAAGATGCACATGTTCCCCGGTGCCTAATGTGCTGAGACCCAATTTTCTCTGTGATGGGGAAACATGAAAGAGGCAAACAAACATGTATTATTTATTTATTTATTTATTTAAATTATCCCTTAATTATATTTTCAAGTCATTCTATGAGGCTGATGTTCTGTGGCTAGAATTGTATAAAATTTTATATTTTTTATTTTTGCTTTTATTATTTGTACATGTTGATCCTTTATGTAAACTGTTTTAGTATTAAAATGTAGAAAATGTTTGCTACTATTCGGAGTGATATTATTAGTTATTTGTTGAAAATAATTATCACCCTTTATTTTCTAGGGCTTTCTTCTATTTTTAATCTCATTTCCCTACCAAGAGGATGCATCTCTGATTTTAAAAAGAAAATAAAAGTATATTGATGAAATGTGATTCAATAGGAATTAGTTTCATGCCAAACTGCTGAAAAATTCTGGCTACTGCACTGTAGATGGGCAGAAGTTAATAAATATGACAACCCTCTGTGCATATATAGTGAAGGTTAAGAAAAGCTTTCTTCCCTCTTTGGGACACATCATATCTCAGTTACCATTTTTTTAAAGACAAAGTAGAATTTTCATTATCAAAAATGTATTTTCCAGCCTTTGATATTTTGATGTGGGCTCTTTGACTAGTGTCAGCAGCTATATTCCCTAATAATTTTAGGAATCTCACTCCAGAAGCCATTTGACATTGAATTATCTCTATATATAAAAAGCTAATATACAAAGTGTCCCCTCTGGAGTTCCACCAGAAAAACAGGAGTTGGATCGCTCACTATGACGTGCACTGATCATCAGGGGGTGGTGTGGAACCTTGGTGACCAGCAGCAGCGGGGCACTGAGGGAGCGAGGGAAGGAGGAGACAAGGAGTCAGGGAGGTGGGGATGTGGGAAGATGGGGAACCTGATCTGCCCTGATGACCGACCAGGCCTAGGGACCCTTCCTGTGCACGAATTTCATGCACCGGGACTCTAGTTTGATTATAAACTTTAATTTGCATTAATATTTTTAACTATGCCTATTTGTAATTAAAGCAAGGTGCATTCTTATTTTTTTTCTTCCAATATTTTAGAACAAGTAATCATCCACCAACTAGAACAGAAAGTTCACATACCAACTAAATCAAATAATGTAACACTACCTTACATTTGAGAAGGATTTTTCTAGCTAGGTCCAACAATTTTTTCTTCTCTTTTGGATTTTTTGTTTGGTTGAATCTCAAGATGAATTCTGCTGTGATTGAAAATGGTGGCCTAAACAAAACAAAACAAAACAAAAATCAATAATTATAGCTATCACTTCTAAATTTTAATTAACCAACTTCTGATGGTTAAGTATAACCATTTTTTATTTTTTATTTTTTTTTACTTTTTTTTAATTAAGATATTATATGTGTACATATCTTACCATTGCCCCCTCCCACCCCACTCCCATACATGCCCTCACCCCCAATGTTTTGCCCTCACCCCCAATGTTTTGCATCCATTGGTTATTCTTATATGCATGCATGTAAGTCCTTCAGTTGATCTCTTATTTCCCCCACCTCTCCCTAACCTTCCCGCTGTAATTTGACAGTCTGTTTGATGCTTTACTGCCTCTGTATTAATCTTTTTGTTCATCAGTTTATAATGCTTTTTATTATCCACAAATGAGTGAGATCATGTGGTATTTTTCTTTCATTGACTGGCTTATTTCACTTAGCATAATGTTCTCCAATTCCATCCAGGTTGCTACAAATGGTAAGAATTCCTTCTTTTTTATGGCAGCATAGTATTCCATTGTGTAGATGTACCATAGTTTTCTGATCCAGTCATCTGCTGATGGGCACCTAGGCTGTTTCCAAATCTTAGCTATTGTAAATTGTGCTGCTATGAACACAGGGGTGCATATATCCTTTCTGATTGGTGTTTCTAGTTTCTTAGGATATATTCCTAGAGTGGGATTACTGGGTCAAATGGGAGTTCCATTTTCAGTTTTTTGAGGAAACTCCATACTATTCTCCACACGAGCCCTAACCGGTTTGGCTCAGTGGATAGAGCGTTGCCTGTGGACTGAGGAGTCCCAGGTTCGATCCCGGTCAAGGGCATGTACCTTGGTTGCGGGCACATCCCCAGTAGGGAATGTGCAGGAGGCAGCTGATTGATGTTTCTAATCAATGTTTCTAACTCTTTATCCCTCTCCCTTCCTCTCTGTAAAAAAAAAAAACAAACAAACAAAAACAAAAACAAAACCTATTTTTTCTTAAAAAGCACCTTATAAGAACATTTCACACAAAAACAAATCAGTAAAACAATATATATTTACAGTCCTCCTAGAATAATCTTATCATACTTAGCATATTTGGATTGAGAAACAGAATTCTCATGATGTCAATGAACTTTATAGCCTCTGGAAAAAAGTTTCTGGGATGGTTGCCAGAAATCTTGTTGGTATATGCCTTCTTCATAGGTAAAATCCAGCACAGCTTTAATTATAAAGACTGATTTATCTCCTTATATATGTCACTATTAGTTGAATTTAAGATAAACCTTTATTCCATAGTGTAAGCTGAATCAGTCCAACTATGGCTGGAGTGGGCAGGGAAGGAAAGATATATGTAGTAAAGTCGGAGTGACAAGTAGCCAGATTAACTCTAGATAAGATGGGAAGCCATTACAGGGTTTTGATAAAAGGTATGGCATGATTTAATTTAATTTTTAACATGATCATCTCAATTCTGGGTTGAGAGTTGAAGTGTGGGGAGGTAGATGTAGCAAGGGAGGAAGCACACATATTTAAGTGAGAGGTAATGGTGGCTTGGATCAGAGTTCTAGCAATGCAAGTAAAAAGAACAATTTGGATATTGGATGTATCTTGACATGAGGTCTAATCAGACTGCCCAATGGATTAGAAATTAAATGTGAGGGGGTAAGGGAGTTATGATTGAACTGGGTAAATGGAAGGATGGAATTGCCATTTACTGAGATAGAGAATATTGATACAGGAGCAGATGAGGGGTGTGGGTAGAGAATAGGTTCAGTATTGGGACATGTTATGTTTGAGATAACCATGGTCATCCAAGTGACAGATGGATATATGAGTTTAATCTCAGGAAAAAGTTTCATACTTGATACATCATTTTAAAAATCATTAACATATGTAAGATCTTTAAAGTCTTATGAATGAAAAGGACCCCATGAGGAAAGTATAGAGAGAGTATATAAGTATATAAAAGAGAAGTGAGACGAATAAGTTGAGGTTGTATGCTAGAAAATGAGCAGACTGATTATAATGAGGTACTACAGAATATAAGATGGGCATGGAATCAAAAGTGACATCAAAGACATAATGAATAGGTAGTAGAATTAAGGAGTTATTTATTGGTATAGGCAAATAATTGTTTGAGTCATGCTATTCAAGGAGTGATCTGGAAGACTAAAACATATTTTTAACATCCTACTATATTCAGAATTTACTGAATTAGCTAATCTATGGGTTATAGAAAAGAAAACATGAATAAAAATTAGACTTTGCTTCTGATTAATTCACAGACCTACTGGGGAGACATATGTACACAAAAGTAATCACAGTGACACATGATCACAGGATAGACAGAGGTAATAGTATGATGCCCTGTAATTAAAACCAAATATAGATATCCTAGATAAAAACAATTAATGAAATAACCAAGTTAAAGCCTGGCCGGTGTAGCTCAATGATCGAGCATCGACCTATGAACCAGGATGTCACGGTTTGATTCCTGGTCAGGGCACATGCCTGGTTTCGGGTTCGATCCCTAGTTGCGAGTGTGCAGGGGGCAGCCGACCAATGATTATCTCTCATTATTGATATTTCTATTTCTCTTTCTCTCTCTCTTCCTCTCTGAAATAAATAAAAATATATTTTTTAAAAAGAAATAATCAACTTGTTAACTGCCATACTAAAATGGATGTTCACTTGGTCATATATTTAGTAACATTTATTGACTATCTTCTCTATATCAGACACTAAGCTTGGAATTGGGGATATAACTGTGAAATAAACAAAAAACCCTGCCCTCATGGAGCTTATAGTAAAATAGAAAAAGAATTTAAGTGATAGAACTTACAAAATCTCCTAGAATTTGACATTTTTAAATAAATAGCTTCATTCTTTTTTATGTTTTTATTAATTTTTAGAGAGAGAGGAAGGGAGGAGGAGATACAGATAGAAACATGGATGAGAGCGAAACATTAATTGGCTGCCTTATGCATTCCCCTACTGGGGATCTAGCCTGCAACCCAGGCATGTGCCCCAGCTGGGAATCAAACCCTGACCTCCTGGTGCATGGGTTGATTGATGCTCAACCACTGAGTCACACCAAGACAAGCTGAGTAACTTCATTCTTGATTTCCTATTCTTTATTTTACTCTTGCTCTTAGGATAAGAGGTACCTAGCACCTCTGTGAGTCAAACATTCTTCTAGGCAATAGAACACAAGCAGAAATGAATAAAAAAGCAAATGTGCAATCACTTGCCTCATGGATTATATACTCTACTTGGGGAGAGTAGATATGCAATATCTACAAGAAAACAAAGAACAAGACGATTTCTGAGGGTGACTGCTGTGAAGACAAAAGCACAGTGGTAGGAAAGAGAGTACAGGGCAAGAGAGCTATTTTACATTAGGCAATCAGGGAAGATTTCAAGGGAGACACATCTGAGCTAGAATGAGAGAGAGACCAAGAAGACCATGGACAAAGAGAAACCGGTGATAAATCAGAGTTAGCTAGGATCTAGATCTCGCAGGGTATTTAGACCAGAGGGTAGGGTCTGGATTTTACTCCAGATGTAATGGGAAGACAATATAGACTAAACTAGAGCATGAAAGATTTAATTTACATTCTAAAAATATCACTAAGGCTGCTGTTCATAGAGCAGGAGCAGGGATACTGATTAGGAGGCTGCTGCAGAAAGACAAGGAATTAGATGATGGTGACTTAGTGGAGGAGGAGGTCATAGAGATGAAGAAACTGCTTAACTACAAAGGGCCAAGAATTCATCTCAGCTCTAATTCTAAAGCCCACAAAAATCTGTTCCATAATTAAGTATTGATGTATCTGTCTTTTAGTCCTTGCTGTAACTTGAGGTTCTTACGTTTTTCCTTATTGCTGTATATACAATTTGCTTAGTGAATACCTGGCGATTAACTGATACTAAACCAGCCGTGGGCAAACTATGGCCCGCGGGCTGGATCCGGCTTTCTATCCGGTTCTCTTGCTCTCCCCTCTGCTCCTTTACTTTGAATTTATATTAGTTCACACAAACACTCCATCCATGCTTTTGTTCCGGCCCTCCGGTCCAGTTTAAGAACCCATTGTGGCCCTCGAGTCAAAAAGTTTGCCCACCCCTGTCTATGTTTTACAGGAGGGGGGTGGGGAATGAGGCTCAGAGAGGGTAAGTATCACACTTAAGGTCATAGCTTTAATAGTCAACAGAACCAATATTTGAAATAAGATGTCTAAGTCTTTTTACTCAGGTTTTTTTTATAAGATCCCTCAGAATATATTACAGTATAGAAATATATACTGTGTGCATTCTTCTTAATAAAATAATAGTCAATGTGACTTAAGCCTATTTCTCCACTACCATCTACAGACACCCCCAAACATACCCAACATACACACACAGAGGCACACATACAATATTCAGGGTTTCAAATACAAATTGAAAAATACATTTTCTGAAATGAGATTTTATCTCAACTTTTTCATAGGCTCTGAGGAAAATGCATTTGTTTGATTTTATTTCTAAAGCAGAGGAAAGCCTAAGGATGAAAACAATATGTAATTTAATTTCTATGCTTAGAATACACTTTATAAATAATTTAAGTTTTGTTGATTATTTTTCAATATGGATTGTGGCCTGTAATGAATCATAGAAAATATGGAAAGCCAGTGGTTTTCAGCTTTCTGTATAGATATCACATACTTAATTGGTCTGCCACACTCATGTCAATAAATATATTAATGGAAAATCAATATAGCTATTTTAATCATTTCTTACCCATCACAAATAAATTGAGATTGTTATACAAATTAATAGTTATTTAATGATAAACACAACACATGACAAGAATCAAAAAGAAACTTTGAAAAAGCAAATATAGGCATTTAAAAAGAAAACATACTTTAGTCTCACACATTGCAATTTTTTCAAATTATCAAAGAATTTCACAAAGATAAATGTAATCTACTCTAAGTGTATGAGTGCAGTTCTGTAGAAAAGGTAGTAGCTAAAGGTCATTGTCATAATTCTATATAATAAAAGCCTAATATGCAAATTGACCGAACAGAGGAACAACTGGTGGAACAACAGGTGGAACGACTGGTGGATCGACTGGTGGTTCGACTGATCACCGTAACATGCACTGACCACCAGGGGGCAGATGCTCAATGCAGAAGCTGCCCCCAGCCTGCAGGCCCCAGGCCAGCCAAGATGGGTGCCAGTGGGGGAGCCCCAGATTGCCCTGCCACTCGCCCCACAAATGGGCCCTGATCGCCAGCCAGGCCTAGGGACCCTACCCATGCACGAATTTCATGCATCGGGCCTCTAGTTTAATATAAAGAGAATATATTAAAGTCTCCCAACCACATGGATACCCTGCTAAAACTGACCCTTTATATACATTATCTGTGAATTCAAAAATTTTTAGATGAAAATTCATTTGTTCAGTACATATTTAATGAAAGTCTCCTACATATAAGGTATTCTGTTAGATATGATAGGATTAATAGAGGAACCAGGCCTGGCCTCAGAAAGTTCACAATCTAGGAGGGAAGTGAGACATATCACAAATGATGTAGCATAAAGGAAACTACTAAAAAGAAAAGCAAAGCAGTGGAAGCACAGAAGGAGAGCTCATGATTCCCACACTTCCTAGTCCTATAATCTTTGTTTAATCAGTGTAAGCTATAATCTTCCATCCTTGGAAATGTGGACAAAATCTTATAGAATTTTGAAAAGCATTAAGCCAGGATACATAGTCTGGTTCCTGGCAAAAATTCAGCTGTAGATAACTGTGAGTTATAAGCATTATTGGTTTTGATTAAATATTCAGAAAAAGCTTCTTTGCAGAAATGGCACTTGAGCTGTCCTTTGAAGTACAGACAGAACTGGAATGTGACAGAGCAGCAGTTATCCCTTTCAAATCCTTTCTCTGCTTCTTCCTGAGCACATGATCATCCAGGCACAGTCTTTATTTCCCAGTCTTTCTGGAAGATGTGTATGGCCCATGGGCAAGCCTGGGGGATGTGCACATTTCAGGTCACTTCTAACTTACAGACAGGCTACTTTCTCTAGAATAAGACTTTTTTTTTCTCTCTCTTTCCAGTAGACTGGAACACAAATATAGTGCTAAATCAGCTTTGATCAGGCAAATGAGTATAATGCCCTATGAGATAATGAGGATCCTGAGTTTCTCACTGACCAATAAAGCAGAGTTATTCTGTCAGCCTACACCCACTGGATTCATATTTCAGATAATACATATCTATCTGACTTAAACCACTGACATTAGTCACTTGAAATTTACCCTGGCACAATGCTTAAACTCAAGATAAGAAATGAAGATGCAAATACTCAGTTGAGAACAAAAGTAAATGGCATTAAAAAGCAATCTATGGCAGACACTTATAGCTGCCTACATCAATGTCTATTCTCCTTCATTTCTTACTAAAAGATTCTTTCTGGTAATTATGTATGCACTTATTTCTAGGTTTCAGCCAGTAAGATATAAGTAAAATTCAGATAGTAGTTCTAGGAAGTCCCCTAATAAAGTACACAAGCCTTTTTTCTGCCCTTCCTCTATTCTGCTGCATGAAGCATGACTGATTGCTGGTGCTTTAGCAGCCATGATGGATCATGAGATGGCCTTAAAAATAAGCCATTTGATCAAGGGAAGATGGCTGCCAACAGGAAGGCAGACTGCAAGATACTCTGTGAATGAGAGAACAAAGGGAGAGTGTGTGGTCGCACGGGGAGTGTTTGTTAGTGAGTTGAGGGACAGCTATACTCCAGGTGACTGTGGGAGATGGCCAGATGGGGTTCCCCTGACTGGTCAGCCCCCACTGCTGCTGGGATCCCTCCTGGAGCGACCAGCTCTGACACAGAGACTGCGCCATCTTGAAGGGGAAAGTGGATGTTATCAGAAGCCTAAAAACCTACAACTACGGCACCCAGCGAACAGCTTCGAACCCAAGAACACCGGTTCCTAAGTGGTGGGAGCACGTGGATTCAGAGGAGCTCTGCATCCCCCCATGAAAGACCAGATTTTGCTGGGATAAGGTGAGGTCTGTGGTCCGGGCAGGAGAGAGAAACATGTACTGTGGGAGCTGGAGGACCTGAGGAATTCTGCACCCAGAAAATCCCGCGGCCGTTGGGGCTGACGTGATCCGCAGATGTGGAAGGGGATCTGCAGAGCTGCTAACAGAAGGGAACTTTAAAAAGCAACCCATAGCTGAACTGGGCACAGAAAGACAGCCTAGAGATTTTCGGGGGGGGGGGGGGTGCCAGCTGCTTGGACCCAAGGGGAAAGGAGACTGTGCAGACTTGCGTGCAGCCCTGGGGTTCGTGTGCTTGCTCTGGCTCTTTTCTCTCTCTCTCTTTTTTTTTTTATGTTTGGATCCTTGCTTTTGATTGCTGATCCCAGTGCATAGGATCACCCAATTGGGGACACTGGAGGAGACTGCAGGGGAAAGTTGTTTTTGTGGAACATGGGGATCAGAGCGGGGAGTGGCGACCAGAGAACCAGCTCTGGGGTGGCCCTTTCCCCCAAGACGATATTAAGTGCCACAGGGAAAACAAAATCTAAACACTAGCTAGAGAGGACCTATAGACCTGGAGGTCAATCCAGAAACACTGCCACCCAGGGGTTGAATCACAAATTGACTCTTGTGTAAACACAAATAAAGGAGTATAAGAAATAAAGACTTACTGCCTGCTTGAAAATCAGGACTGTGGCCTACAACACTGAGGAGCAGTGGAACACAGGGAACTTCCTGACTAGGAAACAGGCTTGCCAAATGGAACAGTAGAGGAAGTGAATGACCTTCACTACTGCACATTTTTTTCATCTTTTACTTAAGAGACTAAATTTTTTTCTTTTTTCCTCACTTGATTTTACCTTTTTAATTATTACATTTTTATTTTCAATCAGTATTATTACTACTACTATTTTATCTTTTTTTAAAAAAACTGTCATTTTATTTTCTCTTTATTTTTCTTTGGGATTAGTGTTCTACATTCTATTTTCATCTTTCCTTTAGCATAATTTTACTCTATCTCAACTTTACCTTTATGCCATCACTCTCTTCCTCACTTTTCCCCTTTGTCCTGTTTCTCTTACCCTATTCCTTCTTTAGATTTTCCCTATTCCTTCTTTTTACCCCCTGTTAAAATTTCACCCTACTTATATATCTAATTTCCAATCTCCTGCTCCAAGTCCATAGACACCTCTCTCTTCTCTTTCTTCACTATCAAAAAATTTTTTTCTCTCTGTCCTTTTGTTGTTGTTTGCTTGATTGTTGATTATATCGGGGTTTTTTTATGCTTGTTTGTGAGAATGTTTCACTTTTTCTTTTTTTTATTTTTGTTTATGTTTGTTTTTTTGCTTCTGTTTTCCCTCGGCTCACTTGATATTAGTTATTGTTTGTAGTTTGCATTCATCTCTAGGTATTTGTTGCTGGCATTTGTTGGGACTAGTGGCTGTTCTATTTGCGTTTTTTCCCCATATAAATAGTTCTTTCCCCTCTTCTTTCTTATTCTCTTGTTTTTCTCTCTTACTTTTTTTTTCCCCTTTTCCCAATTTCATTTTTGCACTCCTTTTTTTTCTCTTCTTTCTTTCTTATCCTCTAATTCACCTTTCTCTGGTGGTCACCTTTATTTGGGGTTATTAATATAGTGAATACATTTGTGTTCAGTGCCTTGTGCATTGTGCCTTGTTGTGTTGTATTTTCTGCCTTTAAATCAAAGCAGGAGAGAGAGAACTACATAACCAGACACCCGGAGAAGAGAGATCATGGGGAGACAAAGAAACAGCCCACATGTGAAAGAAAAGCAGGCATCACCAGAAAAAAAAGTAAACGAAATGGAGGCAAGCAACCTGTCAGAGAAAGAATTCAGAGAAATGGTTATAAAGTGGATGAAAAGAATGGAAGACAAATTCAACAATATGTGTAAGAACGAAGAAGAAATAAAAAATGACATTGCTGCTATAAAGAACTCAATAGAAAGCATTAACAGTAGACTAGAAGAAGCAGAGGACCGCATCAGTGACCTAGAAAACAAGGTAGGAAAAAATACCCAAGTAGAGCAGTTTCTAGAAAAAAAAAATTAAAAAGCAGGAGGAGAGCCTAAGGGAACTTTGGGACAACACAAAATGAAACAACATCTGCATAATTGGGGTGCCAGAAGGAGAGGAAACTGAACAAGGAATAGAAAACCTGTTTGAAGAAATAATGACAGAAAACTTCCTGATATAGGGAAGAAAAAACCCATACAAATCCAAGAAGCTCAGAGTCCCAAGCAAAATGAACCCGAAAAGACCAATACCAAGGCACATTATAATTAAATTGGCAAATACCAATGACAAAGTAAGGATCTTAAAAGCGGCCAGAGACAGAAAGTTACCTACAAAGGGTCCCCCATCAGACTAGTGACTGATTTCTCAACAGAAACACATCAGGCCAGCGGGGAATGGAATGAAATATACAAAGTCATGCAAAGGAAGGATCCGAATCCAAAAATACTGTACCCAGCAAGGCTATCAATCAAAATTGAGGGTGAAATCAGGAGCTTCACAGACAAAAAAGGACTAAGGGAATTTATTACCAGCAAACCAGCAATGCAAGAATTGCTAAAGGGTCTGCTGTAAAAAGAAGAAATAGGAAGCGAAGAAGGAACAAAGGGGTAAAGAATAAAAATGGCAACAAACAAGTACCTATCAATAATAACTTTAAATGTAAATGGATTAAATGCCCCAATCAAAAGACATAGGGTAATGGATTGGATAAGAAAACATGACCCATAAATCTGCTGTCTACAAGAAACCCACCTCAGAAAAAAAGACGCACACAGACTGAAGGTGAAGGGATGGAAAAAGGTTTTCAGGCGAATAGAAATGAAAAAAAAGCTGGGATAGCAATACTTATTTCTGACAAATTAGATCTCAAAGTGAAGGACATAAAAAGAGATAAGGAAAGCCACTTCATAATACTAAAGGGAACAATCCAACAAGAAGAAATAACTCTGGTAAACATATACGCACCCAATACAGGAGAACCCAAATACATAAAAAAAAACTCCTGGAGGATATCAAGGGAGAGATTAACAGCAATAGAATCATAGTAGGGGACTTTAATACCCCACTATCACCATTGGACAAATTCTCTAAACAAAAAAATCAGCAAAGAAACATCAATCCTAAATGACTCAGTAGACCAGATAAAATTAATTGACATCGTAAGAACATTTCACCCCAAAGCCACAGAATATACAGTCTTCTCAAGTGCACATGGGTCATTTTCAAAGACAGACCATATATTGGGTCACAGGCAAAGTCTCTTCAAATTCAAGAAGATAGAAATCATATCAAGCATTTTCTCAGATCACAATGGCATAAAACTGGAAATCAACTACAATAAAAACAATCCAAAAAAAAAATCAAACATATGGAGACTAAATAGCATGCTATTGAACAATGACTGGGCAACCAGAGAGATCAAAGAAGAAATAAAAAACATCATGGCAACAAATGACAATGAAAACACAACAATCCAAAATCTATGGGACACAGTGAAAGCAGTCTTGAGAGGGAAGTTCATAGCTCTACAAGCCTACTGCAAAAAAACAAGGAACAATGATAATAAACTACCTAACCCTACAACTCAAAGTGTTAGAAAGAGAGCTACAAGAAAAGCCTAGTGTAAGCAGAAGGAAGGAAATAATAAAGATCAGAGCAGAGATAAACGACATAGAGACCAAAAAAAAACCCAAAAACAATAAAAAGATCAACAAAACCAAGAGCTGGTTCTTTGAAAGCATAAACAAGATTGATGAACCTCCAGCCAGGCTCACCAAGAAGCAAAGAGAGAGGACCCAAATAAACAAACAGAAATGAAAGAGGAGAAATAACAACAGACCCCACAGAAATACAAAGGATTGTTAAAAAATACAATGAACAACTCTATCCCAACAAACTGGACAACCTGGAGGAAATGGACATATTCCTAGAAAAATACAACCTTCCAAAACTCAATCAGGAAAAATCAAAACATCTCAATAGGCCAATAACTATGGAAGAAATTGAAGCAGTTATCAAAAAATTTCCAGCAAACAAAAGGCCGGGGCCAGACGGCTTCACAGGGGAGTTTTACCAAACATTCAAGGAAGAATTAAAACCTATTCTCCTCAGACTATTCCAAAAAATTCAAGAGGAAGGAACACTTCCAAGCTCATTCTATGAAGCCAACATCACCGTAATACCAAAACCAGATAAAGACAACACAATGAAAGAGAATTACAGGCCAATATCCCTCATGAACACAGATACCAAAATCCTCAACAAAATTCTAGCAAATCGGACCCAGCACTACATCAGAAAGATCATACACCATGACCAAGTAGGATTTATCCCAGGGATGCAAGGATGGTACAATATCTGCAAAACAATAAACGTGATTCATCACATAAACCAAATGAGAGATAAAAATCACATAGTCATATCAATTGATGCAGAAAAAGCATTTGACAAAATCCAACATCCTTTCTTGATAAAAACTCTCAGCAAGGTGGGAATAGAAGGATCATACCTCAATATAATAAAATCCATATATGATAAACCCACAGCCAACATCATACTCAATGGGCAAAAACTAAAACCATTTCCCCTAAGAACAGGAACAAGACAGGGATGCCCACTCTCACCACTCCTATTCGACATAGTACTGGAAGTATTAACCATTGCAATTAGACAAGAAGAAGAAATAAAAGGCATCCAAATTGGAAAAGAAGAAGTAAAGCTATCCTTATTTGCAGATGACATGATATTGTACATAAAAAACCCGAAAGACTCGATCAAAAAACTAACAGACTTAATAAATGAATTCGGCAATGTAGCAGGATACAAAATTAACGCCAAGAAATCTATGGCATTTGTATACACCAAAAGTGAACTTATGGAAAGAGAGACTAAAAAAGCAATCCAATTTACCATGGCACCAAAAAAATTAAGATACTTAGGAATAAACTTAACTAAGGAGGTAAAAGACCTATACGCGAAAACTACAGGACACTGAAACAAGAGATAGAGGAAGACGTAAACAGATGGAAGAACATACCATGTTCATGGATTGGTAGAATCAACATCATCTAAATGTCCATTCTACCCAAAGCAATCTATAGATTCAATGCAATCCCCATTAAAACACCAACGACATATTTCACAGACCTAGAAAAAACTCTCCAAAAATTCATCTGGAATAAAAAAAGACCCCAAATAGCTGCAGCAATCCTGAGAAAGAAAACAAAGTAGGTGGGATCTCAATACCAGATATCAAGCTGTATTACAAAGCCACTGTTCTCAAAACAGCCTGGTATTGGCATAAGAACAGACATATAGATCAATGGAATAGAATAGAGAACCCAGAAATCGACCCACACCACTATGCCCAATTAATATTTGACAAAGGAGGCATGAACATACAATGGAATCAAGACAGTCTCTTCAATAAATGGTGTTGGGAAAATTGGACAGATACATGCAAAAAAATGAAACTAGACCACCAACTTACACCATACACAAAAATAAACTCAAAATGGATCAAGGACTTAAACATAAGACGGGAAACCATAAAAATACTAGAGGAATCCACAGGCAGAGAAATTTCAGACATATGCCGAGCAATTTCTTCACAGATACCATTCCTAGGGCAATGGAAACTAAAGAGAAAATAAACAAATGGGAATACATCAAAATAAAAAGCTTTTGCACATCAAAAAGAAACCACCAATAAAACAACAAGAAAGCCCACTGTATGGGAGAACATATTTGCAAATGTTATCACTGATAAAGGCTTAATCTCCAACATTTACAGGGAACTCATACAACTTAATAAAAGGAAGATAAATGATCTAATATAAAATGAGCAACGGACATGAATAGAAACTTTTTGAAAGAAGACAGAAGGAAGGCCAAGAGACATATGAAAACATGCTCAAAGTCACTAATTATCTGAGAGATGCAAATCAAAACGACAATGCGGTATCATCTCACACCTGTCAGAATGGCTATCATCAACAAATCAACAAACGACAAGTGCTGGCGAGGATGCGGAGAAAAAGGAACCCTCGTGCACTGCTGGTGGGAATGCAGACTGGTGCAGCCACTGTGGAGAACAGTATGAAGTTTCCTCAAAAAACTAAAAATGGAACTCCCATTTGACCCAGCAATTCCACTTCTAGGAATATATCCCAAGAAACTAGAAACACCAATCAGAAAAAGATATATGCACCCCTATGTTCATAGCACAATTCACCATAGCTAAGATTTGGAAACAGCCTAAATGCCCATCAGCAGATGAGTGGATGAGAAAACTGTGGTACATCTACACAATAGAATTCTACGCTGCTATAAAAAAGAAGAAATTCTTACCATTTACAGCAGCATGGATGGATCTGAAGAGCATTATGTTAAGTGAAATAAGCCAGGCAATGAAAGAAAAATACCACATGATCTCACTCATTTATGGAAAATAAAGAATATTATAATCTGATGAACAAAATGATAGATACAGAGGCTGTAAAGCATAGAACAGACTCAAATTATAGTGGGAAGGCTGGGGAGTGTTGGGGAGGGAGGGAAAGAGATAACCAAAGGACTTGTATGCATGTATATAAGCACAACCAATGAACATAAGTCACTGGGGAGGAGGGTGGGATGAGGGCATGTGACAGGGGATAGGAGAGGCTGGGGGAAGGTCAATGGGGGAAAAAAAGAAGATATATGTACTAATATATGTAATACTTTAAACAATAAAATAAATAAATAAAAAAGAATAAGCCTTTTACAGCAGAGCAGCTAGTTAGACGGAACCTAGGTCCTGTATCATCTTTCCAGCTCTGGACTAGTATGAAAAAAACTTCAAAGAAATAAACTTTGATTTTGTTTGTCATTGCTATTTTAAATTTTCTTAGTTGCAGTGAGCACTAATTCTATGTTATACATAGACTTTTGAGTTGTATTTGATAAATAAGAGGGAATTACTGAACAGAAAAGTGATGACATTACAGCTGTTTTTAAAATGACTAAACTTAAAGTCCTATGTTCAATGGTTTGTAATGAGGAGTGACTGTAGGTAAACAGTTGGGCAATTATTTCAATGATTTAGATAAGAAGTAATAAAGGTCTGAACTGCAGTTTGGGCAATAAAAAAAAGAGTAAATGAATATGGGAAATTAAGAAAAAGCTAATAGAGTTTGATGACTAATGAAATGTGAGAAAAGAAATTGTGAGGTTGGACATACACATAATCTCAAATTTTTGGTCCTACATGATTAGTAGTAAAGAGTTGACAATCAAGACAATTAGATAGAGGAATTTGGCCATTCTATACATACTATGATTTACCTGTGAGACATCCAAGAGCAGAGGCCTATAATCCAAATGAATGTGTGAGGTAGGCATTATGAAGTGAATAAAATCTGGAAATAAAGATTTCAGATTCACCCTCATATCAGTGATACTCAAAACCATAAAATTTCAAGAGGAAGAGTACTGAAGAAATGGGATATCTTTTGGACAAATTCCAAAGTTAGGAAATAAGAAGGAAAGAAGAAACAACAAATATGATGGGAAGAGATTCAGTAAAGTACTATAATGGAATTCAAATACATATATAATTTAAAATATAAACTCCTCCTCTGAGAATTATTCATTACTCTCTACTGAGCCAGTATATCTAAATTCTATATTAACACCATATGACTCCAAACACCCCACCCCACATCGAGGGCTGAAGCTGGTTGGCTCACAATAGACATCTGGTTCAAGCTGGGCCAATCCAATCCTCTCTCAAGGGATTTTAAATAATTAGTTAATACTTTAATTGATTGATGTTATAGCTTAAAGGTGGCTTTTGAAGAAATGTTGTTCAAGATAACAAAACACCCAAAAGCAGAAAGCTAGCTTTTTACCATTGTAGCCCTTGATCAATGTTTGTTGGATAATTTACTTTTGTATAGCCAGATTCCCTATCTTTTTAGAGTTTATAGTCTAGTGTAGATACAGACTATATCTGTTGACCATTTTATCTCCAGTATCTTTTAGAGACCACATAGTGAATACTGAGTGAATGAATGAGGTCTGGCTATACCTTCTGCTCTCAGGTTCCACAAGATAGCCCTATATATTGTTTCATTACACTTTTCTTTTGCTTCAGTTAAACTGAATGTGCCTGTTCCATGCAAACAAACAATCCTAGATTGAGATACCAAAGAATGGATAGAAGATGAAGACCATGACCAAAAATGCACATCTGCAGAGATATGAAAGCTAAGGACAACAAGAGATTATTAGAGTTAATGTTAGAAAGTCAGTGGATATCTTTAAGAGTTTCACTAGATAAATAAAAGCAAAACCAAAATTTAATAGTACTAATAAATACACGAATGAAAAAAACTAGGTATTGGCTACACTTTGGGTAAGTTTGATATGGGAAAGTAGTGAAAAAATGGAATGGAAACAGACTGAGATTTGAATAACAATTAACCTTAAGAATTAAAGAATTACCAGGCCTTTTCAGGTATGTCTATGACACAATTAAATGTATAAAGAACCCAGGAACAGATTTATTAAAAGACATAAAGATTTGGTGATATGGGCATGTACAAAAATTTACTCTATAATCACCTCATCTAAATTTATCAATCCTGATGCACTGATCTTGGATTTGGGCATTTGAAGTCAGACATTGGAAATATCCTCTGTCATCCCTGATACATATGTAATTGATTATAGCATCTTTTCATTGTGATTATAGCATCTTTTCATATCTAACAGACTTTATTATATGAAACCAGAAATATGGGCCTTTGATTCATTTAGAAAAATATCTATGATTTTATATATTCTTCAGTCTTAGTAAATGGAATACTGTCTTAAGCCTTGAAAATGCCTTTTTCTACTTACTAATTATTAATGAAGAAAACTCTAAACAATAAGAGCCAAGGTGGCTGCTAATGCACCTGACTCAATTTTGAGCAGAAAGTAATTTAGAAGAAAACTGAAGACTGAAAAATATTTACAAGTGTAAA
This sequence comes from Plecotus auritus, assembly GCF_963455305.1. Taxonomy (NCBI): domain Eukaryota; kingdom Metazoa; phylum Chordata; class Mammalia; order Chiroptera; family Vespertilionidae; genus Plecotus; species Plecotus auritus. The sequence goes on along the minus strand of NC_137774.1, from coordinate 110,171,359 downwards.
AACTTACTTTTCTAAATGTACTGTATGCTCTTATACTTATAATCATTCTATTGTGCATTTGGTAACAGTATCAATGGTCCTTTCAAGGTTGTTTGTAAGAAGTCTATTCTTAGAAAAATCTATACTTCTAAAGCTTAAAGTGAAGTCTCAAATTCACTTGTTACCTGCATGACTTCCATTCCCCAAACACTGAGCTGCCCCTCCCCTCCAACATTGGAGCAGCCAAAGGTGGAGCGACACAACCTGGAAGAATGAATAAGTAAGCACCTATAGGGCGAATCTTGACCAAGGAAGATGCTAGACAGAAGGGAGCAGAAGAGATGAGTCCTTCTTCTATTCTATGTTCTACTGTGAGATGAGGGTTCTTCTTGAAATCAGTCTTGATAAGTCCTGTATGTCAAGTATGTCAAGCTCCGCTGTGTCTCTATGTGGCAAGTTATGATTTAGTGATCAGCATGGTAATAATTCAAAACTTCTTGCCTCATTTTCTGTTAATTTATTAACTGCATTGACCTTCTACAACTGAAATCAAGTATTAAAATCTTAATCCTTTCTCATATTCTACCCTCTAGAGACTTGAGCCAAGACAATGGTACAAGCCCAAGAATAAGAGGACTGTGGGTTTAAAATCTTGCAAGACCCTACATATTTTGTACAGATAATCTTATCAGTAGTTGCTGATACATTATTTGGGGTAATATATCCTAAAGGAAGCTATACTGTAATATATTGAATGTGTTCATGCTTTTTTTGGCCACCAGGCTCCTCAGTTATATTTTTTGCTAAATCACTTGTTAGCCAACCCAAATGCTACAAGTACAGATGTCTCAATCTAAAATTAACAGATCTAATTACAAGATCTTAACCATTAGGATTTCTTTAAAGGCTTATCATAATTCAGATGCATGAAACAAAAACAAATAATATTGTTCAAATAACAGAAGACCAGCATATAAATGAGTCTAAAAAAGTTTCTTCCTGGTGCCTGACAGCAGACATTTAAAACCACATACAGAGTTATATTATATTAAAAATGTATACATATAAAAATCAAAATTATATAGATATACACTATAAATATATATTTTTAAAATATTTAGACTATGCATTTGTTGAGCTCATTTTACTAAATATAAAAGTGTCAAAAACATTAATAAAAAGGAAATATTTCAGGCTTATTAACATTTCAGGAAGCTTTGAAGACTACAGCATCCTAGACATAAAAATTACACAAGCAGCTTCTGTAACAAAGATGTAAAATAATCTTAATAGTTTGCCTAAATCTTCTTAATGTAAGGCTTAGATTCCCTTTAATTTTTTTTCCAGTCAGCTAAAATGTGTATAGTTTATTTAAGTCCTCAAAATCTTTTGGTCTTTTCCATCTCTAGATGATGTAAAAAAAAAAAAAAAAAAAAAAAAAAAAAAAAAAAAAAAAAAAAGCAAAACATACTATACATAATAAAATAATCTTAATTATAAAATAAATAGTAGCAAAATAGTGTCATCTGAACCAGTAATCCATTGTAAGGCTATGTGATTCTCCCTTTGGTCCAGAAATGTGTGGACTTCAGTACCTCATTTGAAGGATTTACATGGGTCCCTTTGTGTGTCTCTAACAGAACACACTCTGAGCCTCCAAAAACTCATGTTTCTAAGGAAGAATAAGTGAAGCACATTTAATATGAGGCCTATGACAATTCATGCAACACCTAAGAAGAAGAAGAAAAAAAGAAAAACAAAGATGATGATCCTTCGTGTAAGTTAGGTCTCTACTTCATCTCAAACAGCTGATGCCAGGGACAGAATCTGATTCTCTTGATACAAGGGGTCATGGAGAGAAGACCCAGGATGTTTTCCAAGTGACCATACAGTCAAGAGAAGGCCAGGATTTTCAAGGTGTGGGAAACTTACTGGAGGTTCCCTCCACATTGTCTGTCATCCCAATTCTTTCTTCCAAATCCCAGGGAGCTACAGATAAGGTAGCCTGGGTGCCCACCAAAGAAAGAAGAAAGGAAATGTGTGTGTGTGAAGATCGGTTTCAATACAGATTTATACCCCAGGCAAAGATAGATAAATGGCCGTGAACACTCAGGCAGCAAAGTTAGTTTCAGCTGTCCCAGCTAGTAGCATCTACAGGTGCCTGGCAGAGAACAAATGCAAGATTATCTGGAGGATGACACAAACACTCCCCCCCACCCCCGCAAGGATAAGTGGGAAAGGATAAGCCACAACATAAATGAAAACAACAAAAATTAAAAATTTACCAAGACTATAAGCATTGGAATAATCAAGACACAAACTGTACAACTATCATACCTATTCTACAATATGCTTAAAAGTATCTGCAGGCAACCAGATACTCTAAGCCTAACTAGAAGATTTGAAGAAAAAAATATTACTAGAAATGTAAGATATAATTATTAAAATTGAACGGATAAATTTGGTAAGAAGAGAGACAATTAGTCATGCAGAAAAGAGATCACATCAGAATAAATTCTTCACAATAGAGTAAAAATAGACAAAAATGGAAAATGGAGATGAAAGAGTAAAGGATGTGAAATATAAAATGGGATGGTCTTATATGCATTTAATCAAGAGTCCAATAAGCAGAGATAAGAGAAAATGAGTTTACAAGGTAATATCTAAAGAAACAATGTTTCATAATTTATCAGGAATTATGAAAGACACAGTCCATAGATTCAACAGGTTTAAGAAATCCAAGGAGAATAATTTTTAATTACATTCAGACACATCACAGTAAAACTGCAGAAAATGCAAGACAATAAAACATTTTTGAAAGCACTCAAAATTGGGGAAAACACATTAATCCTAAATAAAATAGCATAAAATTTTCACCCAACTTTTCAACAGCAATAAGGGAAGCTGTGAGTGGAATGACACCTTTGGTATGCTGCAGGAAAAGAATAAAAGCAATAACAGACCAAAGATAATTCCATATTCAGCCCAGCCAGCATGGCTTGGTGGTTGAGCATTGACCTATGAACTACTATGTCACAGTTTGATTCCCGGATAGAGTATATGCTTGGATTGCAGGCTCGATCCCCAGTGTGGAGCATGCAGGAGACAGCTGATTAATGATTCACTCTCATCATTGATATTTCTATCTCTCTCTCCCTCTCCCTCTCTGAAATCATTAAAGAAATATATTTTTTTAAATAAAAATAATAAAAAATTAATTTTCCAGACTTCTGTATGACGAAAGGTATCACAAAAACAAAGTTAAAAGACAAGCCAGACTGAATGAATTAATAATAAATATTTAAGAATATCAAGTATCAATTTGAAAAGACAACACAAAGTAAATTGGTCAAACACATGAGCAGGCAAGTACCACTTTGGCCCTACTATACCAGCAAATATTAAGAAGTCTGACAATACCAGGTATTGGTGAAGATGGGGGAAGTGATATTTTCACATACTTGTAAAGAAAGTGTAAATTGATTTAGGCACTTTGGAGAGCAATAGCATCTAGTTAAATTTAAGAAGCAAGGCATAAAAAAATCCACTTCATTGAAACATACAGGTACACAAAGAGAAATGTACAATAATTTTCACTATAGCATTAACTTTATGGAAAAAATTTGGAAAATAAGTTAAGTAAAATAAGAAGAATTTATTATATTTGAACATTTTGCCACTGCTGAAGTGAATGAAGAAAATACATCATTAGCAATATGACTTGAATTAAAATCATAACATTAACTTCTTTAAATCAAATCATAAATATGTTATAATTTATCTCTGTATATAATTTATGTAAAGACATAATTATATTTAAAATCACGTGGAAATACAATTTTGTATTTGGGTATATTAAAGTAGAAAAATGAACTGCAATTACATATACCACAATTATTATAGTTGGGAGGGCATGTTGTCAGAGCTTCAAGTTGATCTGTTGATCTATTCTTCATTAAAGAAAAATATTTGAAACAAACATAACAGTCAATATATGTTTTATTATATATTCTACTTTTTAAATTTTTTTAAATTTCTTAAAAGTCACACACAATTTTTACATTATCAACAAACTTTGATCTAGTAACTTCATTTTAAGACATTATATCCTAAAGCAATAATTTGATGCAGAAAAATATTCTACTGTAGTTTAATATAAAATAGCAAAGGATTTAATAATAATTAAAATGTTTCACAATGTAATGGTTATTAAATGCTTTCTCATGTGTTTCAGGATTATTATGGCAACTTAAAACACATATATGATTATAAAAGGATTGCTTATTTTAAACAAACGTAGAACTCAAAATTTTAGAAATGATTAATAATAATGGACCTATTTATTTAAAAATAGTAAATTTTAAGATTTTTTTATTTTGTACAGCATTTGTATTGATGTAAAAAATAGCCTGTAGTTATACTTATTGCTCACATTGTCTGTATTTTCTGAATTCTACAATACCTATGGGTCTACTACTTTAATAATACGAAAATTTTTTAAAACTTACTTTGATTTATCACTCCCCTTTTTCTTTTCCTTTTGCAAATTAAACCTCAAGACTTTTTCTTTATAAGAGGGAGCTATTATTCCAAATATATCAGTCACAGGTGATTTCTTAACAGGCATATTCATGGATCATAAACCTAAAGAGAAATATTAAATTATATATTACAATACAAATATACTCCCAGTGCCACATAATATATTTCATGTAAATTTATTATTTATGGGGAAAAGGGTGGCAAGAAGGAAATCAGGCTGAAGCATGAAATTGTATTAAGGAAATATATAAATTTAAATTTAAATTTAAAGTGTCAGACTTAGGATTCAAACCGAACTTTGAATCAAAAACCCATGTTCCATATATTGTTACTACTATAAAATTAACCTTTCATGTAATATTTAGTCTTTATTGTACTTTACCAGTACAATAAAGAACAGCATGGCATAGCAGTTAAAAGAATACAACCAGACTAACTGATATATTTAACTGCTCTGTGCCTAGTTTCCTCTCCTGTACAAAGAGAATAGTACCTTTATAGCATTGTTATAAGAAATCCTATCTAATAAAAGAGAAACATGCAAATTGACCAGACCTCTGCTATGCACACAAGCCACGCCCACAAGCCAATCAGGAGCGAGTATGCAAATTAACCCAACCAAGATGGCAGCAGCCACAGAGCTGGAGTAAGCAGGAGGCTTGGGTTGCCCCTGGCGATGGAGGAAGCCAAGCTTCACTCCACCCTGGCCTGCCCTGGCCTCCGCTCAAGGCTACAAAGTTTCAATTATAGAAGATAAATAAATCCCAGATACCAGGGCCTCTGCTTGGGTTGCTGGGGGGCGTGGCTGGCCTGCAAACCACCACAGGCCCCTTGCCCAGGCTGCCCCATGCCCCAAGGGAACCCCCACCCTGATCCGGGACACTCTTCAGGGCAAACCAGCCAGCTCCCACCCATGCAACAGGCCTCTATCCTATCTAATAAAAGAGTAATATGCAAATTGACTGTCACTCCAACACACAAGATGGCTGCCCCCGTGTGGTCAAAGATGGCTGCCCCCATGTGGACACAAGATGGCTGCCACAACATGGCCAGCAGGGGAAGGCAGTTGGGAGGAACCAGGCCTGCAAGGGAGGGCAGTTGGAAGGGACCAGGCCAGCAGGGGAAGGCAGTTGGGAGGAACCAGGCCTGAAAAGGAGAGCAGTTGGGAGCGATCAAGCCTGCAGGGAAGGGCAGTTGTGGGGGACCCAGGCCTGCAGGAGAGAGCAGTTGGGGAGGACCAGGCCTGCAGGGGAGGGCAGTTAGGGGGGACCAGGCCTGCAGAACAGGGCAGTTAGGGGTGACCGGGCCTGCAGGGGAGGGTAGTTTGGGGGGACCCAAGGCTGCAGGGGAGGGCAGTTGCGGGGGGACCAGACCAGCAGGGGAGAGCAGTTAGGGGCGATGAGGCTGGCAGGGGAGGGCAGTTAGGGGTGACTGGGTCAGCAGGGGAGGGCAGTTGGGGGCAACCAGGCCGGCAGGGGAGGGCAGTTGGGGGTGACCAGGCTGGCAGGGGAGCAGTTAGGCATCTATCAGGCTGGCAGGGGAGCAGTTAGGCATCAATCAGGCTGGCAGGGGAGTGGTTATGGGGTGATCAGGCTGGCAGGCAGAAGCGGTTAGAGGCAATCAGGAAGGCAAGCAGGTGAGCAGTTGGGAGCCAGCAGTCCTGGATTGGAGAGGGTGCAGGCTGGGCTGAGGGACACACACTCCTGTGCATGAATTTCGTGCACCAGGCCTCTAGTACAGTGGTCGGCAAACTCATTAGTCAACAGAGCCAAATATCAACAGTACAACGATTGAAATTTCTTTTGAGAGCCGAAAACCAACTTCTGCGCATGGGCCACAAAGTTTCAATCACACTGTACATGCGCGCCCGCACGTGGTATTTTGTGGAAGAGCCACACTCAAGGGCCCAAAGAGCCGCATGTGGCTCGCGAGCCGCAGTTTGCCAACCACTGCTCTAGTAGGTTTATATATGTAGATTGCTTAGAATAGCCTGACTCATAGGAAGTTTTACATAAGTGCTTGTGATCATTAGATTACTATGCTTTCAGTTTTTTAAGGTTACTTATAAATTTCTTTTTATGTCTCCTGTCTTTTTACCATTTAGATTATGCTTTTCCTGCTTTCCCTCATATCCAGATTTATTTTTCTTTTGAAGCATGTCTAAGCACGTTTTATAGGTGTGAGACCAAAACTAGGGCACACTATTTGTGTTTAGTGAAATATTTAAACAGCAAAATGAAGTAACAAAATGGGTAGTCAGGATTATATTGAATTATTTTGCATTTCATTTTTAAGATATCTTATTCTTAACACACATCATTATATTAGTCAAGGTTTTGGCAGGAAACAGATGACACACTTAAATGGGGTACCTGAATAAAGAGACTTTCCAATGACATTGGCAGTTATTTAAATAAAAAAGAAAAGGAAATCCGAGATGGTATTGTTCTCAGGGGCTGGCAAGAAGGGAGTAAACCATTACCACTCTCAGGACTCCACTCCAATCGTCTGCCTGTGCTTTCCACTGGTGTGCGACAAGCATTTTTAAAACATGCAATAACTGACTACTTAGTCAGGGGTGCTGACCTCTTTTCCCTTAGATTGTCAAATTTAAAAAATGACAACTATAGCTGTCTGATGTGAATGAATCAAAATTATACCTCTTTTTTGTCAAATAGGGAAAAAAATATATTTTTGGTGTCCCACAGAATTTTAGTAATTAGTTTATGTGCCACGAGATGAAAAAGGTTGAAAATCGCTGAGCTACACCAAACTAGAAGCCCGAAGGTGCAGGGCAGAGTCCAGAAGAATGGAAAGTAGATCTGGAAGGGTAATGGGAAAATAGCACAAAGCAGATTATAAACTCAAAACATCATTATCTATTGCTATTGGCTATAGTAAATTTTGCTTCTAATAATCTACATCCATTAGAATATAAAGCAAAAGTATGTTTATGTCCGTAGCTATATTGAGCTATGTATAGAGACATCATTCAAAATGGACCTAACTGTAATATAAAATACAAGTTATTCTCAACAGAATTAATATATTCAGGAGTTGTTGCTTTTTCACATCTGCTGGTAACAGGGTAGATATTTGGACCATCTGCTCAAAAATGCAAGTTCTATACCACCTTGCTGATGAGACTTTCCCAGATGGGGTGGGTAGAAAATGTCAAATTGCTGTGAAAGTTTCTTCATGATTACTCTCAATTTCTGGCTTATTTTAGGAGTGCTTATCTTGATAATAACAGTGCTTAACCAAAAGTAGTTTGTGAAACACTATATGAAAATATTTTTATATACAACAGAGACAATATGACTCCCTAATGTATTTTATGGGTTAGAATTGCATTTGACTAAGAATAAAAGAAACACGCCCAAATAATCTCAAGTTTCCCAAAAGAAAATAATAATGTCTTCATAAATGTTTCCCAAAGAGGTATTAGAATTAAACCTTCAGTGGGATAAATAAACAACAAAAAAATAAGATTTTAAATTACTCCTTCTCCATACCAAAAATAATCAAACTAGAGAACCTAATAATGTTATCAACTTTCACAAAATTTTTCATCTTTTTGTAAGAATATTCTTCATAAAATTCTCAAAACTTAAACCCAAAACTATCAACAAAGTAGAGTCCAAAACCTAAAACTATCAACAAGGAATTGTTATTATTGTTGTTGTTGTTGTTGTTGCTATCTGTAAAGTAGGATCCAGTCAACCCTCATATGACTAGTATTATCAGTAGTAGTATTACTGTTATTATTACATGTGCAGTAGGGCCAGTCAAGCCTTCAAATGACTAGAGCTTCAGTTGATATCTAACTGAAATCACAGGAGAGACCCTAAATGAGAACTACTCAACCTCAACTGAGTACAATCAACTCAAGAACTATGAGAGTTGATAAAAATTATTTAACCTACTAAGTTTTAGAGTGGTTGTTAGATACCCAGCATACTTGTTGGATAGTACAATGAACATTTATGCATTTCAATATATGCAAATTTTACCTCAATAAAAATGAGATTAAAAAAGAATACATTGTATGGGAATTAGGTTTGGTGACATATAACAGAAGTAAAAATGACAATTGCTTAGCAAGATAGAAGTGTATTTCTTTCTAATGTTAAAAAAAATTTTTTTAAGTTCAAACCTAGACAATTTAGGATCTGTTTAGCAGCTGCACAGTCATAAGAAACCATGGCTCCATCTATATCTTCCTTTCATGGTCATCGTTGGGCCTCACCCTGCTTCAGGTTGTTCACTGGTTCACGTAGCATCGAATTATTAGGGATGCATTATTATGGCTATGTGCTATTGACTTCTGTTTTCAAAGGAACTCTGTTAATCAAGTCTCCTTTTCATCTCTTCTGCCATTCTCCTAAATTAGGATGCCATTATCTTTGTCCTAGATTTATACAATAACTTCTTATCTTCCAGTCTCCTGACCTGGCTTCCTCTAGTCTAATCTTTTACATGACTGCTAAAACTTTTCCAAACTTAAATCTCCTCCTAATCATTTCACCCTTCCCCAGTCCCCACTTCCTTGTTTAGGCCCTTGAAATTATAACCTATGAACAACATAAACTGATGAACAAAAACAGATTCAGAGACAGAGAAGAATCGATCAGACCGTCAAACCTCAGAGGGAATGTAGGGGAGGGTCGGGGTAAGGGGGAGAGATCAACCAAAGGACTTATATGCATGCATGTAAGCATAACTAATTGACACAGACACCAGGGAGGTGAGGGCATGAGCAGGGGGGTGGGGGAGATGATGGGGAGATAAGGATACATATATAATACCTTAATCAATAAAGAAAGGGGGGAAAAAAAAGATTCGCAAGGAAAAAAAAGAGAAAGAAAAAGAAATTATAACCTAGAGAAAAAGGACTGGCTTATAAACCAATGCTATCACATTTTAAGATGCTGAATTCACCATGACAAGGCTTCAGCTGATTTTAGGGGAGAAAATTTGCCAAGAGAAATATTTGATCAATATGGCATTCTATAAAAGTATGACAAGATCTAAAGAATGGTCTATTTAAATTTAAGAATGACTATCTGTCTCAATAGAATTCTGTCTGTTTTGACCTTGAGTTCAAAGAATGAAAATATCTTTATCTAATAAACAGGATACCTAAAATTTGAAAGAACTTAACACAATGGAATTCTTTCAGCCCAAAATTATCAAATAATATGGGGGTGTTTAATTGTTCTTTTTATAATCTAAAACAAGCGTAAATCAAAATATTTAGGCCATTTCTGAAGGAGCAAAGGAATCATGAAGAACTGAACATTGAATGTGGAAATTTAAGAAGGTTTAAAATATCTGAATATCTGCATGACATCTGATGAAAACCTCAGTCCTGAACCTGATGAAACAGCTCTGTACTGGTGCTATGTCCTAGAAGAGCATGAACCATGCCTGAAGATAGGCAGCCCACAGTTTTTAAGGACACTAAGCACTGGTTGGCTGCTCTTAGGGTACTAATGTCATAGGATACACTTGGTAGTAATTAGAAAAATCCAATATTCACAGTGTATGAAGGACATGCACATTTTGCCTAAGCATGACTGATCAAACAAGGAAATCTGAATAGCCAGAGAAGTGATTGAATGACCTACTAGCTGAATGACCACTTCAGACCAGGTACATGAAGTTATTACAGGCAATCTGTATTAAAAGAAAACTGTAAAATGTATTTTTCTCAAAGAACTGCTTTCTACATCCTCTCCTGGACTTCTTGTAAAAAGTAGTATTTTCAGTATTTGTTCTCCCATCCCACATACACACATACAATGTAACATCAGTGATAAACACATGTGGTCGTGAAAATTTATGTTCTATAAATAAAAGTATAAACTTAACTGTGAGATAGCTGCCACAGAGATCCAGAAATCCAAGGTCTGAAAGAGTTCAGGCTTATTGATGCCATTAACATCATGTATAACTTTATGTGTGGATATATGTTTCCAAGTCTCTTGAATATATATCTAGGAGAGGAATTGCTGAATCATGTGGTAACTCTATGTTTAATCATTTGAGTAACTGCCAGGTTGTTTTCCAAAGTGGCTACACTATTTTACATTCTCACCAGCAGTGTATAAAGGATCGGATTTCTCCACATCCTCACTAACACATTATCTTTTTTATTACAGATATCCAAAGAGGTCTGAAGTGGTTTTGATTTGAATTTCCCTAATATCTATTGACTTAATCATCTTTCCATGTGCTTATTAGACATTTGTATATCTCTTTTGAAGGACTGTATATTCAGATCCTTTGCCTATTTTTCATTGTGTTGTCTTTTTATTATTGAGTTGCAATGTGTAAAAGAGAAAATACCTCTTTTTGCTAAAGGCCATGATACCACATCTAGATTTAATACTTGACCTACTTGGTGTTTCAAACTCTACCAGAAATAGATTTTTAATCAACCAATCTCAATATCAATATCAATGAAGTAATCTGTCTTGTGGGCTCTGTCCAGCCCTACCCCCTCATAGGCAGAGGAGGCAATCTCATGAAACCCGCCCCCCAAAAAAAACCTGTATATTTCTTTCCCCCTAAAAGAAGATGTCTTGATCAGAAAATCCTTTTTCTTTTGTTAATAGCTCCCTTGCCCCACCTTTCTTCCTATATAAACCTTTTATTTGTATAACTCCTTGGGGCTCCTTTCAAGATGCCAGATGGGATGAATCACTTAATAAAGCCAATTAGATCTTCAAATTTACTCAATTGACTGTTGTTCTTTAACAAATTGTTCTTATACATTTTAGATACAAATCTCTTTTCAGATGTATGATTTGCAATAATTTTCTTCCAATCTGTAGGTTGTCTTTTCACTTTCTTGATGATATGCTTTGAAGAGCTATATTTATAATTTTTTATAAAGTCCATTGGTCCTATTTTTGTTGTTGTTGTATGTGCTTTTTGTTGTCAGATCTAAGAAACCACTGCCTAATCCATGTCAGAAATATTTATGCCTGTTTTCTTCTAAGGGTTTTGTGGTTTTAGCTCTTACATTTAAGTTTTTTTATCCATTTGAGTTAACATTTGTATATGGTATGATATAGAGTTCCAACATCATTCTTTTGCATATGGATATCCAATTGTGCCAGAACGATTTGTTGGAAATTTTTTCCTTCATTGAATTATTTTAGCACCCTTATCAAAAAGCAATTTACCACAAATGTGAGGGTTTGTTTCTAGATTCTCAATTCTATTTTATTGAAATCTATGTGTTTCATGCCAATACCACACTGTCTTCATTACTGATGCTCAGTAGTAATTTTTGAAATTGAGAATGTGAATCTTCCACTTTATATTTCTTTTTCAATATTGTTTTTCTATTCCAGGCCCAAGGTAGAATTGCCATGTGAATTTTAGGATCATATTATCAACTTCTGCAAAGAGATCAGTTAGAATGTCAATATGGGTTGTACTGAACTTGAGGATCAATTTGGGAGCATTGCCATCTTAACAATATTAGGTATTCTTATCCATGAGCATAAGTTGTCTTTCCATTTATTTTTGCCTTTTTTAATCTCTTTCAACAATATTTTGTACTTTTCAAAATGTAATTTACATTGCCTTTGTTAAATATATTCATATTTTATTCTCTTTGATGCTATAATAAGTGGAGTTTTTCTTAATTTATTTCCCTTTCAGTTTGCTAATTGCTACTGCAAACTGATTTTGTCTATATATCTTACATACTGCAAGCTTGTTAAACTTTTTTATTAGATCGAATAGCTCACTAGTGGCTTCCTTAGCATTTTCTATATGCAACATCATATAGAAAATGTATTTTGTGGAATACAAGGATGTATTATATCCTAAAAACTATTGTGAAATAAGTTTGGAAAACATTGCATTAAACAAAATTAAAGGTTTGCATACTATAAGACATCTCAGAGTTGTTAACATGCTCCTGTGAGATGCAAATCTCCCTGAGTAGCAGTAGGATATACATTTGTTGCTAAATTTTACCAGAGAAATCTTTAGGACACTAAAGAGTTCTGGAATCACATGCACAAAAAATTGGGGGAAATTCTAATTTATAAAACCACACAGAGTATTTATTAAGCATTTGTTGCAGGCACTTTACTAGGAGTTCTGGATGAACAATGAACTTCAACAGAGGAACACTTACCAAATTAACCATGATAATGAATGATTCTGATTATGAATCAGATGCTCAAAGGAATATAACATCGTTTATCAAGATTACAAGAGTTCTTGCCAAATAGTTCTTAATGAAATAAAAAAATCTAGTACTCACCTTGAACCTAAAGAGTTATTTGAGACATCAAAACAAAGAACATATATGCACTGAAGAGGTATGTTTCAGCGGACGAAATGACTCCAGTAAGCTGTCTGGTGCTTGGCAGTTCATTTGCCACCTAGCATAGACCCAGAATTTAAAAAAAAGAAAAAAAAAGATTTCAACATTAATCCCTAGTGTATTTTTGTTAAAGCTCCAGTTAAAATAAGGTTAAAAAAAGTACACTTGCTATTTTTTTTTCCTGAGAACTAGACAATGTTAAAATTATAGCAAAGCCTTTGGATAGGTAACCTGCATTACAGAATGTACGATATAGACTATAATCTTAAGAAACACAGGATAATTGGACCAAAGACCACCAAAAAAAGATATAATTCAGACATATTGTTGAAATAAGGTAAAAAAAGGGAATCCTATCATTATCTTGCCTCCTCCTAGAAATTTTTCCTAAGTCAATAACTTGTACCATCTTCTCAAGATTGCCTTAAAAAATAATTGCATTTAACATCCTCAGTGAACCTTCCCCCCTCCCCAAACACACACACACTTCAAATTTTTGAACGAGAGAGAGACAGAGAGAGATGGGAGGGACAATTTCACCTATTATACAAGGACTTGAAAACTGTCCAGCGAGGCAAGCTGGCTTCTGAAATAAGGCTTGCCAGAGGACAAGGGAGTCCCTGTCCAGAGGAAATTAAAAGAATTCGCCTATTGATAGCAATAAGTTCCCCCACCTCTTTCGTCTCCCCAGCACAAAAGCCATTTCCCTATCAGATGACCTAGTGGCTGACCTTCTCCTTCATGCCTTCGCAGGATGATTTTCTCCTTAGATTCTTAGTAGGGGCCAGCATGGCTGGCCTGCCTAGGGGCGTGGGTAGTGGAAGCCTCTTCCAACAGCCAGAACCATGGACCCCTCTCCAAAATAGGCTCAGTGCTCCCATGTGTGGGTTTTTGTGGACCTCCCGGTTTCCCAGGGACGGTGAGTGTGGCGATAACCTTAACTCAGGTCCTCAGAAACAAAATCTAGCAGTCACACACAAACTCACCGCAGCCTCAGCGTTGCTGGGGACCAAGACTGGTTGCTAAGGACGCTGTAAGAGCCACTCCTAGAGCCCGAATGTTGTTAGTGTCCCCTGACTAGTTTTAACCAATCAGGACCTTTAAGTGCAATTCCACCGTCCTTTCCCCGCCTTCACCACATTTGTGTTCAGTATCGAATGAATAGATGCAATTATACGTGAAAGACCTTTATTAGCTTTAAAATATAATCATAAAGCACATAGTAATGATTCGGTTTTAATACTGTACATACGTAAGCTATCGGCAGTAGCTGCAGCGAGAATTGGTATGACAGTGCCAGTGTCTCAATGCCTAAATACCTCCACCATAGCCTCGTCCCCCAAAACACAGTATCTACATTTAAAATTAAAACAGCATATTTATACAAAGGTAGCTATTTCTGTTAACCAAATTGCTGTTCAAAGGCTCCTTTTACATAGAAAATCTGGATCTGATGGCGGATAAACAAAACATCCAGGGTGTTCTCTAAGTATTAATCACAAGGGGGCGAATTTCTATTCAAAAGAATGCCAATTTTTGAAGATAGTATCCATTAATATTTTCTAATTCATATCCTTATAAAATTCCCTGTCTACCAAGTGCCAAGCAACTTCAACTTTAAAAATTCCACAAATTTTGAGGAATTCTGATTAACTTTAATTTATAGAGACTGTTCTTGTTAAGTAAATTGCTTTAAAATATTAAGAACTTCAAGGCAATTTAACTGATGAAAACTTCAGATACATCAATCCAGAATTGTTTCTGTTCATAACAAGCACCAGGTAAGTCTTTTGATTTTTTAGCAAATCTTTATATTTTAAACGTGTTAATCCAAACCCATAGAATGTATAACACTAAGAGTAAACTCTTAAACTGTGAACTTTGGACAATTATGATGTGTCAATGTAAGTTCATCAATTATAACAAATGTACCAAATGGTTGGTTATTGATAATAGGGGAGGCTATACATGTATGGGGGAAGGGAGAGTATGGGAAATCTCTGTACCTCTTATTTTGTGTGTGTTTGTGTGTGTGAACTCAAAACTATACTAAAATACAATAAAAATTGAAAAATAATTCATTTTAAAAAGTAATAAAGTTTGAAAAAACAGAAATTACAATATCCAGTCCCAGGCTTCTCTGAAACACATTTCTCCTAAAAGATCGGTAAGTTGAGGATAGAAACAAAAATAAAACTAAGATATAACAGAGAGAACAAAAATATAATTAATATTAAAAAGAATTAGGGAGAAAAAGCTTCTTTGATCTAAAAAATAATAAACTTGAGACAATGAATTAAGAGTGCTTATCATATTCCAAATAAAATGAATATGGAAAGAATATTATATGCATTTAAAAATAGCTTGGTGGATTTTATTTAAAATTTATTTCAAAAGATCTAGGGAAAAATATTAAAAGCATTAAAAATACAAACTATTAAACAGGGTACTCACAAAGGAATAAAAAGCAGGTTAGCTAAAATATTCTTCTCCAAAATATAAAAATCAGTCGATTCTACAGAGCATTTATTTTTTTTATATATAATACATGTCATTTCCTTTCTTTTTTTACTTCGAAAACAGGATTTTAATGTGAGGTGTCTTTTAAAGATTTACTACAATGAGTGTTTATACTCAAAGCAAATATTCTCTAAGATAACAAGGTATTCAGTTTACTTGGATCTTATACTTAAACATATTAAAACTTACAAATCCTAAGATAAGTAAACAACCACTTAGAATTCTAACATTTTCACATGGTATCATTAACTATGAAATGCAAAAAGACTATAAATGTTTAAGTGGCATGATCTGTAAAAATTACACTAATACGACCAAATGATCACATACTGTGGAAGACTTACAAGACACGAGTAATTATAGAAAGCTATTCTCCAGGACTTGAAAGATTATTTGACCCATCATTTTAGAGGTGGGGGGGGGGGAGGAGTGGGGGAGATAAGTATGAATTAGGAGGCTCTATATGTAGATAATAAAATTCTAATTAAACTATCTTAAGACTATTTTAGATGCTTGTTTGATATTGAGAAGGTGGCCAACTACCAAAAAGTACTTCTCTTCTTCACAAATATCCATATTATCACAAATTTACACAACCTGGAGGTGGGAGAGAAGAGGGGGGACCTAGAAACATTTTCTTTTGCCTGAGCAAGTACATTTCTAAAAAGAAACTCCAAAGACTTGACTAGAGGTGTCAGACTGCAATGAAATGCTTGAGTTCTTTAACACACTGCTCACCTATTTCATGTAAATTCTGTCTCAATGCAAACTGTATGGACTTTCCTAATGAAGGGTCTTTTACAATCAGCATTTTCACAGCCCATCCCGAAACTTTCAGTCTCGTTGGTAAACCTGTTCGAATCTCTGTTTTTGGTGCAATCGCTTTAGAGTGATTGTTTAGCTGACTGTCTTCAAATAATTCTATGCCTTCTGTTGCACAGGACTCAGGTTCTTCTGGCTGGTCAATGGACAATGGTGCTGTGGATCCTACATCATACTCGGAAATTTCAGGTAAGTTACTTTCATCTGCCTTCTCACTCTTCAGCAGCCCATTTGCTTGCAACCTCAAGTTCCTTTGCAGTTAGCCTACTGGGTTTGTCTAACATTTTTGATGAAGAAACACTTGAAAAGCTTGAGGGTGAAGTGTCTGTCTCTTGACGTTTTCAAAGACTGAATACACCGAGTGGCCAGATTATTATGATCTCTGAACGCATAATAAGCTGGCCACTCAGTGAGAGAGAGAGAGAGAGAGAGAGAGAGAGAGAGAGAGAGAGAGAGAGAGAGAGAGAGAGTGTGTGTGTGTGTGTGTATTAGAGGCCCAGTACATGAATTCGTGCATGGGTGGGGTCCGGCCAGCCTGGCCAGGGGGAGGGGACATGGTCGGTTGGCTGGCCTGCCTGCTGGTCAAACTCCTGGTAGAGGGGACAATTTGCATATTAGCCTTTTATTATATAGGATATACACTGAGTGGCCAGATTATTATGCGTTCAGAGATCATAATAATCTGTCCACTCATTGTGGGTCTCTCTTCTATGTTGAGACTGATGGAAAGAGTTAAGTTTTGCTTCTTTCTGGAGAGTAGCTTCTACTACTGACACTGGAGCCAGATCTGCTGTGTGGAGAATCCTTTCTCAATGACCAGTCTTCACATGATGTAAAGCTTAGAAATTTTTTCCTATAGCCATCTCTTATGTCTCTATATTCAGGCTGACAACTTCCAAAATGATAATCTCTTGTTCATATAACCATTATCCCTTTACATTTCACTTTATGACTTGCCTTTTCATGTCCTTTGCTCACATTTCTACTGATTTCCCTTTATTGGTAAGAGCTTTTTTTTTTTTTTTACAAAAAAGTGACCCATTGTCTAAATCATGTTAAAAATGTGACATTTCCCAATTTGTGACTCATTTTTCAATTTTGATTAAATTTTTTTATTTATTTAGAAATTTAAATGTTCTGTGGTCAAATTGATTAGTCTTTCCTTACATGGCTTTTTACTTTATTGTCACTTTTAGAAAGTTTTTCAATCTATTTGAAAAATATTCACCTTTTATTTTTTCTATATTCAATATTTTTTAAAAGGGAAAAGTACAATATATTATAGTTGGAATTTATTTGGGGGTAAATTGCAAGATGGGGCTGTTACTGTTTTTTTCCCTCAACTGGCTACCCAGTTGTCGTCCTTGTAATAATTCATCCTTTCTTCACTGATATGAATGTAAATTGTAAGATTCGTTGCTTTTATATTAAAAGCATACACACACACACCTTTTCCTCCTTCTCCTTTTAATAAATAAATAAAATTTTGGATCTGAGCTAGTCCCATCTTTGAGCCAATATTCCTAAGGAACAGAGAAATATTTTTTATTGCCATGTCCTGTAACTAATATTAGTTACACAGTAACTTGGTACTCGTACTCAAGTAATATTGGATACACATTTTAAGGGAAAGACTACATACATTTGGCCAAGCCCCATCACAACTCAAGAATGTGAATCCACTTAAGACGAATTTGGTTACCACTTTAAATAAAGGTTCCCTTCTAGAAGATTGAGAATAGTGCGTCAGGGTTCTCTTCTGAAAGCTCTCGGAATGCTGGGCTCCAGTGGGGAGAAGGGACACAAGAAGAACCCATGGTAGGCTCAGTCAGATCTAGGGACAGGGACTCTGCCCGAAGAGCCCTTGGAGCTGATGAAAACAGGTAGTAGGGTCATTTTAATTTTTCAACTGAGGTCTTGATTTTTAAAGGTATAAATACCCTTTAAAAATTTAGATGCAGCACAAAATACCTACAGAAGACGATTTGTAGGTATTTTGTGGCATTAGAAAAGCAAAATGCTTAATTCCTTAAGTCCCTGAGAGTAGTTTATGTTCATGGTGAGGAGCCGTAGAGGACAGAAGAGGGGGGTTTTCTCCCCGCACGTTCCTTTTTAATGCTTACTTACGCGGTCCACATCACCTCTGCGCTCACCGGGCCGAACTTCTCTCGATTTTACCCAAAACGCCAAGTTCGGGAGGCAAAGTTAGATGTAATGTTACGAATACCCCGCACCTCGCACCTGAGCAACTCCCCTGTGGGAGGTGAGGCACCAGCCTAACGAGAAAAGACCGAGATCTGAGGCCTTTGTGTGGAGCGGGACGTTCAGGCTGAGATCTCAGCGACTCAGATCCCGCGAGGCCTTAGTTATTATTTCCCTATGAAACGTCTTTCTTCGACCGTCTCTGATCCAGGTCGTATCGTCCATCCCTGTTTCCTCATGGCATTTCTTTGGTAAAGTGTTCCATTAACTCGTCACCTCACCACTTCCTCCTCCCTAATGGTGGCAGTTTAAGGGTGGGCTCCGTATTACCGAATCGTCTCCCTAGCAACCGCGTCTCCGAAGACCGCCGGAAAGGGCTGTGATCACGTGCTCTGTGAACGTCCGGATTTTCAACGTGACTTCCGGTTGTCAGTTTCTCCGGACGCGGTGACGGCGGCTGCAGTGGAGGAAGAGGAAGAGGAGGAGGAGGGAAAACCGTGCGGCCCGAGGTCGCCGCGGCCCCAGTAGTGGTGGGCTCCAGAGGGCTCGCCTCGTCCTGCCCCGTCTGCGATGCATCCGCGGCGCCCGGATGGGTTCGATGGTTTGGGCTATCGCGGGAGTGCACGGGATGAGCGCGGTTTTGGCGTGGCCTTCCCTGCAAGGTCCTTCAGCTCCGGGCCGGAGCTGGGCCACTGGGTGACCACTCCCCCAGACATCCCCGGGAGCCGCAACCTGCACTGGGGCGAGAAGAGCCCGCCCTATGGCGTGCCCGCCCCCTCCACCCCCGAGGGCCCCGCGGAGGAGCCCTTTCCTGGCGGCAGCAGCGGCGGCAGCGGCGTGCCGGGGCCGAGCACGGGTGAGGGACGCCGGGAGCCAGGCCTGGGTGAGGGGACTGGCGGGGCGGCGGCCTGCGGACCCCAGAAGCCGCGCTGAGGGTCCCGCCTTCGGGGCCTCTGGGTCTAATCGCGTGCCACACCCAGCGCCCTCCCCGTGTCCTCTGCCCTTGAAGTGGGTCTCCTCTCTCTTCTTCATGCAACAAATGTTTTCTCCGGGATGACTTCCAAAAAAAAGACACCTGTCTTAGCTAATTAAGTGGCCACTGTATTTACTTAATGTGCTTAATTGTAGCTTTGTGTTCTGCAGAGTTTTGTGGTGGTGTTTTTTTCAGCATGGACAGGCTTGGGCTCAAACTGGCTCTACCAGTATTAAAAGTAAAAGCTCAGAAACTGTGTAAACGTCTGTGAACCCTCAATTTTCTCATTTTTAAGGTGGATAGAAGAATATCAGGGTTTTTTAAGGGTTAAATAAGAATGCACAGTACACTGTGGAGCACATAGTAGGCTAAAAATATTTGTTTCCTTCCTTTCCCCCTTTTAGTTATAGGAGTTGAGTCTGTTTTCTAAATCCCAAAATACCCCCTGGCATCAAACCCCTTTTTGGTAGAAGAGAAAATGTTTATACTTCCCCATTTTCTTCTGTTAAAACTTAATGGTAATATCAAATTGAGCATCACTCATATTAAATGATTCACTTGAAATACATAGAGAAGTTGTAATTTTATTCTTTCTTATTTTTAATGGGCTGAAGTAACACTTTCTACTTATATAAATTATAGATCCTAAATTCATGTATCCCATGGGAACTTGGTAAAGATTTATGGAATTGAGAAATATGCCCACCTTCTGCTTTTTTTTCCTGACCTAAAAATTCCACTAACAAGCAAAAATCACTGATACAGTTTCAAGATAAGACTTTGAATTCAAGACATAATTATTTTTCAAAGGTTTGTCAGAAGACCTGTCTTTTAATTGCAATACTTGTGATTTAGATATTCTCAACATCTTTTTTAATTCATAAAATGGAAATAATGGCACCCTCTTCCCATTCTCCTGAAATTGTTAGAATAGTAGATTATATTAAATATAAATGTAAGTATATTTAATATTTATCATTGAATATAAAATACAAGTATATTTTAAACATCAGTTTTATCCTCATTTCTTCTATTTTGACTTGTAGGTATAATAAGATTTATTTGATATGGGATAACTAGGAAGATTAGACTTTAAATGCAGTATGATGAGCAAATGATGTGGAGGGGGACCAGTGATTTAGTGTCATGCAATTAGCTTGTTCACTGTCTGGTTTTCTTTCTGTTGGTCCCAAGAGGAGTACTGGAAAATTTAAATGAAATAATTCAAAATGCATATATACTTGCTACATAGTTACATTCTTAGGCAGTAAAGTTTAGATTATTTTTTCATAATTTATGCTTTGATGGTTACAATGAGGAGGAGCTCTTAATGTAACTAGGGCTGCTGTTTTTTTAGCAGCAGTAAGAAGCTGGTGAGTCTACTTTGCAAGGTGGATAGAAGCCTGAGAACATTATACAGTTAACAATATTAAACCATATTGTTAAAAATATGGTATTTTCTGTTACTATTAACGGGATGATCGGGACACACAAGAAGGGAAAAGAACTGAAAGGAGGAAAATGCCTTCACTTGGGCAAAGAAAAGCTATCTCGCTTTTACATTTTCCAAAATAAGGGTGAACCAAATAATGTCCTCAGGGACATGTTTACATGGCCTTGTTCTGACTGTAAGGAAATAGTGCATTGCTTCATTTAAAAGAGCAGAGATGAGGGAGATGGAGGAGATGGGACAAGAGAGGAGAGAGAAAAGAGATTGAGAGCCCTTTATTGCCCATTTTGATTATTCTTTCAATTTAATAATTTCGTGGTGTTTTACTTGTGACTGTTGGTGTAACATAAATGCTCTCTACCACTAACAGTAAATGACTAATTTTACAATATGGGAGGTAAAGTTGTTGGTGTACGTATCAGAGCTTTCTACAGAAAAAATTGTATGTTGTTTGCAGTCAGAAGTTACAAACTGGTAGCCCATAGATTCTACCTGCAGATATGTTTGATTTGGCCCACACAGTGTTTTAAAATAGTTACCAATCTTTTTTATTGAAATATACTACTTAAAAATAATATTTTTTAAGGAAAATCACAGCTTAGAAACCAACCTTGAGCCCGCAGTCCCAAATTGCAATTGGAGCTGAAGAGCCAGTTGTGCGTTACAACTTGCCACAAGCCCAACAGAGTTCTTCACTCATTCAAATGACTTCCCCTGGCCCCTATCAGAATTTGACTTGGGGACCTGGAGTTTAAATGAATATCGTGTTAATAAAAGAAAATATTTTTGTTGTTTTTACAGTAAATCTAAGTATTGGTTATGAGTATTCTCATTTCTTCTATTTTAGAACAGTTGAGTAGATTTGCTGGATTTGGTATTGGACTTGCAAGGTAATGTTTTATCTAAATTTAATTTTTATAGTTTTTAATGTTATAATGATTAGTAGTGTTCCCTTTGGATTGATTCTTTGTAGCAGTAGATTAAATATTGAATAATATTTTGCAGAAAAAATTATTTAAAATTTTAAGTTTAATTTTTCCCCCAGTGAGGATAGAGAATAGTCATTAAATTTTATAATCACAAAATAATTTTGTAAGGAATATTGTTAACATCTTTCATATGTATCTATCCAAAGACTAAATCAATTCTAATCTTAATTCTTCTCCTCCAAAACCAAGTCATTTTACATTGAATCTTTTTTAAAAATTGAATTATAACAAGATATTTAGCAACATGGAGTCTAGGTTTCAGTTATAATCAGCAATTAATGAGCATCATTTTTATTTTTTATTTTTAATGATTATTTTGTATTAGAAAAACCTCTAGTCTTGATTTATGTGACCTTTTGTGAATACTGTTTCAAAAATACTGGAATTGCACAAAGGCTGACATATGTTAACATAAGTCATTGTTTTAAACATTTTAATCAAGAAAAAATGATCTTATTTGTATGATTAAATTTGAGGATGTTAATGTCAATAGAAATAAAATTTGTGTATTATTGTTGTCCTTGTGCTATAGTTAATTTTTCTTCAGCCTCACCGTTTATACTTTAAAGTAATTATCATCTATATATATATAAAAGGCTAATATGCAAAGTGTCCCCTCGGGAGTTCGACTAGGAGACCAGGAGTTTAATCACTCGCTATGACATGCACTGACCACCAGGGGGTGGCGCGGAATGAAGGAAGGCCCCAGCCAGCAGCCAGAAGGCCCAGATCGGCCCTGATCGCTGACCAGGCCTAGGGACCCTACCTGAGCATGAATTTCGTGCACCAGGCCTCTAGTCCTATATAATAAAAGCCTAATATGCTAAGTGTCTGACTGTTTGTTCAACCATTCGACTAGTTGCTGTGACGCACACTGACCACCAGGTGGCAGATGCTCTAAGCGGTAGGTTAGCTTGCTTCTGGGGTATGGCTGAACGGGACTGGGTGAGATGTACCAGACACACTCTGGAGCCCTCCCCGATCCCATCCTGGCCGGCCAACCTCCTGTAGTCCCTCCACAGCTGGCTGGCTAGCCCTGATCGGTCCTAATCAGGACTGGGCAAGACGGGCTAGACACGCCCTGGAGCCCTCCTGTGGTCCCTCCCTGGCCCCAATAATGCACCGGTGGGTCCCTCGGCCTTGTCTGTGGGTATTGGGCAGAAACCGGCTCTCCAACATCCCCTGAGGGGTCCCAGATTGCGAGAAGGCGGTTCTCAGGTGACGCACCCCGGAATCGGGCTTCCTCCTCTCTGGTTTTGGGTGCATCACCTGAGAACCGCAGCTGCCAAGTCACCGCAGCTCGGCAGCTCCTGCGTTGAGCGTCTGCCCCCTGGTAGTCATTACGCATCATAGATACCAGTCGGACGGTCGCTTAGGCATATATATATATATATATATATATATATATATATATGCATCTATATATATGTGAATGTGTGTAGATGTGTGCATACCCAAGCAGGCATGTATTACTGTTAGTATTTAAGCCACAGTTGTAATTAGTTTGTGGGGAATATTTTGATAACTATTTTGTACCTAAAATAACAGTCAATTACCATGGTCATTGAAATCCCTATAACTTAAGTGCAAAGTACATCAAAAACAAAATTTATAGAATAAGATTCATGAAAAATAGATGGCTCTTCAGATAGGAACTTTGTGCATAAGACATCTGAAAGAATTGAAAGGGGCATTTAAATTGTCTAGGAAAGGAGTTTCCCATATTAGGTATACAGAAATGTCGTTTCATCTTTATATTATACATGTTAGTATTATATATTATTTCCCTTGATTATTAGTTTCCAAATCTGACTTTAATTCTTTTCATATTGAATTTTGTTACTGGTACAGTTTGCAAACATGATATTTTTAAATTGTTTTTTATTTTAAGAATGAGAAACAAAATAATGCATGATTTTTTAAACAAAAATGATTTTGGATACATATGTTATAAATTAAATTTTAGCTATATTACATATATTTATAAATTATTCTTATATAGTCTCTTTACAGAAAATGTACTGGCTCATCCTTGCATTGTTCTACGCCGCCAATGTCAGGTAAATATACTTCTATGAAATAATCCCAACCATGATTTGAAGTACAGAACAGTCCAGCCACACAGTGGCTCAGTGATTGAGTGTCTCCACATCCCAGTGAGAAGGGACTGGAATATGTGCTGCATCCTAATACTTTTAAAAAATTATTTCACTTAAGTATTGGTTCTGACCCCCCTTTACTGACTTTATGATTTACAAATTGTTTATAGCTTATAGTTAGAAAAACACTAACCATTGGGAGACATATAACTCCTGTTCCCTGAATTCTTTGTAGTTCCTGAATGCTCTGCCACACTAAATGTAATTTGACTGTTTAAGGAAACAGAAATATCAAACCAAAAGGCCATATTACGTATGCTATATTATTGTGCATTGGTCTTCAGGGTTGTATTTATATAACCACTAGAGGCCCGGTACACGAAATTTGTGCACGGGGGCAGGGGTGTCCCTCAGCCCAGCCTGCACCCTTCTCCAATCTGGGATCAGGCCTAAATGGGCAGTTGGACATCCCTCTCACAAACCAGGACTGCTGGCTCCCAACCGCTCGCCTGCCTCTGCCTGATTGCCCCTAACCGCTTCTGCCTGCCAGCCTGATCACCCCCTAATTACTCCCCTGCCAGCCTGATCGACGCCTAACTGCTCCCCAGCTGGCCCGATTGCCCCTAACTGCCCTCCCTTGCCATCCTGGTCACTCCTAACTGTCCTCCCCTGCAGGCTTGGTCACCCCCAACTACCCTCCCCTGCTGACCCGGTCACCCCTAACTGCCTTCCCCTGCTGGCCTGGTCACCCCTAACTGCCCTCCCCTGCAGGCCTGGTCGCCCCCAACTGGCCTCCCCTGCAGGCCTGGTCGCCCCCAACTGCCCTCCCCTGCAGGCCTGGATCCCCCCCAACTGTCCTTTTTTGCTGGCCTGGTCTCTCCCAACTGCCCTCCTCTGCTGGCCTGGTCACCCCTAACTGCCCACAACTCCCCTCCCCTGCAGGCCATCTTGTGGTGGCCATCTTGTGTCCACATGGGGGCAGCCATCTTTGACCACATGGGGGTGGCCATCTTGTGTCTTGGAGTGACGGGCAATTTGCATATTACTCTTTGTATTTTTTAATAAGTTATTTAAAGCACTTTTAAGAGTAATTTTACTTTGCTTATGTGTCATTTATGCTGACTTTAGAATTGAACTTTTGTTTATAATGTGACTCCACAGTATTTCTTCATACCCTTATTTCTTATAAAACAATAATAGGAAATAATTATGAAATATATTTTTACAGGTTAATTACCATGCTCGGCATTATCATCTCACTCCATTTACAGTCATCAATATTATGTACAGCTTCAACAAAACTCAGGTGAGAATTAGTATATAGATTTTATTAAAATTATTTATGTGTCATTTTGCCTTAGTAATAATTAAAGCAACGGTAATTTCTTATAATTTAGTTAATAAAAATATCTTAACTCTTGTACTAAAACTAATGTAACATGATAATGGCATCTTTTTGGTGTCACTGAATAATCAGTGAATTTACACCATTGCCAAAATTAATTAAATATTAGGGGTATTTAATCAGTATTAGAGATACTCAATTAATTGGAATGTTCATCTTGGCCTAAACATAGGCTACCAACAAATATTTAAATAATATTAGAAATTAATTTAGTTTTAGTTTTCCACTAAAATGTCCTTGTAAATAATGTCTCATTGGAAATATCAGTAAACATTCAATATCAAGATTTATTAAGTCCCTTTTTTTGGTGCTTCTTATTTAGCAATTAAAAAAAATAACAATAAATTTTTTTTATTGTAGGGACCAAGGGCCCTTTGGAAAGGAATGGGAAGTACATTTATTGTCCAGGGAGTCACACTTGGAGCAGAAGGAATAATTAGTGAATTCACACCTTTACCAAGGTACCTTTTTGACATTTTCTCAATATTAATGTCATATTAAAAATATAGCAAAATATGGTAGTTTCTAATAATACCTTGAATTTAAAAACTTGACTTGCCTAAAGTAGCTAAGAGAAGAAACAGAAAATAAATTTAATTGTTATCTTATTGAATTAGTATATAATAAAGAAAATGCTTCCTGGTATAGTATCTATTGAAATATGTCTTTCAGCTCCTGCTGCTGTGTGTCAGTTAAGGAATAAACACAAGTATGTGAGCAATTCCGGCTCTTTAAGTTGCTAGTTGATGAAGGAGACACATGTAAACAAATTACAGTACATCATTATGTGTGCTATAATTAAACAAACCCCTTTCAGAGCCCAGGGGACACTGCATAGAGTTATTGTTAGGATTTCAGAAAAGAACTGAAATCTGAGCTAAGTCTTGATTTATGGGCTGGAATTGACTTGGCAAAGAAGGAGAGAATTCAGAGTAGAGGTGACAGCATGCCCGTTGGAGGTTGGAACGTCTGGGTAATAAGTGTCTTATGCTAAGAATAGTGGGCATGTATGGAGTGGAATAAAAGGAAAAGGGGTTAAGGTGTTAAACTGAAGCATGGCGATGCCTTTGTAAGGGATTTAGGTTTTCTCTGTGGGATTGGGAATCGAAGGTGTTTTTTGTTGTTGTTTCTTTTTGTTAACATGGGTGATTTGATCAAGGATAATATTCAAGTGATAGTGTGAAAAAAAAAAAAAAAAAAGACTGGTGTAGACTGAGACTTGTGCAGAACTGTCAGTAATCTAGGCCAGATTGAGAAGGGTTTAAACTGTGGAATAGAGTAGAAAACGATGAGCTGGAGAGACATTTCTGAAGTATATTTGATAACTGGTGCTATATTGGGAATGGGCATATGGAAGAGTGAATGGTCATCAGTGACTGAGATTTCTAGATTGGAATCAAGTTGAAGAATTCATGAAGGAAAATAAATTGGAATGGGAAAAAAGATAAGGAATTTAACCTTCAATAGATGATGTTTGAGATTTCTGCAAGACATCTAGGGGGAACATGTCTAATAAGTAGTTGGAACCGTGGGTCAGTCTTTGAAAAAATTTGAAGCTGAAGGCATAGCTTTGAATGTAGTGGTATAAAAGTAGCAGTTGAAACATTAGGATGGATGAATTTCCAAAGGTGATAATGTAGACTAAGTGACAGAAAGTGGACCAAACACAGAATCCTGGGCAATGTGTGAGTGCACACGCGTATGTGTATTAGGAGAGGTAATTGAGGGGAGTAATAGGAGATGATCACAAAACTCATCGAAAATAGCAGCAAACTGTAGGACAATAGTGTCATCAAAGCCAAGAGAGGTGAATTGGAATTGTTAGATACATTTGGAGGGAGAGGGTAGAGAAATTGGGTAAATTTATTTCTGCACCTGTTTTCTCCCTGGAACAGGATACAAGGTCATTAGGTGAAAGAAGAATGAGGAAAAGCATGAAAAGAATGAGTAACCTAGGTTCTCAAACTTAATATGTTCCTGAAGGCTGTTAGAAAACTGAATCATGTTTTCCCATTAGAAATAATGTAAATTGAATTAATCTATTCCAGACCCCCAAATGATTCCCTGTTTTAACCTTTCTTATATACAGTACATATTTAATTACTGTTTAATCTATAAGTAAACACTTTAAAAACAAAAAGGACATTAAATGTAAGTGAAAATTTAACAAAAAAAGAAATGAAAAATTTCATAATAATAAGCAGCAACAACAACAAAATATTCACAGCATAATTTCCTGAGATGTTAACGTGAGGTTTTGTGGTAAAATGACTTATACTCACACATTCTCTCCTTCGTCACCTGAGAGATCAGTGACTGATCATATAGATATCATCATGAAAGGGCTGTTGGTTTGAGAAGTGAATTGTGCAAGATGGAAAACATTCGAGAACCAGGTTCGACTGTTTGGGACACAGATACTATATGTAACAGAAGGGGAACCTTACTAGGAATATATGAAAGGGATATTAATAGGTAATATTGGAAAGCATAAATTTGTGTAAGTGCTATTTGGTAGGAATCTGTCTGTGATTTTTCCCTATCAACACTAGATTGCAGAGACAGCATTAAAGATTTTGAATGGTTTGCTAATGTAATTGTAGTGATAGAAATGTATTAGCCTCAGAAGCTACTGAGGTGGTTCATTCTATCCTAGTACAGTGTAAAAAAAAATTTTTTTTTTGAATGCTTTGTTGATCCAAAGGTGGCCCCTGGCAGGTAAATTTTTGGGGTTGACAAGGAAGTAAGGTAGTTGCACGTACAGCCAACTGACATCTCAATCTTGGGATTCAGTCTTTATAGGGAAGAAAAGACAGGTGAGACTGATAGTAGGCTTTTTGCCAGTGTTTGCTTTCAAAGGACAAGTCTTGAAGGTCTTGAAGTTCTTTTAAAACAGCTTTGCT
The DNA here is from genome assembly GCF_963455305.1 of Plecotus auritus. Lineage (NCBI taxonomy): Eukaryota > Metazoa > Chordata > Mammalia > Chiroptera > Vespertilionidae > Plecotus > Plecotus auritus. The sequence goes on along the minus strand of NC_137774.1, from coordinate 110,143,122 downwards.
AAATGTTATAAACAAAACAAAACATTTAGCTGGCGACAAGTTTCCCATCTACTTTAAAAATCTGAATTTATGATGTTGGCTAACTTTATTCACCCTATTGCTTTTTATATCACAGGATAAAATGAAAAGTTAGTACTTGTCATCAAATGTTCTTGCTCGAAGTCCTGCCAGAAACACAAAATTTTATAAAAATTTAACAAATTTTAGGAATTTCTGTATGGTGAAATGTAAAGAATTCTGCATTTGCAGTCAGACACCATTGGTCCTGCCTACACCACTTTTTAGTTCTGGGAACTTACGCAAGTAATGACACTTCTCTAAAGCACAGGTGAAGTAGTAACTTTCACTCCAGGTTGAGGAGAAGGAAAAAAGAAATGGGAAGGCACAGAATTTTATCAACCTTTCTCATTCTGTAGATATACAGACACATCAGATTATGTGGACATTTTGAATCATATTTAGGAAGACATGAGAGGTTATCTTTGTTGTATTTTACCTGGATAATTTTGGTAATAAGTCCCACTCATTAATTAATTTATTTACTTAATTTACTAATATTTCCTGAGCACCTACTATGTTCTAGGTCCTGTACTAGAAATCAGGTATACAATGAAAAGAAGAAACAAAAGGTACCTTAGGTCTAGTATAAGGGACATACATTAAGTAAAATAATCCCACTAATGAATAAGTACCAATTGAGATTGTTCTCAGAAGAAAAAGAATATGGTTCTGTGAGAGTATTAAAGGGTTAGGAACAGTGTCAATAATAAAATGACACTTATTTTTTTGTACATTATGCATTAAGTATGTATATTCGTCTTTCAAGTGGAAGGAATACGAGTGCCTGATGGCTGCTGAAAGGACAAATAAGTTGCCAATTAAAAACTGCATTGGACTTAGTGTCATGAAGGTCATGGGAACCTTGGCAAGAACTGTTTTTGTTGGAATATTTGGGTAGAAACCAATTTAGAGTGCATTTAGAGGTGAGTGGGAAGTTAGGACATGGAAATAGCAAGTTTAGAAAGTTGGCTGTGATGAGATATGAAAAAAAGTAGCTGGAGAGGTTTGGGTTGGGCTGAAGGAAGATTTTTTTAGAGGGAAGCTATTTGAGCATGTGAAATGAGAGACAATGGAAATTAAAGACTGCTTAACTATAGAGTTATTTAGACAATGGGAAGGAGGGGGACGGGGCAGGCTGGAGAGGATCAATGGGGGAGGGGGAAAGAAAACATGTAATACTTTCAACAATAAAGAATTATTTTAAAAAACAAAAAAATAAAAATTCTATTGTAGATTATGCATTAAGTAAGACACTATCAAATAGAAAACTATTTTGAGAAAAAACAAATCACTTCTCTCAATTTTGTTGCTTGTTTGAAGGGTAGTTTTTGCTTGTGAAAACTGATTTAAATGTATTTAACACAGGTTTTGATATTTAATAATGAAATATAAAAGGTTTAATCACAAGTAGATTTCTACACTACCCTCTTTCCTGAAGCACTTAAATGTGCTAATTTAAATTTCTAGAACTGTGGCAATAAGTTTTACTCATTTTATAAAGTAGTAGAGAATAGATACAAGGAAGAAAGTCTTAATTTTTTATAATTGATTCTAAATTTTATTTTTCTCTCTTTTACCTTAATAATCTTACCTTAATAATTAGTTTTGTATTCAAAGGGAAGGTGGTCCTGTCCTTTCAGAAACAGGCCACAGACCCATCTGTCCACAATGTTAATAACAGTTTCATGCTTCAAATCAGTGTCATAATGGCCTTGAAAAGAGTAATAGTGCCCAGATGACTGGCAAACCACGTAGCATATTTTGTTTTATAATCACAAAGTCACTGTCATTAAGATGAGAGGCCAAATTTTTTGTCATTTTTCATCTTAATCATTAAATATCATTTCGGCTCTATTTTTCTATGGTTGTTCAGGCCTATAGTATTCTAGTATTAATCAGAATGTGACCCAGAAGGTTCTCTAGGGTCTTATAAATCAGAGAAGATTATTCTATTGTCTTAAAATTTCTCTGCAGACCTCTCAGTCTCTTAGAAAAATGTAGGAAAGTTCACATACCACCTGTGCTATAGTTATACTGAGTCTGTTTTTAGAGCACTTACATTATTAGTGATTAATTATCTTTGCCTTTTTAATGTAAAATATATTTATTCCTTTAGCTCCTTATGTTTCTTATATTTACTTACTTGAGATAGAAAATGTTTTTCTCAGTTTCCTGCTGTGGCTATTGTGCAGTGAGTGTCAATTTTATCAGGGGAACTGGTAGTAGCTAGTCTCCTCTTTATTTTACACCCTCCTTTCTTCGTTATTCTCCCTCTCCCTTCCTCCTCCTCCTCCTCCTTTTCCCCTTCAGTCCCCATTGTCTGACTCTTCATTTACTCCTCCTTTTGCTCTCCATATTCTTTATCTTTTTTTACTTTTCTCTTGACACAACTTTTTCCTTTTTTGTTCTTCTTTCAGCTTGCCTCTCTTCTTTTTCTTCTCTTTCCTGGTTTTCAAAGGTAACCTAAGTAGCAGGAAACACCCAGTGCTAGATCTTGGTTCCAGATCTAGCGTTTTTCCTGTGTCTTTTGAACATGTCCCTGTGACCTTTTTGACCTTTATTTTCTCAAAGTAAAACAAATGCAACAACACCTGCTCTGCTGCTCTCACAGGATTCCTTCTTGTATCAGATGAGATGAAAGGGAGCAGAGGCAGAAGCAGACTTCACGTCAGAGACCAGGGTTTAGAGCCCTTGTTTTACTACTAACATTATTCTGCATATAGTTACTTCATTTTGTTCGTTGTTTTTTATTCCCATTCTTACGTACTTTTTAAAGCTTTATTTTTCCCTTTTATCCTATTCCTTGTTACCTTTTCCCTTTCCCACCCATTCTTTTTTACTCAACCTATCCCTTTTAAAAAATATATTTTTATCGATTTCAGAGATAAGGGAGAGGGAGAGAGAGAGAGAGAGAGAACCATCAATGAGGGCGGGGGAGAATCATTGATCGGCTGCCTCCTCCACGTCCCCTACTGGGGACTGAACCTGCAACCCAGGCATGTGCCCCAGAGGGAGCCCTTCAGTCCGAAGGCCAACTCTCTATCCACTGAGCCAAGCCAGCCAGGGCTCAACCTAACACTTTTATATCTCCTTTAATTTCTCATGTTCATTTTTGTAATCAGTTATAACTTCCTCCTCTGTCAGCTGATACAAAAATACCTTGCACATTGTGTTTCTTTTCAAACCACTACTATTGTTTAAAATGTGTCCCAGAAAGGAACATGTTTACCATTAGAATATATTTCTCCTACAGATTTTTTAAATTAAAACTTGATTACCTTTTTGCAAGTTGGGCTAATTCAAGATGTTTTAAGTAACATGGCTTTTGTTTTACTTAAATTTATTTTTATTTTTTAGGGAGGTTTCACATAAATGGAATCCTAAACAAATAGGAGAACACCTTTTGCTGAAATCGTAAGTGAAATTTATAATGAAAATTTCTATTAATTTTTATACCATTATAACTGAAAAAAATCATTAAATAACTATACTGAAGGAAATTAGAGCAATGAAATATTTAAGGGACTAGAACTTCAAAGGACAAGTAAGAGGGTTTAGGAATAAAAATCCTGAAATATATATTATCTTTAAAATAAATCTTGCTAATTTGAAAAGGTAAAATCACAACCTAATTTTTCTTTGTGTTCTTAGGAAGTTAGCAGAGGTCCTCAACTTTTTAAACACAAGTTGCCAAGAAAATTATTATTATTTTATTATTAAGCAGAGATAACAAATTTATTTGTATGGTCATGAGCAAACTAAAAAACATAGTCCTGAAGGCACTTTGTGATTTTACAACACTGACCATTTTGGTAGATTAGAATTTTACTCTTCACTTTTTAATTTTTTTTGAAGATTGTGAATTGGAAACCCCCCCAGCTTGCTGGCTCCCTTTGTGGGGCATTCTAGCACATTATTACTTAGTGATGTTCCATTCACCTTGAAAACCACTACTTGCCAGGACCTGGCCCGTAGGGTTAGGTAAGTCCCACCTTGATATTATTTTAATAACTATATTTTGCAGGCTTGCAAAGTTGTAATATTACTCTGTCTAATATTAGTGGTAGGAAACAACTTTGCAAAGCTGTACAATATTGTTTTTTAATAATAAAAGGGGACTTCACTTACCATTGAAGACTGGCTTAACTCTGCTGGGTGGGAAATCTGGGAATGGATAATAGCAGAACTTGTTCAGATATCACTGAGAAGGCAAGCAATAGAATGGATCCCACACCCTGTATTTTAAGTGTCAGAGTTACAGGCTTCATTACCTATGTGCAGATAGAGGTCCAAACAATGATTCAAATGAGCCTACATTTCATACCGCTTTAAAATAAAATCTATGTTCTTTGCAGGCTGTCCCTGTGTTATTATTAATACTTAATGTTTCATTTCTAATGGTTGAATAAAGATCTTCTGTTACAGGTCTCTAAAGTGTCTTTAGGCTATAGGTATTAATAGTTGAAAACCTTGCAAATATCACTCAGGCTTGTTGATACATTAAAGTAGAATTATGTTGATACATTAAAGTAGATATTAAAAGATTTAATATAAGCATCTTGTTTCAATAGCTGATGTTTGTTTTAATTTCTACAGCCTAACTTATATAGTGGCAATGCCTTTTTATTCAGCAAGTCTGATTGAAACAGTACAGGTGAGCTATTTTTTATGGTCATTTTTTACTTAATAGTATTTTGGAATATTAAATGTATTATTTATGCCTGATTGTATAACAGAGAAATTTTAAACAGTATCCTTTTAAAATTTTATTTTGTAAATATACACATATCAAAGATTATATACTAGCACTTCGCTGATAAGTATATTTCCTTTGCAAACCTACTTCACACTTTTTGTTTTAATTTATTTTATCCCTTCTGTAGACAGCTGTATACTCTTTATTCAGATATCTCAGAATTCAGCCTATGACTTGCTTTGAATACAAAAAATCCAAATGGTTGTGTGTGTGTTTTTTTCAAAATTTTAAGACAGCTCAGAATGATTATGGCTTATCATAGGTCAATAAATTAAGCATGAAACATGATAATCATCCTAACAGTGAGAAGGTAGACTGCATAGTAGTTTAATAACAGCATTCATATTAAATAGGCCTTTTAAGGAACATTTGATACTATGGTGTGTAAGTGCTACAAAGCTAAAGCAATCTCCTGCTAGTTTTTAAATTGTTTTATTATTTATAACCACAGGGTGGCGCTCAAGTACATCAAATTCATAGATTTTTTTTTTTCACCATTGGATTCTTACACTTAAAACTGTCAGATGAAGATAGTTTAACTTCACCTATACACAAAATCCAACTAATTGTGCATCACCTATCTGCCATCTCCATCATCACATCCTCTAGCATATTATTTGTCTTCAATATGTATGAATTTCTTCTCTATAAAAACCTCAATGGATCAGCCTTTTCTCTTCAAATTACTCTTTTCCACGTAATTGCTTTTTTGGCCCCAGCGTTGATTTTTATTTATTTTTTAGAATTGACTTAGTGAACAGAAGTTAACATCTTGCTACTCAAATACACTTTTCTGTGCTTTTGCACTTGGCATTGCATTAAATAAATGATATCACCTTTGGGACTGCAGCTTACAGTTACTGCTCTCTGAGATATTCTCATAGATAAGGGAAAAAACAGCAGGAAGGTGATTGTTTAAGAAAAAACAAGCAGCATGATATAGTGGCAGAAACAAGTTTATCAGAATCACATGTCTGTTTAGATCTGTGACTTTAAACAAATATCTTAACCTTTCTAAATCTTAACTTTCTCACTCATAAAATGGAAACAGTAATTTAATAACTGGGTTGTAAAAATTGAGTTACTTATATAAAATGCCCAGCTCACTATGTTTGTTTGCTTATTAACCCAGTATCTACCCCTCTTTTTCCTGCTCCAGGTTCTACCTGCTAATTGCCTCATTTTGATTTCTTTTGTCTGATTTTCTAGAAGTCTTTTTATGTCTTCTTAAGTTTCTCCTCTTGCACATCTTTCTCTTCTTTAAGTAACTTCTTTGCCATCTCTTCTACCATACTCCCAGACACAGTCCTTGACCCTATCTGCTTTTATCCTGTATTCACCATCCTGGAGAACTCACTCACTCTCATGAATCATTTTGACTCTAATCTTTAAAATGTGAATTAAATCATTATCACCTCAAGACTCAGCCCGTAAAAACAGTCTTGTCTTACACCCCTGAAAATTAGCTTCCTTTTGAGCATCTCCTTTCTTATTAATGTACTATTGTTATCTTCACCCTAGAGACTTAAAACTTTAGTTCTTGTTTTTAGAAATGTCTTGATTTTTATTTTCTTTCATCCTTCATAACCAGGCAGTCATTATGCCTTCTTAGTTCTAACTCTAAAAAGTAACTGAGATTTGTCTGTTTCTCTCCACTGAAAGGCAACTATTCCCATCCCTTCTTTATCACATACTCAGTTTATTATGTTAGCTTCTTTCTTCCTATTTCACATCCAGTAGGTTTTTGCCCTCCTGGGAGCTCGTTGAGAACATTCTTCCCTTGAAAAATACACATTCATACATAGGTCTCCTGAAGACCTCCTGGATCCCTTAAATAGGAACTTCCTAGTGAGCTGTTATCTTCATTAACAATCCTGTTCTAGTCACTGCATTCCACATCAGTGTAAGATTGATGTTCTTCACTTTCAGTTCTTCCATATTTTTGCTGTTTAAGGATCCACACTGAATCAAACTTCCTAAAATCAATTTCAGACTTTTCAGTATAGTATTCAATTGAGATTTTTATTGACTTCACTTTATCTTTTCAGTTTATCTTCCTTAACTGCCCTTTTTTTTAAACATCATTAAATATTTACTGGGTGTCAACCTATATCAGGCACCATTATAGACCTTGAGGATATAACAGCAAACGAAACAGACAAAAATGGTCTGCCTTCATAGCAATTATATTTTTATGGGGAAGATAAACATAAACAAAATCAATGTAAAGTATACTAGGTGGAGCTAAGTGCTAAAGAGAACAAAAATAAAGCAGGGAAATTAAATAAGATTAATGGGTTGGGCGGAGCAGCTATTATTTTTTTTAAATCAGAAAAGACCTTATTGAGAAAACGTTTGAGTAAAGATCTGCGCATACGAACTACATAGATATTTAGGAGAACATTCTAAGCAAAAGGAAAGCAAGTGCATAGGTCCTGAGGTGAGATTGTATTTCATGTGTTTGAGGAGCAAAAAGGAGGTTAATGTAGTTGAATCTCACTAAGCAAGGGGGAGATGAGTTCTGAGAGGTAAGAGGATGATAAATCATAAAGGACATTTTAGGTCATTGTAATAATTTAGCCTTGACTTTGAGGGGCATGGAAAGTCTTTGGTATATTTGAACCAAAGAGTGATTCTGGCATGTCTTTATTAGGATCTCTTTTGCTGCTGTATTAAAAATAGACTAGAGTGGGAAAGGATCAGAGATAGGTAAATGGACTAACTAGGTGAGCTGATTTTAGTCTGTGGTTTTAAATGTATTATATTTACTGAAAACACAATTATATGTCCAGGTTGGAGCTTTTTCTTATCATCTAAATTGTAAACTCCAAGTTTACCCCTTAAACTTAACATTTCTGAACTCTTGATTTCTCCCCAAAATGCTACCCCATCCATATTTCCCAAATCAGTAAGAGGCATTGCTATTCCACTTCCTCTGGCCAACATCTTGAGGTTATCCTTGACTTCTCTGCTTCATACCCAAATCCAATCCACCAGTCATTCTTATTGGCTGTAATTTTAGGATAACAGCACAACTGATGCACTTCCCTTCCATTATTACCTGGTAGTCTATCATCTCTTTTCTGGATTATGTAATAACTTTTTAACTGGTTTCTCAGCCTGCCCTCTTGTTCTCCTCTGCACAGTAGCCAGTGTTAACCTAAATTATATCTTGTCCATCTTCTGCTTAAAACCAGCTACCTTTCATTCTGATTTTTCCATCTGACTAAAAGCCAAAGTCTACTCAGTGGCATGGTATGGCTCCTGACTACATTATAACTTCATTTTATACTTTCACTTCTTCAGTCATTACTGTAGCCAAATTGGCTTCTTGCTGTTCCTTTTCTGCCTGTCCATGATTCTGACCTGTATCACAAACTTTGTTTTACATATCCTCAAAATTATAGATAGGCAGAGACATTGCAGATGATAATGACTAAGGCCTGGCTTTCAGGCCTTTTTTCACTTAATACTCCTAGCAACTCTATGCATAAAAGGTAGATGGTACTAATTCCATTTTTATAGAATGGTAAACTGACTGTTAGGAGAAGTTAAATAACTTGCCAATGGTCACATAACCAGTAAGTAATGGAGGCAGGGTTGAAACCCATTTGTAAGAAGTCTAAGCACTATACTACCTCTTTTGGTGTCATGGAGTTAATGCTTTTCAAAATTATTTCTAAGGAGCTTCTTGAGGCCGGGGAAACCTGGTGTGTCCCCACCACATCTCCTACTCTTTTCCTTTTCCAATAAAAGTAGCTCCCACTTCACTGCTATCTGTTTTTATGAAATTTCATTTGAAAAAAAGAATCTAACACCTAGGTAAATTTGAAGTCTGTAAACTATTGATGTTTTCCCTTTTTGGTCAGCATGTTTCTATTTAAAAGGAACCTAAAAAGAGCCCCTTTTGGGGGGCAAATTAAGCAAATATTAACTTCCACTCATTTCATCATTTTTATTTTAGAGTGAGATAATTCGAGATAATACTGGGATTTTGGAATGTGTTAAAGAAGGCATTGGAAGAGTGATAGGCCTGGGAGTGCCTCATAGCAAACGACTACTTCCTCTTCTCTCCTTGGTCTTCCCCACGGTGCTGCATGGGGTTCTTCATTACATCATCAGCTCCATCATTCAGAAGATCGTCCTACTAATTCTAAAGAGAAAGACTTATCATGGCCACCCAGCTGATAGCACTTGCCCAGTGCAGAGTATGCTGGATGCTTATTTTCCAGAACTAATTGCTAACTTTGCTGCCAGTCTTTGCTCTGATGTTATACTTTACCCTTTGGAAACAGTTTTGCACCGCCTTCACATTCAAGGAACACGCACAATAATTGACAATACAGACCTTGGCTATGAAGTGCTTCCAATTAATACACAGTATGAGGGAATGAGAGACTGTATCAATACCATAAAGCAAGAGGAAGGAATGCTTGGTTTTTATAAAGGGTTTGGTGCTGTTATAATACAGTACACACTGCATGCAGCTGTCTTACAGATAACCAAAATCATTTACTCTACGCTTCTTCAAAATAGCGTTTGAGATATAAGTTCCTGATTAGTCTAAAAGGCACAATCTGGACACTTTGCTATGAAATTGTGAGGGATAAAAGTGAAAACTGGGTGGGAAATGGATTAGAAGTGAAACTGGTAGAGAAAGCCCATGCTCATTATATTGACTTTTTTTTTTTTTCTTAAGGCATAGGTCTCTTCGGGATCAGAAGTATTCCAAATTTGAAAACGCAATAAAAATAATACTCATCAGTTAAATTCTAGCTAGTGTAGCATGCATACTGAACTAAAAATGATCTTGGGCAGAAACAAAAATTTATCAGCAAACACAAAACAAAATTTTACAGAGCTGAATTTATTCCATATAACTTTAATATTTATTACATGTTTATTTTACCTTCTTGGTTGATATTGGTATGTCATCCTTAATGTGTAGTATAAAGAGGTCATAGTTTACCTTCAAGCAATAAATATGTAACCAGAGATAATGATGAGAAGGATTAGATTTGGCAATCTGTAATCAGGAGTTGAAGTTTTAAGTTGTATTATCCCTATGTAACGTTTTAATGGCTGCATATTATATAAAGCCATTTATGTTCACATACAAAACTTGGAATTTCCTTCCTTTTAACGAATTTTCCACCCTTAGATCAGCTTATTGCATAAGATGAAGTCACACACTTTCTGCTTAAATATCAAAATAAAGTATTAAAAGCCAAGGTATCCAAAGATTTAAGGCAAACAGCATACCTGTCTATATCCAAATGCAGCATTTCGGTACCAGCAACTTGATATTCGTCATATGTTTATAAAGCTTGATTTGCTTACCTAGTATGTGAATCATCAGGCTGTTTTTAGAGCCACTCTTAACAGAGATAGAAAATAAAATAATCATGACAACTATTACTGTTTCTAAATTTAGAAATTGTGTACTGAAAGGAATGTCACTTGTCTTTCATTTCTGAATGACTTGTCTTAGTGGAGACATGATTAAAATTCACCTGGGAATTTGTGCCTCTTGCCTTCTGTATAGTTATCATAAATTAATGTCTTCAGTTTTTATTCCAGGTTTGTTTATAATTTCATACTCCAAACTAGATATACATAAATGGAAAAGCAGGTCTCTCCTTAACGCCTTTTATTTAAACTTGTTTGGATGAATACTGAAGAAAAAAATATAAATTTTAAAGAAAGTTTGCCCTCACTTTTTATGGATGAGGTAAAGAGGTAAATTTCAATAAATAATAAGCAAAAAAAATTGTATGTTCCTAAATGGATAAAGTTCTTTGTATAGTAAAATGATATACATTTGACTGATCCATCATTAAACATTTTAAAGTTTCATTTCCTCCTGTAAGTGGTCATAGTTTTACTATGAGCCATGTAGCACACTGAAGTGCAATGACTTTGCACTTATATTTTCCAACCAGATTTATAGATTTATTTTAGTTGCTAAATATCAGAGAAGTGGTTGCTTGATGTGATTAATAATGTTGGAATCAAAAATGATATCTAAGAAGTGTGAAACAGTATTTAAGTAGCAACTCTGTCTACTATCCTGTGTTGTATGTTTGTGGGTGGTTTTTCCCCCAGTTATTAAAACATACAAGTTTTACGTTTTTAAATTTCAATTTTAAACAAGAGAGGAAAAATAAAATTAAACACCACTGATTAGATGTATTTTATGGTTACTCCTTCAGATTATGGTTTATTTTGTCCAACGTATGGCATTTAAATTGTATTCATTGCTTTTAAACTACTAAGTAAATTGTTAGATATTTATATGTCGAACTTCCTAAAAATCCTTTCATTTTTATTATAATCAATGAAGATGGTTTCAGACAAGAGTTAACTTCTGAAAATTGCAAGTTTCAGAAAATTTCTGGAAGAGAATCTGAATGGAATCAAGTATTTACTAGTGGAAATATATGGGATCTTTTACCTAGCTAAAAATTAGGTATTTCAAGATTATTTGATGGAAGTTAGCATGCAGATTCAGTTATATAACTGTCTCATTATGAAATCATTACAAGACTAATAGCTTGAACCACACACAAGTAAGGTTAGTCTTATTTTCTGTCTCTTAGGAAAAAGTATACAAATTAACATCAAAACAAAATGAAACTGGCCAAAAAAATTGAAATGTTAAGTTAATATACTAATTTTTTTTAACTCCTCACTTGAGGATATGTTTTTATTGATTTTAGAGGGAGAAGAAAGAAGAGAGAGATAGATGAGAGAGAAACATTGATCCAATCAAACTCGCAACTTGGGTATGTGCCCTGGCCCTTTTGGTGTACTGGACAACACTCTAGCCAACTGAACCACACAGCTAATGCAAAATACTCATAATTTTTACTCCCATTCCAAATTAGTTGAAATATAAAAATCTTCAAAATTCAAGCACTTAAATGCTGGCCAATACGTTTAACTGAATTGAGAGAGGAATAAGTGAAATAAACATTGGACATGCTCTTTCCTTTAAAAGAGCTCTATTTCTTTAGTATATAGGTGCCAAAAGCAAATATCCATGCACTACATTTTTTAGGTGATAATAGCTCAGAATAATATTTGTAATTCAGTATGATTAATAGTATTATGAATGAGAATCCATAGGCCCAATGGTCCTTTCACACAATCGATTTTGGCCCTGGAGATGAAGTGTGATATGGTTGCCTTACATTGTATGAGTTCTTAATTTGAGTCAGATAGCTAGAAAGCGATTGAATTAAAAACTGAAACACATGATAAATATTAACTTATTTTGTTTAGTGAATTTGTTAATTGCTTTGTTCATTGATTTGCTAAATCTGTTTATAAATTCCTTTACCATAAGGTACCCTTTCTATGGACCCTTGAAAAATAATTCCTAAATTTATCAAATTTAGTCAAGCCTCTAAACTTTCAGCACTAGATGCTATGAGATAGTTAAAAACCAGCCAATTTCAAAATGGCTCTGGATTGGGGGATATGATGTCTTAGTTACTGTTTTCACAAGCAAAACTGGAGAGGTAAGAAGTCTCACTCATGTACCTGACTACTCACAGCTATCTTTTTAGTACTGGCTTTCTTATAACCGCACAAAATACTCATTTTACCTGTTGGGCACAAATGCTTCAACATTTATCAGTGTATTCATAGATCTGCTCAGAAAATAAAATATTCTGCTTTTATACTGGTCTTTTTCACATGCGATTCTGAAGGATGTTTGCCCTCAGTTTGCTTACTCCCATGTTTTATCATAAAGGACTACTTTTCCAACTCTTGAAAGGATAGGCAGGTTTGAATTAGTTTTGTTTTTTTCAATAATATATAAGCAAATAAAATCCCCTTAGTAACACTTCACATTGCACTAGAATTTCAGTGATCTTAACTTTGGCATTTCTGCTTTCTCTTCTAAATAGTTGTATATTTCACTTGCTAATGTAATGTCTTTCTTTTGAGTCATTGAGAATCACTGATATGGTACCAAGTTGTATAGCAGAGTAGCAAAAATTTGGGATTTGACAATGACTCATATTACCTCAACTAGAAGAGGTGTTTTGTCTGTATGTGTATTTCGGTGTGTCTTTTTAAGTTGTTTTTATCTCACTGGCGATTTAAATGTTTTCAGTAAGTTGTGTAACATGAAAAGATTCAATAAAATGTTGAAATAAAATTAGAATTTTTCTATTACTGAAATGTTGAAATAAAATTAGAATTTTTCTATTACTGATGCTGAAGAACTATGCAGGCTGGTGATATAGGGGTTCACAATATGTGACCCCAAAATATGCAGGGTTGGCATTTGTTTTAAAGGTACTTGAGAAACAGTGGTGCAGAAAGGACACTGCCCCTCCTTTGCCCCTCTGAAAGTGGATGATGAAGTTACCCTGCCTGTACCAGGGGGTAGAAGGCACCCTCATCCTACCAGAGACATGGAATTTAGGACTGAAAGGGCTCTGTAAATAAACCTTGTTAATTCCTCACCATTTATTTCCCTTAGCACAAACCCCTCTCCCTTATCATATTCACAAGTGGATTGTTTCATTGTCTAAAAGATAATAAAACTTTCTGCTATGTTCACTTCTTTGCGTCATGTTTTATAGGGCTTCTGTATATAGAAACTTAAATTTTTCTCCTGTTAAATTGTCTTATGTCAATTAAGCTATTAGACCAGCCAAAGAAGGGGAGAAGGAAAATTTTCTACACCTATAGTGATAAAAGTTCCTTTTTTTAAAGAAATGAAGACCAAGAAAAAAATATATATGTAAAATTAAACTTTTTTGCCCACCATTTAAAAAATCCTGTCTTAGTGATGTTTTATGAATTTGACTCCAAAGGCAAGGGAAAAGAATAAACAAATGGGACTACATCAAACTGAAAAACTGTACAGCAAAGAAAATGACCAACAAAACAAAAAGATGTTAGAAGACATTTGCAAATGATATTTCTGGTAAGGGTTAATATCCAAAATATATAAAGAACTTATACAAGACAAGAACAACAAAAATGATTTAAAAAAATGGACAGAGAATCTAAATAGACATTTTTCTAAGGAAGACATATAGATGGCCAACAGGCACATGAAAAGATTTTTAAAATCACTATTAGGGAAATGCAAATCAAAACCACAGTGAGAAATCACCTCACACCTATTAGAATGGCTGTTATCAAAAAGACAAAGTGTTATAGAGAATGGAGAAAATGAGCCCTTGTGCACTGTTGGTGGGAGTGTACATTGGTACAACCACTATGGAAAACGGTATGGAGGATCCTCAAAAAATTAAGAATAGAGCTACCATTATAACCCAGCAATTCCTCTTCTGGGTATTTATCTGAAAAATATGAAAATACTAACTTGAAAAGATATATGCACCCCTATGTTCATTGCAGCATTATTTATAGTAGCCAACATATGGAATAACCTAAGTGTCCATTGGATGAAGAAGATGTGATGTATTATATACAATGGAATACTACTCAACCAAAAAAAAGATAAAATTGCCATTTGTGGCAACATGGGTGGATCTTGAGGGTAAATTGGCCAGAAAAGGATAAAAATTGGATGATTGCACTCACATATGGAATATAAAAAAGAAATGAATGAATGAATAAAGAAAAAACTCATACAGACAACAGAATGACATATCAGGGGGAAAAGTGGGGAAGGGCAAAATGGATAAAGAGGGTTAAATATATGGTGGGGGATGGAAACTAGACTTGGTGGTGAACACACATAGTGTATACAGATGCTAAATTATAATGTACACCTGAAACGTTATTAACCAGTTACCTCAATAAAATAAATAAAATCTTTCTGATATAACTGTGATGTGGCTCACAAATAACATTTTCTAAAATACGGTTTCCTTTGTATTATCTTTTGTTTACAAAAGATACACATTCTCATATTTGATCCTTACAGCAATCCTCAGGCATTTTCTGAGTAGTCCTGTATAGGGGAGGAAATAGATATAGATGGTGGGCATTGCTTGAAAAGTGGTGTAAGGTGATCAGAAAAACCTGTAGCCTCCCAGGCAAGACTGATGGTTGAGACATGCAAGAGACTGCCTACAGCCAGGGAGGGGATTTCTTGGGCAAATTGGGACATTTAAATGTGGTCTTGCATACTGGGGAGTTTACAAAAGCCACACACATGCCCAGGACAGGATGCATGCTCAGAACAAAACTGAGAAGACCCTAAAGGTTCACTATTGGATGACTTATAAACTCAGACAGGAAGTGAAGGGTTAGGCAGGGTTGTAAACAACCTGGCTAAGTGTTCAAGGGGTGCCCCAACATGGAGTCCATCCACCAAGTTAAGCAACTAAATACAAAGCCAGAAATCAAACTTAGGTCTTGTAATCCAGTTCAGTGTCTCACCATAATGGGACCTCTCAAAGTCCAGAATAGATGGTACTGGGGCCCAAGACAGGCTGCCCTGAAGAATCCCATAATGGCATATTGATTACTTTTAAATAAAGCTACTTGACCAGCAGCTGGTGTCAGAAGGGCACCTTGACCTTCCTTGTCTCCTTGAATGCAGGAAATAAATCCTGTGAGAGGTATCTTCCCACACCTGGAAGACTCTTATGCTAAACAACTTAGAGCCAAAAAAATCTGTGTAATCAAATATTATTGGAACTTTTCTAATTTACTGATTTTAAATTTCTCATTAACAAATACCCAAACCTTGTTTATGTTCTTTTATAATGAACATTTAACTTTTTTGTTTGGTCAATCTCTCACAAATGTATTGTTTCTTTGTCTAAATAGTATAAAAAGGTGCCTGGTTAGATCATTTCTTTGAACCTCATTTTATGGTCTGAGCATCATATTGCAATTCTGTTCGCAAGTATTATTTTGGTTTTTCTCCTGTTAATCTAGTCTTGTGTCAATTTTATTGCCTTATTATTAGTTCTTATTGCCATAAGAACTAAAGAAGGGTAGAGGTGGAAAATTCTCCTCCTTCTGACAATGTTCTAATAATATCTGCTCTTTAAAAATAAGAACAATGGCTAACATTTATTAAGCACTTAGTATAATGCCACATTATTAAGAATTTAAGTGCATGACTTCATACATTCCCTCCAGCACCCTTATAAAGTAGGTACTGTTAGTATCTCTTTTTACAAATGCAGGAACTAAGGCTGGGAGGTTAAGAGCTTTGCCTAAGATCAGATAGTAAGTAGCATAGCTAGGATTTAACTCAAGCTTGCTCAATTCTTGCACTTCTAGCTGGTCACCAGGCTAAAGTTTGTCTTGCTTTAGTGACATCCAACAGAAGGGCCAAAGGACACCACTGTTCTCACTAACTGATGAATTGCTTCTCTGCTGAATCTGTCTGTACTGGTTTCTAAAAGCTCTTTGCTAGGTCCTTCCACAGCCCTCACCATTCCTCTGGAAACAACCTCCAACCTCTCTCTTTTTCTTTGAGCTTCCATAGCCTCTTATTCTTTCTTATTACATGGACTTTCTACCTTGTAGTTATCTGTAGCATTTAAGTTTTCAAAATATACTAGACATCGTGTTTTCTCCACATTCCTACTACACATGCATAGAGAAAGACATAATGAATTACACAGACATAATACATATGGAATGAATAAAGGAATCTTATAAAACTCTGCACCCAAACTTGTCTATATACTTTAAACGTATTCCCTTTTAGCTTATAATTTCAAAACTGAAAGTGACCTTTGGAAATCATCTTGACTAAACTTCTAATTTCACAGAATTGTAAAATGAGTCCCAGAGATGTTTGGTAATTTTACTAAGACCACAGAATAACAGAGCTGGTACTGCAACCCAGGTCTTACCACTCCCAGACTGGTTTGTCCTGTATCACCTGCCACTTATCTGTCATTCAACACTGACTGACTCCCTCCATTCTATCTACACATATCTATACAAATATACAAATACTAGAGGCCCGGTGCACGAAATTTGTGCACAGGGAGGGGGGAGTCCCCTCAGCCCAGCCTGCACCGTCTCCAATCCGGGATCCATTGGGGGATGTCCTACTGCTGGTTTAGGCCCGATCCTGGGATCAGGCCTGCCAGCCTGATTGCCCCCCCACCCTGCCAGCCTGATTGCCCCTCACTGCCTCTGCATGCCAGCCTGATCGCCCCTAACTGACCCCCCCTCCAGCCTGGTCGCCCCGAACAGCCCCCCTCTGCTGGTCTGGTGACCCCCAACTGCCCCCCCGCCGGCCTAGTTGCCCCTCACTGCCCCCCCTGCCAGCCTAATTGCCCCCAACTGCCCCCCCGTCCAGCCTGGTCACCCCTCACTGCCTTTGCATGCCAGCCTGATTGTCCCTAACTGCCCCCGCTTCAGCCTGATTGCCCCCAACTGTCCCCCTCTGTCAGCCTTGTCACCCCTAACTGCCCTCCCCCTGCTGGCCTGGTCATCCTCAACTGCCCCTCCCCCTGCTGGCCTGGTCACCCCCAACTGTCCCCCCTGCCGGCCTGGTTGCCCCACACAGCCTGCTGTTCAGTTGTTTGGTCATCCCTCACTAAGCCCCCTGCCAGCCTTGTCGTAGGCAGCCATCTTGTGAGGGTGTGAGGGTCAATTTGCATATTACATCTTTATTATATAGGATATACATGAAATTCTGAGCTCTGTGGCACTTGGTAGATCTCACTTTTTTAAAAAAAATCAACTTGCAAATTTTTTATCTCATTCATCTTTTCTCTTCTTCACTGGCTCCAATTCTGCTTCTGTCCTCAAATTTTCCTATGTTCAAGGCTTTACTGTTTTGCCTAGGATATATCATCCACTACCATTGTTTCAATTGAATTTTCTGTTTTTACTCTCAGCCCTGATTTGTCCTCCAATCTCCAGACCCACATCTCCAATTACTTTATGCATATTGGCACTTGTGTTCCTAACTGTTGCCTCAAATTCAATATATTGAAAGCTGAATTCATTGTCTTTTACAAGCTAGCTGCCTTCTCAATAATGTTAGCATTTTCCTAATCATGCAACCAATTTTGAATAATCTGCAGTTTCTTCTCAGATATCTCATAGTCAATCAATTGTTACAGCTGATCAATTGTTGGAGCCTAGAAAGCATGGCACTGAATTCTGGTTCCATGGCATACTAATGATCTCTCTGAGCCTCAGTTTCCTCACCTGTGAAATGAGCATAAGGCCTACCTCACTGAAGGCTAAATGGAATAGTATATATAAACAACCTACAGTATTGAAAGCTTTTCCCTTTCCAATTTCCTTTCTACCACTGGAGTTTAAATTCTCCAGTGGTAGAAAGGAGATTATTATCCTATCTAATAAAAGAGTAATATGCAAATTAACCATCACTCTGCTACACCCACAAGCCACTCCCACAAGCCAATCAGGAGTGAATATGCAAATAAACCCAACCAAGATGGCTACGGCCACAGAGAGCAGGAGGGAGGCTTGGGTTTCCCGGCAATGGAGGAAGCCAAGCTTTCCACCTGCCCTTGCCGGCCTAGGCCTCCACTCAAGGCTACAAAGTTTCAATTATAGAAGATACATAAATCCAAACAGAAATGGCTGCCACCATGGAGCAAGCAGAAGGATTGGCTCCACTCCAGGCTACAAAGTTTCAATTGTAGAAGATAAATCCCAGATACCAGGGTCTCCGCTTGGGTTGCCAGGGGGTGTGGCCGGCCAGCAAACCACCACAGGCCCCTCGCCCAGGCCGCCCCACGCCCCAAGGGAACCCCCACCCTGATCCGGGACACCCTTCATGGCAAACTAGCTGGCCCCCACCCGTACATCAGGCCTCTATCCTATCTAATAAAAGAGTAATGCGCAGATTGGCATCACTTCAACACACAAGATGGCTGCCCCCATGTGGACACAAGATGGCTACCCCAAGATGGCCAGCAGGGGAGGGCAGTTGGGAGGGACCAGGCCTGCAAGGGAGGGCAGTTGGGGGCGATCAAGCCTGCAGGGGAGGGCAGTTAGGGGTGACCAAGCCGGCAGAGGAGGGAAGTTGGGGGTGACTAGGCCTGTAGGAAAGGGCAGTTGGGAGGGACCCAGGCCTGCAGGGGAGAGCAGTTGTGGGGGACCAGGCCTGCAGGGGAGGGCAGTTAGGGGTGACCAAGCCTGCAGGGGAGGGCAGTTAGGGGTGACCAGGCCTGCAGGGGAGGGCAGTTAGGGGAAAACAGGCTGGCAGGGGAGCAGTTAGGCATCAATCAGGCTGGCAGGGGAGTGGTAAGGGGGTGATCAGGCTGGCAGGCAGAAGCAGTTAGGGGCAATCAGGAAGGCAGGCAGGCAAGCAGTTGGGAGCCAGCAGTCCTGGATTGTGAGAGGGATGTCCGACCTCCCATTTGGGCCCACCGGGATCGGGCTTAAACGGGCAGTCGGACATCCCTCGAGTGGTCCCAGATTGGAGAGGGTGCAGGCTGGGCTGAGGGACACCCCCCACCCTGTGCATGAATTTCATGCACCGGGCCTCTAGTGTGAGCAATAAATAGGTTTTCCCTATAGACTTACCTTTTAATAATTCTGCACAACTATGAATGTAGTCTTCTTAACTATCATTGCTTTTCTGTTCAGTTGCTTTCATTAGCCACCCAATGCCCATGAAATTAAGTTCCTACTACCCATCCAAGTGCTTATGCTACCCATCCCAAAGGCTTACCCTCTCTTTCTGGACTTTCCCCGACCACTTACTGCTGTTCCACATGGGCAATGGCGAGGTGAGGCACAGTACCTCAGCACTCATACCATGCTTGTTCCTGCTTTTGCATTTTGCTCAATATTGAATTCACTCATCTTACTCATACAAATCCTAAATCTGCAATTTGTAACTCAAATAGTAAGTCACTCACAGGGCCAATGTTCACGAGCACATTTTATATGCTAAGTGCTCTGACATAGCAGGAGGGGAGCTATGAATAAAACACTATTACACACACAGGGATCTCTCAGCCACACTTTCTCAAGCTACTCTGATTCACATCTATGTTTCCTTCTTTGTTGTCTCATAGAAATAACCACTTTTATCAAATCTTTGGGAAGGTATCATGGGTTTCTCATTTAACAATGTTTATTATTTTTTCAACAAGACTGTAATCTCTGTCATAATAATGGCTGTTTTATTGAGTATTGGATGTGTGCCAAGCACTGTATTAAATACTTTACAAACTTTACAAGCTTTTTTTTTTCATTTAATCCTTACTGAGAACCCATGAGAGTTATCTTATTTATTTTAATATAATTATTATATTATTGCAATATCAAATTATATTATAATGTATAATTACATGTTATATTATTATAATATAATTTGATATTATAATTATTAGGGGTGGGCACAAGTAGGTTTACAGTTGTATGTGCAACAGTTTATTCTTATATTATTATTTATTAATTATTGTATTATTTTCCATATAAACAACTGTAAGCCTACTTGTGCCCACCCCTGTATAATTATTAAGATCATAAATTGTTAAGATAATTTTACAATGTAGGAGAGGCTCTTTTTTTATTATTATTGATTTCAGAGAGGAAAGAAGAGAGAGAGAGAGATAGAAACAATGATGAGAGAGAATCATTTATCAGCTGCCTCCTGTACACCCCCTACTGGGGGTCGAGCCTGCAACCTGGGCATGTGCCCTTGACCAGAATCGAACTTGGGACCCTTCAGTCCACAGGCTGATGCTCTATCCACTGAGCAAAACCAGCTAGGACAAGGAGAGGCTCTTTTGACAATCACATTCTCATAGCTAGAAAATGAGTTCAGGACTATAATTGCCTGCCTAAATACCAACCCTGAGGCTAACACCTATCTAGAGATCTATCTGTCTTGAGAAATGGCTCACAGCCTCGGAATAAACCTAGACTTGTAAGACTATTGAGACAATCTCTCCACTCCAAATCAGATTCTATTGAAATCTGACTAAAACTAATTTTAAACAAAAGGATAACGTTTTCTAAACAAAGCCTATTTCTGGCTATTGTAAAATCGTATCCATGTGACCTAACCTGTTGTTAGAGGAAAACTTTCCATGACTCCTTCCAATATGCAGTGCCCAGGCAAAATATGTGTTTGAAATATTGACTTAATTACTGGTTTCGTCACAGGATTCCTTTATCCAACAATGGAAACATAGGGCCAACCACATTTTATTTCTTTAAAAAGACCTGTGATGTGCTGTAACTAGTGAGCTAATGATTTCTTTGGGCTAGCTGAAGTAGTTCTGAGCCAGGCAGAAAAGATCTATCGCTTGTGTCTTAGGGAAAAGATAAACTTGGTAAGTTTTGGATAATGAAAGAAGTAGGTTCTCAGTTATGAATAAAGTTTGATGTATTCACTACTGAAAAATCCACAATACCGACATTCTCAACTTTTAATAAACCAGAGATGGTAAGTAGGAAAACTGTCTGCTATATAATTTTGAATGTAGCAATTTCTTGAATTGGATCCTAAAGCTCATTTAGGTTCTTTCCAAGGACAACAAATAGGCTCTGCTCATTATAGCTCTATAAAAATATCTAACTCAAAATAAAATTGAAATGTTTACAGTGACATATATCTATGTATAGCAAGAGAGGGCAGTATTTGATAATTCTGTTGATCTCTGATCTTTATCAAAATGTTCACCTTTAAAAGATAAGGTTAAAAAAAAGAAAAGCCAAAGACTGAATGAAAACATTTGCTAAATATTTATTTGATTAAGGACTTGCATCCAAAATATATAAGAAAATAACCCAATTAAAAATTGGGCAAAGATCTAAACAGACACCCAAACATCTTGCCCAAAAACATATGTAAGATGGCAAATGAGTATGTGAAAAGATGCTGAACATCATATGTTCTTAGGGGTTGCAAATTAAAACAACAAATAGATACCATTACATACCTATTAGAATGGTTAAAATTGAAAACAGTGACAACACCAAATGCTGATGGTGATGTGGAGCAACAGGAACTCTCCATTACTGGTGGGAATGCAAAATGGTACAGCCACTTAGGAAGAAAGTGTGGCACTTTCTTAAAAAACTAAACATAGTCTTACCATACAATCAAGCAATCATGTTCCTAGGTATTTACTCAATTGAACTGAAAAATTATGTCCACACAGAAACCTGCACACACGTTTATAGAAGCTTTATTCATAATTGTGAAACAATTAGAAGCAATGAAGATGTCCTTTAATAAGTGAATGAAAAAAATCAAATTGTGGTACCTCCATACAATGGAATATGATTCAGTGGTAAAAAGAAATGAGGTATTAAGTAACAAAAAGACATGGAGAAGCTTAAATGTTTATTGCTAAGTGAAAGAAATCAGTCTGAAAAGCCTACATATTTTAGCAGTATGACATTCTAGAATAGACAACTATATGACATTCTAGAAGAGGCAAAACTGTAGAGACACTGAAAGGATCAGTGGTTGCCAGGGCTTGAGAAGCTGGAAAGAGGGGGAGGGACAAATAGTTGGAGCACATGTGATTTTTAGGGTAGTGAAACTATTCTGTATGATACTATAATAGAGGGTACACTACAGAGGCATTCATTAAGACTTATAAACCGTATAACACACACTCAAAACAGAAGTTAATGTAAAGTATGGACATTAGTTAATGGTAATGCATTAAGATTGGTTCATTAATTGTAACAAATGTACCACACTAATGCAAGTTAATGGGAAACTGGCAGGAAGGTGGGAAATTATATGGAAACTATACTACCAGCTCAATTTTTTTGTAAATCCAGAACTGTTATTTAAAAGTCTTTAAAAATACATAATTTTTATTTTATCTCTCTCCTATAATGTTAACATATTCTATAACCATAGTAAAATTAACAAGTATAGAAAATAACATTGGAAATAATATTAACTAAACTACAGATTTATTTGAATTTCACCATCTTTTTCTGTTACAGGATATTATCCAGTATCTTACATTACACTTAGTTGAAAAATTCCAATTATTTTTCTTATAAGAGAACTGATCAGTTATTTTGTAGTTTGTCCCTTAATTTGGATTTGTATTATATTTTCTCATGCTTGAAATGAGGCTGTGTTTTAGCAAGAAATTGACAAAAAAATTGTATTGTCTTTTTTTTTTTTTTCCCAAGGGATTTCTAATGTTGTTATGTGTTCATCTTAGTTACTTAATGAAAATGGTGTCTGCTGACTTTCTCCTCTGGAAAATTATCTTTTATAGTTAACATTAGTATCTTGAAAGAGATACTTTGAAATTGCAAATTCTATTTATCCTCAAATTTTTACCCACTAATTTTAGTATTCATTGGTGTATCTTGTTTGCAAAAATGTTTACTGTGATGTGTGCCCAGTGGTAATTCTCTATTTCTATATTTTCTTTTAAATTGCTAATTGAAATATTATAAGAAAAGTTTATCTATTTATGTATTTATTTACTTATACAAGAATAAACTCATGCATAGAAAGGCACATTTAATTGTTGAGTCAAAATTTACCAAAAAAATATGACACTTATGAATATCTATGCAACAAATAACATAGCAATGACCTTTAAAAAGCCAAAGTACTCAAGATGCAAAGTAATAGATATAAACTAATGATAGGAAATTTCAACATGCCATTCATATTGTAAGTCAGGTAAAGTGGACAAAAATAGGTAGTAATACTAAAGAGCTAAACAACATAAATGATCATGTAGATTTGATGGGTATATATGAAATGTTATATCCTAATACTAGAGACCAGATCTTCTCAATATACCATTAGGAAAAATATATGAACCAAATGCTCACAAATGTTGATCATCTATATATATAAAAGCCTAATATGCAAACGGTCCCCTCAGGAGTTCGACTGGGAGACCAGGAGTTTGATCACTTGCTATTATGTGCGCTGACCACCAGGGGGTAGTGGAGAATGAAGGAAGGCCTCGGGTAGCGGCCTGCAGCCGGGGAAGGGAGGCCCTGGCCGGCATTCAGCAGCTGGGGAAGGGAGTCCCTGGCCAGCGGCCAGAAGGTCCCGATCAGCCCTGATCGCCGGCCAGGCCTAGGGACCCTACCCATGCACAAATTTCATGCACTGGGCCTCTAGTATATTATATAAGAAAGTTGACATCTTTTCTACAAAGCAGAAATATTATGAACAGTACTCTTCAATCACTACCAATAAAACTAGAAATTATTTTTAAAACGTTATTAAAGGCCCTTTCACCAAAAAATCAATAACATTTTCTACTAAATAGGTCTCAGATAAAAAAGGAAATAAAAACTGAAATAATGATAACAAAACACTACATATTGTAATCTATGATATACATTTAAAACTCTGATCAGTGGAAGTTTCATAGTATAAACAAAAATATAAATTAATATCAAGCTTACAGAAAACAACTTAAGCAAAGAAAAGGAATAAAAGGGAAATAATAATGATAAAACCAAAAAAAGTAGAGAAACAGATTAGAAATAATTTTGAAAGATTAACTAAATCGTCAAACCACAAGATAATTTTATCAAGAAGCAAAAAGAGAAGAAAAAACATACAAAATAAAAAATGACAAGAGGTACACAGTGAAACAAAAGAAATTTTAGAAGTTGTAAGAGGCCACTTTGAAGAGCTCTATGCAAATATGTTTGAAAGCTTAGATAAATTGAATACTTTACTAGTGAAAAAGGATTAACAAAAGTTTATGGAAAATGCCATTTTAAAATGAAAGCTTAAACAGACTAATTTTAGTAGAAGGAATTGAAAAAGTTGTCAAGGAGCCATCCCACAGAACCATGGGCTGGAGGGTTTTACAGGAGAATTCTAAGAAGTACTCAAACACCAGAGATAGCCCCAATGCTCCATAAATTGTTCCAGAGCACTACAAATAAAGAAAAGCTTCCTAATTATTTTTTGTATAACTTCCTAATTATTTTTGTATAGCAAATATAATCGAACCTGATAGACAGTATAAAATAATTACTGGGGAGTGATTAACTGGGAAACTTATATGCATATATGCAAAGCCCATGGACACAGACAATAGTGTGGTGAAGGCCTGGGAGGGGCAGGTGCAGGGTGGAGGAGGGTCAATGGGGAAAAAAACACAAAGGGGACATCTGTACTACTTTCAACAATAAAGATAAATTTTTAAAAAGATGTTGAAAAATCTTTTGACAAACATTAACACTCCTTTCTGAGTCCACTCCCAAAATCTTTGAGGAAACAAGAATGATCAATGCTCTCTTAACATGATTAAATATATAAACCTAAGTTAAACTTACCTAACAAATAAACCCTAAAGATATTTCTACTCAGACTAAGAACAAAGCAAAAATGTCCACAATCTTTAACCTATTCTACCTTTTACCAGTGTTATTAACCAATGCAATTAGACAAGAGAAATCCATTAGAGACATAAAAAGTGATTTAAAAATGTAAAGCTACCTATATTTGTACATAATATTTTGTATACATAGAAAACACTCACATGGTAACAATAACACTCAAAGAACTCAGTAAGTTATCAACAGAATATTAAGTTAGATTCAAAATTAATATACAGAAGTTAATAATATTTATATATTCAAATGATAACCAATTATAGGATATAATGGTAGGAGAAAATCCCTCTTTCAAATGCAACAAAAAAGATTAAATGCATAGCAGCAAAAATTTAAAATATGCAAAAACCCTTATAGGTGAAAGAAAAACTTCAAACCACTTCTGAAAGATAAAAGGGTATAAATGAAGAAATTGAGACATTTCCTGTTCTTGGATAGGATGAGTCAAGATCATAAAGTTGTTAGTTCACCCTACTGATTTATAAAGCTGGTGCAATTCCAATAAAAATACCCACAAGATTCTATGCAGCTAGACAAGTTAATACTGAAGTTCACATGGAAAAGCAAACATGCAAGCCAGGACAAAACTGAAACAAAGACTCTATTAGGGACACCTCATCTTGCTAGACATTAAAATATATTATAAAGCCTCTGTAACTAAAACAACATAAGGGCAGAGCACAAACAGATGAACAAACAAACAGAATTTATATATATAAAAGGCTAAGTGACCGACCGTCCAATTGTCGGACCGACCAACCGGCCAGTATATATGATGTGCACTGGCAATTTAAAAATAAATGTTGACTCATGCTTGCATGATACATATAAAGCTCTCGCTGGCACCAATTGCATGCGTGTGTTTTGATCTGTTGTTGTCGATTGTGAATTTGACACTTCCATTTTTTTTAAATATATTTTATTGATTTTTTTTTTTTACAGAGAGGAAGGGAGAGGGATAGAGAGTTAGAAACATCGATGAGAGAGAAACATCGATCAGCTGCCTCCTGCACACCCCCTACTGGGGATGTGCCCACAACCAAGGTACATGCCCTTGACTGGAATCAAACCTGGGACCCTTCAGTCCGCAGGCCAATGCTCTATCCACTGAGCCAAACTGGTTAGGGTGACACTTCTACTATAGAGAAAGGGTGAATAGCAATATTAAAATATTTCTTCTAATTAATTTCCTTTCAATGTGCATGAATCCATGCACCAGGCTACTAGTAGAATATAAAGACCAGAAACAGATCCACCTGCATACGAAAATTTTGTATATGATAAAGGTGACATCTCAAATCGCTGAGGGCAAAACACTCTTTAAATGTTCTGAGCAACAGGTTTGCTGCTTAGAAAATGACAAAACTAAATTCATACCTCAGATGAAACTCAAGAATAAGCTCTAAATGTATAAAAATCTAAATGTAAAAAAAAGGGGAAACAATAAGTACTAAAAGAAAACATAGGTTAATAAATTTATAACCTGGAAGTAGGAAAGTTTTTATGATTAAATATCTAGAGACCTTAGAATATAAAGTTAGTAAATGTGTCCA
This sequence comes from Plecotus auritus, assembly GCF_963455305.1. Classification (NCBI taxonomy): domain Eukaryota; kingdom Metazoa; phylum Chordata; class Mammalia; order Chiroptera; family Vespertilionidae; genus Plecotus; species Plecotus auritus. Next base: position 110,116,488 of record NC_137774.1, on the reverse strand, counting down.
GATAAAAAATTTAAAACTGCATAGTAAAGTAAAAACCCATAAACACATTCAGAAGACAACTGACACTGGAAGAAAATATTTGCAACATAGCGTTAATACCCCTAATATGTGAAAACCTCTTAAAAATGGATGCAATGAAGTCAAACAAACAAACAAAAACTTGATAGAAAAATGGGAAAAGGAAATTACACAAAATGTATTTAAGATATTAAAATGGACACTAAGTATGGGATAAAATTTTCACCCTCACTTACATGGAAATTAAAACTACACTGAGATACCATTTCTCACACATGAGATTAAGGAACATTAAAAGTGTGACAACAACTGCCGAAACCGGTTTGGCTCAGTGGATAGAGCGTCGGCCTGCAGACTGAAGGGTCCCGGGTTCGATTCCGGTCAAGGGCATGTACCTTGGTTGTGGGCACATCCCCAGTGGGAGGTGTGCAGGAGGCAGCTGATCGATGTTTCTCTCTCATCGGTGTTTCTAACTCTCTATCCCTCTCCCTTCCTCTCTGTAAAATATCAATAAAATATATTAAAAAAAAAAAAAGTGTGACAACATATTTTGGCTAGATAATGGGAAAATAGACACTCTCATGCATTTCCAGTGGAAATACACTGGTATAAATAACCCTTTTGGAGGATAATTTGGCAATATTAAACAAAAAAAATAGGTATGCATTTACTATGTGACCCAGCAATCCCACATCTAATAATTTACTATAAAGATATACCTCCCCAAAACGAAAATGTGCGTTTTCAGGGTTACTTATTTGTTTGTAACTGAAAGATACTGAAAAGCACTAAAAGCTTGTACAAAGGAATGATTGAATAAAATATAAGAACTCCATCTGAGTTCTATACAGATGAAAAAGAATGAAAAAGTTCTCCGTGTGGTATGATTTCCAGATATATTGCTAAGTACAAAAAGCTCACTTATAAAAGGAAAAGGGAGTAAGCACGTGGACAAATTCAGTAAAAGAGAAATTACTTGCTATGAAAATGATTTGAGATAAAATATTTTAGCTGTTATACGAAGAGTTAAATTCATACCATCTCTCCAGCTATTAAGCCTGCTTTGGGTGTCTGTAGGTACTGAGCCTGCCTCCTCCTCTGGTACCCACGTGGGAGCCTTCTTAATACTTTCACTGCCTCTCAAGGACCTGACTGGAAATGAAGAAACTGAAGGTGATCTAGGCTGGATTTCATTAATGATCGGGGAAAGAAATAATCAGCTCAATGTGTCTGTGTTCACAGGTTTCCTTGTTTCACATCCCTACCACCTTCCTGGAACTCGAGATGTTAAGTGCATCTTCGGGGTCCAGATTATCCTTAAGACTGCCCTTTACTCTTTCACCTTGCCTTGATTTCCTAGACTCTGTCACTCCCTGGCTTTGCCACATCCCTAATACATGCTGGTAAGATGCCTAACATGACCTTGATTTCAAGTGTCTATAACAGTCCAGAAAAATACTTGCATGTATTTAACAAAGAGGTAAACATAGGAAAAATTTTGTAATCATGGAAATATTTAAAATAGTAAATAATTGGAAGCTTTCATGTTTAGGAATTACCTAAATTAAGGTTTTTATATCCAGACTATCAAATATAGTGCAGTAAGGGCAAAGAAAGCAAATCAAAGAATGGCATGCACCATATATAGAATTTATAAAGAAAAAAGTAATAAACCCACCACAAAACACACAAACATAAATATAATATAAATATAAGTATAATATATTTTATAAGTACATATTTATGAATACATAATTATCAACATACATATTTATAATATGTATAAATATATATACATATACTGTATGTACATACATAAATACATGTATATAATATACATATATAATCTATGAATCTAAACTTTTGTATACAAATACATAGAAAATGTTTGGAAGAATACACAACAAATTGACAGCAATAATTTTTAGAAAGGGGCTAATCAAAGGGAACCACTCCATTTTCTAATTTAATTTTTATGAAGAAAAAGTATTAGTATTCATATATTGCTTGTGTGATTGAGCATTAATAATAAAAATAACAGTTACCCCCATAAGTTTGTGAATATTTGTTACATAGCAATTGATAGCTAATACCATTAGTTAATGATTTTACAATACCTTTTTGGAGAGTCTGCACGGATCAAGAAAGAAGGGTAAACTGCAATTATTTATGGCCAATCAGAAAAGAAATAACACCTTACAACGCAATGTGTTCTCACTTTAGTTATCATGCTTTAATCTCATATTCATCAAAGGCACAGAGGGCAGGGGTCATCATTTCCCATTCACAGATTTGGAATCTGATGGGTCCAAAGAAGCTTGCTGTCTGCCCAATCATACAGCAAGCTGGCTGAACCTGGACTGGACCTCCACTTTTCATATTCCTACCCCCATGGTCTTGGCCATTAGACTACCCCACCTCTGCTTATCATTTCTATTTAACAGTTGGTTGGTGATCAACTAAATAAGGAAGCTGGGAAGCATTCAAGAGTTTGGCTTTAGGCTGTAATACCCAGCATAAGTGTGGGAGTTGTAATGAGAGCTACCAGCAGCTATATCCCTTGTACCATTATTACTTTAGATAAATTGTCATATTATGTAACAGCTCATGACCTATTTGGCAAACCTTTCATCAACTCTTCATGTATCAGCTACTTGATAAAAACTGTATTTAATTCTTTTTCTCTTGTTTATTTAAGATATAATTGATGTACATTATATAAGTTTAAGCTGTACAGCAGAATGATTTGATTTACATATTTTGTGAAACTAGAGGCCAGGTGCACGAAATTCGTGCATGGGTAGGGTCCCTAGGCCTGGCTGGTGATCAGGGCCGATCAGGGCCTTCCTTCTGGCTGCTGGCTGGGGCCTCCCTTCATTGGCTGCTGGCTGCTGACTGCCAGCTGCTGACCAGGGCCTTCCTTCATTCCGCACCGCCCCCTGGTGGTCAGCGCACATCATAGCAAATGATTGGTCTCTCAGTCGAACTCCCGCAGGGACAATTTGCATATTAGGCTTTTACATATATAGATGATTACCACAATAAATATAGTGAACATCATCATCTCATATAAATAAAAAATAATAAAAAGAAGAAAAAAATTTAAAAAAAGGTTTTTTTTCTTTGTGATAAAAACTTTTAGGGCCTACTCTCTTAACTACTTTCAAATGTACCATGCAGCAGTGTTAACTATAGTCATCATGTTGTATATCACATCCTTAATACTTATTTGTCTGAACTAGAAGGCTGTACTTTTTGACCACCTCCACCCAGTTCCTCCTCCTATCACATCCTGCCTTTGGTAACTACAGATCTGTTCTCTTTTACTATGAGTTGTTTTTTGTTTGTTTGTTTTCTAGCTCATACATAGAAGTGAGATCATACAGTGTTTAATTTTATTGCGTGTTAATAAAAGCACTTAGGAATGAGATGGGATTCTTATAAGACTTTCTGAGTGTGGAGATCATCTGAAGACTGCATATAAACTAACAACCAAGATGGCCTGGCTTCCATATTCAAAAATGCATCTGTTCTGCTGGAGGGTGTGTTGGTATTTGATTACCTGGCATCACTGTTGATTTATGAGTCACTAAAAATATTTCTGCATGACCTTAGTTTGTCTTATCTTTATATCTTTGGGAATATGAAAGCATGAGACTTACGATATTGATGCATTTGCCATCATTTTATGAATGGGAAAATATTTGGGAGAACAAAATTACTTTATTGAACTTAGAAAGTATTAAAATGGTCATCTTAAAACAAACATCCTTACATCATTTCTTTCCTTTCCTGAAAACCACCTGAAATTAGAGAGCCTGGCTATGGAGGTAGTGGTGTCCCCTGCCACAGTATGATAATTGGTTACAGTTCCTAAATCTCAGTCTCTGTATTATGAACTGGGATTATTAACCCTATGCTCCTTATAGTATTTTAAAGAGAATTAAATAAATTAATACCTGTAAATTGTATAGCATAGTGCCTATGAAATAATTTTTAACAAATGCTGAAAATCATAGATAACAATCAGGCCATGGGACCACGTTTCTCCTGCTTGCTATAAACTTCTGGAGAAGAAATCTAGAAAAATGATAGCAAGTGAGAAGAAATAGGGGTTAGAAGAGTAGAAGATAAAAATAGTTATATTTATTAATTTTTAATCACACTAGGAATAGATCATGTCAAACTTTAGGAGGAAACTATGTATTATGAAGTACATATCAAGCATTTGAAATACTCTTTTAGTCCACTATGTCTATTTTCCAAAATATTCACCTGGCAACTAAATTATATACTTTTGAGAGTCAGTTATTTTATTTCTTCATTTCAGCCATCTTTTCCAGGGTGGCCCGTTGAAACTGATTTCTCATTCTTTAGTAGGTTTGTACTCCTGCTAGAATTTCTGGGCCTTCCATTCATTTAGGTCCAGATAAAATGTGTCATCCTTCAAGCAAAGGCAGCTTATTTTCCTTGGGCTTCCCCAGATAAAATTTTGCAACTATTCATTACACTCTATTCTAAACCTTTATTTGCATACTGTTTTCTTCCACTAGATGGCAACCACATCAGAAATACAAAGTTTAAAATGTTTTTATTTCATCTTTTGCAGAGAGGGAGGTACATAACTATTAACTGAGTAATAAAAGGAACGAATTTGATACTTTACAGTGGAGTGTAATACATAGAAACATGCAGGATACAGAGGTCTATGTCTATATATTAACATAAATACAGGATTAAATATCTGGCATTTAGAAAGAACAGAGATCTCCCTCTCTTGCCAGGCCTTACAATGTGGTTACTTAGAGTACTATGATGAAGAATGCTGAGACTATTGACAATTCCTCCTGCTAGGAAGCCCCAGCAGCTAGTTTTGGCAATAGCTTTTGGCAGTAGCTTCTGGCACAGGCTCTCAACAGCTGCTCCCATCTGCGAAGATTCTGCTCTGAAATGGCTCCCTCTGGCAGGGAGCCCCATGGCCAGAATTCTAGGGCAGTAGCAGGCCAGCCTCTCTCGAAGGGCACTTGCCCCCCTCGTTCTTCCCTTGGTGCCTGGTCCTGGCTCTCTGAGCACAGTTTCTATGGGCTGCTCATAGCGGCATCCACACATAGTCCTTGTTACAAGTACAGTGAAACTCTTCTCTCTGAGGGATGAGTTCAAAGGTATGGAGATAAAAACCCTAAGTTATAGAACACAGTGCCGTCTTCTCTGTGGTTTTCTATGGTCTACTCAATGCTTCCTCAGGTTTGGGATCCCCCTTTGGAGTTGTAACTACTTGAAAAAAATGATGCTAACCCTCAGTGACTGGCGGAACACCAACTTATCTTACCCTATTTTGTCTTATCTTATCTCACAGCACACATCTCCCCTTCTGGTGAAAGCACTCTGGTGTTCATTGGGGGATGCTTTCCTCACTTGGAAGAGTACATGACACCCACCAACCCCTTTGTTTAAGGGGTGATACTCTGTTTTGTGTTCCACAGATTCTAAGCTGAACCAAGTAACAGAATTCCAGGAGTTTTATCTATATACTAGAGGCCCTGTGCACGAAATTCATGCAAGGGGCTCGGCCCTCGCAGCCCCGATGGCTTGCCTCTGCCCTCACAGTCCCAGCTTCATCCAGAAGGTCATCCGGAAGAACGTCTGGAAGGTCATTCGGCTGTCCGGTCTAATTAGCATATTATGCTTTTATTATTATAGATGTATCTATGTATTAAAAGACAAACTTTTTCTGATGGCCTTGTTAAAGATAAAGATCATGTAATATTTAGCTGTGGGTGGCAACTATAGAGAGATGGCCTGTCTATGAGTGTGTGTGTGTGTGTGTGTGTGTGTGAGAGAGAGAGAGAGAGAGAGAGAGAGAGAGAGAGAGAGAGAGAGAGAGAGAGAAAGAGAGAGAGAGAGAGAAAGAGAGGAGAGAGAGATTCCTGAGAATAATATTTGAACGTCTAGACTTAACCTGCCTGACTGTTCTAGCCATGGGCTTCTCTATTATGTGAGTCAATAAATTACTTTATTTTTATTTTTTGCATAAGCTAGTTTGAGTTATGTTTCTGAAACTTTTGACCAAACTGGCTCGACCAATTTATCAGAGAACTAAGGGAGTGATGGAAGTTCCAGATCCACTTGCCCATCTTTTCCTACATAACAACCATATAACCAGGTAACCAAAATTCCCAGGACAGTTTGTTTTTTCAAGATATATTTTTATTGATTTCAGAGAGGCAGGATGATGGAGAGATAGAACCATCAATGATGAGAGAGAATCATTGATGGACTGCCTCTTGCATGCCCCTTACTGGGGATTGAGCCTGCAACCTCGGCATGTGCCCTGATGGGGAATCCTCCTGGTTTATAGGTCAACACTCAACCACTGAGCCACACTGCCTGGGCCCCAGGAAAGTTTTATTTCAAATGTTTCCTCCTATTTTTCCTATCAATATATTTTAATTTTAATATTTTACACTTCATTTTTCCCCAAAATGAATGGTATTATGCCAATAGGGTATAAGGACAGCAAGTTTCCCCATAGCTGTCTTGGCCCTTTCAATATTATTTTACAAATCTTAAATTTAAAAGGCACTTAATGATAGCTTCTTTCCACATAGATTGTTAAGAAAATTAATTAGTGTTTGTAAAAATAGAAGGCATATACATGAAATAATAATATATTGGTTTACAGAGTATATAAAATAAAAGGCTATACAAATGTGTGTTCCAATGCTATTATTTGTGAATAACTTTGCAGTGATTGTGAGGTTTGTGAGGTGCTTGTGGAGTACCATGTCTCCCCAGCACATCACAGGCTTTGGAAACAGTGTTTAATTCCGACCATATTTAGCAGTTTTGTTGCATGTAAAATGCTCTTTGTTGGATGCTTGATCTGGACATGGTCCTTGGGAAAGAACGCTAAGAACACTTTACTAAAATCAGATGGTTCCCACATGGAAGGAAAAATGGGAGATGCACCTTCACATAATTCAACGCCCTGTCCCCCCAAAAAAGTAGAAAAAAATTCCAGGTAAATGGGGTATTTATAGGAATAATAGTCAATTGCTTTTCATTTTTGTTTCATTTTATGAGTGCAGACATAGTTAATGCTTATGTGAATCAGCTGGAATTCCATAATCCCATTTTCTGGAATGTAAGCGTTCAGAAAAGGCCCAGCAGTCATTTACTTAATCATATATGAATTGGGATGCCAGGAAACAAGCTTCAGTCTTCCCCGGAACTCTTCCTAGATCCAATCATCACTCTTAGAAGAAAGACCATGGGAAGGACAACAAGAACTGAGAGAACATCCACTTCATCCTCTCATTTTTCACACAAAGAAACGAAGCCTCAGAGATGCACAGATGTTCATTTGCTGCTACAACCCATTGCCCTATTCTCCATCACTGTCCTAAATTCTGTTGCACTGGGGATACTAGGCATGATTTGGACATATGTCGATGAGCTTTTTGTTTTAATAATCTTATGTTTAACTTCTATATTTAAAAACTGTAACTAAATCAAACTTGTGATTTCACAAGTATTAGTACTTAGAGCTAGGATAAGTAGAAAATAGTAAAGAGAGTTGGTTTAAGGTAATAAATAAAAAGAAAACATTACATATAGCAGGTATGTGGTTATGGCCAAAATTATGCATATGATCTAAAAATGCCTGAAATCTGAAAAGTAATTCTTGCTATGACATATGGTGTGACAAAATATGTATGTATATTTCTATATTATGTAATAGAAAAAAATATTACAAAGATGTAAACTTAAAATAATTTTGTTATATTTTAATAATTGATTATTTGAAAATAAAGTACATGAAAATATAAAATAGAAAATATGCTTCAATTAAAGTTATTTTTAAATGTTCTAATATTGAAGCTCAATTTTTCAAGAATTTCATTTTCTTAAATATGTTAGTACTCTTTTTCCAACCATTTATTGCCAAGAATAATTAAGTTATTTAGATAATTGAGGTTAAATCAAACTTATTAGCTTGGGGTGTTTTTTTCCTACTATTAATTTATTCTCATGCTAAGTAATTATTGAGGGATCCCCATGTGTTTAACACTAATCTTGACAATGGAAATACAGCAGTAAGGAAAAAGTGCTCTTATGGAATTTACATTAAAGTGAATGAAAAAGTCAATAAAATATTGTTATATAATATGCTAAAAAGTGATAAGTACTGTTGTGAAATGTAAAGCAAGGCAAAGTGATAGAGGCTGACCAGAGGGCATGTTCTTTCTAAAAAGATGTATGAACGGAGGCCAGAATGAAGTAAGAGAGTGAGTCTTTTGAATATCTTGGGGGGAAAGCATTCTGGGCAGAAAGAACAAATGCCAATCACTCTTCTCTGTCTCTTAAACAGAGTCCATTTTATACTATTTCTTTTTAAAAATATGTTTAAAAGTTATTTTTATAGCTGAAAGTAGTACAGATGACCCCCTTATACCCCCATTGACCCCCTCCACCCTGCTCCCGCCCCCTCACCAACATGCACTTCCAAACAGCTATGTAGCACTCATGAGCACTATCTAGTTCAAAAGTCTTTTCATGTACATTGTTGTATCTGATATGTACAGCAACCTTGTAATATGGGGGAAAATACTTTTTATTATTCCTACTTTATAGGAGAAAATTAAGTGTTAGGAAAATTAACTGATTTGCCTAAAACCATTCAGATAATCAATAAATTCTAGTCTCAGATCTAGGTTTGGTGTAGAAAGTTGAAACCTCATTAAGGAAAAAAGGAAGGAAGGAAGGAAGGAAGGAAGGAAGGAAGGAAGGAAGGAAGGAAGGAAGGAAGGGAGGGAGGAAGGAAGGAAGGAAAGAAGGAAGGGATGTTTTATAGATAAAAGTATTGGGAACATGTGACCTAAATGAAACTAACTTCCCTCTACTTTTGAGTCTGAGAAGTAAAAGACTATATAGGCTATGATTTTTTTGTCCAAAAGACAACTCTAATAAGAACCTCAGTCATAGGTAGTTGTTTTTGAAACATAAGTAATTATTTAAATAAAGTATAATATTATGTTGTGGGATTTATATATAAAAGGGTAAAATAAAAACAACACATAGGATGGAGGAGTTTATGCAAGTACTTATTAGTATAATTTTATTAGCATTGTAATGTTAAGTCTAAGTAGACTGTGATAAAGCTATAACAGATATTGCAACCCATAGAGCAATTATTATTATTATTATTTTCCTCACCCAAGGATATGTTTTTATTTATTTTAGAGAGAGAAGAAGTGGGGAGAGAGAGATAAACATGGATGTGAGAGAGAAACTTCCATTTGTTGCCTTGGGCATGTTCCCCCACTGGGGATTGAACCTGTAAAGTGAAAATTGTAAAAGTAGTGAAAACAGTGAGAACAGAAAAAAAACTTAAATAAATTAGGATGAAGCAAGGTCATGAGTCCTTGAAACTCAGGTTTAAGAGGTGTATGTTCCTTCTTGAATTATTGAGAGATGGTGAAAACTCAAAGGTGCTTTAGAAAGTGAGACTGTTTCTTTTCCTTTGAACATCGTGCAGCCTCTTGTATAAATGTGCATTATTCACTTGGCATGCCTCGCAATTTATTGTTTCGCCTTCCTGTCCACTTTTCCTTTTCCTGATGAGGACTTGCCAACGTGATGAAACACAGAAATGAAACCATGATGTCAGAATTACTTGCCTGGGAAGGCATGTACAGGAGCAAGCGTGAGGTGCACGAAGGGAGTCTGATGCTACATTTCAGGCTCTTTGCTCCTGTGAATGCTCCAAAATGGGAGGGGCTTATTTGGAGCCTGAATGGGAATCCTACTCAGGAATGGTAGGAAATAACAAGCTAGACAGCTTTGTTGGCACATCTCACATGGTTTAGAAATGTCAGTTGCTTCTTTTGTCAAACAGTGAATTTTTCATTTTCCAAAATGCAAACAGCCTCAGCAATAAAACAAGTGATGGTTCATGGGTTTGTCCTTTCCACAAGCCCACAGCTTACCCTCAGTTCTCAATCTTCTTCCCATCTTCCATCTCCCAGGTTTACTTTCTCACAAGCTAGCAGGTCTACCACTTGGTCAATTTCATTATTTTGGTCAATCTCAATGTACATGTTGATAACATGTATATAGTGTGGGCTCAAGATTCCTGATGTGTTCAAATTTAAGGGACATTCTCGCTATTCCATAACCTGCTTCCCATTATTACTGCTCAGATTTTGCCATTGTCTAGAACTACTCCAATTTGAAATCTTGTTTTGGAAATTTTCTTTTTCATTTACGGACGTAATAATTTATCATATAGAAACTTAAAAGAAAAACTACTCACAACCCTGTCATTTGAAACCATGTCAGAGTTCATTGAGGCCTCTTCCAATTTGATTAGAGGACCCGGCAGCAAGAATGCGTTTCCTCCTGTTGGCTTCTTCCACCTCTTTCTAAGGATTGAAGTTTGGCTTTGTCTGCCTCCGCTAACTCATTTCCAACTATCCATTTTTCATCTTCCCAAATTCTTGACATCTCTTTATCTGCTGTGTCTTCTTCTTTTGGTCCTTACAGGGTCACATCGTTTTATTATTTTTAGTGGTTTTTAGAAGGGACCAGAGATAAACAAGTGTAAGTCTGGAAAGTGAGGAAAAAGTGCTCTTTTGGAATTTATTAAGTCTGCCACGTTCAGCTACCTAGCTACAGTCAGTCTTTTTGCCCTACTCCATTCAACTTGCCTACTGCCTCACCTAACCAGTCTCTTGCTGTCTCCTTCACTCTGTTTTCCCCACCCCCACATGCTAATCCCTAACTATTAATCTATTTCTAAGTATTTGCAACTTTTGATACTACACTTAGGAAATCAAGAATCTTAAAAAGCCATATGAAATCTGTCACGCCTTACTTATGGTCTCAGCCACATGATTAAAACCATTCAACAATCTTCTGAGAATTTCCTCCTGTAATCCCACACCAGCAATTCTAAGGCTTTACTATACCTTTCAGGTCACTAAGTGCAGGTCTCTGGATTATTTTTCCTGAATTTGCATCCTGGTTCTAGAATTTACTAACTCAAGTGGCCGTGAGCATGTTGCATGACTCTTTCTACCTAAAATGCCTCCTATGTAAAACAGGGAGGATAATAATAGTTATTAATAATATAGTTACAGGAATAATAATATTAACCACAGGATTATTATAATGATTAAATGTGTTAATAGAATTCATATGTGTGAATATTGAATATGTAGTATATCTGAGGGTGAGGATTTCTCTTCCTTATATAGCACTTCTGAGCACTTTATTAGCTGAATTTTACTATTATTCCTTAATTTGTCAATTTTACATCTTCTTCTCAGGTTGTACATCTCATGTGGTTTAGAATGGTGTCTTATACTTATTCTGATTGCTCAGAATAGTGGCCAATGTGTTGCAATCCTTAGCAAATGATTATGACATATTAATTCTCTGAGATTCAAAAGGTTTTCCTTGCTTACAGTCAGCTATTTTTCTAGTAATCAAGGAAGTGCTTATTTAAATAACCATGCTTTTAAATTGGCAATAAACATGTAAACACAAGAGACATTAACACAAGTTGGAGCTTAGTATTATATCTATAGTTAATAGAAATAGGACAATGAGTACATGCACAGTACACTGCTTTTATATGCTCTTAGGCTAAAGTGATGCTCTTAGGTTGCATGCTAAGATGCAACCAGAATAACATATGCTTTAAGAAAGACTTCCTTTATTAATTCAGCCACGCTTACAAAATGTTGATGCATTTTAAAAAGTGATGGTGATCAATACTTACATTAAACTTAGTTTGCACAATTATAACAGTAAAAATAAATCTCTTAGAACAACTTTTACTTCCCCCTGGCACGTGAACCTCTGTGTAAAATTGGAAAGTCTGAAAAGTACATCTTCCCCATCTGTACTTCTCCTTTTTGCTCCATAATGGTAGTAGTATTCTTTCCACTGAAGAACCTAGGCCCCATCTACCTCCTGAGTCATATCCTGTTGTTAAAAGATGGAAATTAGCTGATGCAGTTTGGATATGCTCTTCTTAAGGCCTCCAGCTTCTTATAACATGACTAGAGGCCCGGTGCACGAAATTCATGCATGGGGGGGGGAGGGGTGTCCCTCAGCCCAGCCTGCACCCTCTCCAATCTGGGACCCCTCGAGGGATGTCCGACTGCCCGTTTAGGCCCGATCCCAGTAGGATCGGGCCTAAACGGACAGTCGGACATCCTTCTCACAATCCAGGACTGCTGGCTCCCAACTGCTTGCCTGCCTGCCTTCCTGATTGCCCCTAACTGCTTCTGCCTGCCAGCCTGATCACCCCTAACCACTCCCCTGCCAGCCTGATTGATGCCTAACTGCTCACCTCTCAGCCTGATTGCCCCTAACTACCCTCCCCTGTAGGCCTGGTCACCCCTAACTGCCCTCCCCTACAGGCCTGGTCCCCCCCAACTTCCCTCCTCTTCCAGCCTGGTCACCCCTAACTGCCCTCCCCTGCAGTCTTGATTGCCCCCAACTGTCCTCCCTTGCAGGCCCGGTCCCTCCCAACTGCCCTCCCCTGCTGGCCATCTTGTGGTGGCCATCTTGTGTCCACATGGGGCCAGCCATCTTTGACAACATGGGGGCAGCCATCTTGTGTGTTGGAGTGATGGTCAATTTACATATTACTCTTTTATTAGCTAGGATAGAGGCCTGGTGCATGGGTGGGGGCCAGCTGCTTTGCCCTGAAGGGTGCCCTGGATCAGGGTGGGGGTTCCCTTGGGGTATGGGGTGGCCTGGGCGAGGGGCCTGTGGTAGTTTGCAGGCCGGCCATGCCCCCGGCTACCCAAGTGGAGGCCCTGGTATGTGGGATTTATTTATCTTCTATAATTAAAACTTTGTAGCCTTGAGCGGAGGCTTTGGCCAGCCAGGGTGTGCAGGAAACTTGGCTTCCTCCATTGCTGGGGAAACCCAAGCCTCCTGCTCACTCTGTAGCCGCAGCCATCTTGGTTGGGTTAATTTACATACTCACTCCTGATTGGCTGGTGGATGTGGCTTGTGGGTGTAGCAGAGGTATGGTTAATTTGCATATTATTCTTTTATTAGATAGGATACTCTCCTTCCTTATTTTCCATTTCCCAGAGTCCTCTTTCTAAAATTTCCCTTTATTTCATGGTCAAACAGGAAATGATAGTAAAATGAGCCATTTACATGTGATGAGTCTTGACAACTTACATGTTAATATGAAAACATTTCCGTCAGCATGTTCCTCCAGACAGGATTTGCTTGTTAATTATTTTTCTCAAATGGTGATACTTTTATTTCCATTTTAGGAATTAGGTTTGCTTTCAGCAAGTAAAAAAATGTGTGATTTGCATTGTTCAGGCATATTCTGAAGTCATAGTGAAGCATGTAGCTCATTCAGGCAGAAAACAGATCTATTAAAATAAAATTCTATAAGTAGCCTGCTCATTTGATTTGGTCTTCTCTGGACACCCAAATATCGATCCTAATGGTCAGGGGTAGTACAGTCCCTTCAGTTACTTAAAAGCAATTATTTACCTGAGACTCTGGAAATAGGAAAACAAATATTTGTTAAATATTTGGAGTACCCAATAAAAGCCTAAAAGTGCATAGGGATCTGGCCAGCCTCTTCCTGGTTTATTCTTGTATTGGAGTTTATGAATCTCCTTTGAAGTCACCTACTATACTTTACCAATGGATCCAATTACTTGCTTCTTGTGTCAATTTTTCAAAACTTGTTGCAGATTATTCTCAGTCTCTGTTAAAGTGGTTGTCAAGTATTTCTTTAATCTAATTTCTTTACTAGTTTTTTGGGATGTCGTCCTCTTCCATCTACTCAAGGATCATTTCTCATTCCTAAAATTCAGTTTTCCTCTATAGGCATCTTCTGACCAGGATTTAAACATACCATGCTATTCATCTTAAAAGTATAAAACAAAACTTATTTAGATCCCAATGTCTTCCTTCAGCTAACAGCCTATCTCTCTCCATCCATTTACGTCTTCAGAAACAAACTTTCTGCAATTCTTGTGTGTATTTATTCTTTCTCCCTATAGTTCATTTCAAAACCCATCACAATTTGACTTCAACCCCACCAATTCCCAAAACTGCTTTTGTTATGATTAAAAAATTAACTTGGTATTAAATCTAAGTGTCTTTTCAATATTGACCTTTGCTGCATTTGATTCTGTTAATTTCTTGTTCCGTCTTGGAAGACATTCTTCTCTTGCTTCTGAAGATACCACTGTCTTCTGGTTTCTAGCTATCATTCTGTTTTCTCTTATTCAATTTTTTGTGTGAATTCTTCCCTTCCTCCTACTTCTCCTCCTTTTCTCCTTCTCATTCTCCTCCTCCTCCTTTTCTCCTCTTCCTCCTCCTCCTCCTTTCCTCCTCCTTTCCTCCTCCTGCTCTTCCTCCTCCTCCCCCTTCTTCTCCCTCCTGTTCCTCTTCCTCCGCTCCTCCTCTTTCTCTTCTTCCTCCTCCTTCTGCTAACTTTCTATGAAATGCTGGTGTTCTTAAGGATTCCACCTTAGGCCCCCTTCTCTTCTTCCTCTACATACTTATATTCAGTAATATCATTCACTTTTATGACTTTCATTCCAACACATAAACTGATGACTCTAAATTGCTTTATCTCTCTTCCTGTTATCTTTCCTGAGTTTCATTCATGAAACTTAATACTTCTTAATACTTCTGAATTTCCTACAAGCACATGAAACTCAACATAGAAAAAAGCCAAGATCCTTGTTATCTTATAAAAAATGACTTCTCCCCCAGTGCCTTATGACACTAAAACAGAAGTAATATATTCAGAGACTCTTAACCATAAACTGTCTACTTCTATCTATTTTCACCACTTCCCATGGTCAGACAATCACCATTTCTCATTACACTAGATATTTTCCAAAGTATAACAACTGATGTCCTCTCTTCTAATGGTCTTACATTCCTCCAGTTCATCCTATATACCTCAGTCAGTGTATCTTTCTTGGAATAGAAATATGATCATATCTCCCTTTCGCTTCAAATCTTTCAATGGCTTGTCATTGCTCTTGGGAAAAAGTTTAATTTTTTTTAAATCAGAGTTTATAAAGCTTTTACTTTCATTTTTATTTCTGATCAAATTTCAAATCTGTGTCCCAATTATATAAAGAATTTTCCATTCCTTGGACACACCATATGCCACCTAACTTTTGTGCATGCCTTTGCCAGGATTATTGCTGGTTGTCTCTTCCCATTTTTTGCCTGGATAGAAATGTATTTTACCTAGATAGAATTCTATTTTCTGATATTAACTTAAATAGCACTGCCTTCAAGATGTCATCTCTGAATTCCAAGAGAGTTAAATGGCTCTCCTTTACATCACTATTCACCTTGGCATAGAAATTATCACACTGTTGCTTTTTAATTTGCCTTTATTTCCTACTATTACGTAAGTTCTGTGAGAGAATGATTATTTCTCATTTATCATTATTTCAACAGGGCCTATAGAATGAGGTATTAAATAAATATTTCTCAAATAAATATGTAATAAATATGCCTTCTTTTCTGCTAAACTTTCAATATTTTTGAGGGCAGAGACCATTCCCAAATTGTTTTTAAATTTTAAAAAAGTCCTGATATGTTTAAAATATTTTTTTATAATCCTTATTCTCTTAAATTTGTTAAGGTGTGTTTCACAGCCCAGAATGTGTTCTCTCTTGGTGAATTTCCATGAGTATTAGAGAAAAGAATGTATATTATGCTGTTGTTCTATGACATATTCTATAAATGTCAGTTAGATCTAGTTGTTTTCTTAGAGAATTGACTCCTATATGATAACGTAATGTCCCTCTTGATCACTGACACTTTTCTTTGTCCTGAAGTCTATTTTGTCTGAAATTAATATAGCTATTACAGTTTTCTTTTTATTTGTATTAACGTGGTATTTCTTTTCTCCATAGCTTAATTTTAATCTATCTAAGTCTTTATATAGAAATTGGGTTTTCTTGAATATAATGGCCTGATGTGTGATACCTATTCATGGCTGGATATTCAGGGATTTGCAAGGAACGTGATTGTAAAATTGGTGACAAGACAATTTGGGGAAGAGGTAAGTGTATCGACTTCTCTAAATGGGCAAAATAAATGTGAAGATATTTATTTCCTGTATAAATGCTCACAGAAAGGTAACCTCAGCAAAGAATTATATTAATAATCAAGTAGATAGCATAATCCATTCTGTAGATACCAGTCAGCCCCTCTCCCCTGCCACCCCGTCATCGCCCAATGGGCTGATGCACAAAGTGGTCATATTGCCAGGGATAGAGGTTATGCATGGGTTCATCAACATGGACTTCTATTCACCAAGGTTGACCTGGCTATGACTGACCTACCACCTGTGAGTACCCGATCTGCTAGCAGCAGAGACCAACACTGAGTTCCTGATATGGCACCATTCCCCGGTGATTAGCCAACTACCTGGTGGCAGGATTAATATCAGATCATTAGCACCGGGATACAGATTTGCCTTCCCTGAATATAGTGCTTCTGCTAAAACTATCTCTCATGGTTTTTCAGAATGCCTTATCCACCATCACAGTACTGCACAAAGCATTATTTCTTATCAAGGAACTCACTTCACAGAAAAAGAAGTATGGAAATAGGCCCATGTTACTGGTCTTCCCGAATGTGCTGGCACCTTGATCCTGGACTTCCCAACCTCTAAAACTGTGAGAAAATACATTTCTGTTGTTTAAACAACCCAATCTATGGTTTTTCATTATGGCAGCCTGAGATGATTAAGACAGTTACTAATTTTCATGTATGGTGTAACATAAAAATCAAGTTAATTTTTTTCTGTATGGTAGCCAATTGATCCAGTACAATTATTGGGGGGAAAAACTATCTCCCCCCGCCCCGCACTGAATTGGAGTGGCATCATTTTTATAAGTCAGGTCACTGTATATGTGTAGATCTGCTTCAGACCCTTTATTTCCTCTGATGTTATATTTATTTTGAATCTATATGTCTTAATTGTTGTGAATTTATTGTAAGACTTGACATCTGTTAGTATAAGTCCCCAATTTTTTCTTGTTATTTCAGATATTTTGGTATTCCAGGCCCTTTCATTTCCATATTGAATTTAGAACCAGTCTATTAATTTCCACTAAGAAAAATAGCTCCTGGGATTTTTTTATTAGAATTGTATTGTATTAATAGGTTATTTGGGGGTGGGGAGATGACATCTTAATGTTACTCATCTAATTTATGATCATGACAGAGTTCTCCATTTATTTAGGTCTTCTTCTCAGCAATGTTTTCTAATTTTCTGTATAGAGGTTTTGAATGCTCTCATTCCAAATTGTTTCTTAACTTAAAAATTGATACATAAAATTAAAATTTATCTTCCTAAATAATGTTTACAAGTGACTCATTGCACTGGGAAAATGATGTGCTACTAGGCTAATCTATATATATAAAAGGCTAATATGCAAAGTGTTCCCTCATGAATTGGACTTGAGAGACTGAGAGTTGGATCGCTTGCTATGACATGCACTGACCACCAGGGGGCAGTGCAGAATGAAAGGAGACCCTGATTGGCCCTGATCACCGGCCAGGCCTAGGGACCCTACCCATGCATGAATTTCATGCACAGGGACTCTAATAGTTACATAAAAAGTCAGTTAGTAAATGCATTACAAATTATATTTTGTTCTTATAATTTAAGTTCTGAAGCTATAAGTATCTACATGTAAGACCACTTAATCATGTCAAATTATTATTAAAAATCATTGAGCATATGATTTGAAACAAAGATCCAAAAGAGATAATAACTTTCTTTCAAACATCTTTATTATAATTTTAGGTAAGAAATTATTAGTGATAAACAGATGTTGGTTTAGTCCTATTCAGATATGAAACAAACACACATATATGTGCAGATTCCAGTGTGCAGATGCCAGTGTACACACACATACACACACACATACAAGCAGCCATTCTCAGAAATTCCGAAATCATATCTAGCAAAGTTGAAATAGGACTAAATTTACCAACCTAATCCTTAGAATAAATATTTTTCAACCTCTTACAGTGCAGGCATACATTATAATTGGCATAAAGCTCACCTAGGAGATACTAGCCTTAAGGACAATGTATACAAAATAAGGTAACCTTGTCACAGTAAAACAAAAAATAAGACAAAGTAAAGGAGAGCAAATTAATCAGATACCTTTGTGTCATGTTTGATTGTGATTATAAAAAAGTGGATAAATAGACCCAATATAAAAAACTGGAAAAAAAACTAATTTTTTGAGTTATCAAAAATTATAATTATTCTATTGCCAGGCAATAGTCTAAACACTTCATATACACTAACTCATTTAACTCTCACAACAATTGTGTTGGGCATTGTATGTTATTATCAGTTCCACTTTACTATGCTAGAAATAGGATTGGAACTAGGAATTAGCTCCATAGACCATGCTCTGAAAAGAGCAGAGTATGGAAAATATAAGATGAGAGACCTCACGGTTCAAAAGTTAACTGAATATCTCATTCTTTTTTTGCAACCAGATTTTTGGGGGAATTTTCAGTTCATCCCTCAATGTACCCAAATCCTTGCAAAAGGATTTTTTATAGCACTTATGGGCACTTTGTCAAAGCTCTTACAGGATTTTGCTTTCAGAACAATCTCCTCAGTGACAAAAAAATTCTATTTGCATTTCTATTAAGAATGAACATTATCTTTAGGGATAGTAGTCAGAGTTTGCTGGCTAGCTAAATAAAACATCTTCATAGAAGAAGAAATTCCATTTAGATAGAATGGAATTTTACATTGCTCCTTTGATGGTTACAAGAAGAGGAGGCAAAATTAAACAAAGAAAGTTTATAACTATTTTAAGCTTCTTTCTTCTTTGATGATAAGCAGACATACTGTCTTTTGAAGCCACTCAAAATCTGACTGTAGAATTGCTCTGATCAACAAAATTACTCACATTAGATCTGTGCTTCTTCATTCATTAAGGGAGATAAAAATATAGGAAGATGGGAACAAGTAAGAGATCTGACTGTTAGGTAAATAAACATCATACATCTCTTGAAAAACTACCGAAACCACAACAAGATCAAAGATAAGAGGAAGTTACAGAAGAGGGCAAAAGTATGGGCTGAGACATTCATTAACAGACTCCAACTTTGGCATCATCTTTCCTCCTTGCCCCTCACCAGCACAAACCACAGTAAAAGGAACAATAAAAATAACTGTGAGGCTAGACTTGGCCACCTTTTCTGTACTGACACTGAGAAGACTATCAATCAACCCTGGTCCACAGTGAACCAATCCTTATCAAGACTGTACTAAAGGCCTGCATTGAATCAGTGCTTCTGGGGTATGAAGTGTTGGTTGCTATGGGCTAAATTGTGTTCCCCTAAAATTCATATGTCAAAGACTACAGTACTTCACAATGCGATTATATTTGGAGATTGGGTTCATGAAGAAACAATTAAGTTAAAATGAGGTCATATGGGTAGACCCTAATCCAAACTGACTAGTGTCATAGGAGATTAGAACACAGACACACACAGGGGGAAGATGATCTGAAGACTGAGAGAGAAGACAGCTTTCCACACCAAGTAGAGAGATCTGAGAAGAAACCAATTCTGTTGCCACAACTTCACTTCAGATAGTTCCCTTCATGTCAGACTTCTAGTCCTCAGAACTGGGAGAAAATAAAATTTATGTTGTTTAACCATGTGGTCTGTGGTACTTTGACATTGCAGCCCTAGCAAACTAATATAATGGTGTTTTTATAAAGAGAGCCAGTGTTAATTATATTTGAGGAGAAGTAGATTTTAAATAACAAGAGGCCTCCAAAATTCAGAAGAATGTTTTTTTCTTAAGGAAGATGAGAAAACAGAAAAGTAAATCAATATGCATCCCTCTACTCTTAGCTCAGAATTAGTTCTTGTTGCCCTTTATCATTTTAAAATATATTGAATACAAAGGTATACAGTATACGATTCAACTTGCAATATTCATTCATAAGACTCATTTAAAGTTTGAAAACACATGTCTTTGACTGGCATTCAGTAGATTTGTATTGTGTGCTTTAAATCTTTACCAACAAGTTAGTTGCCCCTGTTTATTCATTTTAGTTGTTCAAGATTCTGTTAGTAGAGTAGACCATGGAGTTTCTACTGCCCTCCCTTCTCAGGAGCTCCAATGCCAGCATGTGTAGCTTTCACTCCACCCCATCTCCAGATTATTGATTGCTTAATTCAACAAATATTAATTAAGTGTCCACACTACTTTGCCAGTATTATTGAATAGGAGCAGGCATGGGTGCTCCACACACACACACACACACACACACACACACACACCACAAAAAACAAACAAACAAACAAACAAAAATCATGGCAACAAATTCAACAAATTAAATGACCACCAATAACAAAAGTGTTAAATAAATTCTTATATATCCAATGGGATCGATTGATCTATATCAATCTATATTGAAAAAGTCCTGACTTGAAAAGATGTTCTTGGCATGTGCATAAAATTAAACAATAAAGCAAGATGAAATCACATATGATCACACAATAATGGTTGTCTTATCTCAGTCAAGCTCAGTCAAGCTAGATCATGAAAAATCTAGTGATAATAAAATGAAAAATATATGAATCATTGGGAATCACTCATGAATTCACTGAGTAGAAGCAGTAAAATAATGGTTGGGTAACTAAAAAGCATGACTGAGGAAGACAGCTGTCTTACATTTTTCTTCCAAAACAGATGATACAAATCATAATTATGCAGTCCAGTGAGTTTTAACAAATATATAGACCCAAACAACCAACATCCCAGTCAAAGTATAGAACATTTCCTTCACTTCAGATAGTTCCCTCATGCCACATCTAGTCAAATTCCTCAACTTACATAGACAACTAAGGTAGTAGTCTGTCACCATAGGTTTTATGTTTTTTGTAAGCATAATATAAATGGAACCACTTAGTTTGTCCTCTTTTGTATCTACTTTTCCCCCTCAACATAACATTTTTGTCATTCTCCCATGACAAATCACCTGAGGATATTTTTCCATTGATTTTTAGAAAGAGTTGAAGGGTGGGGAGAGACAAAGAGAGAGAAACATCTATGTAAGGGAGACACATTGATTGGTTGCTTCCAGCATGTGTCCAATGCTCTATACATTAAGCAAACGGCCAAGGCTAGTAGTTCATTCTTTTTTATTGCTGAAGAATATCCCATTACAATAAATATACTACACATAGTTTATTCTCCAAGTGAAGGATATTTGAGTAAAATTGCTATAAATACTACTTAAATACAAATATGTCTTTATTTTTAATAAATACATAGTGATAATTTTTTGGTTCTGGTAATATAAAAATTTGAGGGATTCATATCTTTACCAACATTTGCTTAGTTTGTTTTTGTTGTTGTTTTTTAATTATAGCCATTGTAGTGGGTGTGTAGTGACATTTCATGTGATTTTAATTTTTATATCCCTAATAACTACTGAGAACTTTTTCAAGTACTTATTAGTTTTTCAAATATCACATGTTAGAAAGTGTCTGCTCAAGACTTCTGCTCATGGAGAAACCAAGATAGCGGCATAGGTAAACACCTAAACTGCTGCCTCGTACAACAATTTCAAAACTACAACTAAAAGACAAAATGGACATCATCCAGAATCACAGGAAGGCTGGCTGAGTGGAAATTCTACAACTAGAAGGAAAGAGAAAAGCACACTGAGACTCAGAAGAGCTGCAGAAGGCAGAGGTACAGAGGTGCGCATGCGGAGAGGGCTGGCAACTGAGTACGCGGCTGGCTTTCTCAATCAGGAGGGAGACAAAAGCTCCCAACTGCTATGAACTCCAGTTCTGGGTGACCCAGACTCATACGGGGAGAAACTGGATTGTCAGGAAAGAGAAAACACACTGAGACTCAGAGGAACTGTGGAAGGCAGAGGTACCGAGGTGCGCACATGGAGAGGGCTGGCAACTGACTACGCAGCTGGCTTTCTCAATCGGGAGGGAGACAAAAGCTCCCGACTGCTCTGAACTCCAGTTCCAGGCAAGACTCTGGGGACCCAGACTCATTTGGGGAGAAACTGGACCGTCTGGCAGCAGGCAAAACTCGAGGGCAGCTTTCTCTCAGAGGTGCTTGCAGTGATTACCATGGGACACTGAGACCCAGGGGCCTCTTAGGGCATGGCTGACAGGAAGCCATTGCTGTCTGCTCTGCCCTGAGACTCCGCCCCATCCAAGCTGAGCACAGAGGCTTTTGCAAGTCTTGTCTCATAAGAGTGTCTCCAGCACAGAAGTTCTCCTAGCGTAGACACAGCTGATCCTCACAGCCACTTGGCCTGGGGGTCAATTCCTCCCAGTGACACCAACAACAATCAAGGCTTAACTACAACAAGACTGTGCACACAGCTCATAAAGGGTTGCACCAAGAGTGTGAAACTCAGGTAACTGGGGAGGCTGAGCCACTGGGCCCTATAGGACACCTAGCACACAAAGCCACTCTATCAACTCAGGGAAGCAGCCAAAATGTGGAGACAAAGAAACAGGTCACAAATGAAAGAAAGGGAGGAAAGCAAACTACTGAATATAGAGTTCAAAACCACAGTTATAAGGTTTTTCAAGAATTTTCTAGAAAAGGCTGATAAATTTACCAAGACCCTCAAGGATATAAAAAAGGACCAACTAGAAATTAAGCATACACTGACTAAAATAAAAAATAATATACAGAGATCCAACAGCAGACTAGAGGATCACAAGAATCAAGTCAAAGATTTGAAATACAAAGAAGCAAAAAACACCCAACTGGAAAAGCAAAAAGAAAAAAGAATAAAAAAATATGAAGATAGTGTAAGGAGCCTCTGGGACAACTTCAAGGGTACCAACATCTTAATTATGGGGATGCCAGAAGAAGAGAGAGAGCAAGATATTGAAAACCTATTTGAAGAAATAATGACTGAAAACTTCCCCCACCTGGTGAAAGAAATAGACTTACCAGTCCAGGAAGCACAGAGAACCCCAAACAAAAGGAATCCAAAGAGGACCACACCAAGACACATCATAATTAAAATGCCAAGAGCAAAAGACAAAGAGAGAATATTAAAAGCAGCAAGAGAAAAACAGTTAGTTACCTACAAGGGAGCACCCATACGATTGTCAGCTGATTTCTCTACAGAAACTATGCAGGCCAGACGGGAGTGGCAAGAAATATTCAAAGTGATGAATAGCAAGAACCTACAACCAAGATTACTCTACCCAGCAAAGCTATCATTCAGAATTGAAGGGCAGATAAAGAGCTTCACAGATAAGAAAAAGCTAAAGGAGTTCATCACCGCCAAACCAGTATTATATGAAATGCTGAAAGATATTCTTTAAGAAGAGGAAGAAGAAGAAAAAGGTAAAGATAAAAATTATGAACAACAAATACACATCTATCAACAAGTGAATCTAAAAATCAAGTGAATAAAAAATCTGATGAACAGAATAAACTGATGAATATAATAGAATCAGGGGCATAGAAAGGAAGTGGACTGACAATTCTCAGGGGGAAAAGGGGTGTGGGGGGTGTGGGAAGAGACTGGACAAAAATTGTACACCTATGGATGAGGACAGTGGGGGAGGGGCAGTAAGGGCAGAGGGTGGGGTGGAAACCGGGTGGAGGGGAGCTATGGGGGGGAAAAAAGGAACCATTGTAATAATCTGAACAATAAAGATTTATTTTAAAAAAAGAGACTTCTCACTTTAATTAAGGTGTTGTCTTTTTATCTTTAAACTAGTGGCCCGGTGCATGAAATTCATGCATGGGGGGTGTCCCTCAGCCCAGCCTGCACCCTCTCCAATCTGGGACCTCTCGGGGGATGTCTGACTAACAGTTTAGGCCCGATCTTGGGATCAGGCCTAAACTGGCAGTCAGACATCCCTCCCTCAATCCTGGACTGCTGGCTCCTAATTGCTCATCTGCCTGCTTGCTTGATCACCTCTAACCACTCTGCCTGCCAGCCTGATTGCCCCAATTG
Source organism: Plecotus auritus (assembly GCF_963455305.1). Lineage (NCBI taxonomy): Eukaryota > Metazoa > Chordata > Mammalia > Chiroptera > Vespertilionidae > Plecotus > Plecotus auritus. Next base: position 110,092,426 of record NC_137774.1, on the reverse strand, counting down.
CCCCCCATGCCCACCTAATCACCCCCAACTGCCCCCCCCCACTGGCATGCTCACCCCTAACTGCCCCCGTGCCAACCTGACCACCCCCAACTGCCCTCCCCTCCTGGCCTGATCACCCCTAACTACCTCTGCCTCAGCCCTGCCACCATAGCTTTGTCCAGAAGGACGTCTGGAAGGTCTCCCAGTCTAATTAGCATATTACCCTTTTATTAGTATAGATTATCAGAGATGTTTATAAAATTTAGATACAAGATCTTCATCAAATATATGTATTGTGAATACTTTCTCGTAGGATTTCTCATATGCTTAAGAGGTTCTTTTGATGAGAAATTTTTTAATTTAAAGAAGTTAAATTTTATCTATTTTATTACATATTTACTGCTTTCTGATCACTCCAAGTTGTGAAAACATTCTCTTATTTTTCTAAGAAGCTCTATATTGTTGGCTTTTACATTTAAATTTTTATATATGCTATGAGGTAGATTATTTTTAAAATAATTTCTAATAAGTTTAATCAGTTGTTCCAACAATATGATGAAAAGGTTTCTTTCTGTATTGAATTTTATTGGCATCTGTGCCAAAAGTCAACTCACACCATATAATTGGATTCTGGATTCTATTCTATTGATTACCTTACCTGTTTTTAGGCTAAAATCATACTGTATAAATTATTGAAAATTCATAGTAACTCTTAATTATACATACTGTGAGTCCTCAAAATTTCTTATTTATCGCAAGATTGATTTTACCATTCTAGTTCTTATGCATTTCCATATACATTTTTCTAATTTTTAAAAAATATTTTTATTGATTTTTTAGAGCAAGAGAAAGGGAGAGGGAGAGATAATGATAGATTGGCTGCCCTTCTGTGCACAGGACAGTGCCCAGCCAACTGAGACACACCAGCCAGGGCTCCATATACATTCTATTTATTTATTTATTTATTTATTTATTTATTTATTTACTTACTTACTTACTTACTTTTTTATTTATTTATATTAAATTTATTGGGGTGACATTGGTCAATATGAACATACAGGTTTCAGGTGTGGGTTTCTATGTTACAAGATCTGTATATTGCAACCGTGTGCCCACCACCCAAAGTCAACTCTTCTCCTGTCACCAGAGAAACAGTAAACCTCCACAAAAACCTAACCGATGAGCTTCAAACTGAGATTGTATTTAATTGATTGCTGGATTTTTAAATTGTTGACACTGTTTCAGATGTCCCTCACTTTCTCCCCCTTTGCCCACCTGATTGCTAGATTTTTGTGAAATTCACATCTTAACAAATTTGAGTATTTCTTTCCATGAATGTGGTATATCTTTCCATTTATGTAGGACCTCTTATATTTATCTCTATAATGCTTTGTAATTTTCAGTGCAGTGGAGATAGGTTTTGTTGTTTTTGTTGCTGAGTGTCTTAGGTTTTCAGACAGTTCGAGGCTGTGATTCTTAAGTGAAGACAAACACACAAGACTAGTTCCATATTTGTTCCAGTTTTCTACCTAAGGGTACGTTTCAGACCAATGTTTAAGAGCTCGAAGCCTCTCTAAATGGTACTTTTAAGTTGTACTTTAAAAAATTTATATTCCATTTTATTTTCTCCATTGCTGTTTTATATGCAATGTTTTATTTTTCTCTGATTTGTTTTAAAATTTTCTCTTTACCTTTGATTTTTACTAGTATAGTTTGACTATAATGTCCATAGGTGTGGTTTCCTATGCATTTAATCTAGTTGAGATACACTGAGCCTCTTGGATTTTTAAGTTGACATTTATACATATATTTGAGAACTTTGGGTCCATTATTCAATATTTTTGGCCATGTTCTCTATCTTTTCCTCTTATGAAACTCAAATTACACCTATATAAAATGTTTGATATTGTCCCACAGGTCACCAAGACTCTGTTCACTTTATTTATTTTTTTAATTTTGTTTTTCTTTGCTTTTTAGGTTACATAGTTTCAATTAACCTACCTTAAAGTTCAATGATCTTTACTTTTATAGCACATAATCTTCTGAGTCCACCCAGTGACCTTATTATTCTAGAAGTTATATTTTCTTTTTTTTTTTTTGAAAGTCAATATATTTGGCCTCTTGAAGTAAAGTAAGTAATTTGTGTTTTTGCCTCCCTGACAAAGTTTATAGAAAGTTACAAAAAGAAATGGACAGCCAGTTTGAAATTGAATTGCCATGGCCTAGAGCATAGAAGTTATATTTTTATTTCTAGAATTTTTATTAGTTCTGTTTTATTATTTAAATTTCTCTGCTAGGATTTCAGAACTTCATTTATTTTTTCTACATCTTCCTTTACATTCTTGAACACATTAATAATACTTGCTTACAATTTCTGTATGCTAATTCCAATGTTAAATTCATCTTAACTGTATCTACTTACTGCTTTTAATCTTGTTTATGGAATCCATTGTCCTGGTACTTTGCATATATAGTAACTTTATATTGTACTAGAGGCCCGGTGCACAAATTCATGCACCAGTAGGGTCCCTCGGCCTGGCCCGTGGGATCGGGCCAAAACTGGCTCTCCGACATCCCCCGAGGGGTCCTGGATTGCAAGAAGGCACAGGCCAGGTCGAGTTATCCCACTGGTGCACTATCAGGGCTGAGGAGGGATTCAGGAGGTTGGCCAGCCAGAGAGGGACCATGGAAGGGCTCCAGGGCGTGTCCAGCCCATCTTGCTCAGTCCTGATCCAGCTGGACCTCAGCAGCAAGCTAACCTACCTGTCATGCATGTGCCCCCTGGTGGTCAGTGCACATCATAGCGAGCTGTTGAGCATCCTTAGCATATCATTAGCATATTACACTTTGATTGGTTGAACAGACAACCAGATGACCAGAAACTTAGCATATTAGGCTTTTATTATATAGAATTACAGATCATGTGAGGCTACAGCATAGGAAGCCTGGATTGATTTCTTCCATAAACAATCTTGGTTTAGATCTGGCAAGTGATGACCTCATCTACAGGTCATCCTGCATCTGTCAAGCTTGCTTTTTAGCATGTAGTCCTTTCTTTTATAGCACAACTACTTTGTGGTTTTGTTATGGACTGATTTGTGTTCTCTCCAAAATTTATACATTGAAGCCCTAACCCCTAATGTATATTTGGAGAGCGAGCCTTTAAGGAGGTAATTAAGGTTAGTGAGGTCATAAAGGTGAGGCTTTTCTTTAAGAACACTAGTCCTTATAAGAAGAGGAAGAGACACCAGCATTGCATGCACACAGAGAAAAGGCCTTGTGAAGACACAGGAGATGCCAGCCTCTTCAGTTGAGAAGAAAAGTCTTACCAGAAACCAATCTTGCAGCGACACTGAGCTTGAACATCCAGCTTCCAAAACTGTGAGAAAGTAAAGTTTTATTGTGGTATTTTGTTATGGTAGTTTGGACAGACTAACATAGGTCTCAACTAAATGCTCAGTAGGGTCTCTTCGCTCTGACTGATTAAAATACTCAACTTTTTCGGCTTGTTGATTATTGGTCCTTACTTTCAGCTATCTGCCTGTCATTGCCTCTTCCTGCTGGGCTTCATGGAGTCTTGTGTGCATGCAAAATTCAGGTCTCAGCATAAGGTCTGAGGGAAATAAAACCCCACAGAAATTTTGAGGACTATCTTCAGAGTTTCCTTAAAATATATATATATAAATAAATATAAATAAAATATATATAATTGATCTCAGAGAGAAAGGAAGAAGGAGAAAGAGATAGGAGCATCCATGATGAGAGAGAATCATTGATTGTCTATCTCCTGCATGTCCTCAACTGGGGATTGAGCCCACAACCTGGGCATGTGCCCTGACCTGGAATCAAATGGTGACCTCCTGGTTCATAGGTCAACAATCAACCACTGAGACATGCCAGCCAGGCAGAGTTTCCTTTTTTGAAATACTTTTCATTTGGCCTGAACTCCAGCTTCCACCAGCCAGCTCAGTGGAGTCATACTCTCCAATTGACTTCTGCCCCTCTAAACTCTGGTCTAAAAAATAAGGATATTTTTAGGGCGAAACCTAAAAGAATGTGGAGCTCACCTTTCCTGTAACTCTTTTCTTAAGGATCACAATCCTACATGATATAAAACAGTTGCCAACATATATTCTGCCCAGTGTTAGAGTTGTGTATGGTGAGAGAGTTAAGTTCAGTAGAAGTTACTTCAGCATGTCTGGGAACAATGACTTCATAAGAATTTTCCCATTTAAAGGTCAAACATATCATAAAATATGAGATAGAGTGTGTTCACACTACACCTGACAGCTCATCGTTACACCTGGGAAGTTGAGCAATATGTCTGGGTTACTTGATAGCATTAATACCTTCACACGCAAGAAACTCCCAAATTTTACATACATTAAATCACACAGAACTGCAAGTAGAAAAACAATGTAAGTAACATAATATTGCCCAACATGTTTTCGGTTTTAATTACCACAGTCCCTAAAATGGCAAATACCAACAAAGAAGCAATCACAAACCTATTTAGATCTCCAACTATAATCTCCAGCCTTAATAACCCAGAATTTTAAAGGTTTTGTTTCAAAATGTAAATCATTTTTTTCTTAATTCATATGGATAATAGGATTTAATTTATGAAGCAGAGGAGCACAGTGAAGATGGTGTAAAGCTTGGTGTCAAAAGCTCAAATCCTAGCTCTTTCTTATTTAACTTGGGATAGTTAGTTGACCTCTGAGACATACTTTCTGCATTCTGAAATAGGCTAATAAACCTAAAAAGACCATTTTAAGGCTAAGTATCATAGGTAAAGCAGTTGGTACAAAGTAGACAGTCAATACAAAAACCTTAAATCACATAAGGGAAACAAAGACCTGCAATCTTTTAATATTTTCAAGATTTTAAGGCTATAAAAACAAAGCTGACCACTATTTGTTCATATTGGATTCCAAAAAAAGGGATTTAGTTAACTAAGAGAGTGAAATTGATGACTCACATGAAAAGGTGATTTATATTTTCCTCAAAAAGGAAGTTTAACAACGGTGAGCTAAGGAATACACTGAAATGCTTATAGACGTTTCAACGGGTTCATATTCCCCTGCTAAGATATATGTTTATTTTCTCATGGTAGTTTGTGATTGTAGAAAAATCCACCAGAAGCCTAATGCTAATAATGTCTGGCTTGTAACATGCCATTGTGTCATGATGAATTTGTTCTTTTGGAGTTACCAGATTTAGTCCTTAAAGTGCCTCCAGGTTGGTGGTTTTAATAGTGTGTTCTGGGGGAATTATAGAGCTCTGCTGATATCCTTTAGAAGTTAAATATTAGGGTTCCACATATGATTTCAGTGAAGAAGGGACGGTGGGAGGGAGGGAGGAAGAAGGAAAGGTGGGAGGGAGAAAAGAAGGAAGGGAGGGAGGAAGGAAGGGAGGGAGGAAGGAAGGGAGGGAGGGAGGGAGGAAGGAAGGGAGGGAGGGAAGGAGGAAGGGAGGGAGGGAGGGAGGGAGGAAGAAAGGAAGTGGGGGGGAAGGAAAAGAAAGGTTGGAACAATTATGGCTCTTTCTGAATTCTGTAATAATTCCTGATTTTAACAACGGCAACAATAATTATAAACATTATTGTCAACATCATTATTGTATAGTTATTGCAAACCTAAAACATTCTCAAAAAATTCTATGAGGAAAGTATTAAGACTCAGGCAGTCCAAGTTGGAGAATTGGTACAGAACTAGGATTAAAACAAGCCCATATCAATTTCAATCATTGGTTCCTTTTCCAACATGCTATACTATCTCTTGGAATAGTGGCTTCCATGGGAGGCAGGCTGCACAATGTAGATTAGCAAGGTCGTAGTTCATTAAGAAATGCTCTTGGACTCACCACATGTGAACTGTAATGAATGAAGTAGGACTGAGAAGGGGAGAAGTGGGCTGTGGTGCCATCACAATAATGCCTCAGAGGACCCTGCAGGGAACTGTGAAGTTGGAATGGCCCATTATACTGGTCTGAGTTGTGGGAAGGGGACTGGGCCATCATACTCATTTGTCAATGAGTTGTTGAATGTGGTCTACGCAGGGAAGGAGACTTGAACATGGAAAAGGCAGCTTTCTTCAGCAGAAGCAATTCTCAAAGAAGCTGAAGACTGTGACCTGTCATTCAACAACATTTCTACAAGTTTGTGGAAGAAGTCCGTTGGTCTAAAGGGGAACCAGTTTGCACAGCATAGCAGTATTAATTTAATTGTCTTTATATAGAGAAAGGAAACTTCAGAAGACATAAACACAGGGAAGGAATCAACTAATGCATAATACATTTTAAATTCCTAGTAGAGGAAGCTCATTTTTTAAAAAATTACACTTAGGCACTTTTTCAAGTCCTAGAATAAATAATATAATATAATTAACACTTGTGTACTCATCACCTAACCTTGTTAATTCAAAACATTTCATGCTATTCTCCATACTATTTAAATGAAATATTCAAACTATACAATCAACTTGTATATACCTCCAAGATTCCATGGGGAGCAATCAACAATAGTATTTATAAGCATGTGATTGAATGAGGTTAATAGGAAGTAAATGTAGAGAAGAATCTCAAAATTTATGGAACAGAAAAATAAGCTGAATCAAACAGGAAGAAGAAAGAACAGCCAGGTAAAGTGGAAATCCAGGAGAGGTTATTATCTTGGAAGTTTAATGAGGTGCAAGGAGGGAGCTAACAACTGTGTGAAATCCTGAAAATGCTAAAATAGTGTTAAATTCTGTGCTAAATTTTAAAAACAGCTTATTTGTTAAGATCAATTTTTTTTAAAAGTTCTATCATATGTAAAGAATCTGAAAAATCTAAAGCATTAAGGAGTGGAACCAGTTAATCTTTGTGACTCATGACCTTAGAAACATCCTTATTTGCAAACTACAGTGTGTTATTGGAATTTTATCAGGGCACTTATAAATTTCATAATTTATTATGAAGAAAGGGTACTTTTTTCATACCCTGTTATCTGATCATAGGGCCACTCTGGTAATTATACATGTAAGTTTCTAGTTCAGTTCAGAATGGTTACATAAATGAAATTCTAATAGCTTGAACCATGTCTGACATGTGTAAACCTGCTTCTTAGTAGTTGGGCCAGCTTTCCTTACCAGGAGCTATAGTGATATTTTTGAAGTCCTTCCAGTTTCCCTGAATTACACATGGTTTGCACATGTAAACAGGGAGTCAGTCTCTTCTTCTTCCTCTTCAGATTTTGGTCTTATGCCAACTATTTATTTGCTTATTGCTATGGGAGAAAAATCACAAAACTACATATATGGCTTAATAGCACTATAAATTCATATTCCTCAAATATAACTCAAGTTTTGATGCTGCCTAAGAATCCTTCTGGGTTTTCCAAGTAAGCTATTGTTTCCATTTTCTATAGTCTCCATTGGATTCAAAATCTTTAAGTGCCTATTACATCTCAATATTAATAAAGTACTTATGCAAACTCCCTTCCCCACCAAGGCCACACACTTACTTGCATCCCTACCATTCTTCCTTCCTTCCCTCCTGCATGTGGAAATGATTTCATCCTCCTATATAAAGTGTACTCCAAAAACTATATTCTGGATGTCTCCTCATTCAGAGACCTCAGTTTACTGATTTTTACTTTTCTTTCCTGTGTCTTTAACCTTTTCCTTTTTGTTGGCTTGTTCTTATCAACATTTAAATATGTTCAGTTTCTACCATCCTCAAACAAAACACAGATAAATCTCCCCATGACCCACACTCTCCTCTAGCTGCTTCTCATCCTCCTTTCTTCACACACAAAATTCTTATCAACAATAATTCTCCAAACTAACCTTCCCTTCAAATCACTCTTCAATTCAAAATAGTCTACCTTCTGTTCCTGCCACTCCATTGGAATTTCTCTTGCCCCAAACACCAATGACTTTTATTGTTTCTAAAACCAATACACATTTCCTTTTAACAAAACTGAACCCTTTGGGCCACTTTACTTGTTTAATGAAATATTCCTAACTGTCTTCTGTGAAGTACACTCACTCCCATGGTTTGTTTCCTATTTCTCTGGCTATTTCTTCTCCATTTGCAGGCTGTTCTGCCTTTTCTTTAAATTCTGTTCTTCTTGTGGATCATGACATCTAACACCCACCCCCTTTTTGCATTTAATGCATTTCTCCCTGGTAATCTTGTCTACTACCATGGTTTCAATTATGACACCATAGTGAAATTATCTTTTAGGCAAAAAACAAATTGAAATTATAACTACTGCTACTAATAATAGAGCACAACCTTTATGAAAAGTATTGAATTGGGAGTCAAGATATCATGTTTCCAATGTTGTTTCTACTATTATAATTAAAACATAAATGTAAACAAGTAACAAGATTCTCCTTTAAGACCCAATTTATTTATTTTTAGTAAAATAGAAATTAAAAGATCTCCTTTACTTAAAGACAAACTGGTTTTGGAAATAGAGTGAGATTATTCAAGTACAGTCAGAAGTAGATAGATGTATATAAATATTATATGAACATAAATGTCTTTTTATAGTTATATATAAATTTGTACTATATCTCTGAACTATAGAATGTTGTTTATCATACTCTTCTGCTTTGGCATTTGAAATACTTATTTCTATAACTTTTGCTTTAGTTTTATGTGCTTAGAACATAATACATTTGGAGAGCTATGAGATAGTTATTATATTTTCCATATTATACTATGGTTAAGAGAGATCAAATAATTTGTAGTTAATGACAAGTGTATGCCGTTGACTTCATATTACTGCTAAGATCAGTCATTTTCTTAATCACAAAATGTGGTTAATGGGATCCATTTTCTTCTCTTAAATATTCTTCTTGGTGCTATGTGATTTCCTTCTAACTCTGGGATGGCTCCCTCATTCATAATGCTGATCTGAAGTCCAAACCTCATTACTTTTAGATGATTTGTTTTAGGCTCCAGGTGATTTTAGAATGGTCCTTTATTTTTAACATTTAGTGTTTTGAGATTTTGTTAGGTTATAAAATTTAGATAAGTATATTCTAAGTACTGATTACTTTTTAAAAATTACACTATGGTCCCAGATGTCTTGACTCAGTGGTTGAGTGTTGACCTATGAACCAGGAGGTCACAGTTGGATTCCAGGTCAGAGCACATGCCAGGGTTGTGGGCTCAATTCCCAATAGGGGGCATGCAAGAGGCAGCTGATTGGTGATTCTCTCTCATCACTGATGTTTCTGACTCTTTCTCCCTCTACCTTCCTCTCTGAAATCAATTAAAAAATATTTTTAAAATTTTAAGAAAAAAATGTTTAATTACACTTATGGAAGTTTTCATTTTTAAGAACCCTTTATTTTCTTATGTTTCCTCTTTTTGTAACAACTTTTTAAAAATATGGCTGCAATACCTTTTTACATCTTTTAAAGAGTGCTGGGTATAATTATTTATAAGTTCTCTCCTGTTTCCCAATATATCTCTTCTTTCTATAGGGTTATTAATATACCTGTTCACATTGGACTTTATAGTTCATGCTGTATCTTTTTTTCTAAGTAACTCATGGCCCTTGTTTTTTTCTGTTTTGTTAATAAATGAAGGCCTTGCTTGATTCATTCTGTTTCCTCTGTAAGTCTGATCAAGAGCAATGGCTTTGTGTTTTGTGTTTGTGGGTGGAGTTTATTTCTGTATTGGTCAGAATCCAATCAGGAGACAAAAACAGGCCAATTTATTTAACAAAGAGTATCCTATCTAATAAAAGAGTAATATGCAAATTAACCATCAATCCATTACACCCACAAGCCTCAACCACAAGCCACTCCCACCAGCCAATCAGGAGAGAGTATGCAAATTAACCCAACAAAGATGGCTGCAGCCATGGAGAGAGCAGAAGGGAGGCTTGGGTTTCCCCGGCAATGGAGGAAGCCAAGCTTTCCGCACACCCTGGCCAGCCCAGGCCTCCACTCCAGGCTACAAAGTTTCAATTACAGAAGATAAATAAATCCCAACAGAAATAGCTGCCACCACAGAGGGAGCAGAAGGCTTGGCTCCGCTCCAGGCTACAAAGTTTCAATTGTAGAAGATAAATAAACCCCAGATACCAGGGCCTCCACTTGGGTCGCCGGGGGCGTGGCCAGCCTGCAAACCACCACAGGCCCCTCGCCCAGGCCACACCACGCCCCAAGGGAACCCCCACCCTGATCTGGAACACCCTTCAGGGCAAACCGGTTGACCCCCCACCCATACACCAGGCCTCTATCCTATCTAATAAAAGAGTAATATGCAGATTGACCATCACTCCAACACACAAGATGGCTGCCCGCATGTGGTCAAAGATCCTGCCCCCATGTGGACACAAGATGGCCATCACAAGATGGCCAGCAGGGGAGGGCAGTTGGGAGGGACCAGGCCTGCAAGGGAGGGCAGTTGTGGGCGATCAGGCCAGCAGGGGAGGGCAGTTGGGAGGGACCAGGCCTGCAAGGGAGGGCAGTTAAGGGTGACCAGGCCTCCAAGGGAGTGTAGTTGGGGGGAACCAGCCCAGTAGGGGAGGGCAGTTGGGGGAAACCAGGCCAGCAGGGGAGGGCAGTTGGGGGTGACTGGGCCTGCAGGGGAGGGCAGTTAGGGGCAAACAGGCTGGCAGGGGAGCAGTTAGGCATCAATCAGGCTGGCAGGGGAGTGGTTAGGGGGTGATCAGGCTGGCAGGCAGAAGTGGTTAGGGGCAATCAGGAAGGCAGGCAGGCGAGCAATTGGGAGCCAGCAGTCCTGGATTGTGAGAGGGATGTCCGACTGTCCAGTGGGATCAGGCCTAAACGGGCAGTCGGACATCCCTTGAGGGGTCCCAGATTGGAGAGGGTGCAGGCTGGGCTGAGGGACACCCCCCCATGCACAAATTTCGTGCACCGGGCCTCTAGTTTAACATAAAGAATTACTAACAAGGTATTGGGAAACTAAAAAAGCAAAAAGAAATCACTGAGTAATCACAAAGGTAATCACCTGTAAGCAGTTTGACACCTAAGGTTGGGGAGAAGGGAAGAAGTTGAGATTACTACGAGTTAGAAGCTTGCAGGGCAGATCCTGTAGCACTGAGGGTTACACCTCTCCCAAAAGAGCACTGCTAGTTAGTGCAGGTGCTGAGGAGCTCAGAATGAGCTGGGAGCTGGGGTCCAGACCTCTGAGGAGGAAGCACTCCTCACCTTGTTCTAGAAGCTCAAAGAAAGGGCTCTGCAGAGCGAAAACCCAAAGCCTCTGAGGAGGGAATTCAGCACAGCTGGTGTTGAAATCTGAGGGATACAGTAAAGCTGATTCTGTGAATGCTGGAAAGACTGCAGACTGCTGCTGGACAAAATGCTGCTGTCCAGGTGAGCAGTGCTGCTGCTGCTGATGTCACCAGAAAGCCTTCCGGTCTGCCTTTAGTGCCTCCTATCGGCAGAGTCTAACAGGGAGCAAGCCAACAAAGGAGAAGTGTGTAGCATCCCAGTTCCAGTATCACAAAACAGAGTACAGTGTGTGAAGTTGAAGTCAAGAGATGATAGCTTAATAACCTGGATAGTTGAGAGAAACTGTTTCTTGGTAGCACTCATCCACCTTCATGTCAAAATAAAGGGACTTTACTAGTATTTTAGGTCCCAACACTCAAATTTGCCCTCTTTAAAGTATCGTTCTGTTGTGTTTCACTCCTAGGTTAGTGCCACATTTGTCCTTTCTGTGTAGTCACAAGAATGGAAGTGGTGGACTGACTAAACTGCTGCTACTGGTGATTATATTAAATTTCAATCCACCAAACGTTACAGTTCTACATGTTATGTATATTAATAGAGTCTTAGACATTTGGATACCCTTTTTTAGTTGAACTGATATTAAACATTTTTTTGAAAGTTGACAATTGTGACACAAGTACTCATGAATTTAGAGATGGACTGTGAGTACTATGTAGGCAGCCCTGACTGTTGGTTACATTGATCACAATCCAGGCTGGGAATACTAGTTTGTTAGTTTGCTTGTTTGAGTCCCTCCTATGCCTCCTTTTATTTAATCATTTGGCTGCCATTTTACTTTGAGCAGAATGAAGAAAAGAACTGCAAAGAACACATTGTAGAAAAGAATAGTAAAATTTAAGATAAGGAGGGTTTGTTGGATTATTTAAATTCCAACCTCAATTTTATGTAAGGTGAGGATGTGAATTATAATGATCCCACTTTGAGTCTTAATATTTTTCAAGTTATCTCTCTAAAAGTCAACATAAATTAAAATCCAGTCTTTATCTGGGAATGTTGGAAAATTGGTACTTTACTTAAAAAACTTACAGATTATAAAGTACTTGTGTTTAGGAACTGGGTATTATTCATTTACTAAGTATTAAGTACTCTATGTAAATGGTTTTCCTGACATAGAGAGATCATCTAAATGACATTGATTCAGAGAAGGGGAAAGTCAACATGGACTGCTAAGGCCAGAAAAGAGAAGGAATCAAACTTGAGTTGTGCTCTAAAGGGTGGGTAAGCTTTAGGTAGTTGTGCATGGAGACTGATTTGAGATCTTGAGACCAGAATGAGCAAAAGGTCTGAGTGAGTATAAGGAACAGTGAGAAGCCCAGGGGGAGTGGGATGGGGTAGAAGTAAGGTGGTGAGCAGTCGTTGAGATTCTGCATCTAATTTTACAGGCAAGTCAGATGTCCTCAAACAAGGAAATAATAAGAAGAAATAAACTGGGTAAGATCATTCTTTTGGTTCATTCCTAATATTTCTAATACGCGCCTTTTCTTTGTGTTAGTAAGTTTCAGTCACAAACCTAAACCACTATGAATATTATAGAACTAGAGGCCTGGTGCATGAAATTCGTGCATGGGGGTGTGTGTCCATCAGCCCAGCCTGCACCCTCTCCAATCTGGGACCCCTTGAGGGATGTCTGACTGCCCGTTTAGACCTGATCCTGGTAGGCCTAAACGGGCAGTCGGACATCCCTCTCACAATCCAGGACTGCTGGCTCCCAATTGCTCGCCTGCCTGCCTTCCTGATTGCCCCTAACCACTTCTGCCTGCCAGCCTGATCACCCCCTAAACACTCCCCTGTCAGCCTGATTTATGCCTAACTGCCCTTTCCTGCTGGCCTGGTCACCCCTAACTGCCCTCCCCTGCCAGCCTGGTCACCCCTAACTGCCCTCCCATGCCAGCCTGGTCACTCCCAACTGCCCTCCCCTGCAGGCCTGGTCCCCCCCAACTGCCCTCCCCTGCTGACCCGGTCACCCCTAACTGCCTTCCCTTGCAGGCTTGATCACCCCCAACTGCCATCCCCTGCTGGGCATCTTGTGGGGGCCATCTTGTGCCCACATGGGGGCAGTCATTTTTGACCACATGCGGGCAGCCATCTTGTGTGTTGGAGTGATGGTCAATCTGCATATTACTCTTTTATTAGATAGGATAAGTGACTTTTTCCCTAGCACAGTTGTAGGGGGTCGGAGAAATTAAAGTCCAAAAAGGTCTGTTAGTGGGTCAGATAAAACTCATTAAGCAGCTGTGCCCACCTCTCTGAATTATTCACCCTCTTGAGCACTCCCATGATTAGACAGTTGGAGCTGGTGAGAGAATTTAGTAAGTCAGTCACTTTTAGCTACCAGATCTGATGACCTTCAGAAAGTAATGGCTGCTGCTTCATTTCTGTCTTCCAAATTTTATGCAAACTTGTTATTTGGCCAACCCTAACTCAAATCCGTATGTAAAAGAAATTATGGGAAATTGTGTTGTATATTTCATTGTGTCCCTCTAATGAAAGAATGCACATAAAGCACTTAATAAATGTTCCTGACTTCTAGTAAGTGCCTCAATAATTGTAAGCTGTTATTATTATTTCCTGTTGGGGCTGGCTTTCATGTAAGGATACATCTGTATGAGAGGAAAAGTGAACCTTACTCAAGGTAAAAGAGACTCTGGAGCATAGGAACTCACAGGTGATAAATATTATAAAGTCCTTGAATATCTATGCCAGATGTTATAAGAGGACCTAGTACCACCTCATACCACCACCTTGAGTTTTTCCCCAAACCAGCAATTTCATTCAGGGCTGCATAACTTCCACATAAAACAGGAATAAAGCAGGGCATAGTAGAAATTCTGAAAAGGGGAGAAAGTGAGTATAAATCAAGAATGGTTCTACAGGAAAGATGGAAAAGATTACAGAGCAAAAACATTTCAAGACTTATGTTGATAAAGGAAAATAGTGACAATGAATTAAGGTTGGGCACTAAAATCCATGGGCATGGGTCAGGATAGAGTTAGGCTATATGCATATATAAGAAGAGGATATATAAGAGAGAAAGAAATGAAGATATATAATCTGCTTTGGGCTTATTAATGGGTGCTTATTTATTCAAAGGAACTAATGTAAAAGATAATAAATATAGTAGCTACATAGATTATTGAACAGCATCTCATCACATTGTGGCTCTTCTACACATCAATAAAGAAGGCTCTATGCAGGCATAGGGACAACAAAAGTACTATCAAAGTTGCTCCACACCAGCAAGCAAATTGTGATAGAGATACTGATCCATCAATTGTTGTTTTCTTAAATAACTGAGTCAGGTTTAGATCAATTCTAATCTGCCCTATGGTCAAAATTGCTGTTGGCTAATGATTTTCAACATGACCTTGAACTGTTTTCATTTTCTTTAGGTATACAACTAGAGATGGATGTTCTAAATAATACAGTCATTCTATTCTTAATTTTTGTTTTCCATAGGTACTGAACTGATTTACATTCCCCAAATTCAACATCACATTTAAAAAAAAGCATACATCATGATCAACTGGGATTTGTCGCTGGGATACAAGGATGGTTGAACAAATGCAAATCAGTTGTCTATTCTGTTCTGTTTGTCTACCCTGCATGAATACTACTTTAATTAATATATCTTTACAGCTTGATATTCAATAGGACATGATGCTTAAAACTTTCCATATCAAATTTAAGATGATCTTATATTTCACAAAAAGTAATATTTGATTAAAATTAGAGGTAAGCCGAAACCGGTTTGGCTCAGTGGATAGAGCGTCGGCCTGCAGACTGAAGGGTCCTGGGTTCGATTCCGGTCAAGGGCATGTACCTTGGTTGCGGGCACATCCCCAGTGGAGGGTGTGCAGGAGGCAGCTGATCGATGTTTCTCTCTCATCGATGTTTCTGACTATCTATCCCTCTCCCTTCCTCTCTGTAAAATATCAATAAAATACATTTAAAAAAAACTTAGAGGTAAATTTAGTGAAAGTTTATATTATTACACTATTGGGTCTTCCTACTTATAAGCATTATGTGCCTCTTCATTTATTTAGTTCTTTTATATATTACATACATTTTCAGATGGCATTTTGCATATAAAAGATTTGCTTCAGTTGCCTTTGGTTAGATTTATTTCACATGTGTGATTTATATAATTTAAAATACAATATTATCTAATTGTTAGTTTATAGAAATCTACTTTTCTACATTGACCTGGTCTATAAGAACATTACTGAATACTTCCTTAAAATAAAATAGTTTGGCTTAGATTCCTTTTTGAGATTATTTTTATCTGTTTTTAATAATCTTATTCTATCTTCATTGAGTTTTTATAGCTCTTATTTCAGTAGTTTTTTAGAGAATATTGACTTTATAGGAAACTATTTGTATTTTTCATCTACATCATATGTATATTTTTTATTATTTTTAACATTTTTTTTTTATTTCCGAGAGGAAGGGAGAGGGAGAGAGAGATAGAAACATCAATGATGAGAGAGGATCATTGATCGGCTGCCTTGACCAGAATGGAACCTGGGACCCTTCAGTCCACAGGCCGACACTCTATCCAATGAGCCAAACCAGCTAGGGCTGTATATTTTTATGGTTTGTATTCTTCATCTTCCTTTTGATTGGCATGTCTTATCTTCTGGATCCTTTCTGGCTAGCACTCGTTTTAAAATGTCATCCACTCTTAATAGACCAGTTGAAGGATAGTACAGAGCAGGTGATAAAGGACTGAGGTAAGTTAACATGCTTAAATAGTATCATAGATAATACTATCCTGTGGGTACATCTACACTCTCAAAGTTCAGGTATTCTTTCCGGCTAGAAGTGGATTTTTATATGTTAAGAATTTTTCATAAGGAAGTTTTGCATTTATTTCCCAAATCATCAGCCAAAGAGCTATTGCGCCTTTTTTAGACGATACCTTTCCACATTAACAGTCTGCTTTTTGAAAACATGGCAGGCTTATCTAAATATAGATTTACAGTTTCTGCCATTCTTTGGAATCAAGTGGGAGTCAACCATGCTTTTTCAGGCTCCCTACCCTCCCAGATCTTGACATAAGCAAGAGATAACATTGGTTCAACTCCTCAGAGGGGCTATTTTCAGAGGATTCTGTGTCCTACCCAAGATGTACAAAGGCTAAATTTTCCTTGTTTGTTTCTTTTCAGTTTTCTGTTATTTCCAGCTCTTCTGCATAGATTTGAAGGCATCCTACCTCTGTTTACATTATAGTTTCATTTTCAAATATTGGGTCTAATTGTTATATTAATATTTATTGAGATTATGAGGTGCTAATTTTTGAGGTGCTAATTTTATTAATACATAACCTTTAGCTGATGTCAAAACTGTTTCTTCTAAGAAATTATGGAGTTAATAATGTACACATGTTCTAAGTTGGTATTTTAACAGGAATATTCTTTCTTACAATGTTAATTAAATACTAAAGTTTGCCTCATTTTTAATACGTAATGCAGCCCTATTTTGATAGTGAAATACACTTTTGAGTTAAATGTAAATATCTGGTCATTTACCCTATGTACAAAAGTGTAGTACTCTAGCTCCACATAACACATATAACTTACTGTTTGTAATATTTGAAATATATGAATGTTAAGAAGTTTGGAAATAATGTGTCAATCTAGTAAAGAGAAAAAAAAACTCTGATTTCATGATTGTAATCATTTACAGAAATTCCTGTTTCTCTGATAAGAGATATTTTCTGAGAGTTTTTCTGATAGGAGATATTTACTCCTTTCAAAAAAATATTTGCACTCCCATATTTATTACAGCATTATTCACAATAGCCAAGATATGGAAACAAGTGTCCATCAATGAATGAATGGATAAAGAAAATAGAAAGACAAATATGATATAATCTCACTTATATTTGGAATCTAATAAACAAAATAGAAAAAAAAGAAAGAAAATACAGTGTGTGTGTGTGTGTATGTGTGTGTATCTTAAAGTGTTCAAATTCAGTCATAAAAATCATGACCACATTGAAATTGTATTCCACATCAATCAGAACTGATGAAAATAAATACATCTATAACAAGTATCAACAAGGATATGAAGAAAGAGATTCTCATATCCTGATGATGGAAATGTAAGTTCGTATAATAAGCCCTTTGGAGAATTATTTGGTTATACTTATCATAGTTGACATGTGCACATCCTATGATCCAGAAATAACTCTTCTATGAATCTGCACTTAGAAAAACTCTCACAAAGAAAATATTTACTAGGACATTCACAGCAACACTGCTCCTAATAGCAAATGATAAATCCTAATTGTCCTTCTATAGGTTACAGAATAAGTAACTTCTTTTTTTCACAATGAAAAACTATGTATTAGTTAAAATACACTAAATTATTCTACATGTTTCACCATAAGTAATGATTTCAAAGTAATTTTGATTTTAAAAAGTAAAACTGCTGAATCAGTTTGATATTATTTTTGAAGTTCTTGATTAAAAAATAATTAGTCTTTCTTGCTTATGAGACAGACATTGATAGTCATAGTTCAAAAACATGCAAGGACATGAAGCGCAATAATATCAGGATAAGAATAAATTTGAAAAGCACAGAGAAGAAATTCATGTATTGTTAACATTTAATTTCTCAAAAATAAATATAAAGCAAATATGTCAAAATAGTAACAACATATTTAAAGTGTTATATATAGTATATATACACTAGAGGCCCGGTGCATGAATTCGTGCACTGGTGGGGTCCAGCTGGCCCACCCAGATGGGGGATGATTGGGGGTGGACCAGCTGGGGTGAGAGGCCATGGGCCAGCTGGGGCAATGGGCCGCAGGCAGTTTGAGGGGCAGCCCCGCCCCCGATCAGGATAGGGGGGACCCACTCAGAGGCAGGGCTGGCCAGTGGGAGGGTCCTTGGCATTCCAGTTGTTCTGCTGTTTGGTCAATTTGCATATTACCCTTTTATTATACAGGATTTGCAAATATCTTAGCTCCTGTGTTTATGTACTTTGTTGTATATTCACAATTTATTTATTAATTCACTAGTGGCCCAGTGCACTAAATTCGTGCACATTAAAAGGGGATTAATTAGAGGAAATAATTTAATATTGCTATTTTCCCTTTCTCTATAATAGAAGTGTCAGAGATGAAAGAAAATTAGTAAAAATGTATATAAAAACCTTCCTCCTATCAGAGTCTGGGCCACACCATGGGACCCAAAGTCAAGTCCCCGCCCACCCACATGCACCTCAAAATCTTGTGAGATCCAGACCCGGCCACCCATCCCCCCATTGGGCTAGATCCAGACCCAGCCAGTCCCACCCTTGTCAAGCCCTGCTGGGCAGGGGACGTAGCCTCAGGTCCCCTGGCCTGGCACCAGGACGGGGGGTATGGCCTGAGGTCCCCCAGCCCAGACCAGGGTCAGGGAGAGCGTGCCTTGAGGTCCTCCATCAAGCCCCGCCAGGCGGGGGACATGGCCTGAGGTTCCCCATCAAGCCCTGCCAGATGGGAGGGGGGGGGGGGCGCAGCCTCAGGTCACCCAGTCAAGCACTGGGAGGGGGGCACAGCCTCAGGTCCCCTGTCAAGCCACACCAGCAGGGGGGTGCAGCCTCAGGTCCCCCGTCAAGCCCCGCTGGATAGGGGGCGCGGCCTGAGTTCACCCAACCCAGCACTGGGGGTGCACCTTGAGGTACCCTGTCAAGCCCCGCTGGGTAGAGAGCACGGCCTGAGGTCCCCTGTCAAGCCCCACCAGACAGGAGGGCACAGCCTCAGGTCCCCTGGCGCGGTGCTGGGGCTGGGTTAGCAGCCTGAGGTTCCCGTCAAGCCCTGCCGGGTGGGGGGTGTGGCCTGAGGTCCCCTGTCAAGCCCTGCCAGGTGGGGGTGAGGTCTGAGGTCCCCCAGCCTGGCGCTGGGGCGGGGGGTACGGCCTGAGGTCCACTGGCCTGGTGTCAGGGTGGGGGGCGTGGCCTAAAGTCCCCTGTCAAGCCCCACCAGGTGGGGGGCATGGCCTGAGGTCCCCCAGCCTGGTGCTGGGGCGGGGGCGGGGAGCAGCCTGAGGTCCCCTAGCCCAGCACCAGGACGGGAAGTGCACTTTGAGGTCTCCTGTCAAACCCCGCTGGGTGGGGGACATGGCCTGAGGTCCCCTGTCAAGCCCCAGGGTGGGTGGAGGAAGGGGTAGCCTCAGGTCCCTGCTGATTGCTCTTTAAGGCTCCTTAAGAGAACTTGGCCTCAGCTGTGGGTGCAGCCATCTTTGTGATGGAGTGATGGTTAATTAGCATATTCCCTCTTTATTAGATAGGATGTTAATAATTTTAAAATAAGCACTAGAGAGTGGAGAGGTTTCTGGCTGAGGTGAGGTCCTGGACAGTCGCCGTGACTCGATTGCTGGTACCTGTGCTTGGCGTCATGGGTGTAATAGGTATACAGCTGGTTGTTACCATGGTGATGGCCAGCCTCATGCACAAGATTATACCTCACTATTCTCTTGCTCGATGGCTACTCTATAAAGGCAGTTTAAGGTGATATCAACATCCTACAGAAGAAGAATTAAGAATACTTGCAGGGAAGCAGCAAAAAAAGAAAAGCAAAAAAGATAGGAAATATAATGAATGGTCATATTGAAAGTAAACCACTAATCATTCCAAAGGATATTGACCTCCATCTGGAAACAAAGTCAGTTACAGAAGTGTTGCATTACTTTTGTGTTGCATTACTTCCCAGAGTATCAGTGGCTGGTGGATTTCACAGTGGCTGCTACAGTTGTGTATCTAGTAACTGAAGTCTACTACACTTTTATGAAGCCCACACAGGAAATGCATATCAGCTTAGTCCGGTGCCTGCTTGTTTTGTCTTTTGCAATCAAAGTTCTATTTTCGTAACTACACACTATTTAAAGTAAAAGATGGTGGTGAAAGATCAGTCTGTGTTGCCTTTGAATTTTTGTTTTTTCTTTGTGAAAGCAATGGCAGTCTTGATTGTAACAGAAAATTATCTGGAACTTGGACTCAAAACAGGATTTACAAATTTTTCAGACAGGGCGATGCAGTTTCTTGAAAAGCAAGGTTTAGAATCTCAGGGTCCTGTTTCAAAACTTACTTTCAATTTTTTCCTGGCTCTTTTCTGTTCTTTGGGGCTTTTTTTGACATTTTTTGGATTATGGCTGGCTCAAATGCATCTGGATGCCCTGAATTTGGCAACAGAAAAAATTACACAAACATTACTTCATATCAACCTCTTGGCACCTTTATTTATGGTTCTGCTCTGGATACAACCAATCACCAAAGACTACATTGTGAACCCACCATTGGGTAAAGGAAGTGTCCCTTTAATGACAGAAGCTACATTCGATACTCTGCGACTCTGGTTAATAATCCTGCTGTGTGCTTTGCGGCTGGCCCTGATGCGTAGTCACATGCAGGCTTACTTAAGCTTAGCCCAGGAGTGTGTGGGTCCGATGAAGAAAGAAGCAGGGCAAGTAAGTACAGTGGAGCTACCTCTGTGTCATGGCACTGCTGCACGTGGCACCACTGGTGATGCTGCTTCACACAACTCTGCTTTAAAAACACTAGTCAGTGGTCGGCAAACTCATTCGTCAACAGAGCCAAATATCAACAGTACAACGATTGAAATTTCTTTTGAGAGCCAAATTTTTTAAACTTAAACTTCTTCTAACGCCACTTCTTCACAATAGACTCGCCCAGGCCGTGGTATTTTGTGGAAGAGCCACACTCAAGGGGCCAAAGAGCCGCATGTGGCTCGTGAGCCACGGTTTGCCGACCACTGCACTAGGTCATCATCCTGGGGCATTTATCCAGAATCTATCTCTACCTTGCCAGTGGATAATAGTCTACCATCCAATTCTGTTTACTCTGAATTACCATTTGCTGATGGGAAGGTGAAGGTAACTGTTACACAGGTAACAGTGGCACTGAGCAGCTTAAAAAACATTTTCACTCCTCTGCTCTTTTGAGGACTTCTGTCTTTTCTAACCTGGTTGATTGCTGCGTGTCTCTTTTCTACAAACCTTTTTGGGCTTTTCTATCGCCAGTATCTCACTGTGACATGAATCTCAGTTAACAAAAAAGGATATCCAAGTCACACTTGGGATTCAAATATTTGTGCCCTTGAAGGGCTGACAAAAACAAAAACAAAACAGAAGAAAGCAAACACAAAAGGAAAAAAAAACAACATACCAGAATATCTTGTTTGAAATGCTTCCTCTGTATTCTCAGGGTGAATTAATGGTATAATATGCAAAATTACAGAATAGATTAAGTGCATTGGAAATTTTAACTCCTTGTATTAACTGCTGTGAGAGAGGGCTATCTGCAAGGGTAATACTTCTGATTACCTTGGTTTACAGAAACCTCTAAAACAGTCTTTGAAACTTTTCATATGACTTCGTTATTGGTTGCTCCTAGTGGTATTAAGGTAGTGTTAATATTCATGTGGCTGCCTGTAGAACACTCTTCAAACTGAGCCAGGTTTTAGAGGACGTTAAGGAGCTAAAGTTGTTTCTGTTGGTAATATATTAGTCGCTCTTCAAATGACAACAACAAAAAAATCCAATAGAAACGAAGAAATAGCTACTGTATATGACAGCAAAGAAAGCTGCATAATAAATTTAATAGAGATGTACATGCTTAATATCTGCAAATACTGCTGCTTGAAGGTAGCAAGAGTATGGTTTTAAAATGTATTCCATCCAACTTGAGGGATCTTTTAAAATGACTAGCTATATGAACATTTGCAATCTTGCTGTTAAGTTTGGAACTCCCATATTTTATTTTATTTTATGATCCTAAATTGTTTTTTTTAATAATCTAAAAATATCAATATTGATCAGACTTTTAAAAATTACTTTGTAATTCTGCTGATTACCTGTATGTATTGTATATATTATATATTAAATATATAATATATTGAGATTTTAAAGATGAAAATATTGTCTATATATATAAAACCCTAATATGCAAATAGTCCAACAGCAGAACAACTGAACAACCAGTTGCTATGACGTGTGCTGAGCACCAGGGGGTGCAGGTGGAACATGGTGAGCATCAACAGCAGGTGGCAGAGCACGGAACATGGTGGGCGTCGGCCACGGCAGGATGGTGGAGCAGGTGAGTGGGGCACCAGATCAAGGCAAGGCACCAGTCACTGTCATCGGGGAGAGCCTCTGATGGTTACTGAAAATGATTTGCTCCTGCACGCCGCAGTCCCACCCGTCGCTCACACCTGCCGCCAGCTCCAGCCCCGCTCGCACCTGCTGCTGACACTGGAGCCACTGCTTGCACCTGCTGCCAGTGCCCGGCGCTGGCCCCGGCCCCAATTGCCCCTCAAGGCTTTTCCACCTCCCCCTGCTCCTAAGGGGTGATCAGGGCCAGCAGCTGCCTCTCGCACCCACTGCTGGTGCTGGCCCCAATCGCTCCACGCCATCACCATGTGGGAGCGGTGGTGACGGGAACAGGGCTGCCAGCAGAGAAGGGACCGGGGGCCGTGGCAGGAGGCACCAGGTGGGGGCATGGAGGATGGGCCAAGACCCACCCCTATGCCCACCACAGCCTCGAGGCCCACAGTTCCTTTCAAGGTACACGAATTCATGCACTGGGCCCCTAGTATCCTTATAATATTTTAAGTTGCTGAATGTATGTTGAAACATTATTGAATGAGATGTCTTTGTATCCAAAAATTTTCTTTGTTTTGAAATGAGATTAAAACACATTTTGAGAATTTATTAGAGCAAGCAATTTATTTGTGTTGCCCATGTGAGAATAGTCATATTTTATGCTTAGTTGATTTCTCCTAAATGAAAATTTTTTCTGTCATTTTCAAAAAATCAGACTCTTTCCAACTCTAAACAAATCTATAGATATCATTTAAATCCATGTTAAGTAGGACTTATTTTACATTTGTGGTGTCCAGAATTAGAAATGTTAAATTTTTATTTTATAGCTCAGAAATTGAGGTGATTTGATTGAAAAAATTTAAACAAAATGAAAAAATAATGGTAAAATTTTTTTCATGCTTTTTACACTAATACCCAAAATGAAGGGTTATAAAGTAAATGAATATAAAATAAACAAGTTTGTTTTTTCTAACAAATAGTAGAATTTATAAGTAAATATTCTTCCATATAACTGCCTTTAGAGGCTATGTATTGTGTTTCAGTGCTATTGTTACTATTGAAAGCAATTTTTGAAACTTCTTTTGGAATTACTTTCAAGGCTTGTGATTCACTTACATTTGAATAATCTCAGTACAGCAAATTCCAGCATTTTGGTGTAGATTAAATATTTTGCAAATAGTTGATATTTTAAAAGACTGAATAATAGTGCTTGAGTTGAATGAAACTCTTTGGTTGAAAATAAAGTGTGGATATAGCCTAATAATACTTCATGTGTATTTCCAAAGAAGCATTCCATATATTTTTTGAGATACATTAACAACACTAAAATTGATTACAGCAAAGTATAACACTTATTTTGTATGTAAACGTTCTCCCGTGTTGGACTTGAAAAGAATCTCACGTGATACAACCATTTTTATTAAAGAACTACATTGTATCCCTGGTTGGTGTGGCTCAGTTAGTTGAGCATCATCCTGTGCACCAAAAGGGGACCAGTTCAATTCCCAGTCAAGGCACATGTGCAGGTTTTGGGCTCGATCCTCAGTAGTGGGCGTGCAGGAGGCAGCCAATGGATGTTTCTCCTTCACATCAATGTTTCTCTCTTTCCCTCTTCCTCTCCCTTCCTCTCTCTGTAAAATCAATTTTAAACAATATTTTTAAAACTGCATTTTAAAGGTTATTAAAGTTATTATTTTGAGCTTCAAAGGTTGTACAATGGATTTATGGGGGGAAGGCATAGAATTCATTATTGGGTAGAATAACATATATTTCTAAAAATACTATTGATTTACTCTTTTTAAATTTGAATTTTTTTAAGTACACTGATTTTACACAAGCTGAACATTAAGTAATCGATTTGGTTTAGTTTTTTTAATCTTTCAAAGCAAAGAGAAATGATGTTTGTAACTGCTAACTGGTTAATTTATGCATGTTGTCTTTGTGCCAAGAATTATATTCTTTAAGTGTAAAAATGTTTGTACTTTATGTAAACCAAATAATATTTTTAATTGAGATATAATTGACATATAACATTGTATTAGTTTTAGGTGTACAACATAATGATTTGACTTCTGTATGTATTGCAAAGTGATTCCAAATAATATTTTAATAGCCTAAATTAGAATTTAGTAGAATTATTTTATTTTTTTTACTAGAGGCCTGGTGCACGAAATTCGTACACTGCGGGGGGAATCCCTCAGCCCAGCCTGCCCCCTCTCACAATCTGGGAGCCCTCAGGGAATGTCCTACTGATGGTTTAGGCCTGCTCCCCATGGGCTGATCAGGGGAAAGCGCCACCCCCATCACCCCATTGCTGCTGCCACTGCCGGCTGCCACAGCCACCAAGGTGTTTTCATCAACACGGACTCCAGTCCCTTCACCATGAAAAAATGACAACTTTCTTTAGGCATTTTCAAGATGTCTCTTTCATAGGATATGACATTTCTTTCTTTCCTTTTTTTTTTTTTAATCCTCACCTGAGGATATTTTTCCATTGATTTTTAGAGAGCATGGAAGAGAGAGGGAAAGACAGAGAGAAACATCAATGTGAGAGGGACACTTTGATTGGTTGCCTCTTGCATGAGCCCTGACCTGGGCCCTGGCTAGGGAGGAGCCTGCAACCTAGGTACATGCCCTTGATCAGAATCGAACCCGGACCCTGAGGTCTGCAGGCTGAGGCTCTATCCACTGAGCCAAACTGGCTAAAGCAGGATATGACATTTCTTAGCTGCTCCAGCAGCAGACTTTCATTTCTTCCTCTAGAAATGAGGTGGAAAAACCCTAAATCACCTTCTTGATTCTTATTACCCAAGTTACCAAGAACACTGTGAGTGGCATACAGGGAGCTTAGCCAATGAGTGGTCAGAAGAGGTGTTTCCTCTGCAGCTCATGCTCAGAAGTGGGACTGCTGGCCCACCATGGCGGCTGGGGTAGGCCCCCCGTGTGTGTCTGCTCTGGACCTGCTCCATCCATGGCTTGCTTCACCACACATGCAGTCCCCTCCCACCCATCTGCGTGCACAGCCTCCTCCCGAGTCTGATATATATCAGACTCTAATCAACATACTATGCTTCAATGGAGAGTTACTTTTATTATATATTTTTCTCATATATCATTATAGTTATTGATCAACAAAACAGCCAGACTGCTAGTTGTGAGTCACTAAATGGATTTCTAAAAATATGGACAATATTATATATTCCCCTATTCAGATGGTTTATTGTAAAGGAAGGATTATAGCCATTGAATTAAATGCTGGTTTTGCTAATAAATAGTAAACTATGCAACAAAAAAAATAGTAATATAATAAAATAAGCATTAGAAAAATTGTGCAACAAAACAGTCGACTTCTTAACCAAATAGATTGTTTGGAATCAAAGAACTTAAAGAAAATGTGTTGTTTTCTTTGATCTTTGAAAGAAGAGATATGTGGGTTAGGAAAGAAGAGATAGGCTAATGGAAAGGGATTAAAAATGACTTGACAGCTCAAAAAACAAATGCAAGAAGAAAGCAATGAAATGTGAATATTTAAAATTATGAAAATGTAAAAGATATATATTAATGGGAAGACAGATAGAGGAGTCAATGATTACATGTAATGTAGCACACTACTCAAAGAAATATGATGTGATTTTAAATATTCTAGAAGCCACATTAAAAAGTAAAAAGAGACTGATGGGATTGATTTTAGTGATATATTTTACTTGGCCCAATATGTCCAAAATACTATTATTTAACCATAAGATCAATATAAAATTCTGAATGAATTATTTCACTTCTTTTCTCTAAACTTTGTGCTTAGAGAATATCACTAGATACATTTCAAGCATCGTATGAGAATTATAAGGGCAAACATTAGATGATCTAAAAAATGGAAACAAGAATGTCTGTTTTTACTTGTTGTTGAGCTTTTGCATTAAATTCATGTGCTTACTAAATATCTACCCAATATAAAATGTGTGTGAGAAATTTTCTTCTCATTTATTTGAATTATGCTTTTGTTTTCTGAAAGGTTCTTTGGTTCTTTTAGGATATGTATTGGGGGTGAGGTGGCATCAAACATTCAAGAACTAATGGAACTCATCACATGTAAGCTACATTTATTACACTTAAAGTGGGTGCATTTCATTACATGTAAATAATATCTTATTTGAAAAAATGCTTTGTTTATATCTAAGGAAAACATAGGAAGAATTAAAGTACTAACATACCTCTGTAAGATTTTTTGCATTTACTGTTTCTTAAACCTGGAATGTGTTTCTCCCACTTCCTTCAGGCTTGTACTCAGGTGTTACCTTCATATAAATAAAGCCTTCCTTGTCTACCTAATCCAAAATGGCAATTCTCCCAACAAGCCCTATCCTCTGTGACTTCTTTATTTCTTTTTTACCTACTGTTTTCATCTAACATACTATACATTTTGTTACTTATCTTGTATACTAGAGGCCCAGTGCACAAAATTTGTGCACAGGGCGGGGGGGAGTGGGTGGAAGTGGTCCCTCAGCCCGGCGTGCACCCTCTCGCAATCCAGGACCCCTCAGGGGATGTTTGATTGCCAGCAGTCGGACATCCCTCTCACAAGCCTAACTGCTTGCCTGCCTGCCTGCCTGCCTGATCACCCCTAACCACCTCTGCCTGCCTGCCTGACTGCCCCTAACAGCCTCTGCCTCAGACCCTGCTGTGGCAGTTTTGGAAGAAGATCTGGTTGTCTGGTCTAATTAGCATATTATGCTTTTATTATTATGGATTGTTTGTTATTCCTCATGAATGTAACCTCTATAAGAGCAAGGAATTTATTTTTTGGCTGTTTTAGTCTACCAGTGTATCTCTATAGCCTAGAAGTGTGTCCTGTGTATGATATTGAAGGCACAATTGTTAGATTTATGAATGAATTTGTACACTTATTCTACCACTCTCTTTTAGTAATTCATATATTACGCCTTGATTATCTCCCTTTTAAGCCTTGTTCTAGGTTCAGGAGAATGGGGGCTTGCATGCAAATACTAGTATAAGAACAATTTAAACCAGGGTTTGGCAATCTATAGTTCACTGGCCAAATCTAGGCTGTAACCTGATTTTGTAAATAAAGTTTCATTGGTACATAGCCGCACTCAGTCATGTATGTGTCATCCATGACTGCTTCTACAACACAATAATAGAGTTAGGTGTGACAGAGACCAATGGCTTTCCAGGCTGAAAATATTTGCTATTTGCTGTTTGGCCTGATGATTCCTGCCCTGGAGAAGATAATTTATCTCAACTTCTAAAGCCTTTCTGTTTGCAGATAAACTTTGGAAAGCACTGGTTACTAAGATCGTATTTTTAATAAATAAATATCTTGGGCTTACTATGAAAGCAAGTTTGAATACATCAAATTAGAGGTCACACACTTTCTTACTGACTGTACTTTAAATAATGACATAGTCGAATACTTCTTATCTACAACTGCCCGGAACTCAACTAAAAGTGATTGCTAACAGTATATATTAATGATTCATAAAGTAATTATTTACCAAAGTCTTTAATAAATCATGATTCCATTTCTATTACATATAGCTAAAACATTCTGGGAAATAATTTCTTGAAGTCAAAAGGAAATTAATGAACAGTAGTAGAATATATTTTAAAATGTACTTTTTTTCCCAATTGCTGACTTGTTGTTTACATTTTTTTCTATTCAAAGAAATTTTTGATAACTCATTTACCAGAAGTAAGTACATGTTTTGATTGAACTTGATCTTAGCTCTGGCTGGAGCCTTCTAGTGTTTAAAACAAAATTTGAAAAAATTATATTTCTAAGTCTAATAGAAGCATTACCATTGCTAACTTTAAACTTGTGATGTAAAAAGAAATATCCTGACTTTCACATGTAAACATTCAAACTAGACAGAGTATTTCTGTACAGAAATTTGAAGAATAAATTGGGTTTTCAGAGCAATGGAGAAATCATTATTTCAAGTGTTTACTTCTATCATGTAGCAGTTCCCATTTTGCTATTTTTACTCTCTACCTCTCTCTTTTGTTTGTGTGTGTGTGTGTGTGTGTGTGTGTGTGTGTGTGTGTTTCCTCTGGAAAAAGTTAAGAATCAATACTAATAAAAGCCTAGATGGCCATCACGCCCTCACGCCCTCACACGATGCCCCCATATCATCACATCATCAGCGTGAGGGCTGCCATCAGATGGCAGCCCCCACACTGTCACAAGATAGCCACCGCAAAGGTGACTGCCACAAGATGGCTGGCAGGGGAGGGCAGTTGGGGGCGATCAGGCCAGCAGAGAGGGCAGTTGGGGGTGACCAGGCCAGCAGGAGAGGGCAGTTGGGGGCCATCAGGCTGGCAGGGGAAGGCAGTTGGGGGCGATCAGGCCGGCAAGGAAGGGCAGTTGGGGACTATTGGGCTGGCAGGGGAGGGCAGTTGGGGTGATCGGGCCAACAGGGAAGGAGAGTTGGGGGTGATCGGGCCAGCAGGGGAGCGGTTAGGGGGTGATCATGCTGGCAGGCAGAGTGGTTAGGGGTAATCAGGCAGACAGGCAGGCGAGTGGTTAGGAGCCAGCAGTCCCGGATTGTGAGAGGGATGTCCGACTAAACCAGCAGTCAGACATCC
This sequence comes from Plecotus auritus, assembly GCF_963455305.1. Classification (NCBI taxonomy): domain Eukaryota; kingdom Metazoa; phylum Chordata; class Mammalia; order Chiroptera; family Vespertilionidae; genus Plecotus; species Plecotus auritus. Next base: position 110,063,472 of record NC_137774.1, on the reverse strand, counting down.
CCCAAGGGGTCCCAGATATTAGAGGGTACAGGCTGGGCTGAAGGACAGCCCCCCGACAATGCACGAATTTCATACACCAGGCCTCTAGTAAACCAATAATTGGGCAACATGTCTGGATGAATGAACATGGGTTTACATTCAGCCAGTTGTCCTGATCAAGTGAGAAAAAGTTCCTTGTCATTTGTGGCCATGGTGAATCAGCCAGCTAACCGGAGCTCTGACTAAACAGTGACCTGAAACCTGTTCTCAGAATATATGCAATCTTTTCATTCTAATAAAAGCTTTTTAAAATAAACATTTTTTTTCTTTTCAAAGAAAAGTTACATTTTTAAAAAGTGAAAGAAGAAACACATTTACATCCACAGATGGTGTAAATCATTCAGGCTTTCTTTTTATAAACTAGTGTAAAGAATAAGTCAGCAACCAAAGTTACAAAATTTTCACATTTTTCTGCTAATAGCAAGGCTTGTTTCAAATCTTTTCAAGGACTTGATTTTTAGAGGGGTTTTCAGAGAGAGCCAAAGAAAGGGTTTAAAAATGTAGAATAACTCTGTCCATTGTTTTGAGCTATAATTGTTTAGATGGGGTGGGGAATTGTTATTTCAGTTTAAAAAAACTGAAATAATAATAGAAATAACAATATTACTAATAAAACTTTTAATGAAGTACAGTAAAAGGTGGAGTAAGTTAGCATTCTAATCCTTCTTATAAATTCTTTGGTGTGTATTCTTGTTTCTTCCTTGAAAATAAGTACTTTTGCTAAATGCTGTCTCACATCTATAAGATTTTACATTTTTAATTATGAGTCTGTGATTACCAATGAAAAAATAATTTGTCAACTCAGTGAAAAACTGAGCTTATTACAAAATGTATCTTCCAAAAAGTGAAAGCTAACTAAATTTTCACCATCAGAAATTCATTCTTTGCCATCTGATTTATCTTATAAACTTAATTATGTTTTCCCTTAAAGTTCCTTCTCCAGAATCTTTTGTTTCAGTTCATTGAAATCACCTACCCATTTAAACTCTAAAATACATGCACATCTAAAGTCTGTTAGCTTTCTTTGCTCAGCCAACTTCTACTCATCCTTAAATACCTAGTTCAGTTGTAACCTCTTCTGGGACAATTTCCCTAAGTCACCTGCATTCCCCAATCAGAGGAGCTTTCTGATTCCTCTGGGCTGCCAATCATACATTTCAGTGTTTTCATATGCTCTTTGTCAAGAACTATAAAGGATGTGAATTTTTATTTGCTCTCCAGCTAAGATAGCACATCACAGTTTCATGCTGGCAGAAGACAAGAGAATCCTGGATTGGTAACAATGGACTTTATTATAGACAGCAAGCAGCATGAGCTTTATATTTTAGTTGGTTCTCCTTGCTCTGCAAGTCCCATGTGGGGGGAGAGAAACCAGGTGGATACAGACCATGCAGTGGAATCCTGAGCTTAGAAAACCTGAATTTGTTAATGGACTGAGAGTAAACCTGCCAATCTTGGTCCCAGAGGGAAGCATTATCTTTATTAGAGTGGATAATAAAAAGGTTCTCCTTTGCTCTGCACTCTATCTTCAAGGATTTTACTCTCCAACTATCTATGAAAAGATAAAATAGCATGAAAGGGCTGTTAATACTGCTTGCAAATTTTACAGAAACAAGAGGTCCATAGAGGGATTTTCCTCAACACTTCATGGCCGCTTCCTCTTTGTTTCCAAGTTTGGTTGGAGGGGTATGTATTGGACTGTGTCCTATTCCCAGTAGAACCCCAATGCCCACAAAATGGACATCTGCTGTCTATTTCAGAAAAGAAAATATCTGTAGAAGCGTAAATTAAGATGAAAAATCCAAAATGAGGCAAGGTGAGCCCAAGTTCTGGGGTAGTTCCAAATGTGTTTGTTTTTTCTTTAACAAAAGTGATTATAAACTAGTTAACGCATAGTTTTAGACTTTTGTAAGGTGTATAATATAAATGAAATCACGAATCCCTAAAAAGTTTATTTTGGGTTAAAGAAAGTACAGGCTTCAAAGATACCAAAAATTCAGCTAAAAACTATCAGTTGAAGCTATATCTTAATGAGTGTCTACTGTGAGCCTCACTCTTTATCTACATCATCTTTAATCCTCATACCAAATCCTCATTAGGTTCCAAATTCTGTGAGCTAAAATTTCTCATGAGAATCCTTTTCTGCGATTAATTTTCCTAAGACTGTAGAACTAAGGGAAGTGGAGCTAATTCTGGAGGTTGGCCCAGACTGAGTTCAGGGAGTGATTACAACATGGACAGTGCTAAGCGGGAGCCACCAAGCAGAGACAGAAAAGACCCAAGTCTCACTTCACCTATCTTTCAGTTTTGACTGACTTCCATCCTAATTGTAGATAACACAGAGCACAGTGTTTCTCTTCACTTCATAAAGAGGTTGGAGCAGCCTTTCTTTGGCAGAAGAGACAGGGCTGCTCAAATATGCAAACCAATTTTATAAGTATCATAAATACACTAGAGGCCCGATGCATGAAATTCATGCACGGGGGCTCGGCCCTCGCAGCCCCAGCTGACTTGGCCAGCCCTTGCAGCCCTGGCTTCATCGAGAAGGTCATCCAGACGGTCATTCTGCTGTTCCTTCTAATTAGCATATTAGCTTTTTATTATATAGGATTAACATTTCTATCTATCAGATTATTATTATCCATAAAGCCTCAGATACTTTGTTTCCATCACCCATCCATTCATCTCTCCATTTAGTCAACAAATATTTGTGTCAAGCCAATGAAGTACCAGACTTTGAAGAATAAAGGGATGAATTGGTATAATGGAAGGAATGTAAACTTTGAAATAAGACAGAGCTTACTTGAATTCTTGCCTCTGCCATTTATAAGATAAATTATCTAACCTCTCTGAGCCTCTATTTTCATTGTATGTAAAGAGAAAGTAATAATCCTTCTCTCTAAGACTGTGTAAGGATAAAACCAAAGAAGAAGTCAGTTGCCTAACAGAGTGCCTGAACCAAGAATGGTGTTCCCTTCCTTTCTCATTCAGATATTACCAGGCTACAATGTAATAGGTGCTACTCCTGGAAGATTCATGGATATTATAGATAAAGAAAAGTTGGTCTCAGATAACTCAAATCTTTCATTTTAGATGAAGTTGATTCCATGCTGGGTATGGATTTTGGACCAGAAATGAAGGTTAATCTCCTGCTTAGGAATGCCATCAAAAGAACATCAAACAATGATCCTCAGTGCCATTTTTTTTTCCAGAGGAAATTCAAAATTTGGCTGGGGCATTTTATTTTATTTTATTTATTTATTTTTTAAAATATATTTTATTGATTTTTTACAGAGAGGAAAGGAGAGGGATAGAGAGTTAGAAACATCGATGAGAGAGAAACATCGATCAGCTGCCTCCTGCACACCCCCCACTGGGGATGTGCCCGCAACCAAGGCACATGCCCTTGACCGGAATCGAACCCGGGACCTTTCAGTCCGCATGCTGACGCTCTATCCACTGAGCCAAACCGGTTTTGGCGGGCTGGGGCATTTTAAAAGTTGAATTATTTGTTTGTTACTGTTGGACAAATGGGTGGAGTACATAGAGATGTTCAGCAGACAATTAAGTTGGCTAGAATCCAAAATTAGGAAAACCTGTAGAAATTCTGCAAAACATGACCAAAAAATCAAAAACAAAAAACAACCCTATGATCTTTGTTGACACTAAGAGAAAGCATAATTCATTGCAACTTTTCTTTGTCTAGAAAAAATGGCAACTACAAGTATTCATGGTGATCTGGAATAAAGAGAGAGGGGAGGGAGAGACAGAAAGAGAGAGAGTGAGAGCGTTCTAGGGGATTTTCACTGCAGATGGTGTCCCCTGCTTATAGCAATTTCAGAAGCTGCTAGACAGTTGGATATTGAAAATGTTCAATATATTATCAATTTTTATATTCCTTCTACTATTGATGCATGTGTTCCTTGAATTTGGTGCACTGGTCATTGTGGGAACACTGGCAAAGCTATTTCTTTTCTTGATACTGAATCAGATAACCATTTAGCACAGCCTCTAGTGAATCTACTGTCAGATCCTCAACAGGATGCTCCTGTGTGGTTGGAAGAAACTGTTTCTAGCACATATTTTTCTGGCTTCAGTAATAGTACAAGATGAAATGTGTTTGGATCAGTTGATACTCAAAGGAATTATCAGGGCAAGAGCATTTAGAACATAGCAGAGTTTTCTTCACAAACTCCCAATCTGATAGATGCTGTCATGGGATTAAAGCTAAAGCATTTAAATTTGTGACACAATTTTGCTGCAGAAAAGAAAATAGTTTTGATTTTTTTGAGTTTTTAACGCAAGTGTGAAACCTGACATTCTTGTGTTTCTTGTTCTTCTGTTACCACTTTTACCCTTGAAAATATAAATCCTTACTGATCTGTTATGTGAGATGCTAAAAATTACAGTGTTGCAGTTACTAACATAAATTGTGTTAACTGGAAAGATTAAAACATTCTAAATATCTTGAAAAAATCCTTTAAGAAGCTTTCAGTTTACTTGGGGAGAGAATAAAGAATAAAGAATAACCAGAATGGCCCTGACCAGTGTTTCTCAGTGGTTAGAGCATTGGACCATGCACTGGAAGACCATGGGTTCAAGGTCATGTACCTGGTTTGCAGGCAACCAGTTAATGTGTCTCCCTCACATCAATGTCTCTCTCTCTCTCTCTCTCTCTCTCCATCTTCCTCCCTCCCTCCCTCCCTCCCTCCCACTCTTCCTCCTTCCCTGCTTTCCTCCTTTTCTCTCTCCCATCCTCTGTAAAAAAGTCAATGGAAAAAATATCCACGAGTGAGGCTTAACAAACAAAAAATCAAACAAAAAATAATAACCAGAATAGATGACAAAATATTCTTGAGAGCATAAAATGGAAAGAAAATTGGTGCAATCCTATCTAATAAAAGAGTAATATGCAAATTAATCATCACTCCGCAACAAAATGGCAACGCCCATAACCACAAGCAGTCCTCTCAGCCCCACCGGAGTCCCCCAGTCCCAGGGAGGGCAGCCACTGAGAGTGGGCAGTGTGAGCCGCCTGGAGGAATGCTGCCCAGAGGCCCTCCTGACCCTTTATAAAAAACAAAAACAAATTCACTCCCCACGGAGTGAGCCCACCCACACACACCTGCAGCCTCGGGTCTCAGCCTCGGAAGCACCCACACCCCCATGGAGTGATCCCCTCCTAGCAGCAGCCTCAGGAATCTCAACCTTGGGAGCGCCCACGCCCCCACAGAGTGATCCCCCACACACAGACCTGCAGCCTTAGGGTCTCAGCCTCGAAAGCACCTAAACCCCCATGGAGAGATCCCCTACACACACACCTATAGCCTCAGGGTCTCAGCCTCAGAAGCACCCGCGACTCAGGCGATGATCCTGCCCCACTGGCAGCCTAGGGAAGTCTGCCTTGGAACTTCCCTTGCCCCCAGCCGAGTGATTGGAGACGGTGGGGGGGTGGGGGGTGGGGGGGTGGGGGGTGGGGGGAGGGTAGGGGATGTATCTGGGTGACGCTGCCCAGCAAACCTCTCCTATTGGGTAGAAACTTCTGACCAGGTTAGGGAGGTAAATGGGTTTTGGGTAAATGGGTTTTGTTTAAAATCTTTACAAACTGCAAAGGAAATGTCTGAGGTAGGGTTTCACATCGGAAGTAACAACTAATTTCTGAAGGCAAACTGCAACATTGCATTTACATTACTGGAGAGTACCCCGTGGTCCAGAGGTTGGCTCAGCAACTTGGGCAGGGCTTGAGCCCACCCAGGAAGGCCTTTTCCCCTACAGTTTTCACCAAGGCAGGGAGGTTTTGTAGACATGAATAAGAAGTGCCCACGCACAAGTCCTGAAGATGCTGGGGCCGGCAGAAATGACAAACAAACAGGGAAAAGAGCAAAACCAGAAACACCACCGATCCCAACATAGATCATCTTTTTCTTCAGATGATGGTGTGCTTTCCTCTTCTTCGTCTTCTGAAAGCGAGACACATTCAAGTACTGACTATTCTACCAACAGAAAAGTTAAGAGAAAGAGAGGACAGAAAAGGACGGAAAGGAATAAAAGGAGAAAAGAAAGAAAGGACAAAAGATGAAACATCAAGAAAAAGAAAGAGAAAGAAAAAAGGAAGAAACAACCACATGATATCACCTTTCCAAGGTCTCATGAAATTCCTGTTTAAGGAGTTCATTTTATGACACTTTTAGTTTGGGTTTACATTTTTACTGGTTTGTCAAGACCACGGCAGGTACACTGTCCAATATGTTTTTTTAAAATATATTTTATTGATTTTTTTACAGAGAGGAAGGGAAAGGGATAGAGAGCTAGAAACATCTATGAGAGAGAAACATCAATCAGCTGCCTCCTGCACACTCCCCACTGGGTATGTGCCCCCAACCAAGGTACATGCCCTTGACTGGAATCGAACCTGGGACCCTTGAGTCCACAGGCTGACGCTCCATCCACTGAGCCAAACCAGTTAGGGCTGTCCAATATGTTAAAGAAAAACCCTATCTAATAAAGAGGGAATATGCAGGGGAGGGCATTTGGGGGTGACCCAGCTGTCAGGGGAGGGCAGTTGGGGATGATTGGGCCAGCAGGGGAGCAGTTAGGCATCAATCAGGCTGGCAGGCAAGCGGTTGGGAGCCAGCAGTCCTGGGGTCCCAGATTGGAGAGGGTGCAGGTTGGGCTGAGGGACACCCCCCCCCCCCCCAGTGCACAAATTTTGTGCACCGGGCCTCTAGTGAGAGTATAAAGAGCTTAGTTCCAGCCTATGATACTGAAAATTTCATTAATATTAACTTGCCCTTCCTACATCAATAGTAATGACCTATGGACATGTCCTTCTACTATCTGGTTTAATTTCCCTCTCTTGTCCTCTTCATTGGTGCAGCATGATTAAAGGAAAAGAGAGGAAACAGTCAGATGAGAACAAGAAAAGGCACAACTCAAGAGAATCAGCCTATTTTGCCCTTTCTAGAGAGAAAGGTATTTTCTTCAGTCTTTTCCCAAATTTCTGCCCTGTGATTTTGCCCAGTCTATCTGTGGTATTTGCCAAATCTATCTTAAAGAGCACCTTTTCTTTCTAAGTAATCAGAATTTTATTTTACTCTTTTATTTTGAAATAATTATAGTTTCCCTAGTTCTCCCCAATTGGTCTATCTTTCATAATCACAATTATAAAAACCAGAAATTTGGCATTGGCCAAATATATATATATAGAGGCAGATTTTTGCTTTCATAACTGCTTTTTCTTTGAATGCTTCTTGTAAGACTCTGAATTTTTATTTAAAAATTTTAGTTGAATTTATTGGGGCAACATTGATTAATACAATGATATTGGTTTAAGGTATGCAAATACTAACAATGTATTATTTGTCTACCACCCCAGGTCAAGTCTCCTTCCATCACCATTTATTCCCACTTTACCTTCTTCTACTGCTTCCCCTCTTCTTTCTGGCAATCACTGTACTGTTGTCTGTGTCCATGAGTCTTTCTTTCTTCTTCTTTTTTTTTTTTGCTTAATTTTTTCACCCTTCTCATCCAGCCTCTAATCCCTTCCCCTCTGACAGCTGTCAGCCTGTTATTTGTATCCATGAGTGTTTCCATTTTGTTAGTTTATTTTGTTCATTAAATTCCACATATAAAAAAGACTCAGAATTCTTGTTGTGATTAATCTCGACATTGGACTAACAGTGTGCAGAAGTCATAGTAAAACCAAGTGCATTCTATGTCAGTTTTTCTGTGGGCACAGACTTTCCAAGATAAACATGTCCCCAACATCAGCAATTCTTTCTATGTAAACTTTGGCAAGACAGTTGGAACACACACAGTGTAAGTAAACAAAAAACATGTGATTTGCTTAGGAAAATCTCAAAATAAGATAGTAAGCTTCAATGTATTTTCATGGTTATTATGGCCAATAACTATGGAATATAATAAAATTACTTTTGTTCATTGTGGTTACTTTAGTTATTTTGGTAGAATTCTTTGCAATTAACAAATTGCCTTTATATCCATTTTCTCATTTCATTTTCACAATTACACTATGTTGAAAAGTATATTGTTTTTTCTATTCAACAAATGTAAAACTGTGGCCTAGAGCCAGTAAGGAAAGTAGTGGAATGAGGGAGAAGACATTCAGTGCTATAATTAGATCTGTCCTACCCTAAATAAGAGCATTTATTAATTCTATTTTTATCTGAATATGAGCAATCTTGTTAAAAACTGAGTTAGAGTTCAAGTAAACTAACTCCTCCCTCCCACTCTCATTGTTTTCTTTGGATTGAATGACTCATCGTTGTTTTTCACAGACTCAGGGAATTATTGACTGCCAGCTATCTGGTCAACTGTTTCCTTGTAGTGACTTAGTCACCGACTGGTTTCCCCTAGAATGAGGGCTCTCCCTGACATCTGGCCCTCTAGAGTCTAGACCAACTCTGTCATGGACTGTGACCAGGACTGATTCAGTTATCACTGTCTTCCTGGAGTGAATCAACAGTCTATGGTGTTCCCTGGAGTAACTGTTATCAACGGTTTTCCCTGGACTGAGGGGATCACTTCCTGGCATCTCATCATCAACTGACAAAAAGAAAATAAAAAAGAAAAGGAAAGAAAAGTCCTGTGTAATAGACTGAATGTTTGTATGTCTTCAAAAGATTCATATATTGAAGCCCTAACCTCCAATGTGATGGTATTTGGAGATGGAACTTTAGGGAGTTATTAAGATTAGATGAGGTCATAAGGTTAGGTCCCTCTTGATGAGATTTGTGCCTTTTAAGAAGAAACACTAATTCTCTCTCCCCTATATCCCACCAGGTAAAGACAGAGCAAGAAGGCACCATCTACAAACCAAGAATAGAGCCCTTACCAAAGAGCTCTTACTATAACCCAACCATGCTGGCAACATGGTCTCGGACTTACAGCCTCCAGAACAGGGAGGAAATAAAAGTCTGCTGTTTAAACCACCGATTCTATGGTATTTTGTTAGGGTAGGCCAAAATAACCTCTGAGGCTTTGGAATATTTGTCTCCAAATTTATATACTCTGGAACACCATGAAAAGCTCATGTACTTGCCTGCTTATTGATGACTATGGTAGTCACAACTCTAAATATTTTTTTGAGGGGGGGATATCAGAATTGCTGGCTGATAGCATGACACCACTTGAAATTACCCCAAAATTGCTGTTTTTAGAGGACAGCAGTACAACTAATGCTCTCTGAAGAAAATAAGAAAAATTAAGCTACAGATTTGTTTCCGTTCTTAAAGCAGAAAGTATTCTTCACATGAAAATTTTATTTACATAAATATTTTATTTCTTAATAATATCAAATGAATAATTTGTTTCTTTATTATTGGGTTTACATTGTACAGCCTAAAGAAAATATAATTACATTTTTTCCTGGTCCTATAGTATTTCTTATTAAGATTTAAATTGTAGTATAAGATGGATTCACCTATTTTTCAACTATTTTTTTTAATGTTCCATTACATCCAACAAGAAAATACATTTGGGATTTTAGAAAAATAAAAACTGAAGACAATGTCTCTGTCACTAATTTTTTGGTCTTAAACCTTGGTCTTTTTGCATTGCAGTATACATAATAATAGTATCTATCCAATAGAGTCATTATGAGTAATAAATTAACTGTAAAATGAGGCATGTAGAACAATCTCTGGAATATGGAAAAATGCTGGTGATGTAGCAGCTATTTTGAGGTCCTGAGGTAACAAGTGAGTGGGCAAAGCTACAATTAGAGCTAAAACTGGAAAGTGAAAAAGAGCCTGGGTCCCTTGTGGCCTTGTGGATCTCCCTACTAGTCTTGACTTCCTATTATTTGATGAAAATAAATGCTTATTTGGTTAAGTCATTTATTTTTTATACTTGCATCTAAATTAAATCCTGATACATATAGTTTAATCTAAACATAATGTACATTAGTGTAAAATAAAATAGGAAAACAAAAATGTCTATGTAAAATGGACTAAAAAGATGACCAGCAAACTTGGAAATGTGGTTACCACCTGGGAAAGAGTTAGGCGTGGAAAGGAAAATGAAGGTCGGCATAAGAGGGCAGATGCTCTCATTTTGTTCAGTATACTTTGTATTTGAATATTTTACAGTGAAGATATTTATGTACTTTAAAACTGAAAATATCATTTTTCAATGTCTTTATTTTCACGTGTGTAATGGTGCACTTTGTTTTTCAAGTTTTGGTAGGAGAAATAGGTGAACACATTTGGAAAATTAGGCTATAACTTTCACATGATTTTAAAGGTAGCTACTCAAGCCAAAAATACTACCATAATCCTTCCTTACCCTCAACCCACCACCATTGAAAACCCCACCACACAAGCACACTCCTTCACTGAGCCAGCTGCTGTGACCTGCACTGCTTTGATCTCTGTAATGACATTTAGGGTCATCTGCAGAGGCTTGCAGGGTCTGGGGAGAGTCATACTCTGTACTCCCCTACAACATTTTTATTGAGAATAAATATTTGTAAATCATTAGCAAGAATAGTATTCAAAGGGAAACCCAAGCTAAATAACACAGTGTAAATAAGAGATTTGTAATGTATGAGTCCTGAGTTGCAGAGCTAAGCAGGCAGCCTCAGATCTGAATTGGAAAGCCATAGATCATTTTCAGGCTCATTGACATCTCTTTCCATGAATAGGAATGAAGTTGCTGCAACTAATTTTCTACAGTCAGCTTCAACTTAAAAAGAAAATTCCCCCCCCCTTTTTTTTTTTACATCATTCTTGTGTATTTAACAATTCAACAAACATATGTTGAATACCTATGATTCCCAGGCACTGGACTAGGCTTTGGGTGAAGAGAATGGAACAAGGAGAAGAGGATAGAGTCTAATGATTGTCAAGACACGTTTTTCCACTGATCTCTCTTAAATGGGAAGCTGGCAAATTACTTGTTCAATAGGTACCCATGAATGGAAAAAGAAGAGTGTGAAAAGAGAAAGCAGATATCAAGAATCAGAGGACTGGGGGAGGAAAAATGGCGGCGGAATAAACAGACGTGTTCCGAGCCTTGTCCCGGAGCAGAAAGAAAGAACAGCTGAGGGTCGCACGAGGAGTATTTGTTGGCAAGTTGGGGGACAGCTGAACTCCAGAAGAAGGTGGGGGACTACTAGACGGGGTTCCCCTGACCTGGCAGCCCCCACTGCGGCTGGGTCCCCTCCCGGAGCTGCGGGCTTGGACGCGGAGCCTGCGCCATCTTGAACCAGAAAGTGGAGCTTATCAGAAGCCTGAGAATCCACAACTGCAGCACCCACGGAACAGCTGCGAGCCCCAGAACAATGCTCCCCAATTGGCACAAACACACGGGTTCAGAGGAGCTCTACACTCCACCACGGAAAGGTCAGATTTCGCCTGGGATAAGGTGAGGTCTCTGGTCCCGGCGGGAGAGAGGAACGCGCGTTTTGCGGGAGCTGGAGGACCAGAGAAGTCTGTGCCTAGAAAAATCCGTGGCTGTTGGGGCTGGCGTGATCTATGAATGTGGAAGGGGTTTCTCAGAGCTGCTAACAGAAGGGCTCTCTAAAAAGCAACCCATTTTGATCTGATGTGCAGGGACACCATAAGAATTTCAGGGGTGTGCCGGCTGCCTAGACTTACGCGCAGCCCCGGAGTTCGCACACTTGGGCTTTTTCCTCTTCAAATCCTTGCTTCTGATTACTAAGCCCAATACATAGGATCACCCAGTTGGGGACACCCTGGGAGACTGCAGGGGAAAGTGTTTTTCTGGAACCTGGGGATCGGAGCGGGGAGTGACCATCGGAGAGCCAGCTCTGAGGCAGCCCACTCCCACAAACCGGTAGTGAGTGCCACAGGGAAAGAAGGCTCTAACACTGCCTAGAGAGGCCATAGATAGACCCGGAAGTCAATCCAGAAACACTGCCACCCAGGGGCTGAATCACAAATTGACTCTTGTGTAATCAAAAATAAAGGAATACGAGAAATTAAGAAACACCGTCTGCTTGAAATCAGGACTGGCTTACAACACTGAAGAGCAGTGGAATGCAGGGAACTGCAATACTGTCCAGACTGAGAAACAGGCATGCCAAACAGAACAACAGAGGAAGTGAATGACCTTCACTACTCCACATTTTATTTTTATTTTTTATTTTTTAATTTTCATTTTTTGCATCTTTTACTCAAGAAACTAATTTTTTTTCTTTTTTCCTCACTTGATTTTACCTTTTTAATTATTACATTTTTATTTTCAATCCGTATTATTACTACTGCTATTTTATCTTTTTTTTTTAAGTGTCATTTTATTTTCTCTTCATTTTATTTATCTACATTCTATTTTTATCTTTCCTTTAGCATCGTTTTACTCTATCTCAACTCTACCTTTATGCCATCACTCTCTTCCTAACCTTCCCCTTTTCGGTGTCCTGTTTATCTTACCCCTTTCCTGCTTAGATTTTCCCTATTCTTTCTGTTTACCCCTTGTTATAATTTCACCCTACTTACATATCTAATCTCCAATCCCCTGCTCGAAGTCCATACGCACCTCTCTCTTCGCTGTCTTAACTATCCAAAAAATTGTTTTTTTCTCTGTCCTTTTGTTGTTGTTCGCTTGAATGTAGATTATATCGAATTTTTATGCTTTTTTGTGAGATTGCTTTGCTTATTCTTCCTTTGTTTATTTTTTTGTTTGTTTTCTGCTTCTGTTTTCCCTTGCCTCACTCAATATTAGTTGGTGTAGTTTGTATTAATCCCCAGGTACTTGTTGCTGGCATTTGCTGGGATTAGTGATTGTTCTATTGGAGTTTTATCCCCAATATTTATAGTCTGTTCCCCTTTCTCTCTTAGTCTCTTTCTTGTCTCTCTTACTTTTCTTTTTTTTTCCCTTTTCCCAATTTCATTTAGACACTCCTTTTTTTTTTCTTCTTTCTTTCTTTCTTTTTCTTCTTCTTCTTTCTCTCCTAATCCCCTAATTTGCCTTTCTCTGGTGGTCACCTTTATTGGAGGTTATTAATATCGTGAATACATTTCTGTTCAGTGCCTTGTGTGTTGTACCTGGTAGTGCTGTATTTTGTGCCTTTAAATCAACGCAGGAGAGAGAGAACTACATAACCAGACACCCAGAGAAGAGAGACCATGGGGAGACAAAGACACAGCCCGCATATGAAAGAAAAGCAGGCATCACCAGAAAAGGAAGTAAACGAAATGGAGGCAAGCAACCTTCCAGAAAAAGAATTCAGAGAAATGGTCATAAGGTGGCTGAAAAGAATGGAAGACAAATTCGACAATATGAGCAAGAACCAAGAGGAAATGAAGAAGAACCAAGAAGAAATGAAAAATGACATCGCTGCTGTAAAGAGCTCAATAGAAAGCATCAAGAGTACATTAGAAGAAGCAGATGACCGCATCAGTGAGCTAGAAGACAAGATGGGAAAAAATACCCAAGTAGAGCAACTTCTAGAAAAAAAAATTAAAAGGCAGGAGGAGAGCCTAAGGGAACTTTGGGACAACATGAAACAAAACAACATCCGCATAATAGGGGTTACAGAAGGAAAGGAAGCTGAGCAAGGAAGAGAAAACCTCTTTGAATAAATAATGACAGAAAATTTCCCTGATATAGGGAAGAAAAACCCACACAAATCCAAGAAGCTCACAGAGTCCCAAGCAAAATGAACCCCAAAAGACCAACGCCAAGGCACATTATAATTAAATTGGCAAACACCAATGACAAAGTAAGAATCTTAAAAGCGGCAAGAGAGAGACAGAAAGTTACATACAAAGGAACCCCCATCAGACTAGCAACTGATTTCTCAACAGAAACTCATCAGGCCAGAAAAGAATGGAATGAAATATACAAAGTCATGCAAAGGAAGGGTCTGAATCCAAGAATACTGTACCCAGCAAGGCTATCAATCAAAATTGAAGGTGCAATCAGGAGCTTCACAGACAAAAAAGGACTAAGGGAATTTATTACCACCAAACCAGCAATGCAAGAAATGCTAAAGGGTCTGCTGTAAAAAAAAAAAGAAATAGGAAGCGAAGAAGGAACACAGGGGTAAAGAATAGGAATGGTGACAAATAAGTACCTATCAATAATAACTTTAAATGTAAATGGATTAAATGCCCCAATCAAAAGACATAGGGTAACAAATTGGATAAGAAAACATGACCCATATATCTGCTGTCTACAAGAAACCCACCTCAGAAAAAAAGACTCACACAGACTGAGGGTGAAGGGATGGAAAAAGGTTTTCCAGGCAAATGGAACTGAAAAAAAAGCTGGGGTAGCAATACTTATATCTGACAAATTAGATCTCAAAGTGAAGGACATAACAAGAGATAAGGAAGGCCACTTCATAATACTAAAGGGAGCAATCCAACAAGAAGAAATAACTCTGGTAAACATATATGCACCCAATACAGGAGCACCCAAATACATAAAAAAACTCCTGGGGGATATCAACGGAGAGATTGACAGCAATACAATCATAGTAGAAGACTTTAATACCCCCCTATCACCAATGGACAAATCCTCTAAACAAAACATCAGCAAAGAAACATCAATCCTAAATGACTCACGAGACCAGATGGAATTAATTGACATCTTCAGAACATTTCACCCCAAAGCCACAGAATATACATTCTTCTCAAGTGCACATGGCTCATTCTCAAAGATAGACCATATGTTGGGACATAGGCAAAGTCTCTTAAATTCAAGAAGATAGAAATCATATTAAGCATCTTCTCAGACCACAGTGGCATAAAACTGGAAATCAACTACAATAAAAACAACCCAAAGAAATCAAACACATGGAGACTAAACAGCATTCTATTAAACCATGACTGGGTTACCAGAGAGATCAAAGAAGAAATAAAAAACATCATGGCAACAAATGACAATGAAAACACTACAATCCAAAATCTATGGGACACAGCAAAAGCAGTCTTGAGAGGGAAGTTCATAGCTCTACAAGACCTACTGCAAAAAACAAGAAACATTGGTAATAAATTACTGAACCCAACAACTCAAAGAGTTAGAAAAAGAGCAACAAGAAAAGTCCAGTGTAAGCAGAAGGAAGGAAATTATAAAGATCAGAGCAGAGACAAACGACATAGAGACCAAAGAAACAATACAAAAGATCAACAAAACCAAGAGCTGGTTCTTTGAAAGGATAAACAAGATTGATGAACCTCTAGCCAGGCTCACCAAGAAGCAAAGAGAGAGGACCCAAATAAACAAAATCAGAAATGAAAGAGGTGAAATAACAACAGATCCCGCCGACATACAAAGGATTGTTAAAAAATACTACGAACAACTCTATTCTAACAAACTGGACAACCTGGAGGAAATGGACATATTCCTAGAAAAATATAACCTTCCAAAACTCAATCAGGAAGAATCTAAACAGCTCAATATGCCAATAACTATGGAAGAAATTGAAGCAGTCATCAAAGAGCTTCTAGCAAACAAAAGCCCAGTCCCAGACGGCTTCACAGGAGAGTTTTACCAAACATTCAAGGAAGAACTAAAACCTATCCTCCTCAGACTATTCCAAAAAATTCAAGAAGGAACACTTCCAAGCTTCTTCTATGAAGCCAGCATCACCCTAATACCAAAACCAGATAAAGACAACACAATGAAGGAGAATTACAGGCCAATATCCCTCATGAATGTAGATGACAAAATTCTAGCAAATCGGATCCAGCAGTACATCAGAAAGATCATACACCATGACCAAGTAGGGTTTATCCCAGGAATGCAAGGATGGTGCAATATCTGCAAATCAATAACTGTGATACATCACATAAACAAATTGAGAGATAAAAATCACATAGTCATATCAATTGATGCAGAAAAAGCATTTGACAAAATCCAACACCCTTTCTTGATAAAAACTCTCAACAAGGTGGGAATAGAAGGATCATACCTCAACATAATAAAAGCTATATATGATAAACCCACAGCTAACATCATACTCAATGGGCAAAAACTAAAACCATTTCCCCTAAGAACAGGAACAAGACAGGAATGCCCACTCTCACCACTCCTGTTTGACATAGTACTGGAAGTATTAGCCATTGCAATTAGACAAGAAGAAGAAATAAAAGGCATCCAAATTGGAAAAGAAGAAGTAAAGCTGTCCTTATTTGCAGATGACATGATATTGTACATAAAAAACCCGAAAGACTCCATCAAAAAACTAACAGACTTAATAAATGAGTTTGGCAATGTAGCAGGATACAAAATTAATGCCAAGAAATCTATGGCATTTCTATACACCAACAGTGAACTTACAGAAAGAGAGACTAAAAAAGCAATCCCATTTTCCATCGCACCAAAAAAATTAAGATACTTAGGAATAAACCTAACCAAGGAGATAAAAGACCTATACGTGGAAAACTACAGGACACTGAAAAAAGAGATAGAGGAAGATGTAAACAGATGGAAGAACATACCATGTTCATGGATTGGTAGAATCAACATCATTAAAATGTCCATACTACCCAAAGCAATCTATAGATTCAATGCACTCCCCATTAAAATACCAATGGCATATTTCACAGACCTAGAAAGAACTCTCCAAAAATTCATCTGGAATAAAAAAAAGACCCGAATAGCCACAGCAATCCTGAGAAAGAAGAATAAAGTAGGAGGGATCTCAATACCAGATTTCAAGCTGTATTACATAGCCACTGTTCTCAAAACAGCCTGGTACTGGTACAAGAACAGACATATAGATCAATGGAATAGAATAGAGAATCCAGATATCGACCCAAACCAATATGCGCAATTAATATTTGACAAAGGAGGCATGAGCATACAATGGAGTCAAGATAGTCTCTTCAATAAATGGTGTTGGGAAAATTGGACAGATACATGCAAAAAAAAATGAAACTAGATCACCAACTTACACCATACACAAAAATAAACTCAAAATGGATACAGGACTTAAATATAAGACGGGAAACCATAAAAATACTAGAGGAATCCACAGGCAGCAAAATCTCAGACATATGCCAAAAGAACTTTTTCACTGATACTGCCCCTAGGGCAATGGAAGCCAAAGAGAAAATAAACAAATGGGACTACATCAAAATAAAAAGCTTTTGCACAGCAAAAGAAACCATCAACAAAACAACAAGAAACCCCACTGTATGGGAGAACATATTTGCAAATGTTATCACTGATAAAGGTTTAATCTCCAACATCTACAGGCAGCTTATACAACTTAATAAAAGGAAGATAAATGATGCAATAAAAAAATGGGCAACGGACCTAAATAGAATCTTTTCGAAAGAAGACAGAAGGAAGGCCAAGAGACACATGAAAACATGCTCAAAGTCACTAATTATCCGAGAGATGCAAATCAAAACGACAATGCCATACCATCTCACACCTGTCAGAATGGCTATCATCAACAAATCAACAAACGACATGTGTTGGCGAGGATGCAGAGAAAAAGGAACCCTCGTGCACTGCTGGTGGGAATGCAGACTGGTGCAGCCACTGTGGAGAACAGTATGGAGTTTCCTCAAAAAACTGAAAATGGAACTCCCATTTGACCCAGTAATCCCACTCCTAGGAATATATCCTAAGAAACTAGAAATACCAATCAGAAAGGATATATGCACCCCTATTTCATAGCAGCACAATTTACAATAGCTAAGATTTGGAAACAGCCTAAGTGCCTGTCAGCAGATGACTGGATCAGAAAACTATGGTACATCTACACAATGGAATACTATGCTGCCATAAAAAAGAAGGAATTATTACCATTTGTAGGCACCTGGATGGAATTAGAGAACATTATGCTAAGTGAAATAAACCAGTCAATGAAAGAAAATACCACATGATCTCACACATTTGGGAATAATGAAAAACATTATAAACTGATGAACAAAAAGATAGATACAGAGGCAGTAAAGCATCAAACAGACTGTCAAATTACAGCGGGAAGGTTAGGGAGAGGTGGGGGAAATAAGAGAATAACTGAAGGACTTATATGCATGCATATAAGAGTAACCAACGGATGCAAAACATTGGGGGGTGAGGGCATGTATGGGAGTGGGGTGGGGGGCAATGGTAAGATATGTACACATATAATACCTTAATAAAAAAAATTTTAAAAAAGCATCAGAGGACTGCCAAGAGTCAAAAGCAGAATGATGAGTCAAACTAAACCCAAAGCATTTGTTTTTCTAGTCACCTATCCATTTCTGTTAGCACTAATCACTGTTTAGCACAGGTATCCTGCTGGCTGTTGTGGGTAATACACAGGTATGAAAACCATAGGTCCTGCCCTCAAGCAGCTTACAAACTAATGAGGGGGATAAGTATAATCAAATAATTCTAATACAAATAATTATGCATTAAACATCATAGTAGAAGTTCAAGTCAAGGACCAAGAACACCTTGGGAGGGAGAGAAAACTTAAAGTTGGGCAATCTGAGAAGTCCTCATGGAAGAAGTCATTATTTGAAGAATTATTTTAAGAAGATCAAACAGTGATGGAAGAAGCAGAGAAAGGGCATTTTGGGCCATGCCATTGGCAGAAACAAGGACATAAATTTAGTCAAAAAGAAGGTGGAAGCATTCAGTTCCCTAGGACTAGTGAATAGTCCACTGACCCAGAAACACATATTCAGATGACTTCCAACAGGGGGCGAGAGGGCTGAATAGATTATCCATGGTCCTAAGCCCTCCTATGGTATTGTCTTTATCTGATCTGTCACTTAAGTTTCTACACAATATTTTATTTGGGCATACAAGGCTCCATTCACTAAGATTGTTTTAAAGTCTGAAAACCACGGAACCAGCACATTGATTGATAAATGGAAGGAATGATAGAAGTGTGCTCAGAGGAACTTTGGGGCCAGATCCTGGAAGTCATTAAATTGCTCAGAATGCCTTTTATACAGAGAGCAATAGTGAGGTCTCCACAAAATTTTTAAACAAGAAAATTAGCTACCAGAAAATAACTGAATTATGAAGTGACTGTTGGGTGCAGGATATGGAGGGAGAAGAAGCTGAGGCACAGAATCTAATCAGGAGGAGATGGAAGAAGTTCAGGGAAAATACTCAAAGCCCATTGAGGATAGAGAGAGGAAAGAAGGGGGGAAGGAATTGTCACAGGATATTTGTATATGTAAGAGGCAGGCTAATAATTTGGACCTCATCTAATATTTGTTATGTTTATATTTGCAAGTGATCACATATACATTTTTAATTGACTTTTAGATTTATAGAAAATTTTCAAAGATAGTACAGCGAGATCCCATATACCCTGCAACCCATTTCCCCTATTAATATCTAACATTAGTATGGTCTATTTTTAAAAATTAATAAAACAATGTTGATATATTATTATTAACTGAAGTCTATACTGTATTCATATGCAGAATTGCAAGGATGGTTCCCCTCTACTCTTCACCCAGCTTCCTAACTTACACAGCCATAAAACATTTATCAAAACTAAGAAATTAACATTAGTACAATACTATTAACTAAGCTGCAGATTTTATTCTAATTTTGCTATTTTTCTGCCCCAGGATGCAATCCAGGACTGCCCATTGCATTTAGTCACCATGTCTTCTTAGTCTAATATCTTCTGACCAGTAGAGTTTTTTGGTCTCGCCTTGTCATTCATACCCTTGACAATTTTGGGGAGCACTGATCAAGTAGTTAGTAGACCATCCTTCATTTGATGTCTGTCTGATATTTTCCCATGATTAAACTTGGGTAATGGATTTTGGGGAGGAACACCACAGATGTGAAGTGTGTTTATCAGGATCATTCCAGGGGATACCTGATATAAGTATGACTTATTATAGATGATGTTAACTTTGATCATTTGATTAAGGTGGTGAGTACCCAGTTTCCCCTACTCTACAGTTATTATCTTCTGGCCCCTTCAGTGAAGTTATGTTATACATTTGTAATACAATTAAATTGTCACAGTCTGGGATCTCACAATATTCTGGGTTCTCTCAAAATTCTGGTTGATATTTTAAAAATTTCACACAGTAAAGCTTACTCATTATGGTATACAGTTCTATGAGTTTTGATAAATGTATAGAGTGATCTACCCACCTCTACAATATCATACACATAAGTTTCATCACCCTAAAAATTCCCTGAATGGTGGTGAAGCCAACCAAATGTTAAAAATCTCTAATAGTTTCAGCCGTTTTCTTGGACACTGTCTTACCAGTGACTTAAATTTCAGAGTTCTAGAGGAGCAAGCATGCTTCACAAGAGTAAATTAAACCAAAAAATGAAGAAACAAAAATATTTTACAGGAATAATGATCAAATTTGCTAGAAGATGAACTGAAATTTAACTCAACAGGTTGTGTTAGCATTGTTCTTATTTCTCTGTTCATTGGAGAACGCAACTGCTAAATGGGACCTCGTTTGGTATATACACAAGGAGAGAACCACCAGAGATAAAAATTTTTATTGTTATCAGCTTTACAAATTAATACGTTTGATTTAACTCCAATAAAGTGACTCATAAAATCAAACTCCTTATTCTCCTTTGTTTCCCATGCTTATTGCTTTGATTCAGCTCCTTAGTATTTCTCATCTAAACTATTAAAATAATCTTCTAAAACGGGTTTCCCGCAGTGACAACTAAATGCAAACCCACCCACGTACCAAACTTATCTTTTTATAATTCATATCTGGCCCGGCTGGCATGGCTTAGTGGTTGAGCATCGACCTCTGAACCAGGAGTTCACAGTTCAATTCCCAGTCAGGGCACATGCCTGGGTTTCGGGCTTAATCCCTAAAAGTTGTGCAGGAGGCAGCCAATTGATGATGTTTCTCTCTCATCGATGTTTCTATATCTCTATCTCTCTCCCTTCCTCTCTCTCTAAAAAATCTATAAAAACATATTTTTTAAAAATATAAAATCCATATCTGATTATGTACCTCTCTTAATTAAAAAAACTAGATGGCTAGTTTGCAATCAGGAAGATCCCCAAACTCCTTAGCATGACACACACTTGATCCACTGACCCTTCTAGCCAAATCCGTGCACTTCACAATCACACCTTCCTCTTTAACCACAAACTCTTACTCATCCTCACACAGACTATCTGGTTTCTCCTCCATACCTTTCCCCCATTCTTCTCTCTTTGCAAACACTTCTCTCTTTATAAACACTAACATCTTTCAAAAGCCAATCAGATTTCACCTCCTCTGGAATCTTCCACTTCACAATGTGAATTTCAGGGTTTTTTCTTTGTTGTGCTTCCATGGCCCTTCATAGCATATTGATTGTGTACTACTTATTTATATCTTTCTTTTTCCTAAAGTTTGAGCTCCTTAAAAGGATGGTGCTTTTCACCTATGGCACCATCACTAAGACCTAGAAAGTACCTGGCTTTTTAGCTGTCGTTTGTTAGGTATTTGTGATGTGAGTGAATAATTTGTAAGATCGAATATGAATTTAAACAATCATATCTATATATATAAAAAGCCAGTGTCTGTGACTACTGTGACGACCAAACAACCAGTCACCATGAGGTACATTGAGCACCTCTCTGTCCCTCCCCCGGGGCCGCAAGTGGGGCCGGGCAGGACTGGGGACTGGTGAGTGGGCTGAACAGCTCACCTCTTGGTCCCTGCCCCCGGCCTGCAGGCTCCGATGGATCAGCAATGGTGAATGGGGGTATTGGGGTGGGTGGCGGGAGGACCGGGCTGGCTGTCAGGCCATTGGTATGACCAGCTCATCCCCAGCTGCTCGGGGGCTCAGGCCTTCAGGAAAGCAAGTGCTGGTGACTTCACCTCCTGCGTGTGCGCTGGGCTGGCCACTAATGGAATGCGCTGCCCACTCGGGGCCGCTCATGCTGGGGCGGGTAGGTCATGGGTGCGCCCTGCAGCTTCCATCAGCACCTCAAGCCCCAGCAGCAGCGGCAGCAGTGGCAGCAGCGGCACCGGCGTGAGCAGCCCTGAGCGGGCAGCGGTTTTCATCAGCGGCTGGCCCAGAGCTCGCACATGGAGGTGAAGTCGCTGGCGCCTGCTTTCCCGCAGGTCTGAGTTCCTGAGTAGCTGGGGATGAGCTGGTGATCCCAACGGCCTGACAGCCCGGTGGCAAAGGTGGCATTCAGCCTGGGGACTGGTGAATGGGCAGAAGATGGCCCTGATCGCAGGAGGCTAGGCCCTAAGGACCCAACCCACACGATTTTGTGCACTGGGCTCTAGTCAAAAAATAAAATGGCAGAAAGTTGGAAAGCTTTCCCTGGCCTGTGAGTTTATGTTCTTCCCTACGGTTGCTTGTTGAATCAGAGAAGGGAGAACTGGGGTTTTTGTTTGTTTGTTTGTTCATTTTGTTTTGGGGAAGGGAGAATGGAGAGATTTCAGGGAGAAGAAAATAGGTGGAAGTGAAGTTCCATGATCCATGACCTTGGGAAAAGCTGTCTACTTCATGAGGTCATCTGCTTCCAAATCCTGGGAATTGGCCCTGAAAATTCTTACTTTAAAGACACCTGTAGGATATCTTGCAATTGTCCTGGGAGGGATGATCTGGGTCTAGTTTGGTATGGCTCATCTGGATCCAGGAGAATCTACGTTTTATTTTGCTAGTAGTGTAGGTGGTTAGCTTCATAGGAGCCTTTCTAGTGAGGTGACAGTGTGTGCCTCCTTCCATAGACTCTGATGTATACCTGATCTCCTGGTGGAAAGGAGTGGCAAGGCCTGTCAGTCAGTGGAAGCCATGCCCTTTTTAATCTGTTCATGACAAGCTTCAAGTATGCAAGTTAGTTCTTGCACAAAAATAGTCATAGCATCAAGCTGTCCTATTTAGTCCCCATAATGCTCAGTGAATCCAGGAGTAGAAGGTTTAGATATACCAGTCTACCAATTCAAATGTTACTTTCATCTGGAAACACCCTTACAGACACACCCAGAATAGTGTTGAACCAAATATCGGGGGACTCTATGGCCCAGTCAAATTGACACATTTAAAATTAACCAGCACAATATCTAATTAGGTCTTTTGGCCATCTTCTGTCCCTACTCCACTCCCTAGCTCATGCCCATTTCTCTAATCACAAAGGACCCCAAGTAGCCAAAGCATCTTTAGAACAGAGGACAAAGCTGGAGGCATCACATTCTGATTTCAAACTATATTACAAAGCTGTAGTAATCAAAACGTTATGGTCCTGGCATAAAAACAGACACATAGACCAATAGAACCAAATAGTGAGCCCAGAAATAAACCTGTGTGTGTATGGTAAACTACCTACAACAAAGGTGCCAAAAATACACAAAGGAGAAAGGATAATCTCTTCAATTAATGGCGTTGGGAAGGCTGGATATCCACATGCAGAAGAATAAAGTCAGGCCCTTATCACATACCCTATACAAAAATAAACTAAAAATGGATTAAAAACTTAAACATAAGACCTGAAACTATAAAACTCCTAAAAAAAGTATAAAAAGCTCTTGAAACTGGCCATGTTAATTATTTATTTTTGTTATAACACCAAAAATACAGGCAACAATAGCAAAATAAACAAGCTTATGCACAGCAAAGGAAACAACCAATAAAATGAAAAAGCAACATATGAAATAGGAGAAAATATTTACAAACTATATTTCTGATAAAGGGTTAATATTCAAAATACATAAGGAATCCTTACAACTAATAGCAAAAAGGACAAGTAACCTGATTAAAGCATAGGCAACATAAACAAACATTTTTCCAAAGACATAAAAATGGCCAACAGGTACATGAAAAGGTTCTGAATATCACTAATCACCAGGTAAATGCAAATCAAAATCACAGTAACATATCACTTCATACCTGTAGGATGGCTATTATCAAAAGACAAGTGATAAGTATAGATGAGGGTGTGGAGAGGAAAGGGAAGCCCTTTATACTATTGGTGGCAATGTAAATTGGCCCAGCCATTGTGGAAAATAATATGTTTGTCAAAAAATTAAATATAGAGCTATCATATGATCCAGCAATCCCACTACAGAGTATATTCCAAAGGAAATGAAATCAGGATCTCAGTGTTATCTGCACTGCCATGCTCACTGTAGCATTATTCATAATAGCCAAGACATGGAAACAACCTAAGTGTCTATCAACATATACATGGAGAAAGAAAATGTGCTATCTGTTTATATATGTGAGTATGTGTATATTCATATATATGTGAATACTATATTACATGGTATAGTCTCTGTGTTTCATGCTCTTTACTGTTTCAGTGTGAGATCAGACTGGGAATACTCATTCCTCAAGAGGAAAAATTAATAAAAGCCCTCTGGCAGCCCTAACCGGTTTGGCTCAGTGGATAGAGTGTTGGCCTGTGGACTGAAGGGTCCCAGGTTTGATTCCGGTCAAGGGCATGTACCTTGGTTGTGGGCACATACCCAGTAGGGGGCGTGCAGGAGGCAGCTGATCGATGTTCCTCTCTCATCGATGTTTCTAACTCTCTATCCCTCTCCCTTCCTCCCTGTAAAATATCAATAAAAAAATTTTTTTTTTAAAAGAGCCCTCTGGCAATCTTGGGAAAATTAAAAAAAAAAATGAAAAGATGGCTTTTTTTTTTATTCCAAGAAAATTTATGAGGTGGCTTATATAACCTTATAGAAAAAAGTAAATTTGGAAAACAAAGAAATCGAAACCAGAAATCACTAACTAAAAAAATTGCCCCCTGAAAATAATACACAACATAAAGTACTTCTTTTATTCTGTCTTTATTGAGGTAAAATTGACAAATAAAAATTGTATATATTTAAGGTGTAGATGTGATAGTTTTATATATGTGTATTCCATCATATATACAGTATATATAGTATATATACACTAGAGGCCCGGTGCATGAAATTCGTGCACAGGGGGAGGGTGTGTGTCCCTCAGCCCAGCCTGCACCCTCTTCAATCTGGGACCCCTCAAGGGATGTCCAACTGGCCATTTAAGCTGGGACCAGGCCTAAATGGGCAGTCAGACATCCCTCTCACAATCCAGGACTGCTGGCTCCCAACCGCTTGCCTGCCTGCCTGCCAGCCTGATCACCCCCTAACTACTCCCCTGCCAGCATGATTGCCCCTAACTGCCCTCCCCTGAAGGCCTGGTCACCCCCAACTGCTCTCCCCTGCAGGCCTGGGTCCCCCCCCCCCAACTGCCCTCCCCTGCAGGCCCAGTCACCCCTAACTTCTCTCCCTTGCCAGCCTGGTCACCCATAACAGCTCTCCTCTGCTGGCCTGGTCACCCCTAACTGCCCTCCCCTGCAGGCCTGGTTCCCCTCAACTGCTCTCCCCTGCAGGTCTGGTCGCCCCCAACTGCCCTCCCCTGAAGGCCTGGTTGCCCCCAACTCCCCTCCCATGCAGGCCTGGGTTCCCCCCCCCAACTGTCCTCCCCTGCAGGCCTGATCACCCACAACTGCCCTCCCCTGCTGGCCATCTTGTGGTGGCCATCTTGTGTACACATGGGGACAGCCATCTTGTGTGTTGGAGTGATGGTCAATTTGCATATTACCTCTTTATTATATAAGATTAGCATAATCAAGCAAATTAACACATTCATTACCCTACATGGTTATCATTTAAGGGTGGGGGTTGGTTAGAACATTTAAGATCTACTCTCATAGCAAATTTTATGTATAAAAGAGAGTATTATCAACTATATTCACCATGCTGTAATTAGATTCCCAGAATATATTCATCTTATAACTGGAAGTTTGTACCTTTTGACAACATATTCCCATTTTCTTCACTTGCTAGCTTCTCATAACCAGGATTGTACTTTCTAGTTCTATACTTTAAAATTTTACATATAAGTAAATGATACAGTATTTGTCTTTCCCTGTCTGGCTTATTTCTCTTAGTATAATGTCCTCCAGGTTTATCCATGTTGTCATAAGTGGCAGGATTTCTTTTTTATGGCTGAATAATATTCCAACACACACACACACACACACACATATATATATATATATATATATATATATATATATATATATATATATGAATATATACATATATTCACTCATATATATGTGTGTGCATATACATATACATATGTACACATACACATATCTACACATATCCCATATAATAAAGAGATAATATGCAAATTGACCATCACTCCAACACACAAGATGGCTGCCCCAATGTGGTCAAAGATGGCTGCCCCCATGTGGACTCAAGATGGCTGGCAGGGGAGGGCAGTTGTGGGCAATCAGGCCAGCAAGGAAGGGCAGTTAGGGGTGACCAGGCCAGCAGAGGAGGGCAGTTGGGGGCAACCAGGCCTGCAGGGGAGAACAGCTGGGGGCACCCAGGCCTGCAGGGGAGGGCAGTTGGGGATGACCAGGCCTCCAGGGGAGGGCAGTTGGAGGCGACCAGGCTGACAAGGGAGGGCAGTTAGGCGTGATCAGGTTGGCCAGGGAGGGCAGTTAGGGGTGACCGGGCCAGCAGGGGAGGGCAGTTAGGGGCAATTGGGCCAGCAAGGGAGCAGTTAGTCGTTGATCAAGCTGGCAGGGGAGTGGTTAGGGGGTGATCAGGCTGGCAGGCAGAAGTGGTTAGGGGCAATCAGGCAGGCTGGCAGGCAGGCAGGCAGGCAAGCAGTTGGGAGTCAGCAGTCCTAGATTGTGAGAGGAATGTCCAACTGTGGGATCGGGCCTAAACAGGCAGTCGGACATCCCTTGAGGGGTCCCAGATTGGAGAGGGTGCAGGCTGGGCTGAGAGACACACACCCTCCCCCTGTGCATGAATTTCATGCACCGGGCCTCTAGTCATTTTATAATGTATTAATTTTCTGTGGACAAAGTTTCTAGTTGGTAATTTCTGGTTTTAATTTGTTATCCCAATTTTTTTCTATCAGGTTATATAAAACTAGAGGTCTGATGCACGAAATTCATGCAAGGGTAGGCCTTTGCAGCCCTGGCTGCCTTGTGGCCCCGTGACCCCGCCCTTTGCCCATTGGTTGTTCTGGAAGGTCATTCTGGAAGATTGTTCCACTCTCTGGTCTAATTAGCATATTAGCTCTTTATTATATAGGACTAGAGGCCCGGTGCACAAAATTCATGCATGGGGGAGGGGGTCCCCTCAGCCCAGCCTAAACCCTCTCCAGCATCCCTTTCACAATCCGGGGCCACTGGGGGAGGGGGTCCCCTCAGCCCAGCCTAAACCCTCTCCAGCATCCCTTTCACAATCCGGGGCCACTGGCTCCTAACTGCTCACCTGCCTGCCAGCCTGATCACCCCTAACCACCTCTGCATGCCAGCCCAGTTGCCCCTAACGGCCCCCCCACCAGCCTGGTCGCCCCTTAGTGCCCCCCCATGCTGGCCTGGTCGCCCCCAACTGCCCCCCCTGCTGGCCAAGTTGCCCCTTCATGCCCCCCTCTGCTGGCCTGGTCGCCCCTCACTGGCCCCCCGCCAGCCTGGTTGCCTCCAACTGTCCCCCCTGCCAGCCTGGTCGCCCCATGCAGCCTGCTGTTCAATCATCTGGTCATCCCTTGCTAATCCCCCTACCAGCCTCGTTGCCCCATGCAGCCTGCTGGTCAGTCGTTTGGTCGTCCCTCACTAACCCCCTGCTGGCCTGGTCGCCCCACACAACCTGCTGTTTGGTTGTTACTGTGAGGGCGTCATGACCAATTTGCATATTACCCTTTATTAGTATAGATAACATAAAAACTTCAATTTTCTGGGATCACAAATGCCACCTTTCCATTCCTGCCTTCTTTTTTACTTTCCTGGGATTGCCAGAGGGCTTTTATTAATTTTTCCTCTTGAGTGTTTGTTCTAGTCTGACCTCACACTTAAATATTAAAAGGCATGAAACACAGAGACTATCCTATGTAATAAATTAATCTCCTTTTATCTGACTTCTATAACTCATCCTATCTAATAAAGGAGTAATATGCAAATTGACCATCACTCCAACACACAAGATGGCTGCCCCCATGTGGTCAAAGATGGTTGCCCCCATGTGAACACAAGATGGCTGCCACAAGATGGCCGGCAGAGGAGGGCAGTTGAGGGCAATCAGGCCAGCGGGGAGGGCAGTTGGGGGTGACCAGGCCTGCAGGAAAGGGCAGTTGGGGGCAATCGGGCCAGTAGGGGAGCAGTTAGGCATCGATCAGGCTGGCAGGGGAGTGGTTAGGGGGTGATCAGGCTGGCAGGCAGAAGCAGTTAGGGACAATCAGGCAGGCAGGCAGGCGAGCAGTTGGGAGCCAGCAGTCCTGGATTGTGAGAGGGATGTCCGACTGCCCGTTTAGGCCCGATCCTTGAGGGGTCCCAGATTGGAGAGGGTGCAGGCTGGGCTGAGGAACACCCCCCCCCATGCATGAATTTCATGCACCGGGCCTCTAGTATTTATGTTAAACAGGAAGAATATGTGGAAAAGTCAACTTTGACAAAAATAGTAATATACTCAGCCCTAACCAGTTTGGCTCAGTGGATAGAGCGTCTGCCTGCGGACTCAAGGGTCCCAGGTTCGATTCCGGTCAAGGACATGTACCTTGGTTGTGGGCACATCCCCAGTAGGGAGTGTGCAGGAGGCAGCTGATCGATGTTTCTCTCTCATCGATGTTTCTAACTCTCTCTCCCTCTCCCTTCCTATCTGTAAAAAATCAATAAAATATATTTAAAAATATATATACTCAGTCTTAATGCTCAATAATGAAGAAGTAGCTTCCAGTATATGACTGTGGGATAGACCATCCGATCCCTATCTCACTTTGAAAATTGCTCCCTCTTGTGCACCTTTATGTCTACAGGAGCAGCCAAGTTAATGTTTTACCCTTGCATTAACTGGGTATTGGGTATTGATCTGGATCTTACCATCTTACCCAAGTTGAGCCAGTGAGACCCTACCCTAAGATTTTGCAACTTGGATTTGGAATTTGATCATATCATATACTCCAAGTGTCAACTTCCTTCTCGATTTATTTTTGCCTATGTCTGTATATAATGGGATTTTCTCATATTTCTCTCCTTTGTCAACACAGCCATTACACACAGGCCTCACTGTGGTCTACTTTAACATTCCCAGCTCCTCCGTAAGAAAACTTCACATCACTGATGGTCACCCCTGTCTTCTAGAACATAGTCATCTTAATAGCTTACTGCTCACTGTGCACTGTTACCAACAAAAAGTTTACTTAGGTTTAGGACACATTTCCTGTACCACTCATTTATTAATTCCACGAAGTATCATACCATTACAAGAGGTTGAACAGCTATAACAGTTGTTACAGAAGGATTAGAGTAACTAAAGGAAATTGCAACATAAAAACGGAGACCACTAAACCTAATTATTAATGTAACATCTACCAAAGTGTTTTGCAACTTCATGTGGAGCAGATGTCCAGGCCATTAACCTTACCAAGGCGATTGTCCAAAAGTATGAATAACTTGATTGTGTTACAGATGACTCCTTTTTTGTCAAACATTTTGTTATGTTAAATGTGTTTAAATATGTCTTGTTTAATTGTAAGTACTAGTGTACCTCTTGACTCACACACAAGGAAGGGGTGTAGACAATGGCAAAAGAAGGTGAGGGGTAGCTCCTCAGACTTGCAGAAACCCATGCTGGGTCATTCACTCCATATATCTGGTGAAGTGTGAGATTGTTGTGCTTGTGGATCTCTGTGGGACCATGGAAGATGTGGGGATATTCCCTCTACCCTATACCTTGCTGCACTTTCTTGTTTCTTCTCTAGAAAGATATTCTTGAAGCTGAGTAGTTTTCTACGATGATATATTTGTTGACTGCCATCCTTTGTGGACAACATCTAAAAGAAAAGCAACCAACAAATGTAAAAAGTGTAGAGTAGTGTGGGGGCACCGAAACATATTTCCTTCTGCCCTTCTCAGTTCTCCTGGCTAGACTAATAATCAAATTAACATGAGACAGTTGAACAGGAGAAAATAATGAGATTTATTATGTATTTATGCATGGGTGTTCCACAAGAATATGGGGCCCTGGGACAGATTAGGCAGTTAAGGTTTACATGCCATCTTGAGCTAAGGAGAAAGGGGTGCGGAGCTGTGGTTTGTGACTGCACATGGCAGAAAGGCAATTCACGTGGAGCTGGAAAAGCAAATGTTTGGTAAATAAATGTCTGCTGGGCTACGTTTTTTTTAACTACGGGATATAGAGAAGACTGTTATCAAACAAGCCTTGCCTGTTCCTCCCTGTCTATCACACCCAGTTTCTATTTAAATATAGGAATTCATGTATGGGTGGGGTCAGGCCAGTGTGGGGAGACAATTTGGTTGAACTACTGGTCGAGGGGACAATTTGCATATTATCCTTTTATTATATAGGACTAGTGGCCTGGTGCACGAAATTTGTGCATGGGGGCAGGGCAAGTTCCTCAGCCTGGCCTGCACCCTCTCCAATCTGGGATCCCTTGGGGGATGTCTGACTGCCGGTTTAGGCCCGATCCCAGACATCCCTGTCACAATCTGGGACTGCTGGCTCCTAACCGCTTCTGCCTGCCAGCCTAATCACCCCCTAACTGCTCCCCTGCTGGCCTGATTGACATCTAACTGCTCCCCTGCCGGCCTGATCTCCCTCAACTGCCCTCCCCTGCTGGCCCAATTGCCCCCAACTGCCCTCCCCTGCCAGCCCGATCGCCCCCAACTGCCCTCCCCTGCCAGCCCGATCGCCCCCAACTGCCCTCCCCTGCCGGCCTGATCACCCACAACTGCCCTCCTCTGCCACGATCCGCCTCCTCCGCTGGGACCCGCCTCATCCACGCGAGGCAGTGGAGATGCCAGGACCAGCCTCCTCCATGCTGTGCAGAGCCACAGGACCCCCAGGCCTCACCATGCAGAGTGGCCGCTGGGCCCTGCCTCCACTGTGCGCGTGGCCATCTTGTGGCGGCCATCTTTGTGGCAGCCATCTGTGACAACATCATGCACGAGGGCCACCTAGGCTTTTATCAGTATGGATAGCTTCCTTCCTGGAGCAGATCCCCTATCTTAATTCTTTTAAGCAGTTAGGGGGGAGGTCAAAGAGTCTTTCTGAGTCTTTTATTTCTTGGCAATAACCAGCTTAAAAGAATACCTCAAAAGGCATATTTTGGGTTAGCAAACTCTGCTTCTCCTCAGTAGCCACTCGTAGATGTCCATTATCCCTAACCTCATGCCCTTCTCTTCAGGTCTATTCCTCTCTGTGACATTCCGTATGCCTTTTGGGAAACTATGCCTATAATGACAGGAAACTATTTTGTTTTAAGATGCATTAGACTTCTCACTTCAGTGTGTTTTCACAGGTCTCAGATATTCAGTCTGAAATAACAACCGAGGGGTTTTAAAATTCTTTACACCAAAAGTTGTCCTAGAACTAGTCTGATTATTCTTCCTATTTCTAGCAGGTAGCAGTAGAAATACACACATACATACACACACACACACACACACACACACACACACACACACACACTTCCAGAATATAAATATCAATCCTTATAAACAGTATAATCTCAACCAATAAGGCAGAGAATAAATATTTTCTTTTTTAAAATTTTAGTTTTATTGATTTCAGAGAGGAGGGAGAGGGAGACAGAGAGATAGAAACATCAATGATGAGAGATAATTTTTGATTGGCTGGCTCCTGCACACCCCTACTAGGATCAAGCTCATAACCTGGGCATTGACCCTGATCAGGAATCAAACTTTGACCTCCTGGTTCATGGGTCAATGCTCAACCACCGATCCACACCAGCCCGGCTAAAGATAAATATTTTCTTTACCAGCCACAGTTTTTACAAGGCTAGCAATCCTACAATGAAATGTTTAGTATTCTTATTGTGCAGATCAGAGCGAATTCCTTTCTTTCATCCTCAACTTACACTTTCAATCGAACCCCACCAAACTTCTAGAACTGAAAAATAAACTCATTTAGCCCAGCTGATGTGGTTTAGCATTGAGCACCAGTGGATGGAGACATGAAGGGAGGATCATGCCCCGGACCAGTGGGAACAGAACATAACCAACTGGGGATATCTCTATGTGGAACATCAGCAAATGTGTTACCCTTGGTGCAGAGGAAAGCCAGGCCCAGTCCAAAGAGAAGAACCCAATGTTTCAGTCACTTCTCTGAAACTAAAACCTTATACAAGAGAAACCTTAGAGTTTACCCCTAAAGCATAACTTTCCAGAAGAAGAGATAGAATCAAGTAGTAGTTGGTTACAAAACAGAAAGCTTAATAGTTGGTTTCTGGTTTTTATTTATCTTCTTTCCCATTTGCCTTCACCATTCACCATTTTATAAGAATTAACTGTAATAATCAGTTTTCTGAAAGTTAATAGTCATCCGCTACTTCCTTCCCTCATCCGGCCTTTCCTGGGATTTCCCAAGCACTCTTTCTTATTCACTGAGGATGGTTAACACAAACATAGAGTTTGGTGAAAACATTCCTAAGCCATTTCCCATTCACACCCAAAGCAGCAAAACCACATGGAATCTCCCCATTTTAAAAATACAAACTTGTACTTACCTATGATATATGTACAATAAACAGGAGATAGGACAGCAAAGGTCAACCTTGTAAACATAACCGAAAGGCTGTGTTTCAACATCTTAATTCAATAGTGGTGAGTTCCTTGGAGCTCAAGGTTTTACACTGGACAACTTTCCCTGCTTTTCCAAAGACATCTGAACTCCTCTGTTTACCTCTTTTATTTATTTATTTTGTCATTTATTTTTCTCTACCACTTTTCTTTTTAACTTCGATCCCTGGACTTCATTTTTCTATATCAGCAGTTTGAATACCATGCTTCTTCTCTGCTCCCAGGTATTTGGGGTGGTGGCAAGTAGAGTGAAAAGATCTGATTTTTTATATGGGACAGTAGTAATAGGGAAAATGGTAGTACATGGCATTATTCCCCTGTTGTTAAATGGGCATATGGGGAACCAGACTGCTCTCTGAGTGAGGAGGTATGTATTCTCCTCCTGCGTCTGCTACTGACCAACTGTGTGGCCTCTAGAAAAGGGTACAATATCTCTCTGCATCAGAGAATCGTACACATTGTCAGCTGGAATAACCACCAAGCTCTAATTTTGTAATTGAGACCCAGAAGTTCATGCACTAGACAAAGGGAGAATGAATTTGTTCAGAAATACTTAGAGCTAAGAGAATATGACTTTTTAAAAACCAAATTAGTGTTCTTCTAGAAACAATCTATTGCCTGAAATTAGAGTGGGTATGAAAGCCAGTCCTTCCAGGTATAGAATGGGGGATACATGCACTGCTTTAAAAGGAGTTTTTTGGGTAAAATAGGAATTTTGGGGGGTGAAATAGGCAGGTTTAGGAAATTTAAAAATTAAGGGGTCCATGGAAAAAAACACAAGGCTACAGAGTTGCAAAAGGGTGCATTTCCATAAGACAAGGGATCAGCGAATAGCAAAAGGTACACATTCACAAACTAAAGGGAAGGAGGAAGAAAGCCCAGAAGGAATAGGAAACAATAAGGAAGGAGGGGAGGAGAGCCGCAAGTGTCCCTTCTGAGGTTCAACCTTTGAGCTCAAGAGTTGCTATAGTGACCAAATCCGAAAAGGATAGTGACCAATCAGAGGGAATATCAAGGCACAAAGGTCTGCAGCCTTTATAAACTGTGGAAAAGGGACTATTTCCCCCTCCCCATGTGGGAGTCTGTGTTGTGAGATTCTTTCTCATTCCCTACGTGGGAGACTGTACTTGTTCTTCAGTAAATTTCCACCTTTACTATGCCATCTTCCGTCTATGGTTTCACTCTTCCACGCCAACAGACAAAGAGCCTGGGAAAAGCTGTCCTGCCCAGGGGAACACAGCACATTCCAGTCCAGAATTCCTGTTTCAGCTGCATGCAGTGACAGACACAAGGAAAGAACTTAATTTTCTCATATGTTGAATTTTAACTAGAAAATTAACATTTGAGTAAAATCTAAAGTTGGTGAGAAATTCTAGATTTTTAGTATCCATGAGAAAACTGAATCACCAATGCAAATATCATAGATTTAATAATTAGAATAAAATGGCAAATGAATCATTAAAGGAAATAGATCAAGAACAAGTCCAGCCACTGTGGAAGCCAGTATGGAGTTTCCTCAAAAAATTAAAAATAAAACTCCCATTTGACCCAGTAATCCCACTTCTAGGAATATATCCCAAGAAATCAGAAACACCAATCAGAAAGGATATATGCACCCCTATGTTCATAGCAGCACAATTTACAATAGCTAAGATTTGGAAACAACATAAGTGCCCACCAGCAGATGAGTGGATTAGAAAACTGTGGTACATGTACACAATGGAATACTAAGCTGCTATAAAGAAGGAACTTTTACCATTTGCAACAGCATGGATGGACCTGGAGAGCATTATGCTAAGTGAAATAAACCAGTCAGAGAAAGATGAATATCACATGATCTCACTCATTTGTGGAATATAATGAACAACATAAACTGATGAACGAAAATAGATCCAGAGACAGAGAAACACCAAACAGACCATCAAACCTCAGAGGAAAGGCAGGGGAGGAAGGACTGAGGGTAAGAGATCAACCAAAGGACTTGTATGCATGCATAATAGCATAACCAATGGACACAGACACTGGGGCAGTGGGGACTTGTCCTGGTGGGTGGGAGTGGCCCGGGAAGGTCCATGGGGGAAAGAGGAGACATATGTAATACTTTAAACAAACAAACAAACAAATAAATAAATTTATAAAAATTAAAATAAAATAAATTAATTTTAAAAAAGAACAAGTCCAAGGTGATACTGAATTTTGATAAGCAGAAGCATAAAACTGTCAACCAAACCAGAAGTAATGATCACAGAAGTAATTTAGAAACTGGATCCGAAGTTTACAGATCCAAAGAGAAAGGTAAAATCTACATTTGCTGAGCATTTACCAGGTGTTAAGTAGGAGCCACATGCTAACCTGACAAGCTCAGGGGAGGCCTGCGTGGCAGTCTTGCAAACTCAGAGACCTAAAGTAACCACAAAGGATGGTCTGAAAATTAAATATTTAACTACAAACAGGTTATAGTGGGTAGTCATGTCTTAGGCCGATATTTTCCCTGACAAAGATCAACTTAGATCTTTACTGAGTCCATTTGCCTTTTTGCCTTAAGATAACATATCTGTGAGATGTCTGGGTAACTTGTAACTTCCCTTTTTCTGGAGCCCCTGGGGCACAACCAAATGTGGTGGGCGCCAGGACTGATATCACAGATTCCTTCATTATCATGTTAATTGTTCCTGCACTCACCTAAGTATGTGTCCATCATTTTACTTTTTATCCAATCCCGGGGGTTTCCCACCATTATGCTTTATCCCACCTTCTTAATCCATCACCAATGAATTTCATGTAACCCACCTATGTCCCTCCTTTGATTGCAATGTATAAATACAAATGTAACCCGCCATTCTCCGGAGCATTATCTCAATTCATTGAGGTTCTGCTTCCTGGCATATGTCGACAGTTTGGCTCAAATAAATTCACAAAATTCTTCACAGGTTTCAATGGTTTTTTTACGTTAACATTACGTTTCCTCATTTAAAATTCAAAGCAACCTAGAGGTACATATTGTTAATCTCATTTTACAAATGAGAAACCTATAGTTCAGAGAGGTAAAGTGATTTGACTA
This sequence comes from Plecotus auritus, assembly GCF_963455305.1. NCBI lineage: Eukaryota > Metazoa > Chordata > Mammalia > Chiroptera > Vespertilionidae > Plecotus > Plecotus auritus. Next base: position 110,027,857 of record NC_137774.1, on the reverse strand, counting down.
ACATTAGGGCTAATTTATGGTAGAGCCATTGTTCAAATTCAGATTAATCTGTTTGACTCAAAAACCTGTGAGTGTCACTGTATCTCACTTTTCCACTTGCCTGTGTCATGGTTTAAAGCCAGAGGAAGGTGTAGAAACAAAATACTGGTACCTTCCATACCTCCTGCAGCATACAGTGACTTTTCACATTTTATCACTCAATTGATACTTGGAATATTTATCTTTTAAAATGTCTCCCTAATTTGTCTATGTCTTTATAAAAACATATCATCTTCTGGATAATAATAAGTATGTTAATTCATATTGATGATAATGATTGTATCTAGAGCTTTGATTGACAAGTAATGATAGCTACTTACCCCCTGCCCCACCAATGAAAGATAAAAATTATCCATATAATTGGAGTTAATATACAAAAAGTGCCTAGCATCTAATAGCTAATAAATGGCAACTTTTATTATTAATCCTATCTAATAAAAGAGTAATATGCAAATTAACCATCACTCCGCTACACCCACCAGCCACGCCCACCAGCCAATCAGGAGCGAATATGCAAATAAACCCAACCAAGATGGCTACCGCCACAGAGAGCAGGAGGAGGCATGGGTTTCCCCGGCAATGGAGGAAGCCAAGCTTTCCGCCTGCCCTTGCCGGCCTAGGCCTCCACTCAAGGCTACAAAGTTTCAATGATAGAAGATACATAAACCCAAACAGAAATGGCGGCAGCCACGGAGCTGGAAAGAGCAGGAGGCTAGGGTTGCCCCTGGCGATGGAGGAAGCCAAGCTTTCCACACACCCTGGCTGGCCCAGGCCTCTGCTTAAGGCTACAAAGTTTCAATTATAGAAGATACATAAATCCCCCAAAAAATGGCTGCCGCCATGGAGCAAGCAGAAGGCTTGGCTCTACTCCAGGCTACAAAGTTTCAATTATAGAAGATAAATAAACCCCAGATACCAGGGCCTCTGCTTGGGTCACCAGGGGCCTTGGCCAGCCTGCAAACCACCACAGGCCCCTCAACCAGGCTGCCCCACACCCCAAGGGGACCCCCATCCTGATCCGGGACACCCTTCAGGGCAAACCAGCTGGCCCCCACCCATACACCAGGCCTCTATCCTATCTAATAAAAGAGTAATATGCAGACTGACCATCACTCCAACACACAAGATGGCCAGCAAGGGAGGGTAGTTGGGAGGGACCAGTCCTGCAAGGGAGGGCAGTTGGGCGTGATCAAGTCTGCAGAGGAGGGAAGTTGGGGGCGACCAGGACTGCAGGGAAAGGCAGTTGAGAGGGACTCAGGCCTGCAGGGGAGAGCAGTTGGGGGGAACCAGGCCTGCAGGGGAGGGCAGTTAGGGGTGACCATGCCTGCAGGCGAGGGCAGTTGGGGGGGACCCAGGCCTGCAGGGGAGAGCAGTTGGGGGGGACAAGGCCTGCAGGGAAGGGCAGTTAGGAGTGACCAGGACTGCAGGGGAGGACAGTTAGGCATCAATCAGGATGGCAGGGGAGTGGTTAGGGGGTGATCAGGCTGGCAGGCAGAAGTGGTTAGGGGCAATCAGGAAGGCAGGCAGGCAAGCAGTTGGGAGCCAGCAGTCCTGGATTGTGAGAGGAATGTTCGACTGCCCGTTTAGCCCGATCCCACCGGGATCGGGCCTAAACGGGCAGTCGGAAATCCCTCAAGGGGTCCCAGATTGGAGAGGGTGCAGGCTGGGCTGAGGGACAACCCCTCCCCCACCCCGTTCACAAATTTCGTGCACCGGGCCTCTAGTATCTTATAATTAACTATCACCAACAATATTATATCCAACTTGCAAGTGAAGAAGACCATTTTTTCATTGTCAATAGTATCTACTAAATATGAGTGATTATTTGACCAACTCATGGTGAGTCCTTCCTCCTACTCGCTAAATATCTGAACCACTACTCAGTCATATGCACTCTTGGTAAAACTAGAAAAGTTGGCATTCATGCTACATGTCACTACCAGAACTAAAACGTAGAGATAAGGATTGAATCTTTATGGGTACTTTATTCAGATGGCCAGGGATCTGAGAAGATGGTGGGTTATGTACCCTAAAAAAATGTCTTAGGTCCCATCTCAAGCCAACCTTTATTAAGGAAAAGAAAATAGAGGCAAAGAGTTTGGAATTCAGGGAAAAGGTTAATCATATAAAAGCTGCAGTCTGGCCCAGCCAGCATGGCTCAGTAGTTGAGCATCAATCTATCACAAGGTAGGGTTCAATTCCTGGTCAGAGTACATGCCCAGGTTGTGGGCTTGATCCCCAGAGGGGGGCATGCAAGAGGCAGCCGATCAATAATTCTCTCTCATCCTCTCATCATTGATGTTTTTATCTCTCTCTCCCTCTCTTGTCCTCTCTGAAATCAATAAAAGTATGTATATTTTTAAAAAGCTGAAGTTCGGTGATTTTCTGAGCATCCCTTCATTTGCCAACCAGTGATCCTGTTTTCTGTCCTGGGCATTGGATATTCTCTCGCTGGAGGACAATGGCTCAGATACTGTGTTGATCACTTGCAGTCCTCCTGGGGCACAAAGGCCGAATTGCTTGTGGTCTCCTGGAGTCAGGACAGGTCCAGTCACACATTTCAGTTCCTAGCACAATAACTATCTACATGCATTAATTACCAAGCCTATTAACCATATAACTAAAGTGAAAAAATTTAACTTTTTGAGTTCTCCATCATTGGTACACCTTTTCTATTCTTAATTTACTTTTATTAAATTATTCTTAATTTACTTGTTTTTACAAATTTATCTCTTATCCTCTCAACTAAATAGCAATCTTGAGGGCAAAATCTTGTCTTGTGTCTTCTTGCACCTGGTTCAACCTTTTGAAGCACAAATATTGTAGAATGGGTGTGTCAGGAAGGAAGATTCTCTTCCTTTGAGATCTTTGCATGTTTGCTACAACACTCCCACTTCTCTGTTGAGCAGGGGTAACTTCAAGGCACCATAAAGGACAATAATTCAGGCACTAAATTAATACTGTTGTTCGGAATACCTTTGGATGATATTGTAGGCAATTAGACAGGCATGAGCAGAGTAGGAATGATGGGCCAGATGCAGAGGTTTTAGCAGGGTGAAGGGCTCCAGGTGCCTCACACTACCAGCCCTTGCACCACCACACCCTTAAGCATTAACCCCAGAGATGACATTTGGGCCTCAGCTGTGTTTCAGCTCCAGGCCCAGAAAAGAAGCACCAGGTGGAGCTATGCCTTGGCTGAACTCAGAGCAAGCGGCAATAACTAATGACCTCCTCCCCTGGAGCTGCCTTAAGCTGTGGAGACCGGCCCTGAGGAGACACACCTGGGAAAGCTGATAACTATTCTACTGAGATCCTCCTCTGAGACCTCAAATAAAAGCCCTCTGGATGGAGGACCCAGCCTGGCTCTCTCTGTGGAGCATACTTACTCCTTTCCCCCTTCTTTCCCTAGGGCGTTCTCTCTCTCTCTTTCTCTTCCTCTCCCTCTTTTCAGGAGCAAACTCATGCCTCTCCTTCCCTTTTTGTCGCTCAAGGCTCATATCTCCTCCTCTTCCCAAAGCCCCAAGGGCCTTCTTTTGACTCTGTAACTTGTTTCCTGAGCCCATTTCTTCCATGGCTCACCCCTTCTACCTCTGTGTCTTTCTAAGTAAACTTCCTCTTATAATTCAAGTCTAGGCTCTGAATTCTTCTCTTAGCCAGAACTCAAGAACTTAGTTTGCTGAACCGAGATCTAATGCCTGGTGCCATTCCCCCCATCCCCACCCACCCCATCAACAATATAAACTGGCTTTTTGCCAGGCAGGTCCCTGTAAGACTAGACAGGCCTTTGTCTGAAGCAGTGCTTTGTCCTGCCTTAAGCTACCTTTGAAAGAACAATTGTTCATTTCTATTCCTTATCTTTTGGAAGGTGGAAAAAGCAAGTGCCAAGATTTTTAGAAAACAAATAAACAAACAAGAATACGCAGCTTCCCAAGGAGCAAGAAAGAATATTCTTTATCTCAGACCTTTAGCATAACCTTGCTGAAAACACAGTACAGAGAAGGTTGGTTTAAATTGCGGAAGTAAGGCAGAGAGAAGTCAGAAACTTCTGGTCAGGGCATGTGCAGGAGGCAACCAGTCCATGTGTTTCTCACATATCAATTTTTCTCTCCACCCCCCTATCTCTCTCCTCCTCCCTCCCTTCCACTCTCTCTGAAAAGCAATGGAAAAAAGAAATTATCCTCTGGTGAGGATTAACAAAAACAAACAAAACAAGAAAAGAAAAAGAAACAGTTGAAAACCTAGAGAGACCCAAGCTGCAGTCTTTAAACCTTATCCTTTGTCTAATGGCAAAACCCCACACATCAGTACTCCCACTCAGTTTCTTCCCTATTGAGATGAGGGAGGCAATTGCACACAGGAGACCAGACAGAGAAGAAAGCTGCATCTGATTAGAATGAACATTGCCAGGGACTTGCTAATATGGGTTTCACTTTATGACCCAACATTTTTTTCAAAAATGTAATGGGGTGGGGGAGGAAACCGCATGTTTTTAAAAATTGAAATAGTTTAGAGATAAAACACAAATGCTAGTGTCTTTAACAGGCAACAGCAACTTTTTTTCCTCTAAAGTCAAACACCATCCCCAGATATGCTTTTGTGGGAATGTTACCTCAACTTTATTAAAAAATAAGAACCAGTTTAAATATTGACACTGGACTAGCCCAGTGTGTATTTTCAAATCCACATTCTTTATCTGAAGCACTGCATCAGGAACCCACATGACCCTGCATGTTTTCCAGTTCACAGTACATGGAACCAGTTTCTCTTTTTAATCTTAATTTGCTCAGAGCAGCCATATGCAGCAGCCATTGACACCCAAACTTTGGGAGGAACCTTTTCCTACAAGGCCTGTCACAGCTGTCCAATGTTTATCCTAAATGAGCATCATGCTGTCATGCTCTATGGATGCGGGAGAAAAGGCAAGAAAATCAAAGCACCTGGTACAGGTTTCATGAGATCTATTCATGTTCACTGTGCTCCAAACCTGCCACTGAATGCCATCAGTACACTTTGTGCATGTTGGGCAGCTGGTGGCCTAGGAGAGGGTCTCAATTTGAAGAACTGTTGTTGGATGACCCAGAGGTTGAGGTGATAGCAGCTTCAGCAGGGCTACTAGTGGTGACTGACTTTTGGATGTGAGGCCAGCTGCTGGACATTGACATGGTCCTCCTCTTGGTAGGCCAAGCATTCTCAAATAAATGCTTTAGGTGTTACTACTGGCGTTGGCAGAAACTGCACTTCAGTAGCTTTAAGAATGGTATTTTCTTGTAGAATGTCTTGCTGGAGACCTGCTATGGCCAAAAGGCTTCCTTCCATAAAGACACTGGTAGAAGATCATACCCACTGACCAGAGGTCAACTTTTAGATCTTTGATGGTTCTTTCTCAACCACAAAACACTCTGGTGGTAAATACCAGTAAGTACCTGCACCTTGTGATGTTAGATCCATGCCGTTCACTGAACTGTAACTATCATCATTCATGATCTTGGAAAGTCCAAAATCTGTGATTTTTATCTCTCTATACGCTCTACCATTTACTAAAAGAATATTACCTGGTTTGATGTCATAGTGTCTGATGGGAGTTTTTATTTCATTTTATTTATTTAAAACACTCACAATCTACATGATAATGGCTCGGGCCTCTTTCTCCGACATTAATTTGTACTGTTTCAGGTAGAGGTCCAGATCATTTCTGTCACAGTATTCCAATACTGTACAAAACAAGTCAATGTCCAGTGAAAAGTAATTATACAGTTTAACTATTCTAGAATAATCTAGGTCTTTGTGAATCTGGTATTCCCTACATAGTTTGTGATAATTCTCATCTCTCCAGTTTTTATTCAACTAGTGAATTTTCATAGCTACATATATTTCTTCTGTTAGATCAAATGCCTTGTAAAAGTCACTGAAACATCCTCTACCCAAAAGATGTACCAACAAATATCTGTCATTTCACATTGGATGATCCTTAAATTGTGAATTATCTTCAATATGGTTTTGGGTGGTTTTTTTTTTTTTAGATCCATGATATATAGATTTCTAACCCTTTCTAGCCGTGCATGGATCTCTGCTTCCCCCTTTATAAGAGGATCACCTAATCTGAGTTTGAAGATTTCTGCTTGTTCATGGTGTTCTGCTAATGTTAACATTTCATTTTCAGCTCCCTTGGTTTTGCTTTCCACTGTTTCTGCTCTTTGGTTACTGGAGGGGCCTGTCCCAAGACAGGAGGTTTCTGCTTTGCTAACATTTTCCATTGTCTTTCTATCTCTTCCTCTGTAAATTTATACTACCTATTGCTTGATAAGGTTCTGAAAAGCATAACCCTCTGTCCATTGTTCAGTAAAAGAAGCCCCATGTTAGACAGTGGTAGCATGGCCCAATGTCAAGCTGTCTTGCATGCTCTGATCTCTACATGCAATCTTCTCTTGTTTCTTCTTTTCGAGGAGTTTCTTGCTCATTGTCACACATCCATTTAATCATTCTTTGTATTTCTCTAGAATTTTTTTTTTTTTTTTTTTTTTTTTTTTTTTGCTATTCATCAATCTGTGGTCTCAGATTACAATTTGCTCTTAACAAATCATCTGTTCTCCCCTCCTTCTTCTCTAAGTCAGAATTCTTACTGTTTCCTAATGCAGGTATTTTTTTCTTGTGAGCAGACTGGGTCTGTCTCTGCTGGGTGGACATCTGTTTCTGGAGCTGCAGGAATGCTCTGTTACCAGATCCTGTAGAAGAGGGACTGTTTTGCTGAGCTGAAACCAAAGTGAAGCAGAGGCCAACCACCCTCCGTGTCAGCTGCTCTGTGTTGGAGCCAAGGTTTTGCTAGCACCACTGACACCAAGGTTGGCAGAGCAGACAGCTCCTCCGGTACCTCCTTTGCAGCGCTGCCATCTAAACCATAGAGGGGCTCTTCTACTCTCCTGGTAAGGGATCGGATAAGGAATGGTGCTGTGAGGATCATGCAACTGGGGGAACACTTCTGCCAGGGCCGGCTCCTGGCCCACTTCTCCCAGCAAACTTAAAGTAACCACTAATTTTATGTTCCCTAGCAGTGTCTCTCCCTTGGCTAGTTTCATATGGTTCTGATTTTCTTTTCTGGTTCACTGGCCATCCTGTTATTTCTTAGAAACCTCTCCTGAGTGTCTTAACCCCCTTTCACACCCCCTCCTGGGGAAGCTGCTATGGGGCCAGGCTGCACAAGAGGGCAGGGGTGGGGAGAGGTCTTAGACCAGCCTTCTGGCACCTAAAAGGACGAAACCTTGCTGTTTTAAAATGTTTATTCCACTGAATATTCTTTCATTTCCTGGAAAATATTCCACTCTTTACATCAGAGGACAGGAGATAGGACAATGAGTTGTGAATGCACATCTCTGTGTTGTGACATTTCTGCTCATGACCTTCTGCCAACCTTGGCCTTTAGAACTTACTGGGGCTTCCAGATGGCTTCACATGTTAACTCAAGTGCATTCCCCTTCCTGGGTTAAGCCTTGTAGATGGTGAGTCATTTGAATATGCACTGGAGGCTTATGCTATACTTCCAGATGGGTCTGCAAGTTCCTGATGATGACAGGGTGCTCCACCTGACAGATCACGGGGACCCCATCCTTGTGTATCTTCAGTATCAGCTGAATAGTCACAGGGAACAGGTCTGACCACTCTTCCGCCTCGGATTTACTTTTGAGCTCCTTGTTCCCTTTGAACCATCGGATAGTCTGGCTGGTTTGCTGGCCATGGCAGTGCAATTGACTTTAGTCTCCTCACCTTCCACGCATCTAATCTGGATATCAACCATCAGATTACATGGTGGGATGAGTACTGTGGTTGTGGTATAACTTTCTGGGGGAACTGGATAGGTTAGTGTAGAGTTGGCAAAAGTATTGAGACATTTGTCAATGACACTTTGAGTTCACTGCTAGAAAACTTCAGCAACTGAAACCTACTCTCCTTCAAAGGCCTGAAGTCCCTGAAATAAATGGTCTGCCTGCTAGGATTCAGTAGCTGATGGTTGCAACTTCTCCCTCAATAACTGCCATGTCTTTTGTAAATAAATTCTGTCCATCACCAGGCTAAACGTGGCTTCTGTAAAACCCTCGTGGTAGGACTTTCATTCAGCTAGATTTCAGGCATTTCCAAAAGATGGTTGTGAAAGCTTGCAATTTTTTATAAGAAGAATACTCAGATCATTTTAAACCAGTTTTCTTAAACATTCCTTATTAGAAATGAATTATGTTTCAGGTTCATAATGTGTGTTTTTTTTAATTAACAAAAACTGTAGGTGTGCAGGCATGCTGGAATATTGTGTGCATTACTGTTACCAGGTACAGCATTTTGCATCTAAAATTAAAACAAACCTTAAAATCTCTACCTCATCAGTAAAGAATTCAATTATTAAAGTACTAGAGGCCCAGTGCATGAAATTCGTGCACGGGCGGGGTGGTGTCCCTCAGGCCAGCCTGCACCCTCTCCAATCTGGGACCCCTCGAGGGATATCTGACTGCCTGTTTAGGCCCGATCCCGACATCCCTCTCACAATCCAGGACTCATCTGCCACGCCTGCATGATTGCCCCTAACTGCTTCTGCCTGCCAGCCTGATCACTCCCTAACCACTCCCCTGCCAGCCTGATTGATGCCTAACTGCTCTCCTGCCGGCCTGATCACCCCTAACTGCCCTCCCCTGCTGGCCCAGTCACCCCTAACTGTCCTCCCCTGCAGGCCTGGTTGCCCCAACTGCCCTCCCCTGCCGGCCCAGTCACCCCTAACTGTCCTCCCCTGCAGGCCTGGTCCCCCCCAACTGCCCTCCCCTGCTGGCCTGGTCACCCACAACTGCCCTCCCCTTCTGGCCATCTTGTGTCCACATGGGAGCAGCCATCTTTGACCACATGGGTGTGGCCATCTTGTGTGTTGGAGTAACGGTCAATTAGCATATTACCTCTTTATTATATAGGACTAGGGGCCTGGTGCAAGAAATTCATGCACTGGGGGTGGGGGGTCCCTCAGCCCAACCTGCCCCCTCTCACATACTGGGAGCCCTCAGGGGATATCCTGGCCTCCCATGTGGGAGACGACTGGGCCGATCAGGGGAAGGCACCAGCCCCATCACCCCGCTGCTGCAGCCACTGCCAGTCACCACAGCCACCAAGGTGTTTTCATCAACACGGACTCCAGTCCCTTCACCATGAAAAAATGACAACTTTCTTTAGGCATTTTCAAGATGTGTCTTTCATAGGATATGACATTTCTTTCTTTCCTTTTTTTTTTTTTATCCTCACCTGAGGATATGTTTCCATTGACTTTTAGAGAATGTGGAAGAGAAAGGGAAAGGGAAAGACAGAGAGAAACATCAAAGTGAGAGGAACACTTCGATTGGTTGCCTCCTGCATGAGCCCTGACCTGGGCCCCAGCCAGGGAGGAGCCTGCAACCTAGGTACATGCCCTTGATCAGGATTGAACCCAGACCCTGAGGTCGGCAGGCCGAGGCATTAACCACTGAGCCAAACTGGCCAGGGCAGGATATGACATTTCTTAGCCCTCCAGCAGTGGACCTTCATTTTTTTCTCCAGAAGTGTGGTGGAAAAACCCTAGATCACCTTTTTGGATTCTTATTACCCAAGTTACCAAGAATATTACCAGTGGCATTCAGGAAGCTTAGCCAATGAGCAGTCAGAAAAGGTGTTTCCTCTGTAGTTCACACCAATCGCTGGCTGGGCCCTGCCCAGGCCTAAAGCCTCTGGCCGAAGCTTTAGGCCTGGGCAGGGGACTCCCAGCTCCCTCTGATCACCAGCTCCACCCCTGCCCCCTCAGCTCTGATCACATGCTTGGCCCTGCCCAGGAGCCCCCTGGCTCAGGCCCTTCCCAGGCTGCTCAGGGCCCACACGGGGCCTACCTCAGAGTGACCTGGGTGCCAGAATGTTCCCGGGATCCAGGCACTGGGAGCCTATGTATGCAAATTAACCGCCATCTTTGTTGAGTTAATTTGCATATTCACTCTGATTGGCTATGGGCGTAGCAGAGGTATGGTCAAATTACATGTTTGTCTATTATTAGGTAAGATATTAGTACAGAAAACAACTTTCTCTTCAGACACCATGGCCTTTGATGGTGTTGCAAATTAGTAAATTAGCTAAGAGTTAATGCATACAATTCTGCAAATTTTCTTCATTAATTTTAGTGTCTGCCTTAATCACTTTCCAAAAACCTGACAAAGAGTAATAATTTATGGGTACTTAGAAGAGGCTGGTGGATATATATTGTATTGTAAGTCCCCAGATGTTTGGGGAAACTTCTCTTGGACCCCATCTCAGTAGTTCCAGAGACAGGCTTTTATCCTACATCCCCACCAACCACTTGAGCTAAGTTAGGTCCATCAGAGTCCTATGGCTATTACAAATCAGAACTAAAGAAAGCATATTTTCCTTTTTGGTAATAAATTGTTGTGTGGCTGATGGCCACAATTTCAGATACAAAGGAAAGGCCATCCAAGAGTGATTTCAACTCAGAGAAACATAGTCAGATGAGAGAAACTTTTGAGCCCCAAGACAATTTCTATCATTCCCATGGTTCATGTAAATCAGCCAACAAATTGCTCTATTTTTATTTTGGACTAAGCTAATTTGAGTTGGGTTTAGCCACTGCAGCCAAAAGAGTGGAAACTGTTCCAAGAAAATGCCTTAAATCATACTGACAACTTACTTGATGACATGACTTGAATCTTTTGTATATTTTTATTATTATTCATACCCAGTGAAGGACCCAGCATATAGCATTCCTTTATAAAATATTCTGGTTTATTTTCACTAAAAAGAATGACTCTAATCATTGGAGGCCACAAGGCAGATTCATGCAGACTTGGAGGGAGATGAGATATTCTTGGTCAAGGGAAGATAATGTGTTCTTCAATTCATTCTGCACAGTTTTAGGCACAGTCCTGGCCTTAGTTACAGAATGTCAGACCTCAGTAAATACTGTCTCAAATCATTGTCTTGTAAATTAAAAGTTTCTGAAGTGTTACTAAATTGGCATAAATCTTCCTTTTCTTCTTATTAAACTTGGGTAATGTCACAATGACCTTACTAATTTGAGTACAGCTACTTAGTACTTATTTAAAGACTTGGGAGATGTGGTAAATAAATATGGTTGTTGTATGATTTCTGTAAGTAGGAATACATAGTCTGCTGAACTAATGACCAGGGAATCATCTCACAAGACCAAATCCTGAAGAGGTCAGTGACTGCTGGCCAAAGATGTGTTTACAGAGGCCATTTATGAACAAGATTTAACTCCAGATCAACATCCTTAGGACCTGACCTTTATTCTTTTTCCTCATTTCAAAGGCTTGTATCTAGCACTTGGCTTCTTGCCTCCTTACCGAGGCATACTGATTTTCCAAAAGATAAATATTAATATAGCCTAGCAAACACAAATGCTTTGCAGAATGCAGAGAGCTGAGAGTTAGACATTATTAGTTTGTAAATTTGATGAGAGCTTCCAGAAGAACTGCTTTAAAAGACATAGTCCCAAACTCATAAAACTTAAGAACAGACAGAGGAGATAATAGTATATCAGCGAATAGGAAAAAAAGTATAGAAGTGTATTGGTGGAAAAGAAGAGATGGGAGAGTATGTTGATAGGCAAAAGAATATTCTGTACAGTCATGCATTGCATAATGACGTTTCCATCAACATGGACCACATATATGATGGTGGTCCCATAAAATTATAATGGTGCTGAAAAATTCCTATCCTAGTCACATCATAGCCATTATAACTTCATAGCACAAAAATTGCTCATTTGTTTGTGGTGATGCTGGTGCAAACAAACCTACTTCCTACTAGTTGTATAAAAGTATAGCACATACAACTATGTACAGTAACCTAGAAATTGATAATGATAATAAACAACTATGTTACTGGCTTATGTATTTACTACACTATATTTTTTATCATTACTTTAAAGTGTACTCTGTCTACTTATAAAAAAAAAGTTTGTTTCCAAATTTACTGGGAACTCATACAACTTAACAAAAGGAGATAAACAATCCAATCAAAAAGTGGGCAGAGGACCTAAATAGACACTTTTCAAAAGAGGACCTACAGAAGGCCAACAGACATGAAAACATGCTCAAAGTCACTAATCATCTGAGAGATGCAAATCAAAACAACAATGAAGTACCATCTCACACCTGTCAGAATGGCTATCATCAACGAACAACAAGTGCTAGCGAGGATGTGGAGAAAAAAGAACCCTTGTGCACTGCTGGTGGGAATGCAGACTGCTGCAGCCACTGTGGAAAACAGCATGGCGTTTCCTCAAAAAATTAAAAATGGCACTCCCATTTGACCCAGTAATCCCACTTATAGGAATATATCCTAAGAAAGCAGAAACACCAATCAGAAAGGATATATGCACCCCTATGTTCATAGCAGGACAATTTACAATAGCTAAGATTTGGAAACAGCCTAAGTGCCCATCAGCAGATGAGTGGATTAAAAATGGTACAATGGAATACTACACTGTTGTAAAAAAAATAAAAAGAACTCTTACTAGTTGCAACAGCATGGATGGACCTGGAGATCATTATGCTAAGTGAAATAAGCCATTCAGAGAAAGATACGTAAATATCACATGATCTCACTTGTTTGTGGAATATAATAAACAACATAAATTGATGAACAAAAATAGAACTGGAGACATAGAGGCATCGAACAAACGGTCTAACCTAAGAGGGAAGGCGGGGAGTGGGCGTGGGGGGGGGGGAAAGGGAGTGAGAGATCAACCAAAGGATTTGTATATGCATATGAGCATAACCAATGGATACAGACGTAGGATGAGTGAGAGCATGTGCTGAGGGGTTGGGAGCAGCTGGGGACAGGTCAATGAGGGGTGGGGGGAAGAAGACTTATGTAATACTTTAAACAATAAAGAATTTAAATTAAAAAAAAAGTTTGCTGTAAACAATATGCCATGTTACACTGGCAGCAACCTCATACATCTCATGCTTACCATGTCTCTTTGATAGTATCATTTTATCTTATGCGTGATTTAATCTCATGTTATTTTATACATTTAGTGTAGACTAAGTGAATAGTGTTTATTAAGTCTACAGTAGTATGTAGTAATATGTTGGGCCTTCTTATTCACTCACTACTCACTCACGGACTCACCCAGAGCCAATCCCAGTCCTGTAAGCTTCATTTATGGTAAGTGCCCTGCACAGGTGGTCCATTTTTTATTTTTTATAGCATAATTTTACTCTACCTTTTCTACATTTAGGTAATTACAAATATATTTCATTGTGTAAAAGTATCCACAGTGTTCAGTACATTAACGTGCTGTACGGGTTAATAACCTAGGAACAAGAGGTGTAACATATACCCTAGGTATGTAGTAGGCTATACCATCTAGGTTTGTGTAAATGCAATCTGTGATTTTCACACAATGATGAAATCATCTATTGCCATTATTATGATTGTACAATAATAGCAGCAATAATTTTTAAGCAATTAGTGCATGGAAAATGCTCTATATATCTCAACAACTTTACAATATACTTATGTAGAATTGCCCCCACGAACAGGGAAGAATGCTGAGGGTTGATAAGGTTAAATGATTTGCCAGAGGCTATGTAATTAGTAAGTGGCAAAGCTGGGGTTCAGTTAGTCAGCGTTTTAATTGCTCTTATTCCCTATCCTTGGAGAAAACTGCTGCATTCCCTTTCCCTGCCCCTCTAGGTGCCTATGTTCCACTTCAGATCTATCTAATTCAGAGACTAGGTACTTTCTATTCATCAAATTCTAAGTTTTCCAAATAAGCATAGGTCCCTTCTACTCTGTCTACAGATACATCTCATCAAAATAGAAAGAAAATGGGTTAAAAAAAAGAATTTGAGGCATTGGTTTATTCTTTGTTCTTCATACTCTCATCCCACTATACACATCCATAAGTACTAGTATATACAAATACATTGTCATATCCTTCGCATTTAAAGTGGCAAGACAGCCAAAACCGGTTTGGCTCAGTGGATAGAGCGTCAGCCTGCGGACTGAAGGGTCCTGGGTTCGATTCCGGTCAAGGGCATGTACCTTGGTTGCAGGCACATCCCCAGTAGGAGGTGTGCAGGAGGCAGCTGATCGATGTTTCTCTCTCATCGATGTTTCTGGCTCTCTATCTCTCTCCCTTCCTCTCTGTGAAATATCAATAAAATATATTTTTAAAAAAAATTTATAAAGTGGCAAGACAACTATTTACCTAGGGAAACATTTACAGATGGAACAGCTCATTCAGCAACAGTTACAGGTCTCTCGGTGAGAGCACAGTCAATGACTTGGGACTTCAGACCAGTGATCCTTCAAGGTCAAAAGTTTAGCTCCAATAGAATATGAAGGACTACACTATAGTTAGCCTGCTGCCCTCCTTGACAAATGCCACTCCTAACAGGTGTCCATCCCCCCATTGTCTAAGAGAACTAACTGGTATCCATCATCCCAGCGCCTAAGACAGTACAAATAGAAGGTGCCTAATAAAAAGGTGGAGAATAAATTGAAAGATTCAAGATTTACGTAAGCTTTTCTTGAGCCCATGCTATAAAGTGCCAACAGGAAACAAACGACCTGCTCCAAGAATTTAAATGAAGAGAGCTTATTGCCAGACACATATGCACCAGCAATTTTTACCAGTGGGAATCTGCTATATCTTATAGGCCTGAGGGCAAGGAGAGGATGACATTACTAGAGCTAGTAAGAGTTGGAGCCAAGAAAGGCTCCATAGTACAAGATGTATTTTACTATATCTCCATCCACTGTACAAGACATATTTCACCTATATCTCCATCCACAGTCCAAGATGTATCTTACCTATATCTCCATCCACAGTCTAAGATGTATCTTACCTATATCTCCATCCACAGTCCAAGAGTATCGTACCTATATCTCCAACCACAGTCCAAGAGTATCGTACCTATATCTCCATCCACAGTCCAAGATGTATCTTACCTATATCTCCATCCACAGTCCAAGATGTATCTTACCTATATCTCCATCCACAGTACAAGATGTATCTTACCTATATCTCCATCCACAGTACAAGATGTATCTTACCTATATCTCCATCCACAGTACAAGATGTATCTTACCTATATCTCCATCCACAGTACAAGATGTATCATACCTATATCTCCATCCACAGTCCAAGATGTATCTTACCTATATCTCCATCCACAGTCCAAGAGTATCATACCAATATCTCCATCCACAGTACAAGAGTATCATACCTATATCTCCATCCACAGTACAAGATGTATCTTACCTATATCTCCATCCACAGTACAAGATGTATCGTACCTATATCTCCATCCACAGTCCAAGATGTATCTTACCTATATCTCCATCCACAGTACAAGATGTATCGTACCTATATCCCCCATCATTCAAACCTGAGAAGAAGCCAGAGAGTAAAGAAGTCTAGTGATGCCATCCATAGGGGTCAGGTTTGCAGAGCTCAGAGCAGAGAAGAAACAGACTGGATCTAGGGAAATCAATGCTGGGGACCCATGTTTTCAGTGGGAGGTAGGTCTTGTTTTATTACCTAGTGCATAGGAAGTAGAACAAAATATATTTTCATAAAATAATAAAATTTCAGACTTTTATTCTCAGGTTGAGGATGCCTAACTTTTCTTCTACTTTTCCCATATAAATAATTGACAAAACTATGTACTTAAAGATAATAAATATAAGCCAGAGAGAACATAGGACCACTTTTGCTCACTTTTATTACTTTCCCCTTTGCAAAAGACAGTTTCCCTTCTAAAGGAAAATAGTGTATAATGTAAAAAGGAATTTGCAATGAGAAAGAAGTTTCTAGTCAAAAAGAATGTTTTAAAAAATGTAGGCAGTTAGCAGCATGATATGATTCTAATGGCATAAAAATCTCCCCGATCATCCTGTTACTTAGCTGATATTCCTCCCATCTATTCCCTCTTTAACGTCCTTTTAACCACAACTGAATAATGATAATGTAGGGACCCAACAGAAAAGAATATTTGAACAGAGTGGGATTTTGACCGAGTCTATTTTGATAAGATAGGAGGCCAGGTAAGTATTCCCAAGAGAAAATGTCTAGGTATATCATGTAGAGAGAACTGTCTGAATTAGACTGCACCCCAGGGCTTGTCCTCTCTTCCTTTGGTCTCCCTCAACTGACCTGCCAAGATAATGCATCGTAGTCACCATGCACCTTCCCTGCCTTAACACCCTCAACTAAGTCCTTACCAAGGGCAATGTTGTTGCCTCAAGATGATTCCTGTTCATGACATCTGAAAATTCATGTTTTTTAAATCTGAAAAATTTTTGTCTCTAGAAGGCACATACACTCTTCCCTACGTAAAGATGATATA
This sequence comes from Plecotus auritus, assembly GCF_963455305.1. Taxonomy (NCBI): domain Eukaryota; kingdom Metazoa; phylum Chordata; class Mammalia; order Chiroptera; family Vespertilionidae; genus Plecotus; species Plecotus auritus. Next base: position 110,011,433 of record NC_137774.1, on the reverse strand, counting down.
CTGACAGTAGGTTCCAATGGCTAGACCAAGACAAAGCCCAAACTCCTGTAGTAAACAAGGAGTGGGACAGCACACTCAGGTAACAGGCCTGGGACAAGTAGCTCAGAGTGACCACAGCAACTGTCCTGATTCTCCATATCCTTGGGATGGTTTCCTTGAGAAGCATGTGCGCATAAAGTGGGGAGGTTGCCAGACTTCCTCCAATTCACTTTTTACCTATGGTTTATACCAGTGATGGTGATGAGAGAGGCCAAAACATAGTTGAGCTGTCTCCTATCCACGCTCTTGTCTGCCCGGCACAAGAATGATCATACCCAAACTGAACACACTTTAGATGTGTCAAACCAGTAACTAGAAAGGTACAGTTACTTCTTTATTTCAAGTCACTCTGCCTCTGTTTATAAAACTTCAGATTTCATTACCTTTTGTCAAACTGTAAATTCATATTGACTTTCCTTCAACCCAACCAAATCCTCAAAGTTCAACAACAGTTGTTCTTAATCCTGGAGATAAGTGTATTTGTTGAATAGGGATTAAGGCTTTACATATCTCTGTTATATTTTAGAAAAGAAGAAAAGGAAGATAATTACTCAATAAGAAATGGGAAAAGAAAGACACTAGAGGAAAATAAGTGTGCAACACAATACAATATCCTTTCATTCAGGTTCAAAAATAACTTTTATTCACCCTGACTCATAAATATCTTTACAATAAGGGAAATGAGTAAAGCCTTATTAGATATAATTTCTAGAGCCAATGTTTACTTTGGCTACTGTCCAATCAGTCAATGTAGAAATCTGAAAGTAAAACTGGAAAATTCTTCAGAGAGAAGAAACTAAAAGATCAAAATACATAGTCTATTCAATAAAACCTAGACATACTCTCCTGGTTTATCACAGATACAAAAGAAGGAGTCCCCTAAAGGTATTGGAGAAGAGAAACTTTAGAGGATGTATAATTATTTTTAAATATTCAAATGTTGTTATGTGACAGAAAATATAGACTTAGTCTACACAGCTGCAGAGGCAGAATGATGAACAAGTAAATTTTTCCTGGAACACAAGACAGAATTTCTTAACATTTCAAACTATTCAAAATGTAGTTGGTGCCCTACTAATACTGAATTCTCCATCTCTGGAAGTGTGGAGCAGAACTTGGATATGAAGACTCAGGTAGCAAAGATTCCTATACTATATGGAAGCTTATGAAATGATATTTAAACCTCCCACCCCCAAAAAACTGAGTCTCAAGAATAATCTACTCAGATTTGCAGGTTTTAGGGGTTGTGTCTTTATTTAAGACTTTTTAAAAGAGAATTTTTAGATTTACAGCAAAATTGTGAGGAAGGCATCCTACCCCTATACATGCATAGCCTCCTAATTATCAACATCCCCCACCAGAATGATAATTTGTTAAACTAATGAACCTATATTGACATATCATAATCACCCAGAAAAGTCTACTTTAGGGTTCACCTTTGGTGTTGTGCACTTTATGAGTTTGGACAAATGTAGAATGACATGCATCCATCATTTTATGATATTATACAGATTAAATAAAAATTGCCTGTGCTCTGTTTATTGATTCCCTTTGCCCCACCCCAACTCCCGGTAACCACTGATCTTTTCACTGTGTCCATAGCTTTGCCTTTCCTACAATGTTAGATAGTTGGAATGATACAGTATGTAACCTTTTCAGATTGACTTCTTTCACTTAATAATATTTATTTAAAGTTCCCTCATGTCTTAGCATGACTTGACACCTCACTCTCTTTCAGTGTTGAATAATATTCCATTGCCTGGATGTACCACAGTTTATCCATTCACCTACTGAAGAACATCTTGGTTGCTTCCAAGTTTGGGTAGTTATAAAGTTACTGTAAACACCAGGAAATAGGTTTTCATGTGAACATAAGTTTTAAACTCCTTTGGGTAAATATCAAATCACGTGACTGCTGGATTACACAGTAAGAGTGTTCAGATTTGTAAGAAACCACCAAACTTGTCTTCCAAAGTGGCTGTACCATTTTGTATTCCCACCAGCAACAAATGGAACTTCCTGTTATACCTCATCCTCACCAACATTTGGTATTGTCAGTGTTCTGGATTTTGGCCATTCTAATAGGTGTATATTGGTATCTCATCATTGTTTTAATTTGCATTTTGCTGATAACATATGATGTGGAGCATCTTTTCCTATGCTTACTTGCCATCTGTACATCTTCTTTGTTACGGTATATGTTAAGATCTTTGGCTCATTTTTTAATTAGGTTGTTTGTTTTTGCTTGTTGGGGTTTACAAAAGTATATTTTAGTAGAAAATATTTTTACACCTTAATCAGAGCATCCAACTTACCTGGTATTTGTCCATTCTAATTGTTAAAATATGGAGAAAAGTTACTCAGGCCAAAATCTTGATGTCACTGCCAAATCTGTTTTTTAATCTCATACCCCAGATCCAATCAAATAGCAAATTCTATTGACTCCATCATCAAAATAAATCCAGTATCTGTCCACTTCACAACTGTCAATTATTTTAACCTTCATCCAAGTCACTACCATCTCTTATTTGGCTTGTGTAAAGAAAGAGACTTTGGGATTGGTCTCCCTTCATCCCACCTTGCTCCCATATTGAATATTCAACATGACAGCCAGAGAAAGCATTCCAAATAAATACTGTGTTATTCCTTTCTTGGACCAAAGCTTTTCCACACAACAGCATCTGGCACACATTTAAGCACTCAAAAATTTGCTGATTAAATCTTTTTATAGGCTTCCCAGGAGATTCTAGGAAATTTTTTTAAAAAATACTGATCTATGAAAAGAAATGGTTGCTTAATGTAAAGAAATCTGGGGTTAAGTAGACTGATTACTCTGTTAAGATATTAAAGGTTTACAAATATTTGAGCATCATCATACAAAAAAATGTATAAAATATAACTCTTATCAAGTCTTCTATAAAACATTTTCTCTGGTTTTAGTTCATACTATTGTTTGTCTTATAAAGTAATATAAATTTTCTTTTTTTAATATTTCTTCTCTCTCTAAAAACGTTTTTTAATACTGGGAAGGAACATATATCCATTTACAAAACTGAAGACCCAGGGGACTGAGGAAAGATTTGAATACTTAGAAATCCTAGGGAAGGGGAATCCAAAGGTGAATAATTTGTTTATAAAGGAAAATTTAGGGTAAATCCACACCACCAGAATCTAGAAGGCAGATTTAATTAAGTTGTTGTGTCAATGATAAATATACTGAAGTTGGTAATTGCACTGTGGTTATTTAGGGTAATATTTGTATTTATTTATTTTTAAAATACCTTTTCATTGACTTTTTAGAGAAAGGGAAGAGAGAGGGACAGAGAAACATCAATGAGAGAGACATTGATCAGCTGCCTCCTAAATGCCCCCTACTAGGGATTGAGAGAGCCCACAACCCAGGTATGTGCCTTGATTGGGAATCGAACTGGCAACCTCTCGGTGCATGGGACAATGTTCAATTAACTGAGCCGCACAGGTGAGGGCTATAGGATAATGTTTTTAATCAGAGTAAATACTCACTGAAGTATTTAAAAATAAATGGCCTTGATTTTTAAGTATTGTGTATGTGTGTGTAATATCACACAACTATAGCTAATTCAAACAGGCACAGAACCAGACAGGTCTGATGCCCATGAGCTGCAGCAGGAGTTGGAACAATAAGCAGAATGTTTGGCACACGCAGCATGTCCAGTGAGCAAAAGAAGACACAGAATATTTTTGTATTATCTGACATAGATAATCCTGCTTGACTCTAAGTATTCACTTACTCTTTGTTTCTTAGAAATTGAAGTATGCATCTTGATTGAACACTTGACAGCATATATTTCCAATCCTTCCTTGCATGCCCCATGGAAACTAACTAGATTTATTTAAGAGCACAAAAAAGTATTCTTTCTGGAGACCACTGGAAATACAAAAGCATTGTAGAAGATTCTGGACTGATACCTAAGAGTTATTATTTTTAATGTGACCCCTTTTTTAAATTTCTTGAGTGAAGACTGAAGAAATTTAGTTTGTACTATAATAATTAAAAATAAAATGATCAAACTCTTGGATGTGACAGATTTCTTTCATATCATCTGAGATAGATATTTCTAATAGACTCTGAACATTTCTTCTCCCTTTATTCCTTAGTAATTGAAGAGTGGATCTCAGTTAAACAGTTGATAAAATATATCTATACATATTTATATATAAAATATATCTATATATATTTCCAATCCTCCCTTGAAGATAGATTTAGTCATGTAACTAACATTTGGCCAATAAAATGAAAGTGGAAATGTGTGTGAGACTTCTAGGGTCTCCTTAACAGAATATTAATATGAAGGCTAGTGCTTCAGCCGCCATCTGGAGCCATAAGCAGCATGTCAAGAAAGGCCAGCGTAGCAAGATTGAAAGAACCAAGGTTTCTGATTAACATGGTACTACTCTACTAGTCCTGTACTCCTTGCATCCAGACTTCCAGAGAAATAAACTCCTGGTTATTTAGGATTTTCTGTTATTTGCAACTAAATCTAACCTTTATTGATACAGGTTCTTCACCATCACTAAATATGGAACACTTATTTTTCACAATCACAAGGTTTTCAATTTCTAAAGTAGAATAGTTTGATTCCTTCCTCAGAGAAGTGTAACAATAGCCTGGCCTCCACTCACAAATATTTGCAAGGGTCTGTCTGGGTATTAATAATGATTAGAGTCCATGGCTATTTTTCTCCAAGTGCCCATGTTGGCATGAATGGTAAATACTAAGAAAAGAATTATCAGACTTGCTGTAAACTGTGGTACTATCCACCAGAATAAGTAGTGTCGCATTTCCGGTTTCATTCATGTGGGAAAATCAGATGCCTTGGAATTGTAGTGTCAGCCTAATGAGACAGCAGCCACCACCTGGAAAAACAGGATTGGGGGGACCTGACTGGAAATGAGGATTTCAACTGAAGGTCTGCAGCATGCTTTTTCTGGTTGCCCCAAGATCCCAGTTTCCCCAGAGAGGTTATATCTGGGTGAACACCTAAATTTGTTTTGTATTTTAATAGTCATAAAATAAATAAGGGAAGTCAGAGAGTCTAACCATTCTTTCTGAATCACCTCTATCTAAATGTCATTGGTGATGATATTATAATTCAATATTTGAGTTAAGGTAAAACACTGTAAATCTTACCTATCAGGTTATGACTCGGTGTAGGGAAATTTGAATAAACCTGTGGTAACACAGCAGAAAATAAATTTATAATACTGCCAAGGCAGACTGCTGGGAATTAAAACGCATTGTTCTTAGAAAAAAAAATTCATTTATCAATTAAGGGTGACTAAGAGATCTTCCTGAATAGAAACTGAAGCCATGGTTGATACAATTTCCTTTCATTTTGTTTCCTGTATTCCCTAGTTAATGTCTCACATAGGAATATTGATGGCCAAGTCAGAAAACGAATGGAGGGTTTTAAGAAGGCTCAGCACCTAATCATGCTCCTGACCTGGCTCTGTTTCTCCAATTTCCTTCCCAAATCCCTCACTTTCGCTGGAATCTGGAACTGCTCCTGAGTTTTGTCTTGGGGGGTGCTGCATTGCTCCAGACCTTCCCATTTGGCATAGCTACTCACCAGTACTCGGCACCATGTGAGTTCTACCCATGCAAGAGGGCCTTCTTCAACAAAGAAATAAAAGGTAATTCCAATAATATACTTAGGAGGAGGTGAATCCATCTTAAGAAACTAATTTGGACCCTAGTCAATTTGGCTCAATGGATAGAGTGTCGGCTTGTGGACTGAAGGGTCCTGGGGTTTGATTTTGGTCAAGGGCACATACCACGGTTGAAGGCTTCTGGCCCTGGTCATGCACATGGGGGAGGCAACGCATTGATGTATCTCTCTCACATTGGTGTTTCTCTCTGTCTCTCCCACTCCATTTCATTCTCTCTAAAAATCAATGGAAAAAAAATACCCTTGGGTGAGAATTAAAAAAAAAAAAAGAAATAAAGAAAAAAAGAAAAGGAACTCATTTTGTCCTCTGTGTCCATTTATATGTTAGCACAACCCTGTAATTCAAGTATTTTTCCCTCATATCCTTCAATGGTCAAATCAGTCCTCATCAGATCCAAGTTTCCTGGAATTACAATTAGTCCTGCGATTCATTAAATTATTGATTAGTTTTTTCTTAAATACTAACACTCAGATTTAGGACCTATGATATCTCCCCCAAATCACAATTTTGATTAATTCCAAAGTGGTGATTTTTGAACATATCTAAAGGGAAAGGATAGTGGAGTTATCGGGCCAAAGTTCTTTACATTCAGAGAGATAAGTATACATTTTAAAACTTTATAATAAACTTTTAAAAATAAGATTTAAATATTAAACAACGATATTTTTAAAATGCAAGTTAAAATATGTTTTTTTAATGTTTTAGTACGGAAAGAATTTCACCTTTAAGATTTTTGACCTACTTATCTTGATGTTCTCTTTGGTTCTTTAGAACTTTGGACTGTTCGCATAAACAGTCTACCATGACTTTGGTTCTGGTGGCAGCACTTCAGTAGTTGCTATGGTTCCTGAGAGTGTCATTATTCCAGTGCTGCCTCAATGTCCTTTGTAATCTTATTAATTCAAAACCAAGCTTATTAAGGATTTGAAGTGCTGGTATTACAAAACCAGTTTGCCATATCCAGATTCATTATCTCCACTCAGACTAGGTGATTGACATGGAAACAAAGAAACTGACTACTCAAAGTCTTTCTCATTATCATCCTCTAGAGCAGCCCTGTCTCAGTCAAAATGGAATAATTGAAACTTTGGTAAAAATACAGAAACCAATTTCTTTGCATTTCAGTAAGAACCAAATCATATGGGTGATTGAGAAAACCTGTTCTGCTGATCTGGAGAGCAGTGTAGACATCCTCTTTACTGACTTCCCTGACTCCTTTTACAGTTTTCCATGGCTGAGGTTTTTCTACACTCACAAATTTGAGCCATTATAATCTACATTTACTTACTTTCCATATATATATAAAGTACTAATTTCTTCCAATGCATACACCTCTTACAGAGCCATATTATGGAGTTTTCCTCACTAAGATTCCCTTGTTCCCTAGCAACAGACTCTCCAGAAGTCTGGCTGTCCATTAAAAGTAGTTCTTGATAATTATGTTTCAGACAGTCTCTGGTTTAAGAGAGGCAGAAAAATTTACATGAGTACTTTGCTCATCTCATTTATACCTAAGTTGATTGACAGTAACTGTACCTGATGACAACTATCCCTTTCTCATTAAAGCTTCAAGAGGCAGAGTTCCATTATTCTCTAATAGAGATATATTAAGATAACAGGCATTTTAAAATGATCACGATAAAGCATGGAATGTTAAGATAAAAGAACTTGCTTGTATTTATCCTAAACTCTAGTTATATCTTACATTTTATCTTGAGGAAATAAAATGTCCTAGCCCATGTTTTCTCAACTATTTCTTAATAGTTTATTAAGTTCATGTGTTCAGAGTTGAAGGAAGAGTTGTAAATGCCAGTGGCCAAAAAAAAGAAAAAAGAACCCTTAGTTTTCTGAGACAGGCTTGTAAGTCCCCATAGGTTGCTGGGGACCTAACTCCTCACCATTTCTTCACTATAAAGCGTGAACCAAGTGATAACTAGAACAGAGGCCAAGTGTGAGTTTTAATTTATTCTCTCCTTTGTTACTTGCAAATTTGAATTGGAAGGTGTAGTGTGGATCTGTAGTCAACGTGGAGACCTCCTGCTACTTTCTCTCAAGTCTAGGTCTTGGGAACCACACGTAGGAAGAAGTGAAACTACAGAGCATCTTGAGCATATTCAGATGTGAAGACTCAAAGGAGATATGGATTCTATCCTGTCTCAATCCAGGAATAAAGAAAGAAATCTATCAGGCTGGACCATGATTTTCAACACAGTAACTCCTTCCAAAGGGAATCAGGCTCCTGTGCTCTTCTTGACAGAGAGTGGTGAAGAGAGGAGAGAGAGGGAACTGAAGCATTTCACCAATACTGCCCCCTCTTGGGCATTGAGGTGGTAATTTTCTCACATCTATGGACATGTGAAATATGGAGCACTGAACCATTTTCCCTAATAAAAGAAGAACAAAGTAGAGTGTCACAAGCCAAGGAGTTAAGAGTGGAATATCAAGTAGTTTTTGATTCAAACTATGAGGAACATGGGGACACCAAAGGTCAATTCTGTTAGATGTTGGCAGCAGCCTATTGACTTCAAAAAAGGTTGTAAATGGGTGGCCATTGCTAAATCTGGGCAGAAGTCTTGGTGGTGGTGTTTTGAGGGGTTGTTTTCCCCCCCAAACAGAGTATAATTTATTTTGCTGTGGTTGTTGTTGTTTGAATTTGAATTGTTTGGGCATATTTCTCCACTGCTTCAGTCACCATCACTTCCTATTCGCTATACCAGGCCCATTCCACTAATACACAGGGTATCCCTAAAAAAGTGTATACATACTTAAACAGCTGATAGCTCAATTTTGATAATGAAATGTATTTTAATAAATAATGCCTTTATAATTATTCCAAGTGTGTGTATACATTTTGGGGACATCCTATGTGTCCTTAAAGTTTTCTGTAGGTATTTGAGTTGGTAACCTTTTGCCTTTAAAAATGCACACTGCTATGACAGAAACTTTTAGTCATTCATGCAATAAAATTTGTTCACTAATTAACCAAAAGTTCTATTCTCAATGTATTAGATTTAATCTTAATAATATCATAACTCATGTGTGGGTTCCATTTTATGTGGGTGGACAACTTATTTCATTTAAGGAAGGCCTAAGCTGGTCTTTCTTCTGAGAAAAATGATACTCAGTAACCCACTGTCCATTATCAATGCTATGAAATAATGCTGACAAATAATTTACAAAGAATGATTATTGCTCCCTTCGTGTTATTGCAAAGGAAAAGCCAGTTATTTGAGACTTAAATATCACCTTTGTCATGAAATGCCATTATTTACACAGGATGTGCTATTCAAACCCTACTTTCAACAAAAATTTAATGCAATGGCTACTATGTTTGGGTTACTGTGTTCAGTGATAGGTAATTTTTATAGATTTTATTCTTTTAACTGCAGGTATTTCTCCGTGTCAACCCAATTTAAAATGAAAGTGTTGTTCACTCTACTAATTAATATGCAAAAATTATAAGTGATGATTACACAATAGCAAAAGCATAATTATTCTAGGCATCATACTAACTCACTTCTCTAATTTTGATCCTGATTACTCTCTTATTAGTAATAAAAAGGAAGAAATTACACTAAAAATGCCCTGTAAGTCGGGGAGAGAAACATCTTAACCACAAAATGTAAGTACAAAATCCCACACAAAATTATTTGAATAATGTACAGCATAACAACTATAGTTAATAGTACTGTATTGCATACTTAAAGGCTACTAAGAGGGTAGATCTCAAAAGATTTCACAGGAAAAAAAATTATAAATATGCATGGTGATGGGTGTTAACTAGACTTATTGCAGTGGTGATTTTACTATACAAATATTAAATCATTATGTTGCACACCTGAAACCACTACTGTCTAATGTCATGTCAATTATATTTCAATTTTAAGAATTAATAAATTAGCCCTGGCCAGTGTGGCTCAGTTTGCTCATCATCATCCCGTACACCAAAAGGTCTCCAGTTCAATTCCCAGTCAGAGCACATGCCTCGATTGTGGGTTTAATAATAGAGCAATAGTTCTTCATTTCTCCTGTCCTGCCTGCTTCTTTTCTCCTGCTACTAAAACCTTACTCTGTCTCTTCTTACACATGCAGAACTGGACCCAAGGCGGCAAGGTTTGAGCAATTTCTAACCAGCTGTCTATATAAGAGAACTGATCTGAGTGTCCAGGGTCTTTTGTGACTATATTCCGTCCTGACCAATCCTTTATCTAAGGAGCCTTCCAAGGGCCAGCCAACCCTGAAGGCTGGCCATTCTAATTCACAAAATTTCCTCAGTGTTTTGGGGTTCATTTTAATATCATAGTCTCCATTGAAACCACTTTTAAATTTTTTCAACATGCAATTGAGAACAGTGGGTTTACTTTGTCCCAACCCCATGATGATCAGTGGCAAGAGACAGACAAGGGAGGGGGTGACCTGTTTTCACAGATCCTCACTCAGATGCCCGCCTGGCTGCGTCCCTTGGGAGCTTAGATTTGTCTTAGCTAAGGTGCACCTGTATAAACCCCGGGCTTGGTCACCTCCACATGGGGGTGAGTCACCGTTATGCCATATGACAAATCACGGAATTGCAGGTTGGGGCCCACTCGGACTCCGTAACCAAGGTCGTGGAGCCACACAAAGGATAGGAGAGGGCAGGCCCTCTTCCTCCACACTCACACACTTTCACCAGACATTCACTCAGAGTTTTAAAAAAGAGTCCACCCAATTCCTGACTAATTTACCTGATGAAGTCCTATGACTTCCGGGGAGGTGATCAAGCTTCCCCTTCCACTTACTTGGAGTGGGCCTGACTGACTGGGGCCCCTATGTTACCGATTCTGTCATCAGGTCCAGAAGTGTCTGCCCACTTTCTCCAGATGCCAGCTGGGTCCTAGGCTGAGGTCTGGGAGTGCCAGGAGTCCCCTGGTTCAATTCTGCTAAAATCAGCAGGGCGCATCTTCTGAAGGCCTATCCCGTGCCCCCGGGTCCCAAGCCCTATCCCCTCACCGGAGGCCAAAAAAGCCAAGTGCGGTTGGGTTCCCGGTCTCAGGGAACCAGTTGTTGCAGAAAACCAAAGAAAAACCAAGCAATGCTTCAAAGAAGAGGAGGGACACTGTTTAATATGCTGGCGGACTCAGGGAATAGCTTTCCAAATCTGAGTGAAGAAACATGCATGGGGCTTTCCTTTATATCTCCCTGTGGTCTTTGTCCCACAAATATGGATTATGCTTCAGGTCCTTTTCATGGGCCTTGCAAGAAGGCCCCCAGGTGTTGGGGGTCTCCAGGCCATATCTGATGGTCTGGCCTGGCGCTAGCGTTAATTACCCTCCCTCCGGGGCAGTGCACTGTTCACAGTTTTATGGCCTCTGCAACAGGTTCTGCAAGACTAGTATCTGGGAAGGAGGTAGTGACTTAATTATAGGTTATCAAGAATATACACTGAGCTTGCTGGCATGGATTCCAATTGCTATCCCCCAAATATCAGGGTTACATTGGAATTAGCCTTTTTTAGCCTTCTCATCCTGACCTCCCATATGTATCCCCACAACCCCATTCACAACAAATCTCATTATCTTATTGAATTCTCTTTAAATCCTTATCATTATCTGAATACATTTTATTACTTTATTTAGTTTTCTTATTTATCTTCAGTCTCTCCCAGTAGAATATGAAATCCATAAGGCAATGATCTCTAGTCTCAAAATCTATAACAATGTTGGGCTCATAGTAAGTGCTGAGGAAATACTGATTTGATGACCAAATGAATGGAAGAATTAACCACAATCAACTGTAATTAAAGATTGAACAATAATTATCTATTAATTATCATTATAAAATAATGTATGGAATTCAATTTTTAATATTATTGAATAAGTGAAAATTTCACATTTTAAATTTCAGAATTGAAATTTTAAAATTAAAGTTAAAAATTGCCCTTTCTCCATACTTTACACCAATCCTTTCCTTACAGTAAGCCATTATCTTATGTTTTCTCTTTTTGATTTTTATTTTGATTACCTTCTTAAATATAAATAATATTCTTATAACTGTACTTACTTATTTTTTTAACTTCTGGCAATATCTTTTGACTCTCTGCTAGAAAGGATTTGAAATCTCTTATAATGCTTCCTTTATTCCTGCCATTTGTTTTTACATATATTTGTAATTATTTTTCCTACTGATCACCTTCATAACTACATAATAAATAAAAGCCTTAATTTTCTATTGTTTTAATTTCAGAGAATAACTCCTAACTGTATTATGTAACATGATGAAAGTAGTATATTTATACCTCTTTCTATGTATAGCTTCTTCCCCTTAACACTTCCAAAATTCTGTCAACTATAATGTTTTTAATAGTGTTAGGTTTTCTAATATTTGCATTTTGTAATATAGTCATAACTATTTCTACTCCTTTATCATAGGTTGATTTGGGAAATCAAAAGCAAATAAACCACCTAAAGAATATTACAACAGTAACTTTACGCATTATTCACTGCAACACCAGACAATGTAATTGAATCTAAGAGAAGGATGAATGTGTCCTATTTCATGAAACCCTGTTCCACTTGAAAGGGAATATTTCACATAAAAAGCTCAAATGGATTATCATCTCTAGTTATACCTCATTAATCATGCCTTACTTTGATTTTTCCCATAGTTGGACCTTGGGTTTTTTTTATGGATTTTGTTTGCCTTTTTATTTTTCTTGACTGAAAAAAAAATGACTTCTCTTAAATCACATCACTAAGACATTCCAAAATGTTACACATACTATTTGTGGAAAACTTCAATATGTACAAACTTGACTACAAGAACTGTCAATATGAGATTTTTTTTCATACCTACTGATTTTTGTATTCCATATTTATTTGTTTCTGATTCCTTCTTTGTCTTGGAGAGTATTTCCACAAGGATGTTTTTTGAGATAAGAAGCATGGGATAAAAATTTTGAATGCATGCATGTTTGAAAGAACGATTTTGCTTTCACATTTGATTGAAAATTGCACTTATTATAGTGTTTTTTATTCAAAATAAGTTTTTGTCATAGCTTTGAGAGAATCCATTGTCTTTAAAGATCCAAGGGATGTGTCCACAGCCTGAAGAGATGTCTAATAGAAGCTTGACTCCTCTTCCTTTGTATGGGGACCTTTGTATTTTCGTTTGTTTCTTATGGAAGATTTTAGAATTTTCTCTTTATTCTTGTTTTCTAAAAGTGCATGAAAATGTGGTCAGGGGTGTGTTTTGTTGTAGTTGGTCATTTTGCCTTCCTTCCTCTTCTACACTCTGTGGTCTCTTTTATTAACCTTTATAGCACTCACCTTCCTTTAGCACTGGGAACTTTTCTGCTACTTCTTTGATAATATTATTTCCTGCTCTCATTTTGAAATAAAATTTTTTATTCTAAATATATTGTTTTGACCTTGTGTCTTCTAGATCGAGAGCTCTCAACATTGTCTCTGATTTTATCTTATTTCTATATGTTGTTGATCTTAAACAAATAGACGGTCTGATATTTCTCCAGAATATTGGTATTTGGGAGGAATAGGAAAGAATTGCACCTCAGGACTTGCAGTCTAATAGCAAACCACATACATGGCCAGAGAAACAGTGGAGAGGGACACTGTTTTATGGACTTGGGAGTAATTGTTGTAAATTAAGAATTACATTGGCTGAGCTATGACAGCCTCCCATCCAGGGGTCCTCAAACTACGGCCCGCGGGCCACATGCGGCCCGCCGAGGACATTTATCCGGCCCGCTGGGTGCCGCTGCCTGTCCTACTTAGCAGCCGACTCGTCCCGGGCCCGCAGTGCTCATAGGAATTTGTTCATAGTTTTTTTTTTAAACTATAGTCCGGCCCTCCAACGGTCTGAGGGACAGTGAACTGGCCCCCTGTTTAAAAAGTTTGAGGACCCCTGGAGCTGTTACTAAGCAAGGAGGAATCTTTTCTTCCTCTTGCTGAGGTAGTAAAATAGTATCACTTCCTGTCATAAATGCAAGGTACTGTCATTTTGTTGGGGTCAATAGTGTGTGTTAAGTGACACATTAATGAGAGTTTTCTCTTCCAGCCTCCTGACTCTATTTTAAATGAGGTTTCTATTTATTAATTTTCACATTTCCCACTTTTTGATCAAGATCTTTCTCCAAAAGCATTACTGATCAAGAGTCAGGATTTCTAGATTCAGTGGCCTTTTTTCCCTCCATGTGGGGAAGGACTTTTCCTGGTGTCCTGTCCCATGTCAGAGGGAAAGTGCACAGGTATGAAACCTATCGTAGTCACATCTGAGTAACGAAAAGGGGTGGGAGGGAAACCTCTCAAGCATTTTCCATCTAAAGTCTGTATCTTAGTTTAAAAATGGGCAAAGGACTTAAATAGACACTTCTCCAGAGTGGACATACAGATAGCCAAGACATATAAAAAAATGCTCAGTCATCAGAGAGAGATGCAAATCATCCGAGAGATGCAAATTAAAATGACAATGAAATCTCACCTCCCACCTTTCAGAATGGCTACTATCAAAAAATCAACAAATGACAAGTGCTGGAAGGATGTGGAGACAAGGGAACCCTAGTACTGGGCTGGTGGGAATGCAGACTGGTGCAGCCACTATGGAAAACAGTACGGAGTTTTCTCAAAAAAAAAAAAAAAAAAAGAAATGACCCAGTGACCCCACTTTTAAGACTATATCCCAATGAAATGGTTAACTAGCTAGCTTAATTAGGCAGATTTAGGGAGCTTTAGGAATAAAAATGGTCCATGGGAAGGAATGAGACTTGAAAGTGCCAGGGTGTTTATCTTGTACAGAGGATAGAGAAATGTCACAGGCAAATAGAAGTACATCCGGCCTAAGCAGTTAAAACAGCCATAAACTGAGGACAGACAGAGGTATTTCTGGCCTGAGCAATTAAAGTGATCATAAGTTAGGCCAAAAGTAGATCTGACCTGAGTAGCGGGGAGGGCTATAAGATAAGGCTTTCTCTAACAGCACAACTGGGAGAGCTATAAGATAAATCAAAAGTGACCCAACCAACAAGATAAAGGGGAGAGAAAATAGGGGACACCACGTAGGTTTTAAGCTCTGAAGCTGCTATAGTAACCACTCAGAGGGGTTATCAGAACGCAAAGAACTGCAGCCTTTATAAACCTTAGTAAAGAGAGACTTAGACCCACGTGAGAGTCTGTGCTTATTTCCCAATAAATTTCCACCTTTTCCTATACCACCATTTTGTCTGTGGCTTCATTCTTAGAATCTACCTGGACAAGAACCCGGGGAAAGCAATCTCTCTGCTCAATAAAACAACCCAAATCACTAAGAAGCCTGAAATACCAACCAGAAAGAATATATGCACCCCGATGTTCATAGCAGCATTATTTACATTAGCTAAGATCTGGAAACAGCCCAAGTGCCCATCAGTAAATGAGTGGATAAAAAAGCTGTGGTACATTTACACCATGGGATACTATGTAGCTGTAAAAATAAGGATCTCTTACCCTTTGAGACAGCATGGAGGGACCTGAAAGTATTATATTAAGTGAAATAAGCCAGTCAGAGAAATACAAGTATCACATGATCTCACTCATATGTGGAATTTAATGAGCAAAATAAACTGGTGAACAAAATAGATCCAGAAATATAGAAGCATGGAACAGACTGAGGAATCTCAGAGGGAACGTGGGAATGGGTGGTGGATGAGGAGATATTAACTGGGGAATTTATATGCCTATATGCATAGCCCATGGACAAAGACAATAGTGTGTTGAAGGCCTCTGGGGCCGGGCGTGGGCTGGAGGTGGTCAATGGGAAAAATAGAGAACATCTGTAATACTTTTAACAATAAAGACTTTAAAAAATAATAAAATAAAGTCTGTATCTTAGAAGGTACACTCAGAACAGAAAGAATTGCCCGCTTTGGGAAGATGCAATGCAAGATAAAACATGAAGCAAACATTTTGTTATCTCAGAAACTATTTGAAGTAAAATGTCTTATGAATAATACAGCCATAGGTTACATTCAGAGACTGTGAATTGCATAAGAATCCAGAGTCAGTTAATAATCCAGATGAAAGAGACTTCTATGAATTTTAAATCTCCTAACTGTCTGGTCTGAATATGTTTTGTTTTGTTTTTTAAATATATTTTTATTGATTTCAGAGAGGAAGGGAGAGGGAGAGAGAGATAAACATCAATGATGAGAGAGAATTATTGATCGACTGCCTGCTGCACACCCCACACTGGGGATCAAGCCAGCAACCTGGACATGTGCCCTGACCAGGAATCAAACTATGACCTCCTGGTTCATAGGTTGCCACTCAACCACTGAGCAACCTGGCCAGGCAGAACATCTTGGGAAAGCTGTCTCATCAGATGTCATCTGCTTCATTTCAGGTTTTCTGAAATGCATTGTTGGTGTGCAGGTCCAGTCAAGGTTGTTTTCTTTAGATGTGTCATGTGAATCCTGGAGTCTATTCCTTGGGGGCCTTTGAAGTGAGGCTTAAGAGAGTCCTGCCAAAGATGTCTTTGTCAATAGACAAAAATCTTCAGGTTACAAAGTGTGTTGCTTTAGGTTGTCCCCATGGAGCACACGCTGTAAAGATTGCTCTACCTGAACATGGTTAATTTTAATAGGAGCAATCCGGCTTTTAAAACATTGAAGTACATCTCCTTTTATCAGCTATAGATTAAAAGAGGCCAGGTGCATTGGCCACTCTATGGATTCCTTGAAGGGTGAGAGTTTATGAGTTTCAAAGGGAGCAGATCTGAGATTTAGGAGGACCAATGGCAATGCCTTTGGCCAATGTATTTGGAGGGTCTCTACAATTTTTGTCAATTGTGTTTTAATAATGCTGCTAATGTGTCTGACTAAACCTGAGGATTGAGGGTGGTAAGTGCAGTGCATGTGTTGTAAAACTGATCAAAAATCACAGACATATTGTAACACCTGACTGGTAGAAAGAGTTCCTGATCACTATGGAGCTTAAGAGAGATTCACAGTTAAGGGTAATCTTTTGCAAAAGAACTTTAGCCACAGAAGAGGCAGTAGCCTGTTTACATGGGAAACCAAACATATTTATATTCATGCGACAGAGAAACTTTTGAAACCCACTTGCCAAACCTCAAATGGTCCATTAGGCAATTTAAAATGTCTGAGAATAGTGCAAACAGTCTTCCCTGGGTTATACTTTGAACAAGTGGTACAGTGAGGTAGGATATTTTTGTGGCCTAATTATTATTTCTCCATCAATTAATTTACTAATGCTATTATTTTGTCAGTGGACCAATGGTTTAATGCATTAGAAGTGAAAATTTTAGAATCTCTGATAGGACTGGGTTGTTATTTAGCCCAAACCAGAGCTTTCTCTTTTTATCAAACCAACAACATGGGTTTTCTATTCTTGTTTTTCCTTTTCTGAGGCCAATTGTTGGGCTTCGTTAGCCAGTTTTTCTGTTATTACATGGGAAAACATCCCTCAGAGGAATGACAGGTTTTACTGCTGTTGGTTTCTTTAAGGGCAGCATCCCTTATGGAAGTATTAAAAAGGTGATGATTTCCTTTAGCTTCCAGACAGCCAAGTTTAGAATGTCCTGGGATTTTTAATAATAGCTTAAACATCAGGTAAAAAGTATAGCATCCAATAATTTCCGAACATACTGGCCTTTTAAAATTTTATTTCCACTGGAAGTAAGTGAGCCATGTTGCTTCCACACATTCCCAAAATCATGAGCTGCTCCAAAAGCATATCTATTATTAGCATAAATGTTGGCACTTTTGCCCTTAGCGAGAGTGCGGACCTGTGTGAGCATGTATAATTCAGCTTGTTGGGCTGCAGTCGCCAAAGGCAAAGGTGCCACTTTAATTACATCAAAGGGTGTTGATATTGGGTAAAATCAATGTTTGCACTATATTTGTCATTGTCACCTTTTAAATAAGAACCATCAATGAACCATGAGAGGTTGGTGTTACTCAAAGGATCACGAGGGATCAGAAGGTGATATGTCAGTGTTAAGCAGTCAGAGGGGGATTCGTCAGTAATGGAGGGGAGAAGAGCAGCAGGGTTAAGGTTGTTATGATGTCAAAGAGTTCGGTGAGGAAGAATCAACAAAACAATTTCATAGGAAAAGCAGCTGACTGAAAACATGTTGTGTGTGATGAGAATTCAGAAGGGCTTTTACTGCCTGAGATACAAAGATAGTTAAAGAGGATTCCACAATGATTTCCTCAGTGGCCTTAACCAAAATGACAGTGAAAGTAATAGCTCTAAGACAAGGGAAATATTCCTGGGCCACAGAGTCCAGTTGCTGGCTACAATACCCTATGGATAGATGGTGTCCTCTCGATTTTTGGTTGAGTTCCCCAAGAACATTCTCATCGTTTCCATTTAAAAAAAAAAAAAGAAAAAAGAAAAAGGAAATCTGATCTTTAAGATGCTCAAGGGCAGGTGGGTTCATTAAAGTCTCTTTTAAGGCTTTAAAGTTATGTCCTTGAAAAGGGGTTTTGGGGGGGGTCAAAGTATTTAGATAACAGAATTCCATTTTTCAGAGGCTTTTTCTCTGGAGCAAACGTTTAAACATCCTGCAGAGCAAATATCAGCATGATTTCACTAGAATAGTCCAATTATATGACGTCAAGCTGAAGGCTGAACAGCACAGTTCCGATGGACCACCCTGGTTCCAAAAGGAAGGAGACTGAAGGCAGCTCAGTCTTTGTATAAGCAGCGTGGTTCCAAATGGAGTCACACGGAAGGCCAGTACAGTGTCAGTGGAACAGCCTGATTTCAAGAGTTAGGCTGAAGTGCCAACTGAGTTCTCACGGACAAAACAAGAAAAGGTAAAGCCTTAAATTAGATCCAAAATAGAACCTGGAGAGCTATAACACACAAAGAAATCAGAAGCTCAGATCCAGAAGGGGGCATGCAGAAGGCAGCCGACTGATGATGTTTCTCATCGATGTTTCTATCTCTCTATCCTTCTCCCTTCCTCTCTATCTAAAAATCAATAAAAACATATTTAAAAAAAAAAAGAACTTCTAAGCTGGGCATGGAATAGAGGTAGTAAATGAGGGTAGGTCACGGGGGTTTTCCTGGTAGAAAAATAAATAGGAAATATATTTTAAATTAATAGTAAATTAGAAAACAGAATAGGAGAGAACAGCAATAGAGCTTTTGCCACAGACAGAAGGCAAGATGAAGGATAAGCTATGTCTGGCATTTGCTGTTCTGCTACCACCTACTGACCATTGCCAAGGAGATGTTACCACCAGGACATTGACTACAACAGTAATAGGTTCATAAAGGCAAGACGGAGGGATCCTGGAAGGCATGTCTCTGAGCTATGAGCCCAATGTGTTTGTGGCTCATGTTCCCCTCAGACTACTTTAACCTAGCGCATTGCTAATCTAGGTCACTGTCAACCTAGTTCATTGACAAACACTCAATTTTTTCAATGAAATAAATGGTAAATTTTTAGCCTGACATATAATCTGAAATATAAAAACTTTTAATGCATATAAAGTGTTTAGAATTTAATTATTTACCTGTGTGAATAAAGTTTATTTTTATTTTTTTTATTTTTCAATTACAGGTTGCATTCAATATTATTTTGTATTAGTTTCAGGTGTACAGCACAGTGATGAGGCAATCATATACTTAACAAAGTATCCCCCTTGATATTTTCAGTACCCACAAAGTTTCTTGTTGATGATAATCTACAAGAATTGAAAAAGAACATCACCAAGCCTTCATCAGGAATTTGTGAGCAACCATTTCAAGCATAAATCCTGATATATAGTTACAAAAAGAAAAGTGATGTCCATGGCAGCAAGAGGAACTTTCTCAATAAAAATTTGGAAAATATTCCTTTGCAAGTTCAAAGTTTCATTCAAATTCAATGATTAAAATCTTTCCCAATGCATTATATTTTATTTTTCTTATACTATAAAAATATAATACTTTTTTTTCTTTGTATTCCATATAGACAGCCAAGTGGCTAGGAGGAGAAGAAGACTGTATAGAGAGGTTTGAAAATTATAGCTATCTGTCTGCACTTTGAGAAACCATCAGGAATCTAGAATGCACTCAATCTGAGAGAAAAGAATGCTCTAAAGTGAGAAATATGACAAGAGTAACTGCCATCCCACTATATAATTATAATATCATTATATCATGTTTATTTGCCAGACAAATAAATAACTTATTACAATTTTATATATGAATTATGACTATTTTCTGCCTTAAACTGGCAAAGATTAAAAAGGCTGATCATTACAATTTGGAGTCTTTGTGACAAAAGAACCACCATGACACACTTCTGTGTACTACCTATAATTCCTAAGAATTCAATTTAAAATAATAATTGGACAAGCTCACTGACATGTATGTCCAAGGTTATAACAACTAAAACTTGAAAAAAACACACCTCCATTTCCAACAATAGGAAACTGGTTAAATATGACATACACATAATATTAAGAGAGATTCGGTGGGTGTGTTCCTATTGATATGTAACAAAACATCCCTAAACTTTATTGACTTAAGACAGCAATAACATTTACCTACAATTTGTGCAGGGTTCAGCAAGGACTGCTTGTCTCTGTTCTACTTGGTAGCCTTGGTTGCTCGAAGGCCTAGGGTTTTATGCTGGAGTGAGCCTCCCCCGTCCCTGCTTGTTACTCCACATGTTCTCTCCAGCATGACTGCTTCAGGATAGCCAGCCTTTTTCCTTGTCATGTGACTCCCAGATGTCGCCTTTTATAACCTAGCTTCAGAATAAACATAGCATCACTCTGCCATGTTCTATTAGAATCAAGTCACTATGGAGGAGAATTAAACCCCACCTTTGGATGGGATGGGACTAACAAATTTACAAATATGTTTTAAAACATCTACATGACGCAAACTTACTGACTTTTAAAAATCCTTATATATTATGAGTAAAAATGTTACAAAACATATATACATATTAATCACTTGCTATGTATATTTGAATGTGAAAATATCTAGTAAACTAAATATCATCTCAAGGTTATGCACCAAAGTATTAGTAATCTTTATATGTGGGTAGAGAGTTCAAATAGCAAGTCCATTTATTTAGGTTGTTCTGTACTTTTTCTGTAAATTTTTTAAAACATTAAGTTGTTTAGCAAGCCTCTGGAGGTGGGTTCAGAGTTCTGCTTCTTCATTTTTACTATGGAGCTTCTACTTAATCTTTAACCCCTTAAAAATATGCCAGCTCTTATTCAATCAATGATTTGGACAACAAATATGTATTAAATTTCTGCAGGGAATAGAGAGATATCCTAAAGCTTCAAGGTTCATAGAAAACTTTAAGTAGTGACATAGCCTTAATATATTTTAAGGGAAATAGCAAAGAGAATTAATGAGGACAAAAGGAACAAGGATTAAAATATATTTAAAAAATTTAAAAAGAGAAATAACAGGTATTTTTATATAATTAACTAGATTCTCTGTTCTAATTTCTTGCAAATTTACCTTCTGCTCATCACCAATATTTCTGGTAGACAAAAGGAACAAGGCATTAAGCATAAATGTTTATGCAAACTTCCAGCAAATATTACACATTGGGAATTTTCCAGTGTCAAAGGGTTTGTTCCAGAAGATGACACTATTTGGAACCAATGTGCAAGCTTCAGGCCTATCCCACGCAGACCTGAGCAGTTGGGAAAGTCTGTTTCAGGTGCCTTTCCTCAACTTCTTTGACTGTACTTTTCCCATGGTCTTTCTTCTATGATGCGTCAGCCCAATGATCACGTATTGTACACCAGTATCTTCCCCTGCACTGCATTTTCTTAATGCCTGCCCTGATTTGGGAACTTCCCAACCCAATTGTTCCTTCCCAGGGCCACCAACAAGCATTAGTTGTCAGATGAGTCAGTTTCCTCAGGGTCTTTTTCTTTACTCAGTGACATCCAGAGGTAAAAGTGAGCTCGACATCTGTAATGAGTGAGAGGAATTCTTCAACTCTTCATTTATATCTTCACATATTCAATTAGTGTTCAAATCCCAACTATTTTCCATGTTTAGAAGTGAAGACACAGAGTTGAATGAGCCTGGCAGTAAAACTTAATTATAATGCAATTAAACTAGCATTAAGAGATAAATATTAATAAAGATTTATTTTAAAACAGGAAATGGCTATGCCTTTCAGCAGGGATTTTTTATAAAGATTGCATGCAGAAAATAATTGAGGTTTGACTAGAAGGATAATTTCTTTTAATTTATTATTTCTATTATACTTGAGTATTTTTGAAATTATGAAGAAAGAATAAAGTGGATAAGGATATTTGAGGAAGAGAAAATTAGTATATAAGCATGAAATAGCATGGCAAAATCAAATCATTACAAGTATTCCTGTGTGGCTCAAGGGTATAAATGGAAATCCTAAGAAAGGAGTATGATAAAGTAAGCCAGAGCCAATGGTATCCAGTGGGACACTACAGGGCTTTATTAACAGAAGAGTGATATTAAATGATATATTTTAATGTATTTAGTAAGTGAAGAAACTTAGATATTGAATGTATTGTAATAGTTGAATTGGAGGTAGCAGTTTCCAAGTAAGAGAGAAAAGTTAAGAGGCTGATGGAATAATCTGAGTAAAAGATGGAAGCCTAAAGTAAGGCAGTGCAGTGGGCCAGAGAAGTAGACTCAAAATGTTTAAAACTTGAATACAAGAACACTAATGATGGATTATATACACAGTAGGTGAAGATGAGATAAGAATTGAATAGCCTCTCTTGAGCAATTAAGGAAAATGATAATTTATTATGTAAATAATCCATAGAAAAGAACATATTCAGAAAGATTGAGAAGAGATCATGCTGGATTTGAGATGCTTAATAGACATTCACATTGAGATAGCTGGCATGCAATTAGAAATGTAGGTCTGTAACTCAGGAGAACAGTTAAAAAGGAGATACTTTTTGGGCATTAATCATTAGGCAGTAGATGGAACTATGGAACAGGATGAAATTACCACACACACACACACACACACACACACACACACACACAAATTGAAAAGTCCAAGAAGAATTATGGGGAACACCAATATGTATGAGGGAGGAGAATGGTACATCAATGAAACCTATCATGATAAACCAGAAACACAGGAGATCTAGAAGAGTGTGTCACTGGAGTATCAGGGAGAAGAGAATGTCAGAAAAGAATGGCCAGCAGGCTATAATGTTCAACGACAGATGAAGAATGATAAGAAACGAAGTCTTCTGACCGCAACCTGAAATCAAAAAACTTCATTGAGAGCCATTTTATAAAGAGGTATTAACAGAAGCCAGAGAACAATGGTTGAGAATCTATATATATAAAAGCCTAAGCAACCATTATGACCAAACAACCGGACCAACTGGACCACCGGCTGGTAGCTATGATGCGCACTGACCCAGACCTTGCTGCTGGGGCCCTGACAGCCCTGAATCTGGTTCATGGGCACCCCAGACCCAGACAGGAGGGAGGAGGGAGCCTGATTCCTTGCAGAATTGGCCATTGGTTAGCTTGCTAGTAAGGCCAACTTCCTGCGGTCCCTCCCCCTGGCAGGCTGCCCCCCACAATCAGCCCCAATCACCAGCCAGGCTGAGGGACCCCACCCATGCACGAATTCATGCACCAGACTTCTAGTTGAATATAAGCTGAAGAAAATGAAAAGGAAAACGTGGGTTACTAGTGGAGGTGGGATCACAAGAAAAACTTTTACAGTATTAAGACTGAAGTTTTCTGATCTATACAAAAAAAAAATGGCAATAGAAAGGAGAAGATTGAAATCAGAGAAAGAAAATATAATTGACTGATTAAGATCTTAGAAGAACTAGAAGATAGGTTCAAGAGTTTGGAGAAGCCCGGCCACTGTGGTTCAGTGGTTGAGTGTTGACCCAGGAACCAAGAAGCCACCAGTTAGATTCCCAGTCAGGGCACATGCCTGGGTTGTGGACTCTATCCCCAGTAAGGGGTGTGCAGGAGGCAGCTCATAGATGAAGTTTCTCTCTCTCATCAAGAGTTTGTGTTTTTGTTTTTGTTGTGTTTTTTTTTTTTTTTTTGGGGGGGGGGAGTGTGTGTAGGGGGAGGCAGAGGCAAGAAAATGGGAAGCTAGGAATTGAAAAGCAAGAAAGGTAATCTTACTCATTTCCTGTGGTCACTGCTTTCTCAGTTAAGTAAAGGAAAAATTAACTTTGAAGAATGAGGCATATAAAATAATGGGACTTCTGAAGTATTTGGAATATCCATTTAGGGGGAAAACAGGAAAGTGACTGGGAGCAGTTATAGGATTTCCAAAAATTCCCATATTTCCAATTTCATAAATATGGCATGTCACTCAGCCACACAATGTGGGGGTTTTCTTTTTCTTGCAAAGTCCTAAGGCTTTGGAACAAGAAACAGAAAAGCAGATAGTTACTGGGAGCCAGCATTGGGTGTGGCAGAACACTGGAGAGAGAAATTGAAAGTGTTAATGAGTTTTCCTGAAGTTATTCATGAGGGCAGACAGGTATTTAGCTTGGGGTGAAAATGATATCAACTCAAAAAGGGAGAATAGGTTAGGTCGTTAGGAGATTCTAAGAACTCAAGAGTTCAATCAATTTCATTCAAAATTTACCTACTGTTCATGTACTACATCCTGAGTCCTGTGCTAAGTACTGAGGAAGGAGCAGAATCCCTCCAGCGATGTATAGTCCAACAAGAGAAATAAACATAACAATTTAGTGCCAAGATAAAAATACATTTGGAGTGTAAGTTAGAAACAAAGTAGAGAGTTCCTTACTTAGGGAAGAATAAAAAGGAAGGTAGTTTAGTGGAGACCAAAAAAATGAAAAAATGTAGACAGCAGTTTGTAGTTGTATAGTTCATGTCTCCATGAGGACCTTAAGGAGTAAATCTATACATGTGATTCCAGGTAGCCTGTTAGGAGGATTATTTGAGGTTAGGATTTTTTATATTGGACCGTGAATATCTAGCATAAAGGATTATTTTACTACCTGCTTCTGATGCAGCCATGACAATATTTTACTAAAGTTTCAAAGGAAGAGAATGAAAGTTAATAACTATTAATATTAACTATGTGGTAGGTGTAACGGAGTGCGTCCCCCGGAGATAGACCACCGAGACCAATTGGATCAAACAGGGAAAAGTTTATTGCAGATTCGAATCTGGGCCCCGCCGTAGCTGACGCAGCAGCAGGCAAGTGCCGTGGCGGAGCGCCGTTGAAAGGGGCAGTCCCTTCCTTTATACCCCTTCCCTCTATAACCGTTGGCCTGGCATTCCCTGATTGGCCCCTTTGAATGACCCGAGAATGTGGGACCCCTTTGTCCTGGACTTTTCCTAATATGGTTCGCTCGCGCAGTGAGGAAGTTCTACACCAGACCTTTTTCTATATGGGTTGTTTGTTACAGAGACAGCTCTGTAATGCCTCTGGCAGGTAGGGGAGTGGTGGTCAGGCAGAAACTATTTCTTTTATTTATGGAACGGGGAGTTCTATAGTGCCTGCAGGGGGTGACCTTTCCAGGTGGTTGTTTTAAATTTTTCTACTCTGACTCTAGACCCCGAGGTCTAGTCCCTTCCTGCCCTCCACAGTAGGCAGGATTCAGAGACCTATACATATATTAGCTCTTTTAATGTTCATAATGCCTTTAAGTACTATTATTATTACACTGATATTACTAATCAGGAAATGGAGGAACGAAGAAGTTAAGTAATTTCCCCCTGATCACACAGTGGCAGAACCATGATTCTATCCCAGATAGTTTGGTCTCAAGAACATGATATAGTTGCCTCACAACTCATCATATAGAAAACTGAGACCAATAAAGTTATTTCCAAAAATGAATTTCCAACTTTGATGGAACTGAAGTGTTTGTAATTGTTCACTGGCCTCCCACTGTGAGAGGGGAAGAAAATCCTTTATCATAATCCCAAGTGGTTTAATTAAGGAACAATATAATTGCTAGTTTGCTTCCAAAAAGGATGATTTCTGTTAACTTCGTTGACTTTGTTTTGGTGAGTGAGGTTTGCAAGTATAAACTAGATTGCAAGACAACTGAATTCTGGGAGAAGTTAAGAGATGCCACCCATAATCTTCCCTTTTACTCCTCTCTCTCTAGTAAGCCCTTAGCCTTCCCTCTAAGTAAATATTGAAGTGTTCAGGTAGGAAACATTCAAACTTATGAAGAATTTTTGTGAGTTTATTTGAGCCAAACTATCTACAAGTGCCAGGAAGCAGTATCTCAGTGAATTGAGATAACGCTCCAGAGAATGGCAGCTTTGCACCTTGTTTGATACAATACAATAAAAAAGGAGACATAAGTGGATTACATGAAATCCTTTGGTGATATGTTAGGGAGGTGGGGGAAAGCAAAGTGGGGAAACTTCTGGGATTGGGTAAAAAATAAAATAATATACACATGGTTCTTTTATTTAGGTGGGTGCAGGATAGTTAATAGTCAACAACTAACTCAATAACCATAAGGGGATTTGTGGTCTCGGCAGAGTGGTGCCTGTGCTTTGAGAAGTCCAGAAAAAAGAAAAATTACTTTGACATTCCAACGATATGTTATTGTAGATGCAAAATGACGATAAACAGGCTCAGTTAAGGTAAAGATTACTTTTGTCAGGGCAGATACTGGCCTAAGACATGACTACCCACCATAAACTGCTTTTAGTTGAAAAAATTTAATTTCAGACCACCCTTTGTGGTTACTTTAGGTCTCTGAATTTGCAAGGCCACCATGCAGAATTCCCTGAGCTAGTCAGATTATTATGTGGCCCCTTTTCGTCCACAGACGGAATAGCTTAACATCAATTTGGTGAAGTGTCAAATAATTAGCCTTTCTAAGAAGCCTATCTATTTCAGCTAAGTCCAGCCTCCATCAGTAACCACAACTCATCACTGGGCACTTGTTCGGCATGGAACTTGTTTGGTTAGCAGAGTGACTTTCTTGAAATGCATTCACACTGATCCTCTGTTCTTGCATCAGAGCTCTGCAGTTAGGCTCTGGGCCAAGGGACAGGCACCATCTGCCTGAAGCCAAACAGGTCAAGATACCTGCTGTGGGTAGGCCTGTACCAACCTTCTCACTCTTCCACTCTCACCCACTCCTTGGAAGAGTAGCTGGCCCACTACCTTCAGCTCTCTGTGAACCTGATGGAAACACCTTCTGCCAGAAAGCATCAAAACCCATAACTGGCACCCTGGCTGCTTTGGCTCAGTGGATAGACCGAAGGATTCTGGTTTGATTCTGATCAAGGGCAAGGCCTGCCTGCTCTCTTCTCTTGTGAATCCTGCAGAGGGCATCTGGGAGGCACACACCGGTTCACCCCATCACTCCTCCAGCCTGGGGGAGGAAGGATTTTCCTCTCCTCTCTCATATTCTCTCTGCCGATCATATTTCATTTGGAAGCAGTACTTAATTAATAGTTTACTTTTCTATGGAACTGTTAGCATTCCTAGATATTGTAAATCATGTATGTTTTCAAGTAAATGATAAAGTGAAATAGAAAAAGGAAGTTGGAATACAACTCTAAAGTACATGGAATTTACCCAAGTGCCATATATAGAAACAAATTTATGTTCAAAGGTAAACCTATTGACAGAGCCATTATTATCTGTTTTCAGATCATTTAATTTTTTAAATTATTATTTCATATAAGGTGACACTTTCTTTTTATATTTTGTCTCTAATCTTTTATCTACCCTTCATTTTAGGCCAAGGTTTCTGGGCCACACTACAAGACAGAACTAAAACAGGAATGGTAAACCTGAAATTTTTTTTACCTTTGAATTTTTTGGAAGACTTAATGAAATTATTAGTTTGCAAGTTTTCTTAACTTTTCCCCCTACAAGACTTGCTAAGTATGAGGCAATCGTGATGACAAATACCCTTTATTAATACTGTGTCCTCATTAGGACAAGGAATATCCCTTTCTTTGTTCTTAATTGAGAAGAATTTTCCAATTGGCAAAGGGTAACTGTTGAGTATGCTGGCAAGGGGTAGGCCATGTCTCCTAGCAATGGAACCTGAATAACAATATAATGACTGGCTACAAAAACACTTGGCTAAGGCATACCAGGGACACTCCCAAAGAGCCAAAAGGCATAATTTTGATGTTACATAGTTCAATTTTTACTAACCCCTGTGAAAAAAAAAACACATTTTATTTTCTTCATGCTAAATATACACTATAGTCTTGCACTCAGATGATCGGAAAACAATTATTTTTTCAAGTACACATGGATCTATGACAATTATGAAAACTTAGGAAAGAAAGCAAAGAAAAAAGCATTCCATTAAATTCAAAATGAGTTATTTTAAAATGAGTAATGTCTTTTAGAAATTACCATATTGGAGGGCATATAATTTGAAGAAAGAAAGAGATGAAGGTAATAATATTAGGAATTTCCCCGGAACCAGAAGACTTAAAACAATTATAGACCATTCTTGAACACCTCAATAGAAAATAAAGAAGAAACAAGTATCTGTTATGGGACAACATATTTTCATCGTAGATTAAAAAAAAATAGATATATATTTATACAGTTATACAAATAAAGCAGTTCCTAAAATAGTCTACATCACTCCTTCTCATCAAAGTTCATATACGAGTCTAATAAAATTGGCCTCTTCAAACACCTGTGGTACACTTTTACTCTCCTTTGTAATTTGCACCCTATACTAGGCTGTTATTCTCTCAAGGTTTTGTATGTGTAAGCCTTCCACAACGAATTGCAAGCTATTTAAGGTCAAAGAATATAACTTTGAAAATTTTCACAGTATCTAATATAGCTACATAATAAACATTATATTAAAAATTCTTTATCCATTCTTCCCTCCAGAAAAATTCCTTTTTAATAAACTCCGTATCCAAAGTGCTATAATGTGATGTTAAGATAAATATATGGCAAGAAACTACATTCCCAGTCTGAAACACCCTAGGGATAAAATGGTTTCTGATCATCAATGCTGAATTTAATGAGTACAAAGAAGTATACACCCGCTCATTCACTGAAACCTTCAGCATCTGATTTAATGTCCCCCTCTAATCCCACACTTGCCAGTAACCTGGCAGACATGAGTGACTCACCGAAAGCTTAGCATATGTTTTCTAACCTCTCCCTTTCATTGTATTTATTCCATGTTAGTAAACTACTTCCATGGCCAGGTACTAAAACTTCCTATCTCACATAATTATTCGCTCTTGAAACATTAAATTAAGTTTTCCAATTCTCTGACCACGACCTCTGACCATTTCAGCTCCATCACATATAATTTCCCAATAATCCTTTTATTGATCCTCTGTTTTCTCTCAGGTCTCCCTCCTCTCTTCACCTCCTTTCATATGCACCTTTAATTATATCATCCACCCATCTTTTCATCTTCTATTTTGCCAATATTACCAACTGTCTTGCCCCATTTTCTTTTTCCGTCACATCTCTCTGAAAGAAACAAATTTGGACCAATGTAAAAGCCCATCTGTATCAGAATTGCTGAATGTTACTGTTGAAAATCATATAGAAATATATGTATATATTCTATTATTTTGTCTGCCCAGAATAGTATCTTCCTTTCTGGTTCCCGGTGCGTCAACCAAGAACTGCAGCTGCCAAACCACCACAGCTCAGCAGCTCCTGCACTGAGTGTCTGCCCCCTGGTGGTCATTGCATGTCATAGCTACCGGCTGGATGGTCAAATGATCGAATGGTTGCTTAGGCTTTTATATATATAGACTAGAGGCCTGGTGCACAATATTCATGCATGGGTAGGATCCCTAAGCCTGGCTGGTGATAAGGGTCAATTGGGGCCTTCCGGCTGCCGGCCAGGGCCTTCCTCTAGCTGCTGGCCAGGGCCACCCTTCCCTGGCTGCCGGCTGCCAGCCAGGGCCTTTCTTTGTTCTGTGCTGCCCTGTGATGGTCAGCACACGTCATAGCGAGAGATCAGTCTCCCAGTTGAACTCCCATGGGGACAATTGGCATATTAGGCTTTTATATATATATAGACTAGTGGCCCAGTGCACAAAATTCATGCACATTAAAAGGGGATTAATTAGAGAAAATATTTTAATATTGCTATTTGCCCTTTATAATAGAAGTGTCAGAGATGAAAGAAAATTAATAAAATGTATATGAAAATCTTCCTCCTGTCAGAGTCTGGGGTGCACTATGGGATCCAGAGTCAAGTCCCCACCCACCCACATGCACCTCAAAATTGCATGAGACCCAGACCTGACCAGCCCCACCCCCATTGGGTTAGATCCAGACCCACCTGGTCCCACCCTTGTCAAGCCCCGCCAGGCAGGGGGTGCAGCCTCAGGTCCCCTGGCCTGGTGCCAGGGCAGAGGGTGCAGCCTAAGGTCCCCCGTCAAGCCCCACATGGGGGGTGGGGGGAGCAGGCCCAGCCTCAGGTTCCTGCTGATTGCTCATTAAGGCTCGTATGGGAACTCGGCCTCCACTGTGGATGCAGCCATCTTGTGTTACGGAAACCCCCACCTCCACTGTGGGTGCCGCCATCTTTGTGATGAAGTGATGGTCAATTTACATATTCCCTCTTTATTATTTAGGATGGTTACAGAGTTTCAGTTTTGTTGGCTGAAGACTTCTGGAGGTAGGTTATGTTGGTGGCAGCACAACAATATGAATGTACTTATTATCACTGAATTGTACACTTAAAAATGGTTAAGATGGTAAATTTTATATGAGTTTTACCACAATTAAAAATTCTTTTTTAAACAAAAAGTATAGATATTATTCTGTGTAGCTGATGTAACTTTCCTGTTTCATAGAGAGACTTGATTAATTCCTCTACCTCCCACTCACTGTACTCTGATCTCTGTGTGACTTCCACTAGTACAATCAACCCTTACCTCTCCAATACAACTTCGGGAATATATGTGTGCTGTGAAGCTCTTGGCTATGTTTCATCCATCAACTTGTCTCCAAATACTTCCTTTCAGATTTGTTGACATTACTTATTTGTTGATGTCCTTTGCTCTCATATTTATCAGAAGATAGCAATTATTATGAGCAATGACTTTATTACTGCATACTATTGGAGAACATCAGTCACCAGATTAAACCTTAAACCAAACCCTCTCTTTTGCAATGAGCAGTCCTAGCTTTAGAGAGTCAGATAAGTATAGGTTTCATACCTCATTAAGTAACAAGTGTTTTGCAATATAGACCACCTTTGTTTTTAAATAAAGGAAACTCATCTAGCTAACAAGTTGACATGGCTGAACTTTCCCAGGTAGGTTTTGTGAACAAGAAGAAATACTCTATTTTTTTAAACAACCCCTGTAAATCACAACCACCTGGGTTTTTAGAGAACTTCTGAGTTAGAAATTTAAAAGTATTTTTTCCCTGGAAGTCTGCCACAAGCCCCCATGAATTTCATATGGATTGATATTTTACTTTCAAACATTTTGGTTAGTCAAGAAGAAGAAATTGGTCATAATTTCAAATTTTTCCTGGAACAATTTTTATGAGGTGTTTTTTTTTTTCCAATTTGTATTTCTTGTGTAAAGATCCTGATAGTGAAAAGAAATGTCTGTGCTTAGTCCGTGATACTATATTGGAATATCCTTTATTTTTTACTGGTTCCTTGTTGGGTTGAAATAACTTTTTTCCAAGTAAATCCAATTGTATTAATGTAATTAAGAGGTAAAAATGTTCAAGTCTTATCATCATACATTTGATTAATTTCTGATTCTGTTGGATAATTTATCATTCAGAATATTTTATCTCTCCTATTTATGCTTTATACCCCACCACATCCTTCAAAGTTTTTGTGATAATTTGTATTAAACATACACACCCCAAAAAGGTAAAATATAAAAAAATAAAATGAGACTCATCTTCCCAGCACACATACATAAAGATTAGACAATTAGGCCCTGGCTGGTTTGGCTCAGTGGGTAGAGTGTGGGCCAGCAAACTGAAGGGTCCTGAGTTTGATTCCAGTCAAGGGCACATGCCTGGGTTGTGGGCTCAATCCCCAATGGGGGGCATGCAGGAGGCAGCCAATCAATGATTCTCTCTCATCATTGATGTTTCTATTTCTCTCTCTCTCCCTCTCCCTTCCTCTCTGAAACCAATAAAAATATATTTTAAAAAATTTAGACAATTAGAATAATAGAAAATGAAAATAGAAACACAGTTATGTTAGCCATTAAAAATTATTAATTGCTCTCATTGTTAGAGTGAGATAATAGAAAAAATATATATGTATATCTCTGCACTCAGTTCCTGCACAGAGTTTCTGAAACCCTTGTAATTTCCAGAGATAAGAGCACTAGGAAAATCTTTTGTTCTATTCAGATGACTCTGAGTGGACTTGTGGATGGGGGCTGGTCACCAGGAAGACCAAACCATGATTAGAAACTTAGAATTTGAAACTATGATGTTTGTCTGTGGTCTGTCCATACCATCTGCCCTAGAAAATAGAATAGGATCCTACATGCTGAAGACATGGATTTATTATATAAACTAGGTACGGATGACCTCAATTCAGTTTCTACCACAGAACTGCTGCAGCAGCAACAACAAAACACCTTAAAACCAGTTACATCAAAGTCAAAATCAGTATTTTGAGTAGATATCCTTTAATACATAATAGGCATCTATCTAACAATCTAATATGGCAGGTCAATTTATTTATGAATGAAAAGGTACATTTTAAATCTAAATCAACTTGAAAGAATTACCTAGAAAGTATAATAACTAAAGTTAGCTACTTTGTCTTAGATTACTTGTGACCAAAGTGTTTTTTAAATTCTCTTTTGAAAATTTAACAGCTAAAATTATTTTAACTGTTTTGAAATGAAAATCAGATGATTGGCAGTCACACTCCAACATGCTAGCATAGACCCAGAAACTAGTTGGACCTTTACCAATCTCCATGTAGCAACAGATGGTCATTCACTATGATATATAGCTTAGATTAACTTAAATAAATATACCCCTGATTTTTTATAAAAACATGTCAACCTTACTTTTTTCCCATTGACAATAACATTAATGGACAATGTTTGCTGTCTGCTTAAGTGTGAGACATATTATTCTTGGAAGATTGCCTAAAATAATGTGTAATTTATACACTTCCATTCACTAGATTTTGTCTTGCATCCAGCCATAGCATCAACAAACTATACCTATAACACATTGCTTTGGATGCTTAAAAATAATTCTTTCTGTATTTTTAAGTTCAGATGTTTTCTAGTTTTTTTGTTTTGTTTTTATTTATTTGAAATTTTTTACAATATACAAAATAAATCTATTATCAGATTGTAGATACAAAATAATTAGCCATTTACATGCAATAAACATAAATATTTCAAGAAAAAATGATTTTAAATATAACAATGTTACATGCAATTCTAGTTATTTTTGAGGAATAATGAAAAGCAACAAAATTCATTATATTTATCATAGTGTTGAGAATTTGCCCACCACATCACTTGGCACCTTATTGGGGAAGACTCATGGTAGAAATGCTTTCAAGTATGACATTGTCCAAAAGCCGAATTAAGCATCAAATAAAAATGGGCCTCCTCAGTACATGGTTTGTGCTTAGCCCACGAACATTATGATTTCCCTAATGGGCTTGTTTCTCTGTTTTGTTAAAGGGAAGCTCAGAACCAGGTAACACCATTAACTTTGATTACAATGTGAATCGTGGTCCCTAGGGAGTTGCATTGTAAAGCTTGCCTAATCAAATGTGATGGTAGTGGGTTGGGGATGTGATAGGAGGGAGAGTGATATCCATAAAGCCTTGTTTTTCACTACAAGGAAACTAAAATCACTTCACTAGCCAAAACCGGTTTGGCTCAGTGGATAGAGCGTCAGCCTGCGGACTGAAAGGTCCCAGGTTCGATTCCGGTCAAGGGCATGTAACTTGGTTGCGGGCACATCCCCAGTGGGAGGTGTGCAGGAGGCAGCTGGTTGATGTTTCTCTCTCATCGATGTTTCTGACTATCTATCACTCTTCCTTCCTCTCTGTAAAAAATCAATAAAATATATATTTAATAAAATCACTTCACTATAAGTTTGTTCTTTGTAACATCATGCAACTTACTGAAATTTTATCTGTATTACATCACTTTGTCAATAGGACAAGAATCACAAATATCTAAAACACATGACTTTGATTATACATCACCATCTAATCTGGTTGAAGCTGGGTCTCAGGTCAAACCAGCAATTATGCTTTGATCATGACTTTCCCTAAAAATTGTTCAGCCTCTTCTTCCTAAAATTGTGTACAGGTTGAAGTATAGTTCAGACAACATATAACCAAATGCTCTGACTTATCTTGTTATGCCCAGATTTCGTGATCCCCAAAGACCACCAGGGAGCCGAGTCCAATGCAAAAGCAAAGAGCCTTTATTCGAGCTAGCTCGAGCTCCCCATCCACCACACTCGCTGAAGCAGTGGCAGGAGGCAGAGAGAGAGCCCCAGGCCCCAAACGCGCTGATTTATAGGGGGCCTGGGAGAGGTAGGAGGGGTGAGGTAGCGTGGCCTCCGCTGATTGGTCAGGGTCAGGTTGCACATGGGGGCAGAACAAGGCTTAGTTTCCTCTTGCATTTCTATTGGCTAATTCAAAAGTGTGGGTTGGGCTCTTGGAGAGGTTCTAGGGCAGGAACCTGACTCCATGAGGTGGAGGACATGGAACAAAGGGAACATGGAGTCCGTCTCTCCCCGCCTTTTCATTCCCCCCTTGTCTTGAAACTTACAGGCCCAATCATGGGTCGGTTTGTATTTCTACTAAACAACATTCCTGGGTCATGAGGATACACCATCCCAAATTCCCTGCACTGGTAAAATCGGAGTCCCCAAGTCTTCCCGGTGTCCCATCCAGTAGCCTTCCTTCCCTCTCCCGTGAAGGAAATGCTCACGGGGTTACAGTGGCTATGGCCTCTCGAGGGACAAGGTGGGGCAGGCGGCCGTCCAACGGTGATCAGGTCACCCTTCCTTTGGGCCTCCCACCAAATGTGTCCAGTTGAGACGCATGACCAGGAAGCACAGAAATAGTCTCCAGTGCCTCCACAAGGGTTCTTTTCCCGGGGCTGAGTTTGCGAGTGCTCAGGGCAGACATAGAAATAGGCAGTCCTTAATGGTTTTGAGTCCTTAATCCCTGCGCCTATCACAGCAGATGTACAGTACGGTGGGGGGTAGATTCTGGGAAAGAGAGTCTGGAGGTCCACCCACAGCTCAGGGAACCAAGTGCCTTTGGGATGGGCTTGAGAAGTCTGATTGAGAATCACTTCTGAGTGGGTGTCTATAATTTGCCAGGTAACATTATAGGGAGTGTGGGGGCTCCTGGTAGCAGGAGTGATCTCAAGGAAGGTTACCAGCATCAGGCAGGTTGAGCATGCCGTAGCTTGAGCTTGAGCGGGTTGCGTTGATCTCAATCGATGCTCCATTTGTTGACCAAGTCTTCCCGGATCACAGATGGGTCCGCTGACCGGACATGAGTGTGATGGACCCAGGTCACAATGCAGTCTACCTTGAGAGCGGTGGGGGTCATCAGCACCACGACATAGGGACCCTTCCAAAGTGGCTCAAGGGTCTCCCAGAGGTGTCTCTTGACATAGACCCAGTCCCCGGGCTTATGCTGATGAGGAGTCGGGGCTGGGCTGGTCTCGTAGATAGCGCGGAGGCGTGGCCAAATGTCCTCGTGTGCCCTCTGGAGCCCTCTCAAGGAAAGAAAGAGTTCTTGACTTTCAAATTATGTAAGAAATTCGGCCTTAAGGTTAGGGATAATAGGGGGTGGCCGGCCGAACATGATCTCATAAGGAGTAAAACCCAGGGTGTAGGGGGAGTTCCTAACCCGGTAAAGGGCATATGGAAGGAGAGCCACTCAGTCCCCGCCAGTCTCTATGGTCAATTTGGTAAGGGTCTCTTTTAGAGTTCTATTCATCCTCTGTACTTGCCCTGAGCTTTGGGGCCTATAAGCGCAATGCAATTGCCAATTTGCCCCAATGGCCTTGGCCCCTGCCTGCGTTACCTGTGAGACAAAAGCTGCTCCATTGTCTGACCCTATCTCAGCGGGAAAACTGTACCTGGGCAAGATGTCTTCCAGCAGCTTCTTAGCTACCGTCTGAGCTGTTTCATGCTTAGTTGGGTATGCTTCTACCCATCCAGAGAAGGTATCTACAAATACTAAAAGATATTTATAGCCATACTTTCCTGGTTTAACCTCAGTGAAGTTGACCTCCCATTGTGCCCCAGGTTTGGTTCCTTGAAGCCTGGTTCCTTTTTCACTCGGCCCGATTCTCGCATTTGTGAGTTGACAAGTCTTGCAGGCAGATACAACCTGCTCTATTTTAATGTCCTGCTGGTGGATCTTAATTCTGGCATGTTGGATTAAGTCCTTTAATTTACGTGCCCCCAGGTGAGTGGACCGGTGCATGTGTTTTATCATGGAGACTCCAAGCTGGTCCAGCAGTATGAGCTCCCCTTGTGGTGTATACCACCACCCCTTCTCCTCCTTTGCTTGGGGAAGCTTCCTAATGTGCTGTAACTCCTCCAGGGAATATCCTGGCTGAACTGGCAGAACTGGGTCTCCTGGGTTTGGGAGCTGTAGGGCCATGGTGGGGATCGGAGAAAGGGCTACTGCCTTGGCCGCCTGGTCAGCCCTGCGGTTTCCTCTTGCCCTGGGTCATCAGCCTTCTGGTTTCCTTGGCAGTGTATGATGGCCAATTTGGCAGGGAGCCATAAGGCTGAGAGTAAGTCGAGTATCTCCTGTT
This sequence comes from Plecotus auritus, assembly GCF_963455305.1. NCBI lineage: Eukaryota > Metazoa > Chordata > Mammalia > Chiroptera > Vespertilionidae > Plecotus > Plecotus auritus. The sequence continues at coordinate 109,974,948 of NC_137774.1, read as the reverse complement.
TATTCTTTATAGTCCACCCCTCTGCTGTTAGTAACCCTCTCTCTTGGTAGATTGCCCCATGAACATGAGCAGTGGCGAACGCATACCGGCTGTCTGTGTAGATGTTGAGCCGCTTTGCAGCTCCCAGTGTCAGGGCCTTGGTGAGGGCCACAAGCTCTGCTCTCTGGGCTGACGTCCCGGAGGGTAGAGCCTCTGCCCATACAGTGTCCATTTCAGTGACTACAGCTGCACCCGCATACCTGCTCCCGTCCGTACGAAGCTGCTTCCATCCGTGAACCAGGTGACATCTGCATCTAGAAGGGGCTGGTCGGTCAAGTCCTTCCAGAGCCCATGCACTTGCTCTAGGATTCCCAGGTCCTCGTGCAGGGCCTTGTCGAAGATGGTGGGCGAGTTCTTGAACCCCTGAGGCAACTGAGTCCACGTCAGTTGTCCGCTGTAGCCCTCTTCCGGGTCATGCCACTCGAAGCCGAACAGGGGTTGACTGCGGGATGCCAGCGGCAAACTGAAAAAGGCATCCTTCAAATCTAACACAGTATACCAGACACGGGAGGGCGCCAGAGAGCTTAAGAGAGTGTATGGGTTGGGGACTGTTGGATGTATGTCCATAACTCTTTTATTTACTTCCCGGAGGTCCTGTACCGGCCGGTAGTCATTTGTGTGGGGCTTCTTGACTGGCAGGAGGGGGGTGTTCCAGGCAGACTGTCAGGGGACCAGCACCCCTATGCGTGGCTGAATTCCCTTCCGGGCTTCCTGAGGCATGGAGTACTATTTGATTCTCACCGGGCCTTCCCCTGGTTTTAACTCTACCAGGATTGGGGCCCTGTGGGGGGCGAGCCCCACTCCCCCTGTCTCCGCCCAAGCCGTGGGGAACTCCTGCAGCCATTCGTCCATGCTGCCTTCTATTGGATAGGCTTTTTGATGAAGCCAGTACTCATCCTCCAGCCTTATGGTCAGGACCTGAATGGGGTGGCCCTTGCCATCAGTAACCTGAGGCCCCCCTTGTCTGAAAGTTATCTGAGCTCCGATCTTAGTGAGCAAGTCTCGTCCTAACAGTGGGTAGGGGCATTCCGGAATTACCATAAAAGAGTGGGATACCTGTCCCATCCCTAAATCCACCGTTCTTCGGGTAGTCCATGAATACTGGCTCATACCAGTTGCCCCTTGTACCCAAGACTTCTTATTTGTTAATTTTCCTTGAGGCATACGGAGGACCGAGTGTTGCGCTCTGGTGTCGACAAGGAAGTCAGTGGGGGTCCCCTCCACTCTAAGAGTTACCCTGGGCTCGGGGAGGGGGTCCGAACCCCGACTCCCCTAATCACTCAGTTCATCTAGCTCCAGGACCTTCACTCAATCAGCTTCGCCTCCCTTTTTGCTGGACCTTTTTGGACACTCTTGTTTCCAGTGCCCTATCTCACTACAGTAAGCACACTGATCTTTCTGCAGCTTCTGCCTCCTGCCCCGGGCGGTCCCCTTACCATCTTCCTGGTTGCTGGCGAGTTGGCAGAGACAGCGGTTCCGTTCCTCGGAAGAGTCCATGGTGGTGGCAAGCAGGATCTTAGCTAGGTCTCGGGTTTGTTTGCTGCTAGCAGCCGCCGCAGCGTGATCCTTTCTTCTGGGGGCTCCCTGTTATTATACACCTTCTCAGCTACCTCCAGTAGGTCCTTTAAACTCTTCTCCCCCAACCTATCTACTTTTTGCAGTTTCTTTTTAATATCGCCAGCTGATTGGTTTACAAAGCTTATGATCACAGCTGCCTTGTTTTCAGGAGCTTCTGGATTCATGGGGGTGTAGGTGCGGTATGCCTCCATGATCTGTTCTAAAAAGACAGCTGGAGACTCATCCCTTTCCTGCTGAACATTCCCTACCTTGGCCAAATTAGTTGGCTTTCTAGCAGCCATTCGGAGATCCCCCCCCCCCATTAGAGTCTGGCAGTAGACCTGGAGCCTCTCCTTACCTTCTGCCGTGTTGAAATCCCATTCAGGCCTAGTTAAGGGAAAAGAGACATCTATCTGGACCGGGTGGTGGTTGGGTTCCCATCCATGCCTGGAACCACTTTCCGGGCCTCATTGAGGATTCTTTCCCTCTCCTCAGTTGTGAACAGGACCTGTAAAAGCTGTTGGCAGTCGTCCCACGTGGGCTGGTGGGTGAAAAGGACAGAATCTAACAGATCAATAAGCCCTGCTGACTTCTCAGAGAACTTAGGATTCTGAGACTTCCAGTTGTAAAGGTCACTAGTGGCGAGAGGCCAATAGTGATGGGGTTGATTGCCATCCGCATCTGGGGGCCCTGCGGCTTGTAAAGGTAGGGTTTTAATAGTGGAGTTGGGGGCTGTGACAGACAGTTCCCTCTGAGCCTTTTGTCTAGTAAGAGGCGGGCTTCCCACCAGAACCGCAGCCGCTCCCGGAACTCTGCCCCCAGCCGCTCCCGGAACTCCGCCCCCCGTGGTGTCCACTTCCCCTCGCGTGGGAGGATCGCCCCCCTGTGGACTTCTAGGGGGCTGATATGAGGGAGGAAAGATTAGTTCCTCTTCAGTTCCCCCCTGAAAGACAGGGTAGAGGGGAGCTGATGGCGGGGTGAGGTCCTTCTTCTCCTTCACCTTCTCCATTTCCTGCAAAGCAAGTATGGGTTTCAGCTCTGGGGGGCACAGGGACAGAAAGGGCTTAAGCCAGGAGGGTGGATCTTCCACGAGGTCCTGCCAATAATAATGTAAGGGAGTTGATCAGGATGTCCCTTCTTGGGCTGAGAGATGATGTCCCTCACCCGGTGGATGGTGGGGAGGTCGAAGGTCCCCTCCGGCGGCCACCCGACACTAAAAGTCGGCCATTCCCTAGAACAAAAAGTTTGCCACCGGCCCTTCCGGACCTCTACACTGAGGTTGCTAGCTCTTCCCTTAACCTCTTTGAAATGATCAACCATAATGCTTAAAGGAGTGGTTTGAGTCTGTCCCATGATGTCCATCAAGAGAGTCCACAAAACAAAACAGAAAAACACAGATGCAGACAAAGGGCCCTTAAGACAAGCTTTCCAACACGAGTCCGTTGGAACAAAACTGACAAAACCGAAAATGCGGATGACGGCCTCACGCTGATTGGTGGGAGCGACCCACCTCATCCCAGAGGTTCGAGGGGAATATGTGTCCCTCCTGAAGGAGGATCGGGACGTCTCCCGATTCCTTCTGCCCGTGGTCCTCCAGTGCGTCCACCTAGACCGCTTCAGTCACTGCCAGAGATCCATAAATGAGCTCACACAAAAGAGACAAGGAACAGACAGACCCCTACTGTGGCCAGTCAGACTCTCCAGATTGGGGGTCCCTTGAGGGTCTTGGGGATCCCGGGCGAGCCCCCAAATGTTATGCCCAGATTTCGTGATCCCCAAAGACCACCAGGGAGCTGAGTCCAATGCAAAAGCAAAGAGCCTTTATTCGAGCTAGCTCGAGCTCCCCGTCCACCACACTCACCAATGCAGCGGCAGGAGGCAGAGAGAGAGCCCCAGGCCCCAAACGCGCTGATTTATAGGGGGCCTGGGAGAGGTAGGAGGGGTGAGGTAGCGTGGCCTCCGCTGATTGGTCAGGGTCAGGTTGCACATGGGGGCAGGGTGCGGCTTACTTTCCTCTTGCATTTCTATTGGCTAATTCAAAAGTGTGGGTTGGGCTCTTGGAGAGGTTCTAGGGCGGGAACCTGACTCCAGGAGGTGGAGGACATGAACAAAGGGAACATGGTGTTGGTCTCTCCCCGCCCTTTCATTCTCTTAGTAAACAGTCCAGAATTCAAACATCCAAGTGTGGGCCTGCTTTCCTTGGAGTTTCTAAATTGATCCTTACAACATGCTTGTCCTGCCTGGCTCTCTGCCCCTGAGTTTCTTCAGATCCTAGTTATCATAAGCGTGTTGACTCAGCTCTAATCAGAAAGAATAAATGCAACTATGCCAGGTTATTCTTGTAAACCTAAATGTGGAGGTTAAAGTCACAAGGTTATTAACTCATTCATTCAACAAATGTTTAGCACCTATTATAAATGCTTTTTGGGTTTGTTTTCCCGATATCCTTTTTCCTTTTCTAACAGAAATGTGATTTTTTTTTTTGGGGGGGGGGGGGGTAAGAGGGGGAAGAGGAATTACCTCTTTCTTAATACAATCTGGTTAGACTTTACTTTGTAATCTTTCCTCTCATTTGCATATTAAGAGACAAAGATACTCAAAGTGGTTGAAATGCCATCCTGACCAGGGGCAGCTTTCTGATCATTGGCTGGAGGACCTGTGGGACCTCTGGTTCTCTAGCCACCATCAGCTCCAAGAGCTCCCCAAATCCTTAACACAATTTTTGCTTTTGCTTATATTAGCCATGGTTGTTTAATCTTGTTTGGAATCAAAGAACTCAGCTGATAAACTAACTCTCATGTATTCACCACTATGTTTGATGCTGGAAAAAGAATATAAAATAATTAAAAGGCAGAGCCCCATTCTTCCAAAAACATTCTGTACAACTGAAAAAGCAACATATGCATATCAGGAGAAAAATACATAGGTCATTTATTACCAAATTGAAGACACCACCACTTTATTAAAGGCTAGTTAATAGAGAGAAAATGAGGACAAACAGCTGTTGTGAAGAATGGAATGCTCACAGGAAGGTGGTAGAAGAGGAAGCCATCAAAGAAGCCAGAAAAATAAGTAGGAATAAGATAGCAAAAAAAAACAAAAACAGACTTTTGAAGTGGACTTTAAGACAAATCCTTAACTTCTCCAGTCCTCAGTTTCCTCCTCTGTAGAATGGGGGTAATGATGATGCCACTTCATAGGGTGTGGTGATGACAAGATGAGTTCATATACATAAAACACTTAAAAATATTTGGACTACATTAACAAATGATACAGATCTGCCTTTTCAAGAAGAGCATCATTTCCAGCTCAAGTCTCCAAGAAGTGCAAGCCAAGAACATTCCATGAATTTAGTTATTAGTTGTCAACTATCAAAAAATACAAAACAGCCCTAGTCAGTTTGGCTCAGTGAATAGGGTGTCGGCTTGCGAAATGAGGATCCTGGGTTCAATTCCAATCAAAGGCACATGCCTTGGTTGCAGGCTCGATCCCCAGTAGGGAGCATGCAGGAGGCAGCTGATCAATGACTCTCACTCATCATTGATGTTTCTATTCCTCTCTTGTCCTCTCTAAAATCAATAAAAAAAATATTTTTAAAAGAGTCTGTGTTATCACAGATGATTATGAAAAAAATTATTTTAAAAAAACACAGAACAGTTTTTAGATAGAAGTGAGATTACAACAGGTTAAAAAGAGAATGAGTGGTGAAAACATGGAAGATGTAGATTTTTGATTCAAAAGTTTGTCAGTGAAATGAAAGTGAGAGCAAATGTTTTATAAAGAGCAGGTAGATACCACAACATTTGGAAGGCACAGCAGAAGGCTCAGGAAGGAGGAAGTGATAAGGACAAGAACAAAACCAGGGGTGGGCAAACTTTTTGACTCGAGGGCCACAATGGGTTCTTAAACAGGACCGGAGGGCCGGAACAAAAGCATGGATGGAGTGTTTGTGTGAACTAATATAAATTCAAAGTAAAGGAACGGAAGGGAGAGCAAGAGAACCCTCCGCTCTTTCGGCTCTGCGGGCCAGATAGAACAGCCGAATGGGCCGGATCTGGCCTGCGGGCCGTAGTTTGCCCACGGCTGGGACTCTAAGCCAAAGATTTTCATGAGAGTCAATAAAAAGATTCAGGACATAGAGTAGTTTATCTTAGGGAAGTGAAGTCTTCCTTTGAATCTGGAGGGAAAAATTAAAGTATATTCATAGAGAAAATGATATGTTGAAGTGAAGAGTAAAATCCATAATGAATTCAGGGTCAGTGAACATAACCTTATCAGGAAAGTAGGAGAAACCAAAAGAAGTGAAGATGATGAAGTTATGAAAAGCAGGGAAATGCTAAAAAATGACAAATCTTTGTGCCCCTTATTGAGACTCTATCATCTCAAGAATTTCTAATGGGAAAATTATAGGGAAACTATCCCTAAAAATTGGGAGAATAAATTAAAAACTATTTTAAATGGCTTATTAAGTTGAGTGTTCAAAACTAAACTAATTGGTGAAGAGAGAAACAAATGGTCATTGGAAGGGCTCAGATTGAATAAAAGATATTGTGGAGTAGATTTCTGCACAGAATAGAAGGAAAGGAAAAGAGAACTTCCAATGTTCCAGACATTTATTTCATACTATGAATTTATATCAAGAATAGCAAATAAGATTTTATATGAGGAATACCTAATAAAACTCCTGGAAGTCTGGGGCTTTTGTATGATGCATGAATCACAAGAAAATGAGTCAGCATTCCCAGGAGGAGAATGAGCTTTTTTTGATGTCACAGCAAAGCTTGCATGTCGCTAGATATTCATTACATCGCTTTAATCCAGCGGTTCTTAACCTGTGGGTCGCGACCCCTTTGGGGGTCGAACGACCCTTTCACAGGGGTCGTCTAAGACCAACGGAAAACACAGATATTTACATAACGGTTCATAACAGTAGCAAAATTACAGTTATGAAGTAGCAACAAAAATAATTTTATGGTTGGGTGTCACCACAACATGAGGAACTGTATTAAAGTGTTGAGGCATTAGGAAGGTTGAGAACCACTGCTTTAATCTGACCTACTGAAATGACATAATAAGACTTTCCAGGATTGGCTAAGAAAAGGAGGCTGCCAAAGGACATATGACTGAAATTAATTTTACAGATGACTCTTTCTCTAGGATTAACAAAATTGTTGTTGGCCTCATTTTACAGAGAAAGAAAGACAGGATGATGGCGGTCACCTGACTAGTAACCTGGTGGAGTGAGGTCTGACTATCAGTCTTTCTGCTATACTTTACTGTTTCACATAAACGAGGTATCAGAATTCATTTCAGCAGTGTCAAGGACCATGCAGGCCTGGTCACCCCCAACTGCCCTCCCCTGCCTGCCTGGTCATCCCTAACTGCCCTCCCCTGCAGGCCCGGTCACGCCTAACTGCCCTCCCTTGCCAGCTTGGTTGCTCCGAACTGCCCTCCCCTGCAGGCCTGGTCCCCCCGAACTGCCCTCCCCTGCAGGCCTGGTCCCCCCGAACTGCCCTCCCCTGCAGGCCTGGTCCCTCCCAACTGCCCTCCCCTGCTGGCCCAGTCACCCCCAACTTCTCTCCCCTGCCAGCCTGGTCCCCCCCAAGTGCCCTCCCCTGCTGGCCTGGTTACCCCCAACTGCCCTCCCCTGCTGACCTGGTCAACCCTAACTGCCTTCCCCTGCAGGCCTGGTCCCCTCTAACTGCCCTCCCCTGCAGGCCTGGTCCCCCCCAACTGCCCTCCCCTGCTGGCCTGATCGCCCACAACTGCCCTCCCTCACCGACCATCTTGTGGTGGCCATCTTGTGTCCACATGGGGTGAGCCATCTTTGACCACATGGGGGCGGCCATCTTGTGTGTTGAAGTGATGGTCAATTTGCATATTACTCTTTTATTAGATAGGATTAAAAATATAGTAATCTGAACATCATTTTAAAATAAGTATTTTTGGTCCTTGGGGAGAAAAAAATAAAGGAAAGGAGGAAGAACATAAGAAATGAACTAATATGAAATCTGCAAATTGATTTTAGATATAGTTATCAATTAAAAGTATAATGTGTGGGACGAATATTGAATAAAGTTCAAAGAGAGTATCATCAAAATACAATAAAGTAATAATGAATTCACTAAGGAAACATCACAGAGAGTAAAAAGATTAAAAGTTAAGAAAAAGCACTCAAAATATTTGAATGAAAAACATGTTGAATATATTTCTAACAAGCATTCCAAAAGAAGAGAATAGAGGGAATGATGAAGTAACAATATTCAAAAATATAGTACTGAGAATGTTCTAGAAGGATGTGAGCATTCATATTAAAAATGCATGATAGAAAACCATCTACACTAATAAGAGAGAAACATGCAAATTGACTGTCACTTTGCTACGCTACCAGCCAATCAGAGTGAGTATTTAAATTAACCCAACAAAGATGGTGACGCCCATAGTGGCCAGGTGGTGCTGGGACTGATGGGTGGTGGTGCGGGGGGGGGGGGGGGGGGGAGTGGAGACACAAACCTGCAAGAAACCTGTGGAAGGGGAGATAAACTATCATAACTTTATCTCCCTTTCCACAAGATGAGAAAACTGACCCTGATTTATTTAGTGAGGTGGCCCACACCTTTCTACAAGCACAGGGTATGTTATGACCACTCCCAGGAAGGTCTGGTCAGAATACCATCTCCAGGGAATAGCACTACTGTGACAAATCATCTAAGAGAAGAAACAAGCTTTTGTTGGGTTTATTCTGAAGGTCAGAGAACATGCCACCCCAACATATGCTGTGTTGTTATATTGATGATCTTGAGCTGCAGATACTTGAAAAACAGCAAATGCATGCAGAGGCTTTTACTGAAGTCTCCTGATCTGCCTAAAATCAGACCCCCCAAAAGAAGCTTAAATGTCATAGGTCCCCTTGACGGGAGAAGTGTCATCAGGCAGAGAAGACTGACTCCTGTCACAAGACAGGAGAGTAGAAGTTGACATCACACCTAAACTTTGTTACAAACTGTTTCCCCCACCCCCATTCATCTTTCCTAAAAATCATTTACTCTCCTCTAAGAGGCCTACATCTCCGGTCCCCTTTCCCTAGGAAGAAAGTATTTAAATCTGCATTCTAAGCCACCTTGGAGAGTTACTCATTTTTCCCTGGGATCTCCCACATAAACACGAGGTACACATATTAATGAACTTTTGTTTTTCTCTTGGTGATCTGTCTTTCATTACAAGGGCCTCCACTAAGAACTCAGAACGGTAGAGGAAAACTATTTTTCCTCCTCCATAATTCTATCTCGGGAAATCAAGTCCCCAGCTGAACAATGAGGTTGGCTCAAGTACCAAGCAGTCCTGGCTGATGGGAGGTAAGCTTTTAGGGAGAAATCAATGATATTGGCATCAAAGTGGGATGGAGGGCACACGCATGGTTGCTGGTGGGAGTTTAAAGTGGTTCAACATTTTTGGAGGTTGATTTGGCAAATTCTATAGAAATGTTCAAGGTACATCCAAGAGTCTTCTTCTAGGAATCACATCTGCTGAGATAAAGCACAAGCGCATAAGCCCTGGTCAGAACCCAGGATGCAACTGCGGGCTCCCCTTCCACGATAGGAAAACCTGGGAACAACCTGCATTTTTAGGACAAGGTGGCATCTATACTAATAAAGGGGTAATATGCTAATTAGACTAAACATCTTCTGGATGACCTTCCAGATGTCCTTCCGGACAAAGCCATGTTGGCGGGGCCAAGGCAGAGGAGGTTAGAGGTGATCAGGCAGGCAGGGGTGAGCGGTTAGGGGGATCAGGTCAGCAGGGGAGAGCAGTTAGGGAGATCAGGCCGGCAGGGAAGAGCAGTTAGGGGGATCAGGCCAGCAGGCAGGTGAGCAGCTAGGAGCCAGAGGTCCTGAGGGATCCCAGATTGGAGAGAGTGCAGGCCAAGCTGAGGGGACCCCCTTCCCGTGCACAAATTTTGTGCACCGGGCCTCTAGTAAAAACTATAAAAGCATAAAGAGAGCTTACAAAGAAATGACCTTTACACAGAGCAGTCATGTCACCAGCAACAAAAGAACATAGGAGGAAATTAGTCATTTTTATTCAAAATGATGAATTTATAAAATCTGCCAACCTAAAGTTCTTTATCTAAATAAATTATTATATTAAGTCAATGGAAAATAAATACACTTTTAGGCATCTCATTTGAGAGGGTTTATCGTCCACAGAATTTGCTCAAAGAACTATTAATGGGAATCCATCACAAGAACATGTATTTTAGCATTGTTTATAGAAGTAAATGTTAAAGCAAACTAAGATGCCTTTCAACAGAAAAATATCTTAATAAATTTTGTTGCATTTGCAAACATGGTATTCAACACTAGCAGTGAAAATGAATGAGCTATAACTAAAGAATCAACTATAGCCCTAGCTGGTTTGGCTCAGTGGATAAGAGCGTCGACCTGCAGACCAGAGGGTCCAGGTTTGATTCTGGCCAAGGGCACATACCTGGGTTGCGGGCTCGATCCCCAGTAGAGGGTGTGCAGGAGGCAGCCAATCAATGATTCTCTCTCATTGCTGTTTCTCTCTCACTCTCTCACCCCCTTCCTCTCTGAAATCAATAAAAATATATATTTTAAAAAATTAAAAAAGAATCAACTATAACTACAGATTCTCACAAACTGCCAAGTGAAGAAAGAGTCTTCAAAGATTATATAGGATGTGATTTCATTGTTACAAAAATCAAAGGCAAACAGATATACAATTGTAAAGAAATCTGAATGCAAAATCTTCTTAAATTTTATTTTATTTTATCTTTTATAGCTATCTTGCTCATAGAAATGATTCAACTTACATGTATCACTATTACTCAAATTTTCTCAATGTTCAATCTAGTTATCATGAAAGTGATGATATCCTTTCTTGCTCATATTTCACATAAAATTTAATTATATAGTTTCATAGTTAAGAACTATGATTTAAAAAAAAAGAACTGATGATTCTTAGCCAGAGGGAGAGGGTGTGTTCATAGTCTGCTAGCCAACCTTCTCCAGAGCACCATGACAACCAATATTATGCTGTGTAGAAGAAATAGGAAGCACCAATAATCTCATTCAATGGATCTTCAGTTAAGAGGAATTCAATTAAGAACTATCCTATTTGAACCTAAAATGCTAACAGTGGTCATTTCTAATGATAGTACTTTCATTTGATATATTTTTTTACACAATTGTATTTCCTAATTTTGCAAAATTGTATTTCCTAATGTATGAATTGAACATACAGTGCTTCTGCCAAAGTACCATCTGTGGACTTACAGAATGCCTTTGCCTTTTCTACTGTCATCATATTCCACACAACACTGTTTCTGATCAAGGAACTCATTTCTCATAAAAAAAAAAAAAAAGTGTGGCAATGGACCCATGCTAATAAAATACACTGGTCTAACCAAGTTATCCACCATTCCGAAATGGCTGGCTTCATAGGACAGTATAATGGTTCTTTGAAGACTCAGTTATACACCAGTTAGGTTATAATACCTTGCAGAGCAGGGGCAAGGTTCTTCAGAAGACCTACACTCTTAATTAGAGTCCAATGCATGGTGCTATTCCTCCCATAGTCAGGATTCATGGATCTAAGAATTAAGAGGTAGAAATGGGAGTGGCACCATTCACTATTACTCCTAGAGACCACAAGAAAACTTTTTCTTCCTGTTCTGCAATCCTATGCTTTGCTTATCTAGAGGTCTTAATCCAGAAGGAGGAAGACTTCCCCCAGGACACATAATAATTATTCCATGTAACTGGAAGTTAAGACTATCATGTGGCCACTTTGGGTTCCTTATGCCTCCAGATAAATAGGCAAGGAAGTGAGTTACTGTGCTGTCTGGGGTAATTGATCCTGACCACCAACGAAAATTTGGATTACTACTCCACAATTACCGCAAAGAAGAACATGTCTGGAATGTAAGAGATCTCTTAGGGTATCTCATATTGCATAATGTTACCTCCTCTGATTTCTGAATCATTCCATCAGAGCCAGCCCAACTCTAGAAACAAATTTGGAATCACTACTGACCATTCAACTAATAATTTTATATTAAAATTCTCTGATCCAGAAATTAGAGATCTTACAAAACTACAGATTTCATCACAAATAACCAGAAGCATTCTCAATGTCACTGACCTAAAATGTACCAAATTTGTTTATTGTCCTTCGTGCTTTTGTTAGTGGCTGGTGGATTCTCAATAGGCACCTCCTGGACCATTACAGCAGTAATGGGCTGCTTTTTAAAAATACCCACATCACCCTCGCCGTTTTTCTCAGTGGTTAGGATGTCCTGTGCACTGAATGGTCACAGGCTAGATTTCCAGCCAGGGCACATATTCAGGTTTCAGGTTTGATCCCTGGTCAGTGCGCATGCATGAGGCAACAGATCAGTGTTTCTCTCTCCTCCCTTCCTTTCTTTGGCATCAATGAAAAAGAAATATATCCTCAGATGAGAATTAAAAAATAAATTAATTGAAAAAAAATACCCACATCTAGAGCCTAATTGTTAGAGATTCCAATTTAATTGGCCTGTAGTATGGCCTGGACATTTGAATGTTTTTAAGGTTTCCTGAGTGATTCCAATACATTGCCTGAGTTGAGAGCCATATCTTACTTAGTGCATTCCTTTATATTGACACAAGACAAGCATTGTGAACATTCTCACCAGCTCTTAATGTCAGAGCAGACACAAAAAGGCTCCTTGAGATAGAAGAAAACATACTACCTCTACCTAGATCCAAAAGTGGAGGCCTGGTAATTGAGAACATTAAAGCTGGGGCCGGGGCAACTGAGGTCAGGCCAGGGGACCTGAGGCTGCACCCCTCACCCGGCGGGGCTCGATGGAGGACCTGAGGCTGCATCCCCTGCACTGCAGGGCTTGATGGGGGTGGGGCCAGCCGGGTCTGGGTCTTGCACAATTTCAAGGCACACATGGGTGGGCAGGGACTTGACTCTGGGTCCCACAGCGCACCCTAGACTCTGACAGGAGGGAGATTTTCATATACTTTTTACTAATTTTCTTTCATCTTTGACACTTCTATTATAGAGAAAGGGCAAATAGCAATATTAAAATATTTTCTCTAATTAATTTTCTTTTAATGTGCACGAATTTCGTGCACCGGGCCACTAGTTTATTATATAAAAATGTCAAAATAGCCTTCCAAAAAACTAACTTTACACAATTTAAGATTGGCACTTCTGATCCACTGTTTTAACATTTGTCTCTCTTTGGTTGTTACTAATATACTGCTTCCACATTATACTGTTACCAGAGGTCACGACCAGTATTGCAGAGATGGGTGGGTGAGAATGATTCTGTGGTCAAATAAGTTTGGAGATTCTTGTTCAAACACAAATTAAAGAGGTTTTTTTATTGCAAAATTTTTCAAACATTTAAAATGTTAGTGTGCATCACCATTATCCAAAGAGGAGATATTTGACTGGTTTTGCAAACTTCAGTAACCACAAGGGGAACCTTAAGAGACTGATACTCCACAGCAAGCATGTCAAACTCAAAGGCTAACACGGGCCAAATAAACAAGGTTTAAGTTTATATGGGCCACAAAAAAACAAAAGCTTCAATTTTCATAGAAACATAGGTTTATTTTGATAGAGACATGCTGAATAGAAGAGGCTGAAATAAATGAGTAATCGTTAACAAAATAATAGAACATTTTAATAAAAATTAATATTTGTCTTGAACATTAACTTACCAGACACTTAATAACTGCACAAATTAATAAGCATAATGCAAATAAACCTATTATTGTTGGTCTCTGAAAGCAAAATATTTCCTGTTGCACACACCAAACAAGTCAGTCCAAGACTAATGATGTGGCAATCGGCTGCTAAAATATTCGCTGCTAGTATTAGTGGAGAGAAATGGTGCGCCTGTGCGTAAGACGGGTAAGGGAAATGAATGCGACACGATTATAGTAATCAGTCATTATCGAACATTGTAGTTCATTATTAATAATTATGTATAACAGGATATTGTAAAAATTAAGTTATGAAATTTTTATGAAAACATTTCTTACATACCGTTATACTGGCTGGGCCGCAAAAATATTCGTTGTGGGCTGCATGCGGCCCACGAGCCACATGTTTGGTATGCTTGTTCCACAGAATATACTTATGAAATTCTTCTTAGAGTTTTATAAAGATTACAAAGAATATAGTCATATGAGTCTCAAAAGTTCTTCTTGGATCTCCCAGCAGAGAATCCTTCATTCCCAGGAACCTTACATCCTGGAGGATGTGTAAACTCCCATGATGGGTTCTCATTGTTCTCCCCTCTCCTGTGCTCCATTAGCCTCCCAGGGCAAACTGCATTTTCTTAGAGTCAGAAAGGTAGTAGAGATCTGAAGTGATCTTGTGGTCTCCTTTTTAGGGAACTAAATATTGTCTCAGGTCCCAAGGACAAGGAGAGACAGAAGATTCTGGGGAAATGATAGAGATGAAAGGCTAAAAGACATGAGTGCAGAAGAGAGAAGAGAGGTGGTGTTAGATGTTTGTGTGCATTTAAAGGTATTTATTTATTTTTGAATAGGTTTATACTTCCAAATAGTACTAGACTCAGATATACACAGGAGTATACAGTGGGAAGTACTAACAAGTTTCTCTCTTTTCCATTTCCTCCAGTTACCTTATTTCCTGTTCCCTTTGTAAAGTCACTACTATTACTAGTTTGTTGTGTATCCATCCAGACACCCTGTATTTTAGCAAATGAAAGTTCAGAAATTTTTAATTAAGAAATTTTAATGTTATAAGAAAAACTAGAAAATAATATGATAATTTAATATATAACAGAGGTAACATTCCAAATTTGTGGGAAGTAAATTGGATTATTTAATAAAGACTATGAAGTCAACTGGGCAGCAAACTGGGAAAAAAGTTGATGTCAACCCCAAAAATGTTTAAATTAAAACTACAAAAGTGTTAGAAACTAATGAGCAAGGCTTCCAGCTTTTTTAACTCATGGAATAAAAGATTATTAAATTTGACTATGGAAAAAAATTTTAAAAAATATTTATAGATTAAATTCAATTAACAAACTGAAAAGACATAATGGCAAATATAAATATTTTCAACTTATCAGTGAAAGGAAAAACTAGTTTAATAAGAAAATACAAATTGCCAAACAAAAACAGGCAAAGGACATAAATAGGCATTCACAGAAAATGAAATACAAATAGCCAATATACACATGAAAACCTCATCTACAATTAGAGAAGTTGGGATTTTAAAGGGGAAACAGCAGTGAATCAAAGGGCACAATTAGCAGAGTGAAAAGACAACCCAAGGAATGGGCAAAAAATAAGTTCAAATCATATATTTGATAAGGGGTTAATATCCAGAATATGTAATAAACTCCTACAACTCAACAACAACAACAAAAACACAAATTATTCACATTTTAAAAAATGGGCAAGTGCCAGGGGCTGGAGGGTGGGGGAAATAAACTTTTAGGTATAAAATAAGGTCTGAGAATCTAACGTAAAACATCATGACTATAGCTGATAGTACTGGGTTGTATAATTGAAGTTTGCTAGGAAAATAAAACCTAAATGTTTTTACCAAAAAAATAAAAATAAAATAAAAAGGGGTCAAGGGCTTACACAGACATTTCTCCAAAGAAGATACACAAACCATCAACAAGATAATGAAAAGATGCTAAATATTATTAATCATTAAGGTAATGCAAATCAAAGCCACAATGAGATAACACCTACATCCATTAGCATCATGAAAGAAAGAAAAGAAAGAAAAGAAAGAAAGAAAGAAAGAAAGAAAGAAAGGAAGGAAGGAAGGAAGGAAGGAAGGAAGGAAGGAAGGAAGGAAGGAAGGAAGGAAGGAAGGAAGGGCAGAGGATAGGATAAGGGAGGGGAGAAAAGGGGAAGGGAGAGAGGAGGGGAGAGTGGAGGGGAGAGAAGAAGAGGGGAGGGGAGGGGAGGAGAAGAGAGAGGAGGGAGGGGAGGAGAGAGGAGAGGGGAGGAGAGGGGAGGGGAGGGGAGGGGATAGAAGAAGATGGGAGGGGAGGAAGAGAGATAGAAGAGAGGGGAGAAAAGGAGAGAGGGGAGGGGAGGGGAGAGGAGAGGAAGGGAGGGGAGAGGAGAGGAGAGGAGAGGAGAGGAGAGGAGAGGAGAGGAGAGGAGAGGAGAGAAGAGGAGGGGAGGGGAGGGGAGGGGAGGGGAGGGGAGGGGAGGGGAGGGGAAGGGAGGGGAGGGGAGGGGAGGGGAGAGGAAAGGAGGGGAGAGGAGGGGAGGGGAGAGGGGAAAAAGGCAGGAAGGAAGGAAGGAAGGAAGGAAGGAAGGAAGGAAGGAAGGAAGGAAGGAAGGAAAGGAAAAGAAGAAACAGCAAGTAACAAATGCTTGCAAGGATGTATGCTTATGTCCAGGACACAGAATGCCTGGTCTGTGGGAAAAAAAACTCCTATATTTGTCTCTCTTCCTTCCCACTTTATGAAATTTCTCAGACACCTATTGAGAAAGTAAAGATGGTGATAGTTTTTCAAATTTAGCATCAGATGAACAAGATATACCAGCAGTCTCATGTTAATCACTCAGTATTCTTGGGCTGTCTCATTCTTCCTCAGCTCACTTCCATGAGGCATTGGGATATGTGATGATAATTATGCAATCTGGTCACATTAAAATGACTATAATGCATAATAGGCTAGCTCAATCTCCCCAAGCCCCAGTCCCTCTCCACCTCCCACCTTCATCACCCACATACAAACAGAGGAATCAATGTCAGGTAATGAGTAAGTTTAAAGACATAGCTCTGTCAGAATTCCTAAAGGTAACTATCATGGTATTTATGAAGATTACTAGAGGCCTGGTGCACAAAATTTGTGCATGGAGTGGGGGATGCATGCTCTCCAATCTGGGACCCCTCTCACAATCCAGGACTGCTGGCTCCCAACCACTTGCCTGCCTGCCAGCCTGATCACCCCCTAACCACTCCCCTGCCAGCCTGATCGACGTCTAACTGCTCCCCTGCTGGCTGATTGTCCCTAACTACCATCCCCTGCCAGCTTGGTCACCCCAAACTGCCCTCCCCTGCAGGCCCGGTCACCCCCAACTGCCCTCCCCTGCTGGCCTGATTGCCCACAACTGCCCTCCCCTGCTGTCCATTTGTGGTGGCCATCTTGTGTCTACATGGGGGCAGCCATCTTTGACCACATAGGGGCAGCCATCTTGTGTGTTGGAGTGATGGTCAATTTGCATATTACCTCTTTATTAGATAGGATAAATGCCAAAGAGCATCTTAGAGCGGAAAGAACTCCTGGGAAGCCAGCCAA
This sequence comes from Plecotus auritus, assembly GCF_963455305.1. Taxonomy (NCBI): domain Eukaryota; kingdom Metazoa; phylum Chordata; class Mammalia; order Chiroptera; family Vespertilionidae; genus Plecotus; species Plecotus auritus. The sequence continues at coordinate 109,958,021 of NC_137774.1, read as the reverse complement.
TATTTTTCCTCCTTTACTTCCCAGTTGTACTGCCTTGAACTACCCCAAGAAAAAATTTAAAATGTTCTTCAAAGTGTCTTGAAATATATTAGCCAGGGAAGGTCATACATTACCAATGAGAGCAATACCTCTAATGAGGCAAAATGGCTCTCTGCGAAGAGATGTGGTGTGGAGGTGAGGGAGGGAGTGGGGGTGTGCAAAAAAAAATTGTACTCTCTTTATTTAAAAAGCACAGATATAGCCGAAACCGGTTTGGCTCAGTGGATAGAGCGTCGGCCTGCGGACTGGGGGGTCCCGGGTTCGATTCCGGTCGAGGGCATGTACCTTGGTTGCGGGCGCATCCCCGGTGGGGGGTGTGCAGGAGGCAGCTGATTGATGTTTCTCTCTCATCGATGTTTCTGGCTCTCTATCTCTCTCCCTTCCTCTCTGTGAAATATCAATAAAATATATTTAAAAAAAAATAAAAAATAAAATAAAAAGCACAGATATACATACAGTACATAAACAGAAATACAGCCCGAGCTGGTAGCTCAGTTGGTTAGAGCATCTTCCCCATACTCCAAGGTTGTGTTTTCGATCCCCGTTAAGGGCACATACAAGAATCAACCAATGAATGCATAAATGAGTGGAACAACACATCAATGTCTCTCTTTCTTCTTCTCTCTCTCCCCCTTTATCTCTCTCTCTCTAATATCAATCAATAAATTTTAAAATTTAAAAAAAAAAAACACAGAAATATACTATACCCACAGTATTAAAATTTCAGGTGGCAATTATGAAAAAAAATATAAGTCTACTTTGAGAAGTAATAATAAAAACAATGCCAAGAAACAGTAGAGTACACTAAACTGCTATAAGTAGCACCTGCAAAATGTCAGTGGATTTACAAAATAAATATTTTTTTCATTGATATCACAGTCTCATGCTAGTTAGTGGGAGCTGTGGAGTGTGTTGTCTTCCACATAGTCATATAGGCTCCTTCCAGCTGGTGGCTCCATCATTCCCTAAGACATTTGAAAACCTTCCAGGATCCTCTACATTCGGCTTGTGAGAGTGAACCAACGATCTTTTCTGTTAACAAAAGAAGCTCGCTGCCATCTTCAGTTCTGCCATTTTGATATGACTTTCAGACTCTCAGGGGGCTGCCATCTTGGGCCCCATCCTCCCCCTCCCCTTCCTCTGAACTAGCCAATCGTGCAATAATGGGAACCGAGCTCTGAGCCCTGACCAATCAAGTCAGGATCAGAGTGAGGGGCAGGGCAGACCCATGTCAGGAAATAAAAACCAAACGGACTTCCCGTTCAGTGTGCTTTGCCTATGATTTCCAGCTGGCAAAAGCACCTTTCTGTGCAGAAGTAAATTTGCCTTGCCAATCCAGTTTCGAGTGTTTATATCATTCCCACAACACTGTCTATGAGCATTTCTAACAATTTGGGGGCTCATCCAGGATTTTGCTGCTCAAGATAGTCGTTTAGACCCCCTCCCTAGGGGATGTGAGCCCCACCGTCTCATTATGGTGACCTCTGGGAGAGGGAAACTTAGGACACTCCAAGCAACAACAGACTCCAGATCAAAGGTCGATCAGCAACGCAGGGGGGAAGGACCCAGGAAGGGAAACTGGGCGACCAGGTGACTCTATGCATAGACCAAGGTTCAAAAAACTTCAAAGGGAAGTAAGTAGGGGCCTTGGTGGTCGGACATCCCAGAGGTTGTGTGTGTGTGTGTGTGTGTGTGTGTGTGTGTGTGTGAATGAGATGCATCCCAGACGGGAAGTAAGTGCAAAGTTCTAATCTGAAGTTCCGTTCTCCCATGGAGGAAGTGGCCAGTGAAGGATGAAGTGGATCTTGGGCAGTGTAAGAAATCTCCAGTATGGGGGATTGAGTATAGTGCAAGAAATCTCCAATATGGGAGGCTGAGCACAAACAGACACAAGGAACTTTCTAAGGATGGGAAACAAAAATTCTAGGATTAGGGAATACATCCTCCAAAATAGTCCATTGGGAGAAGGCTGAGGTTCTGGGGAAGGGCAGTCCCCAAAATAGGGACAGGAGACATTGCTCCATTTTGGTGTTGTTTTCTTTAATGCAGGTCATTCTGTGATGTCTGTGTGCACCTGTAAGTATTGTATATAAGAGTGTTTCTGTTGATGTTTTGTATCTCTTTGTTGTTTGGTTCAATCTGTTTAAAGATGGGGCACATCCCACTTTGCCAGGGACCCAGCTGCTTGTGAACAGGCTGAACACATGGCAGGGATTGCAGGAACTTTAAGTCATCAGCGACCAGAAATTCAGGGTTTGAATTTTGAGAGACTTCTTGTCTGTGTATCTGTAATGTAACTTTGGTTACTGATGTTCTTTGTTAGCTTAGTTTGCTATTTGCCGTTTTATGAACATAGGGAATCCTCTGTCTCTGTGCTGTGTAGCTTTGTGCCACTCAGAACCAAAGATCATTTTGCTGTGCGGGGTTAAGATTCTAGATCAGCCGTGGGCAAACTACGGCCTGCGGGCCGGATCCGGCCTGTTCGGCTGTTCTATCCGGCCCGCAGAGCCGAAAGAGCGGAGGGTTCTCTTGCTCTCCCCTCCACTCCTTTACTTTGAATTTATATTAGTTCACACAAACACTCCATCCATGCTTTTGTTCCGACCCTCCGGTCCAGTTTAAGAACCCATTGTGGCCCTCAAGTCAAAAAGTTTGCCCACCCCTGTTCTAGATTCTAAGGCTAAAGTCCCAGTCCATCCTCTTGAGAGTACTCATTTATTTACTTTAGGGGTTTTTCGTTTGTTTGTTTGTTTCTGTTTTTAAGATCTTATGTTGTTACAGTCTACTCAGAAAGAAAAATATGGGAAATAAAACCTTCTAACCCCAAAGTCTTTTTCCTAGGAGGACCAGCTCTGCAGGCTGCATAAATAGTAAGGAAAGGGGAGCACTCCTCTTTTGTAAAGAAAAATAAGCCTGCGAGTTATCCCTGTTAAAAAAAAAAAAAATAGTCAAGAAAATGCTTTGGGTAATAATAATTGGCTTTAAAATCTCAAAGTTGTTAAGATGTAATAAATAGATGTAACTAAAATGAAGGATTTATGACAAAGCTTTTCAGTAATAATTATAAATATGTTAATGATAAAAGTCCAGTCACTCAAGAGGAGATTGACTATGCTCTCTGTTGGAGGAAGGGGCCAGTTGTCCTTCTCTCTATAAAGGCAGGGAAGCCTAAAAGAGAACAAGGGTGAACAGAGAAATGGGATCCCTTGTCTTGCCTTCCCCCTCCCTATACGACAATATGAGGGAACATCCAAGATGGTCAATCTGCAATCCCAGACTGCCCCTCAGGAGGAGGGCTGTCCTGATAAGGTCCCAACAGGCCAGGCCAAGGGATCCCACTGGTGCACGAATTCACCAGGCCTCTAGTATTTATTATAATCAGCAAAGGTTTGTCAATTACACTAGAGATGTTATCAAAGGAATAGCTGAGCAATTAGTGGCAACCAGCAGCATGACTCGGGAATACTGATTAGCCCTTTTAGCAGGAAAGGTCAAAGTATGTGTAATGATAGGAGGTCAATGCTGTACTTTCATCCCTAACAATATGCACCTGATGGCACCATAAACCTCTAAGGTTTAACAACCATAGCCCATGAATTAGCAGAGAACTCAGGTATAGATGACCCCTTCTCTAGCCTAATGAAGCAGTGGTTTGAGAAATGGAAAGGAACAATGGCTTCAGAGAATGTGGAGGAAAATGTATAATTACTACTAGTATAAGTTGAAAATAGATGTGAAGGACATCTTGGCAATGTCTATAACAATTTTGAATGCACATGCCCATCAATATAGCAATTGCTCTTTTAGAAATGTATTCTAGAGAATATTACCTGAAGTAAAAGTAGCTCACTCATGCATATTGTTCACCGTGTGTCAAAAGGCACAGAGTGGGTAGTCATTTACTCACTAACTAATAATTGGCCTAGCTGGGAATTTGCAGTCATCTCTGCAAAGAATGGAAAACAACCTAAATGTCCATTAATAAGTAAATTATAATATTCAAACATTCAACAGACCACTACAAAGCTATTAAAAATATTGAGGCAGTTTTATATGTATTGATGTGAAACAATCTCCAGGATATTTATTTAGCAAAAAGATTAGAGTGCAAATCAATGCATATAGTAGACAATCGTTGTGTAAAATATTTAGAAATGAATCTCCTGGGGGAAAAAATCACAAGAAAAGGGTAATATTGATAGACCCTTCGGAGAGGGACTGAGAATTTGGTGGGAAACTTTCTCTGGATATCATTTTGTACTATTGGAATTTTGCATTAAGTGCTAGTAATTTCCATTTGAAATAAAAATAACCTTTTTATTTATGTGTAATATTCAAAGGTGATTAAAATGATGACAATTATACATATAAGCATTGGTTTAATCCTTCCCAACCTGTGAACTTCCTTTGCCCAATCCAGCTAGAAACCGAGTCAACTAACTGATATTCATTACCTTCTCTTTCATCCCATTACCTTTAAAGTAGTAATTCACAGTTCCATTACACTGGGGAGTGGCTGGGGCATTGAATTACATCTGTCCATTACACAGCTCTGACTTACTGCCTCAGCATATTTCTCATTACATCAGTTATTTTTTATTATTATTTTTTTTTAATCTGTGGTACCTGCTAGCTCAGACCGAAATCCTAGGTGGGTCCTCTCAAAACTCTCCATTCTAACTCCTGGGGTTTCCCAAGGCCTGATTCATATTCTACATAATTCAAAAAAAACTTCTTCCTATGAGTCTCTTCAGCATGGGTAAAGGCTTTCCTTAGAGTTGATAGGATGTGAATCAGCACTGGGTAAATCCCCTTGGATTAGGGTGAGCTTTTTATTTACACATTTTTTAGCATGTTATTTTTTAAACCCCACAAAAATTGAAAAACAAAACGTTTGACAGTGTTTTCAGGAACAGAGCACAGTTTTCATAAGTTGGGGACAGATCAAACAGAAGGTCAACATGAGGGACAGAAGAAGTAAATATCTTATAGGTTTGGCCAATTGGATAAAACCTATGACCTCACTTTTCTTTTTCAATAAGATCCCAATATCTGAACATTCTGAACGTGTTGCAAAATTCCTCTTATTAGACCCAGGAAGCTGAGGCATAAGAAGCATCTATATTTGCTTGAAGAAATCTTCCTCACTTTTTTCATTTAAGAAATGTTATACTGCCTTTCCTCACCAGGTGAGAGCTGCTAGTGTTTTATGTGTTTTAATAGCCTTTGGAGTGCCCTAGCAATTCTTATCAAACACAGGAGCATGCACATTCTGAAAACCCAAGCCTCACTTGCATTTTGGGACACAGCCAGTTTAGTAGAGCAGCTGGGAGTATCAGTAAACATATTACAGCACCTCAAACAACTATGAAAATTATCTCACTTTTCTAATGAAAATAATGTTCAGAACATTCCTTGGAGCATTTGTTTTGTTTCTTAACAAGAAACAAAATTTCTGCTGGTTTCTGCATTGAACACTTCACTACCCTTCATGGAAGTTTGAAATGTCTTCAAAAATAACACTATTAAAAGTAATATAATTATGCCTTTCAAAAATATGTGTATTTATGGAGATTTTCTTAAAATGCATTTTCTACTAACATACCTCAACGTGGGGTTGGGGGACGAGAAGAGATAAACCAAAGAACTTATATACTTATAAGGCATAGCCCATGGACATGAGCAATAGGGTAGTAAAGACATAGACGGGGGAGGGCAGGGGCTGGGAAAAGGAGGGTAAAGGGGGAGAAAGGGGACATATCTGTAATACTATCAAAAATAAAAGGTATATGTTAAAAATGCAGTTTCTGAGTTTCTAATTTAGTAGTCCTGCATGGGACCTGAGAGTGCATTTCTATCAAGTAGTGCCAATGCTGCTGATCCGCAGACTACACTTTGAGTAGGAAGATCCTAGCATGACCTTAATGTTAAGAAGTCACAGCAAGCACTACCGTTCTGAGTATGTGTAGTTATGTGTGAGGACATAGAGAATAGAAGAGTAGTACATAGTCATATATAAGGAAAAGTTCTATGGAACAGCATATGCAGGAGAATAGCATTTTGGTTAAAAGCATGAGGTCTTGAGACTGACAAACTTTTTTTTTGTCCTTATCACCTTTTCATTATCTCCTTTGGCTAAATTCTTTAAAATTGCTGAATCAGACAGGATACACACTTAAAATTTTAATACATATTACCAAATTACCCTATAAAGATTATCCTATATAATAAAAGGCTAATATACAAATTGACCAAACGGTGGAACCACACTGACCCCAGGGAGCAAATGCTCAACTCAGGAGTTGCCCCCTGGTGGTCAGTGCACTCCCACAAGGGGAGTGCCACTCAGCCAGAAGCCAGGCTCATGGTTGGCAGTGGTGATGGCAGAAGCCTCTCTCACCTCCGCGGCAGTGCTAAGGATCCCTTGGGGGAAGTCTGCCTGTTGGCTTAGGCCTGCTCCCCATGGGGTCCCAGACTGTGAGAGGGCACAGGCCAGGCTGAGGAAGCCTCCCCGCCCCCCAGTGCATGAACGTCATGCACAGGGCCTCTAGTATACTATAGACAGCTTTCTCTATAGAGCATGCCCTGACCTTTCTCCACCCCCTTCCCCCATCCCCTTTCCCCAATCCATTCCCCCAAGACCTGTTTTCTTTTTTCTTTTTTATCTTATTGTTGAGAGTATTATGGATGTTTCCCTTCCTTACCCTCTCCCCACATTGCACTCCTCCACCTGGTTCCCATCCTGCCCCAGGCCTTCACCACCCTATTGTCTGTGTCCACAGGTAATGCATATATGCATATAAGATCTTTGGGTAATCTCTTTCCTGCCTCCACCTCCCCACTTCCCTCTGAGAGTCATCAGTCTGCTCCATATTTCCATGCCTCTGGTTCTATTTTATTCATCAGTTTATTTTGTTCATTAGATTCCTTGTTTGTTTATTTTGATTCAATTATTGATAGATATGTATTTATTGCCATTTTACTGTTTATATTTTTTATATATTTTTTCTTCTTCACCTTCTTCCTCTTAAAAAATATCCTTCAACATTTCATGTAATACTGGTTTGGTGGTGATGAACTCATTTAGCTTTTTCTTCTCTGTGAAGCTCTTTATCTGAACTTCAATTGTAAATGATAGCTTTGCTGGGTAGAGTAATCTTGGTTGTAGGTCCTTGCTATCCATCACTTTGAATATTTCTTGCCACTCCCTTCTGGCCTGCAAAGTTTCTGTTGAGAAATCAGCTAACAGTCATATGGGAGCTCCTTTGTAGGTAACTAACTGCTTTTCTCTTGCTGCTTTTAAGATTCCCTCTTTGTCTTTAAACCTTGGCATTTTAATTATGATGTGTCTTGGTGCAGGCCTCTTTGGGTTCCTCTTGTTTGGGACTCTCTGCAATTCCTGAACTTGTAAGTCTATTTCTTTCACCAGGTAGGGGAAGTTTTCTGTCATTATTTCTTCCAATAGGTTTTCAAGATCTTGTTCTCTCTCTTCACCTCTGGCATCCCCATAATGCAAATGTTGGTATGCTTGAAGTTGTCCCAGAGGCTCCTTACACTAGCTTTATATTTTTGGATTCTTTTTTCTCTTCTGATTGGGTGTTTTTTGCTCCCTCATATTTCCAATTGTTGATTTGATTCTCAGAATCCTCTACCCTACTGTTGAATCCCTGTAAATTACTCTTTATTTCAGTTAGTGTTAGTGTATGCTTAATTTCTGCCTGGTCCTTTTCCATGTCTTTGACATTCTCACTAAGATTCTTATAAGTCTAAGTCCCCTGAAGCTCTCATTAAGTCCCTTGAAGCTCTCATTAATATCCTTGAGCAACCTTATAGCCATTGTTTTGAAATCCATTGCTTGGTTCCATTTCTTTTACTTGTGGCATGTTTCTTCTGTTCTTTCATTTGTGACGTATTTCTTTGTCTCTTCATTTTGGCTGCTTCCCTGTGTTTATTTCTATGTATTAGGTTGAGCTGTTATGTCTCCTTGAATTGATAGGGTGGCCTTATGTAGTAGGTGTCCTGTGGTGCCCAGTGGCTCAGCCTCTTCAGTCACCTGAGCTGGGTCCTCTGGGTGTACCCCTGTGCAGGCTGTGTGCACAGTCTTGTTGTAGTTGAGCCTCGATTACTATTGGGGTCACTGGGAGGAACTGACTTCCAGGCCAATTGGCTGTGAGGGCCAGCTGTGACTACAGTGGAATAACTACTGTGCAGGAAATACCCCTATGGAGCAGGACTTGCTTCAGTAGAGCGTTGGTGCTCACTGGGTTTTCCACATCACTTGTAATCTGGTTTGATCTGAAGCTGTTCACTGCGTGCACTGGCTCTGGGGTCTCCCAGGAGGTGCAAAGTCAGCCACTACCTGGGACCACCCAGCAGGAGCTACAGAGAGATCAGCACATGGCTGCTATTTGTATTGGGCTTGGAAATGCCCAGGCAAGGCCTCGCTGTGAAGCAAGGCAGGCTGGTGCTAGTGCTAGGTCTTGGGCCTCTTATTGATAGGTTTGGGGCATGCTGACACCAGCTGCTGCTTGTTTGAAAGATTTTAGAAAAGTCTGAAGCCCGAGCTAGGATAAGCCATTCATATGCAAAAGCCAATGCAAACAGTTTTGGGTGTGGCTGCAAATGGGATGGGGTGGGTCTCAAGGAATCACGAGGGCAGAGCAAACAGTGTGGGCCAGCCTGATGGAAACTCAGATATGGGTGCTAGTCAGCCCTGGGATGGGGGAGGTCCCAGCACAGGAACAATGACTCCTGCCAGCAACCCCATCTGGGGGAAAGTGCCCCTGAGTTCCTGCCTCAATGCCAAACAATCCAATTCCTCACCATATGTCCCTGGGTCTCCCAAAGTCACTGCCCCAGTGCTGGAGGCCAGAGGGATTGAATCTGAGCAAGTTCGTGCACCGGCCCTTTAGAGGAACTGCTGGGTCTCCAAGCAGCCCCTGTGTCACTCAGCCACAATCCCCACTGGTTTTTATGCCTGAAGTTATGGGGCCTTCTACTTCCATCTCTGGAATCCTGGGCTGGGGGTCTGGTGTGGAGCTGGGACCCCTTGCTTCTCACAGGGGCCTCTGCAGCCTAGATATCCCACCTGATTAAAAAATGCCACATGTGGATGTTGGACCAGCCTGTTCTGCACCTCTACCCCTCCTGCTTTCTTCTTTACTTCTCTAGTTGTAGGACTTCCATTCAACCAGCTTTCAAGTGGTTCAAATGATAGTTATTCTGTATTTTAATTGTGATTCTGATGTGGTTGTGGGAGGCAATGAGTACTGTCATTTACCTATGCCATCATCTTGGTCTTGAGACTGAGAAACTTTATTTCAGGCCAGCAGCGCCATCATTCGCAAACCTCATAACCTTGGAAAAGTAACTTAACCATGTTCAGCTTCTGTTCCTACTGTAGTTAAAGGTAACAATATGTATATAGGTGTGACCTTATGATATTGTCATCTTTGTAAGTCAGATATACTCAAATGTGGGCAATTTTGTATGGTTCAATCTAATAGCACCACTTCCTAGAGTAGTTATGAATATTAACTTATATAGTGTATGTGATGATCATAACACAGTTCCACAGTTCCAGGCCCAAAATAAGAACACAATAAATTCTAGTAAATGCAGCAGGTCTTTGAATAACATTGTTTTATTCAGTGTCATTTTGTTCAACATTGTTTTGTTATAATGTTGGTGAAACTTAACTCTTGTTTACATCAATTAGGCTATGGTTAAATTGGTTTTATTATGTCTTTTCACCATCTAAGACCTATTAACCATGTTAAGTGAGGACTTAGTGTATTACTTTATTCTGAATTGTATTTATGTGAACATGTGCCATTTTAAAGGATGAAGATGGAAAGCAAGTGGATGTTTCTAGCCTTTGTTCTGTATTGCCTGAAAGCTTCTTGGGTACTTTTTTCTTTCTTTTTTTTTTTAAAAATCAATAAAACATTGTACTCAAAATCTCTAACTCTAGAGCCAGACTGCTTATCCAATAGATACTAACTGTATGCCTTCTAGAAAGTTACTCTATGTCTCTATGCCTCAGTTTTCTCATCTATAAAATGAGAAATAATGCTATCTACTTAATAAGATTATTGTGATACTAAAAGAGCTAATATTTATAAAGTGATTATAACAGTGTCTGGCACATAATAAATGTTAAATAAATAGACAGATAAATAGACAGACAGGTAGATAAATAGATACATGCATGCATGCTCTACCTCTGACTATTTGACTATTCTGCCCAAATTTGCCTATTGGTTAATTTCAATAAAACAATTACTGATCAATAAAACAACTGGCTAGTAACCAATACAAACAAGATAGTAAAAGTTTAATGTTTTTCCCTATTTTCTAATACATTTGAACACGAATATAGAAAAAAAAAACTATAAAAACATAGATCTGAAATTTGAAAGATATCTAAAGGCAGTCTGTTAAATATCTTCATTTTATAGTTAAGAAATCTGATATATATGAAAATGAGATCTCTTTGAATATCCACCTAAGTGACTTGGGGATGGGAGATGTCCATGAAGTCATCCTAAAGCTTTCATCTTTATTTATCACTGTCATCTTACATTCCCAACAAGTCTCTGACCAGGAACAGAATTTATTTATCTCAATTTTACTTCTTTCTCTACTTTTACTAATAATCCTCTGTGGAAACAGCAGAATAACCAATTACATAGCCTTTGAAATAAATCTCCTGAAGTCATATGTCAATAAGCCATACAATTTATGTGCATGTACTCAAAAGCAGTCCTGAGGTCCTGGGGGACTGCCCGGGACTGATACTTCTGGTTTAAAGAATGTACTTATTGCCCTAACCGGTTTGGCTCGGTGGATAGAGCGTCGGCCTGCGGACTGAAGGGTTCCAGGTTCAATTCCGGTCAAGGGCATGTGCCTTGGTTGCAGGCACAACCCCAGTAGGAGGTGTGCAGGAGGCAAGCTGATCGATGTATCTCTTTCATCGATGTTTCTAACTCTCTATCCCTCCCCCTTCCTCTCTGTAAAAAATCAATAAAATACATTAAAAAAAAAAAAAGAAGAAGGAACTCTTACCATTGGAAAAAAAAAAAGAATGTACTTATTTGTTGTTGTCTGAAACTGCTGCAAAGAAACAGTCTGGACTGGAGTCAATATTAAAATTACAAGAGAGAGTCTTAGTCATTCAGTCCAAGTACAGTTTAAGGTATTGGTCAAAATTATTACCTCTTCTTAAATCATTTATAATAAACAGTGTGGCTCAGAGGAAAGTAATAGAAATAAAAATCAACAGGAAGCACAATTTGGAGCTGAGAAGGGAAGGTACACTCAGCTCCTTTGACTATCTTGAGTTGAATGAGTTACTGATGGTGGCATCCATGACTCAAATCCATGAGATTTGAAAGAAACAGGTAAAATTAGTGTTAACAATTCTCCAAATAGAACACATCCCACAAATTATATCAAAACATATAGCAGTCTTACTTATCTTCGAGCTAGAAGATTTATTCTATACTTGTTCCCTGTTTTAATAGGGCAGCAGCTGGAACACAGATCATTCACATAGAAAGTAAATAATTTATTTCTTTTCCATGTAACAGCATATAGCATGCCTAGCTGCAAGAAGAACAAGGAAATACAGCTTCTAGCAGACACTTTCCAGTCACACTTTTATTAATTTCAAAAAGAAAATAACAAATTTTGGAGAAAAACTGGAAGCCTCCACTTCATTCACAAATAGGATTTAATGAAATGGTACCTCCGTGAATCATAGTGAGAATTTTAAAATCATCTGAGAGTTTAAAGTCATCTGAGAGATAGATATCCTTTAAGATCCACATCTTCTAAGTGTTTTTGTAAACTAGTTAATATCAGAATCCAGGATAATGACCTTGCAGCCAGTAAAAATAATTCCTCCAATGCTACTCTTCACCAGTATTAAAAGTGGTTTGTTAATAAATAATTCCAATTCACATTGCTCTTCATTTTTTCTTATTCTATAATATTTATTCATACTGGTCTCTCTGGTGCTTCATTAGATGATGATGTCCTGCACACACCTCTAAAAGGCTGGAAACTTCTTAAAGATACCTTAATGCCAGTAGTACTCAGTGAGATGAAAAATTTAGAGTGCGCTTAATAAATATTTATTGATTTGAAGCAAATTAATCTGAGCCAGAACCTTTCCACTATAAACAAAATGGAATAGCTGCTAACATTCCAATAAGTACGGTAAATAATTCCATGCTACTAAATAGGAGTGGAAACAAAATGAAGATCAAAACCAAGCTTGACCACAGAGTAAAAGTTGGCCTAGGAAAGTAAAAAGCAAAAAAAGAAATTACAGCAAAAATAAAGAACAGAAGAAGGCAGATGTGGAATTGAAACAGTAAAAAGCAACTGGCAAAGCAAAATAGTTCAACACTGTTAGATCTGATCAAATAATCAATCACATTGATATCCCCTCCCCTGGGAAAATGACCTTTAGATCATTTCTCTTTTTTTCCCTGCTTTACTTTTTAAAAAATTCTTTATTGTTTGAAGTATTACATATGTCTCCTTTCCCACCCCCACCCCCACATTGACCTCTCTCCCAGCACATGCATCCCCCAGCACATGCATTTAACCCTTTCACTTAGACCACATTCCATTTGCTAAGACTGGTATCTTTCTCCTCCAGACTTGCCCAGGATCTGGACCCGCCCAGAGAATTCCCCACAGGAAAAGTCCGCCTCGAGTCCTTTAAAACCTCTGACTCTCAGGTCCCTGGGTGCTGACGCCATTTAGGGGCTCAGCCCATCTGGTTTCCAGATGACAATAAATTCATAATTCTTTACCCCTTTCAGCCTCGTGCATACCTCCTTCAGCGACCCTAACAAACACATATGAACTTTGTATAATACAAAATTAAACTTGGTCAAATCAATCTGAAACCAAATTCAAGAAGACAACACATATTTCAAAAAAGGGGTAACCGAGTTGAATAGATTTTAACAGTAATTTACCATAATTGCTTTCTTTCTATCCACCACTGTCTTTTTGGCAGCAGATAACCCTTTGAATCCTATGGGAGGAGGTGGAGATGGGGAAAAGAATAGTTGTAATGCAGTGACCACAGATGGAGGGAGAGGCAAAAGGGTGGGGTAAGAAATAAAACAATCTACATTAGAACAGTTGAAAGCCAGAGTGACAACCATCCCTGTCATTGTCTATACACCCTGAAACAGTGCTTGCCTACAATGAAAATAAACATCAGCCAACATTTGAACTGAAGTAAAATAAAGCAAAGCAAGAGAAGAACTGAAACATAGGAACAAAACCAACGATAATGGCTTAATAGTCAATGTTGGAATGAAAACAAACAGAAAGGAAAATTTTATAATGAAATAAAGCAGGATAATAAAGCAGCAATAAGATCAAATTTCCAATTCCAAATATGGTAAGGTAACCAGGCAAAGGTGCAATGACTGAGACAACATAAAAACAATCTAATGCTCTTGGAAAATTTATATTAAAATGAATTACTTTTTAAAGTAATTGAACATCTTTAAACAAACAAACAAGAATTCCACTTTCTCCAGTCAAGCTGATTCGAGATGCAGAAAGATACCTGAATTGTAGTTTTAGTTCTGCCATTGACAATTTGTGGCCACTAGTAAGTAATTTAAATTTACGTATATATATTTACATAAATTTATATATAATAAAATATTTGGAGAAATATAAAACACTTAAAAACTACATTTGCTGAAGGTAAAATGAAAAGTTGTACTAAGATTCAATGAACCTTCAAAGTGAAAGAGTGATTTTCTTTTTCCTTTTATCTCTTTGGCACATCTTTAGCAGGAGGCTGAATTGGAAGGTTATAATCTTCTTTATATAATCAACTACAGATTATCCATCTCTGACGAATTTTGAACAGTGTGCTTCACTTTATTTAATTGCATTCTGCTAACATTATTCAATACTTCAATTTCCTTTTACAGTAGCATTTAAAACTTGCTTTGTGTCAGGCACTGTACTAAGCCCAAGCAATGCTTATCCTCTCAGACATCCTGTACAGTCATTACTACTGTGATCATTTCTATTTCACATAAGTTATTATTATTCCCATTTTATAAGGAAAAACGTGAGTCTAAGAAAATTTAAGTGAGTTGACCAAAATTACACAGCTGGTAACTTGCAGAGCTGAAATTAGAATACAGTATTGTATAACTCCACAGCATATTCTCTCTTTAAAAAATATATATATGTGTGTGTATATATATTTTTTTTTTTTTTCAGAGAGGAAGTGGGTGAGAGAGAGAGGTAGAAACAGCAATGATGAAAGAAAATCATTGTTCGGCTGCCTCCTGCATGCCCCCACTGGGGATCGTGCCAACAACTCAGGCACGTGCCCTGACCGTGATGTCCTGGTCTATAGGTCAATGCTCAACCACTGATTCACACCAGCTGGGTGCATGTTCTCTTTATATGACACTATCCTGCTCCCCCTGGAGCCTTTAGCTGAGTACTCATTGGCACATTGGCACATGCATATAAGGGTAATACCAGATGTCAGGAAAACAATCACCCAAAAGAAGCAGTAGAAATAATCCCCTGTGCTCACACAGGGTCAGGAAAAATATGTAACCAAAGTGGAAAAATATGTAACCAAAGTGGAATAATTTGTAGGTCATCAGGTAGAGCGCTCAGAAAGTTGTAGCCATTATGCTGAGAAAGAAAAAAAAAATAGCCCCACTATCTGATTCTGCCTAACAAAGCTTAAATATAAGTCAAAAGAATGAAACTTTCCTATTAATTATGTCCCAGAACAAAGCACAAAAATATTATTGCAGAAATATTTTAACAAGGTAAAGTCCACAATATTGCTCATCTAATCCAAAATTACTAGGAATACAAGGAAGAAAAATGCTACCATATCAATAGAAACAAATCCAGATATGACAGTAAAAAAAGAATTGGTAGAAAGAATATTAAATAGGTAATAAAACTATATTTCATATTATAATTAGATAGAGAAAAGATTGAGTTTGTTAAATAGAAACATAGAAATTTTTTTAATCCACAATCAACTTTCTAGAAATTAAAAATGCAACATCTTCAATTAAAAAAAAAAACCACTGGATGGCATTAATAGCATATTAGAGTCAGCAAGAGAAAAATGGTTAACTTGGGGATATAAAAACAGAATCAATAAAAATGAAACAGAAAATATTGGGGAAAATGCATAAGGAATCAGTGAACTGCACTACAACATTGTAATTAATAATACTGTATTATATACTTAAAAGTTACTAAGAGAGTAGATCTTAAATTTTTCACCATAAAAAAGCAATAGTAATTATTTGAAGTGATGTAGGTGTTAGGTAACACTATGGTGGTAATTGCAATATACATATGTCTATCAAATCAACACTTTGTACACCTTAAACTTACATAATATTTTATGTCAATTATATCTCAATAAAGCTGAAGGGCAGAAAACAGTGATGAAGAGAATACGTTAAAAGCAGCTAGAGGCCTCTTTCTTTGCCTAACGCAGCCATGGCTCATGGTTCCAAGAAGCATCTGAAGTGTGTAGCAGCTCCAGAGCATTGGGTGCTGGATAAACTGACCAGTGTGTTTGCTACTCAGCCATCTACCTGTCTCCACAAGCTGAGAGAATGTCTCCCCCTCATCATTTTCTTAAGGAACAGACTTAAGTATGCTCTAACAAGAGATGAAGTAAAGAAGATCTGCATGCAGCGCTTTATTGAGATCAATGGCAAGGTCTGAACCGATATAACCTACCCTGCTGGTTTTATGGATGTCATCAGCATTGACAAGACTGGAGAGAATTTCTGCCTGATCTATAAGGGCCACTTTTGCTGTCATTGTATTACACCTGAGGAGGCCAAGTACAAGTTGTGCAAAGTAAGGAAGATCTTTGTGGGCACAAAAGGAATCCCTCATCTGGTAATCCATGATGCTCACACCATTGCTACCTTTATCCCCTCATCAAGGTGAACGACACCATTCAGATTGATTTGGAGACTGACAGAATTACTGATTGCATCAAGTTTGACACTGGTCATCTGTGTATGGTGACCAGAGGTGCTAACCTGGGAAAAAGTGGCATGATCACCAACAGAGAGAGGCACCCTGGTTCTTTTGACAGAGTTCATGTGAAAGATGCCAATGGCAACAGCTTTGCCACCCGGCTCTCCAACATTTTTGTAATTGGCAAAGGCAACAAACCGTGGATTTCCCTTCCCCATGGAAAGGGTATCCGCCTCACCATTGCTCAAGAGAGAGACAAGAGAGAGACAAGAGACTGGCGGCCAAACAGAGCAGTGGGTGAAGTGAGCTCTAGGTGACATGATTGAAAAAGTCTTTGTACTTAATTAAAGACAATACAGCATGGGGGAAAAAAGCAGCTAGAGGAAAAAGACATTATATGTTTATTATTTTGTCATAAGGATAGCAGTAGATTTCTTTTTTAAAATAATTCAAGCCGCTTGACTTCACAGAAAATCTTTAAAATAATGGGGGGGGGGGAGGTTTCTATATCCAAAAAAATATATTTGAAAATTGAAAGCCAAAAATAGGTGAAGGGGAGCTTCAGACATACAAAGGCTGAAAGAATTCATTACAGCAAATCTGAACTGCAAAAAAATGCCCCTAAGACCTCCCTTATTGGAGGGAAATTTGGATCTACACAGCATGTAAAGAAGGGCAGAGGAAATAACTAGATGAGTAAATATGCATGGTAAATTTTTCTTATTTTAAAGATCTCTTTAAAATATAATTGACTCTTGCCCTAGCTGGTTTGGTTCAGTGGATAGAGCATCAGCATGTGGACTGAAGGGTTGCAGGTTCGATTTCAGTCAAGGGCACATGCCTGGGATGTGGGCTTGATCCCCAGTAGGGAGCTTGCAGGAGGCAGTCACTCAATAATTCTCTCTCATCATTGATGTTTCTATATCTCCATCTCCCTTTCTGAAATCAATAAAAATATATTTAATATCCTATCTAATAAAGAGGGAATATGCTAATTGACTGCCACGCCCTCAAAGATGACGGCGCCCACAGCCACAAGATGGCAGCGCCCAGTCCCGTCAGCCCCACTGGGATGGCAGGTGTGCAGCATGGCAGGGCCCGCCCCCAGGTGCGTCCAGCCGCTCCGCACACCAGCTCCGGAGTCCCCCAGTCCCCTCAGCCTCCCAGCTGCCCAGGGCTGCCCGATGCTCAGGTAACCAGGGCCGGCTGAGGCTTGTGCTGCTGGCAGTGGCAGCAGCAGAGGTGTGATGGGGGCATCGCCTTCCCCTGATCACCAGGTTGCCTCCCACCCCTGAGGGCTCCCAGACTGTGAGAGGGGGCAGGCCGGGCTGAGGGACCCCCCCTCCAGTGTATGAATTTTCATGCACTGGGCCTCTAGTGTGTGTGTGTGTGTGTATATAGATATATATAATTGACTCTTTAAATAAAGTACATAGCAGCAAATGGAGAGAAGCTAAGAGGGGGAAATAGAAATACACTTTTATAACACACACACTAGACATGTAATGGTATATTACTTGAAGGTAGACTGTGGTAATCTACAGATATGTACTGTAACTCAAAAGCAGCCACACACACACACACAGAGACACACACACACAACTATACAAATAAAGTAATAAAAAGAATTATTTACAAAATACAGAATTAATTCAAAAGAAGGCAGCAAAAAATGAAACAAAAACAAAGAAAAGATGGCAAAATCATTTTCACTTAAGGAAATGCTTCTTTTCTGCAACTTATCAGATAGATATGCATGCTATGGACTGAATGTTTGTGTCCCCCTAAAATTCAGGTGTTGAAGCCTTAACAATGCAATGATATGGAGATGGAGCTTTTGGGTGGTAATAAGGTCATGAGTTTGTGTTGCCTGCATGGTGGGTTTTGTGTCCCAGCCCTAACCAATGTCCTAAGAAAGGACAAGATGACCTCTCTGTCCACTGTGAGGATATAGTCACGTGCAAGCCAAGAAGAAAGTTCCTTCCAGAAAAAAAATCAGCCAGCACCCTGACCATAGACTCCCCAGCCTTCAGAACTATGACAAATACATGTTTATGTTTAAGCTTCCTAGTTTTGTGGTGTTACGGTATAGCAGTCTGAACAGAGGAAACTTAGCCTCACTCTGCAACTGAAGATAATGACTCATGAAGACTTTCACTCCAAGCTCTTTGCAAAAGGAGATACCAGTGCCTGAGGCTGCTCATTACGCAATTGCTCAGAACACTTTCTCAGGTGCCTGTAATGCTGTGCATTCCCACTAAGACACCTAGTGGTGGACAGTTTATCTGAAGATGAAAGGAGGCCTGGACGCTCAGTGTTTTGCATTTTTACTCATAAAATGTACAACTGGGCCTCTCTCCATATACTCAAGGGGTTTTGTATATATTAACATCTCTTTAAATAATCCCAGTGAGACAAAAAAGAAAACAGAATGTGTAAACAAATTGCTCTGGATCAAAGTTGGACCACATGCCTTCATCTCTAGATTTTTGTACTGACTACTAATTGACCCACTAAATTTTAATTATTTTTAAATTAATAACTCTATTTATTAGTAATAAAATAATAATTTTAATTATTAACTCATGTTTCTTTTTAAAAATCATTTATTTATAAAACAATAAAAACACACCATAGAACATTATCTGAATCTTTGGATTTACTTCTGTGCAACTAATACTTGTTGCTTACTAAATATTAAATATAATTGAGTTACATTAAGATATCATGAGACAATGTAACAGGCCCTAAACAGAATCCTATATAATAAAGAAGTAATATGCAAATTGATCATCACTCCAACACACAAGATGGCACGCCCCCATGTGGTCAAAGATGGCCACCCCCATGTGGACACAAGATGGCCACCACAAGATGGCCAGCAGGGGAGGGCAGTTGTGGGCAATCAGGCCAGCAGGGGAGGGCATTTGGGAGGGACCAGGCCTGCAAGGGAGGGCAGTTGGGGGCGATCAAGCCTGCAGGGGAGAGCAGTTAGGGGTGACCAGGCCGGCAGAGGAGGGCAGTTGGGGGGGACCCAGGCCTGCAGGGGAGGGCAATTGGGGGCAACCAGGTGGCAGGGGAGGGCAGTTAGGGGTGACCAGGCTATCAGGGGAGGGCAGTTAGGGGTAACCAGGCCAGCAAGGGAGGGCAGTTAGGGGCAATCAGGCTGGCAGGGGAGCAGTTAGGCGTCGATCAGGTTGGCAGGGGAGTGGTTAGGGGGTGATCAGGCTGGCAGTTAGGGGCAATCAGGCAGGCAGGCAGGCGAGCGGTTGGGAGCCAGCAGTCCTGGATTGTGAGAGGGATGTCCAACTGCCCGTTTAGGCCCGATCCCACCAGGATCGGGCCTAAACAGGAAGTCAGATATCTCTCGAGGGGTCCCAGATTGGAGAGGGTGTAGACACACACATCCCCGTGCACAAATTTTGTGCATCGGGCCCCTCTAGGGCACATACAAGCATCATAAGATGAATTTAAATACATAGGTTTTCAGCCCTGGCTGAATAGGTCAGTTGGTTAAGCATTGTCCCAGTATGCCAAGATTGTGAGTTTGATCCCCACATCAGGGCACATACAAGAATCAACCCTGCCAGAGTGGCTCAGTTGTTTAGTGTCAACCTTTGAACCAGTAGGTCATGGTTTGATTTCTGGTCAGGGCATATGCCCCTGTTGAGGGCTCAGAGGAGGTAACCAATCAATGATTCTCTCTCATCATTGATGTTTCTATCTCTCTCTGTTCCTCTCTGAAATCAATAAAAATATTTTAAAATATATACATATACATATTATATTTTTTAAGAAAAGAATCAACCAATGCATAAATAAGTGGAACAACAAATCTGTGTTTCTCTCTCTTTTCCTTCCTCGCTCTTTCTCTCTCTAAAATAAAATGCATAGGTTTGAAGTTATCCAGATTATTTACAAAATATTGTCCTGTAGAAGAAATCCTTTAAAGAACTGTCCCCAATAAAAAAACTCTGACTTTACACAAATACGAATGAGAAAGGTAATTCAACTCATTGTATCAGAGAAGTGTGGATTTGGAGGTAAAGTAAGTATTCTTCATTGAATGAAGTTACAATCTATATATATAAAAGCCTAAGTGTCAGTTACAGCAGAACGACTGGAACAACTGGTCGCTATGATGTGCACTGACCACCAAGGGGCAGATGCTCAACACAGGAGCTGCCCCCTGGTGGTCAGTGCACTACCACAGGGGAAGCGCTGCTCAGCCAGAAGCCTGGCTCACAGCTAGCAAGCACAGTTGCCGTGCTGGGAGCCTCTCCCAACTCTGTGGTAGCACTACCAAGTGTCAGTAGCAAGCACAGCGGGCCAGGATGAGCATGAGCGGCACAGCACCTGGCCCCGGTTCGGGCTCCTCCCTGGCCGCCTGCCACTTGACACACTGCTACATCCCCGAGGGGTCCCGGACTGCGAGGACTGCAAGGAGAAAGAAAATTAATACTTGGGTGCATTAGAGGGAAACTACAAAAAAAAAAAACAAAAAAAGAAAACAAAGGCAGAGAACATCTTAAAAGTAGCCAGAGGAAAACCAGAAGTCAGACATACCCCGAGGGGTCTCAGATTGCGAGAGGGTGCAGTCTGGCCTGAGGAACCGCCCCCCATGCATGAATTTTGTGCACCAGGCCTCTTGTGAAGTTATCAATGGGCACATTCATCTAAAACAGTGGTTGGCAAACTGCGGCTTGTGAGCCACATGAGGCTCTTTGGCCCCTTGAGTTTTTAGCAAAGGCCAGCTTAGGAGTGCGCTAATTAAGTTAATAACAATGTACCTACCTATATAGTTTAAATTTTAAAAATTTGGCTCTCAGAAGAAATTTCAATCGTTGTACTGTTGATATTTGGCTCTGTTGACTAATGAGTTTGCCGACCACTGGTCTAAAAGAATAACACCCACACTACAATTCTATAAATCTCTTCTTTCAAAAAAATGAGAGTAGACTATATTCTCTGAGATACAAAATTATTGAGGCAATTTTCTGGTTTTTGTCAAATAACAAAGTACAGACAGTCCTCGGGTTACGTCAAACTCGATGTACGTCGTTTTGTGGTTACGTCACCATCTCCCATTTATTTATAATTTAAAAAAATTCCCTCATTTCGATGTATGTACATATGTGCTTTATGTTTTTTATTATTTATTTACCACAAGTAAAGGTCAGGAATTGTTATCTTTCTTTTAAATTTTTTTTACTGTTTCACTTCATTACTGCTGTGTATGTGCTCCATGTGAGTGACATGAGTGCTTATGTAGGTGGCTTCTGACTTACAGCAAAAATTGCACTACATCACGCCATAGGATGGATCTCCAACAGAACCCGAGGACCTACTGTATGAAATACTTATTGTATATCTTTGTTTTTAGATTTCATCTCTTCAAATGCATTTTGCAAAAACTATTCTCTAACACAGATTTGAACCTTTAAAACTGTTAGGCATAGATGAGAAAGGTCTTGGGAATTTGTGAGTGTAATTAATACATATTCCTAGGTACTTAGTGTGAATTAGGAGTTTGCACTACAAATTTTGTTGAACAAAGGTGGATGTAAGAAGAGAAGGGAAAAATTCCCTTGATTTAAAGACTGTATTCATGAGAGATTACTGTTTTGGAGACACAGGACCTTAGGTGCCGGTGACAGTCTTTTTGATAAATGAATTGTACAGGTATAGAGTCAACAACCAAATCCATTATAAGGTTAAGTGGGATGAGCCTCTATAAAGGTCTATAAATTTTTTCTGTAAAAAGCCAGATACCAAATATTTTAAGCTTTTCAGGCCATATGATTTCCATTTCCACTATTCAATTCTGTCTTTGCAGTGCAAAAAGAATCAGAGGCAATGCTGAAAACAAAAGGTAATGGCTGTGTTCCAATAAGCTTTGTTTTTAAAAACAGTGACAGGATTTGGTCTACAGGTTATAGTTTGCTGACCACCTGCTCTAAACTCCCAACATCTTTTCTAAATGACAGTCCCACCTGAGGATATGCCCCAGGTCAAACTCTTAGACACTATATGTCTTTTTCTTTCTTAATTATCTTTATTGTTGAAGTATTACAGATGCCCCCTCTTTTTCCCCATTGACCCCTTCTAGCCCTCACCTGCTCCTCACCCCAGGCCTTCACCACACTATTCTCTGTGTTAATGGACACTATATATCTTTGCTGTCCATTTATCTTCCTCAACTTTCCACAGTCTCCTCCTTCTTTTCTTGTTTTTTCCTCCCTTCATCCTCACCATGAGTCTGGAATTCTCAGGCAGGCCATTCTCAGAAAGTAGACCATAATGTGGCATGATTATAAAATGGCTGTGAGGGGTTTATTACATTTGACAGAGGAAATGCTTGGAGTGATTGCCTAACTCAGATATTATTATTGATAATAGTGGGACTCACCATAGGGGAGCTACTTGGAGGACCTCAAACATACCAGATGAGAAATAAGCTAATGGCTACCACTTGACTCACATAATGGTCACTTTTCTTATGAAGCTTTTATATATAAACAATGAGAGTTCAGCTACTAAGCAAGTTACACAATATAGGTGTGAAGCTTTCTTGCAAATCCAGTCTAACAATATTACTAGGAAAGGATGTCATTTGGCAATAAAAGGAAAACTGAAAAATTTCTTATATCTTTCACTGTTAAGAAAAGAGCAAGAACTTTTTTAAAAATATATATATAATTTAATTACATATTAAGAGTCACTGTTTCCTCTATAAAAGTTATAGAACTAGTCTGATCCCACAAAGTAAAGGACAGGAATGTTAGCTGATGGCTTCAAGTGATCACATACTGGTGACAACTGTAGGTAACTTTATGAGTCAGGAGGCCCACAGGAAACAACTGGCACACTCAAATTGGGTAACAAATGAATTATTTATAAAGGATATAAGTAGGGAAATCAACAATATTAATATAACTTATTATTTAAATGGTGCCACTTTTGAGGGTAAAATGAAGCTTTATTAATAAATGTTGTCAGAACAATGGATATAAACTGGATCTGGCCCAGCCAAGTTGTAATGTTTAGAATAGAACAGTACCCCCAGGCTAGCAAGAAGAAGAAGCTATTATCACCCTCAGATGATAAAGAGACAAAGAAAGGAACTGGTTACCAGAACCTAGAATGTAGCAAGTTCTAGAGGTCAGCTAACAGGAATTGGGGCCTTCAGGAAAGAAAAGCATGCAAGCTATGAGGAGCTAACACAAAAGGAGTGAGTGAGTTAAAATCCCAATTTACCTTCTGAACCCTTGCCAATATTTCTTATTGGCTGAACCCAACCAGAAACTGGAGGTTTATGGAGACTTTGATGCAGTCCTTATAGATCAGGGCTTTCATCGTTTTAACACTCTGCTGGCATTGCCAGAGCCACAGGCGGCTAGGCATCCTCTCTGGCACTCTCCCTGACTCTCTTCCCTGAATTTAAACTCTCCTTTGCTGAGTTAACAAGGGTTTGCCAGTTCAAATACGTGACCTCCATCTCGTTGCTTCTCATGTTCCTAAAACAGGTGCGGGTGCTCAGGTCCCAACGTGGACCTGAGGCAAGCAAAGTTGTCTAGGCTTGGCGTTTGAATAGTGCAGCCTCTGGGGTACAAAGCAAGATAGGGAAGGGTGGAGAGTATATCTAGAGGGGAAAATAGCATATACTATATTTACAACTATGGTAACTATCCTTGCAAAAGTATCTAAAATTTGAACTATTTTGAACTCTGATCTCTTCTACAACTCTTTTGAAACATTCTAAGAAAACTCAATACCTACCTTTCTCTTGAATAATCTTCTCCCTTTTTGTTTCCTATTAGATTGCAGAAAAACAGTAAAGCAAGCAAGATCTTTTACCTACAAACAGAGGAATGACTGCAAGCCCTAAGCTTTTATGCATATACTAGTGGCCCGGTGCATGAAATTCATGCACGGGGTGTGGCGTTTCCCTCAGCCTGGCCTGCACCCTCTCCAATCTTGGGGGATGTCTGACTAAACTGTCAGACTGCTGGCTCCTAACTGCTCACCTGCCTGCCTGCCTGATTGCCTCCAACTGCGCCCCCCTCACCCCCGCCAGCCTGATCACCCCCAACTTTCCCCCCTGCCGGCCTGATCCCAGATGGTCTCCCAGTCTAATTAGCATATTACCCTTTTATTAGTATAGATTTAGTCTCCTTCACTCCCTGATCCATAGGCTGACCATGCAGGTATCACTGGCCTGAAAATGAAACAAAATAAAAGGTATGTTTTTCACATTTGTCATAGTTAACTCATTTCACTTTCTGGTCTACAAATCTCCCCAAAGAATCTTAGAGGGTGTATGGAGTTTGATGAATCAATGGTTCAGACCAACAGAAAGGCTGCTTGAGTACAAATGTACAATACAAAATTAATGGGTCAAATAGATATGTGCTGCATTGACCTCACATTGACGCACTTCACATTATATAAATACTTGTACTTGACTATGAACAATGTAGGTAAAATTTCAAGAGAGAAAAAATGTTCACCCTTGCAAAGTGTAGCCTTTCCTTTTTGGATAACTATTCAAAAGCCAAGAGGTAGAGTGATTATATAACCAGCAACCTCTTTACTTCCAGTCTTCCCCCAAAAAACCACCCTTTCGTTGGGGAAAGCCCATTGTTACACGTTCTAAAATATTACCAAGATAAGGTTGGCATCATCCATGTTTCTTACTCCGTAGAAGGAAATCTCTTCCATTTCATCAAGACATTTCCCATTTTCTCAACCTACCTGGTATCCATTCCATTTTTAAGTCCAAAGACTCTATGATTTAATACATTTTTAAAATATAGAATCTTTTCCCCCTCCCAGTCAACTTCAATCTACTTAAATTCATGACAGTTAAAAGAAGAGGAAGAAGGAAGTAAATTTAAAAAGAGGGAGGGAAAAAATAAGGAAATTAGAAACAAAGGGAACCATTACTTTAAAAAAATAAAAATATTAAGGAAATAAGTGAATGACAGATCTTTCTAGTTAGGGTAGGAGAAAAGAGACTTGTGTCGTAGGTCATTTTCTAGTCCATTCATGGGTGAGAGAATTGCATAAGCTCTCTGAGTAATCACAAAGTGATACAAATGATCTCACTTCAATTCTTGACCTAATCTAGAATTTCCCAAACTACACATGTAGATACTGTTCACACCTTCAGCATTTGAACAAATGAAAAGAGAGGGAAAATGGGAAGCTCTTTAGCCCATCATGAATTTTCAGAGATGCCCTTACCTGAATGTTTGCCACAGGCAAGGCTTATAAGTAGATTACAGGATGGTGGCAGCAAAAAGCTAGAAAAAGAAATCTTTTTAGAAAGATTCTTTTAATAGAAAATGATTTGCTTACTGACAATGGTCTTAAAGGAAGTTAATATACTTCAACTTATTGAGTATCTTTAAGTATCTATTATTACATATAGCATTAAGACTAAGACCTATGTGGCTATGGTGATGACTACAGTCCTAAGAAAAAAAATGGTTTCCCGAATAAACTTGTAGAGCCCATCTTATGTTCTTCTTTGCAATGACTGGATGATCAGAACTCACTTTTGAGCTTGTCTTAATTTTCCAGTCCTTAATAATGTTTTCCTATGGCATTCCTTGTAACTGAACCTCACCTTCTTTATTCTTTGTCCTTTATTTTGCCTCATCTTGACTGTTTTTTACCTTCTTGCACCAATGAAATTATTGCGAATCACTTCAAATGTCTTTGGAAAAAGTAAATGGATATTGAACAAATTCCTAAATATAAAACATTGCTTGCTTCTAAGGAAACTCACAGTCTAATAAAAAAAAATAAAGTAGAAAGTATTTTTGAAATATTACATAATGAATTGAGGTCGTAAGAGGGAAGTCCTAGATAAATATGGCTTAAAGGAAAATGAGGTCACAGCCAGGTAGGAGACCACTTTTGAGTAGATGGCCAGTGAAACAAGCATGGAATAACAGGAGAAAGTTAAAATCTGAGGGTGTGAGAGCTGAAAGAACAAAGATTAGGGCACATTTAGAGCATATTTACTTTAGATACAATTTGGCAGAAGCCTAAAATATTGGAGATAAGGCTAGAAAGACAGCATAGAGCAAGCATGTCAAACTCAAAGGCTAACACAGGCCAAATAAACAAGGTTTAAGTTTATGTGCACCGCAGAATACCAAAAGCTTCAATTTTCATAGAAACGTAGGTTTATTTCGATAGAGACATGCTGAATACAAAGGGCTGAAATAAATGAGTAATCATTAACATAAAATAATAGAACATTTTAATAAAAATTAATATTTTTTCTTGAACGTTAACTTACCAGACACTGAATAACTGCACAAATTAATAAGTGTAATGCAAATAACCTATTTTTCTTGTTTTTCGAAAGTGAAATACTTCCTGTTGCGCACACCAAGCAAGTCAGTCCACGACTACTGATGTGGCAATTGGCTGCTAAAATATTCGCTGCTGGTATTAGTGGAGAGAAATTGTGTGCCTGCGTGTAAGGCGGGTAAGGGAAATGAATGCAACACAATTATAGGAATCAGTCATTAGCGAACGTTGTAGTTCGTTATTAATAATTATGTATAACAGGATATTGTAAAAATTAAGTTATGACATTTTTATGAAAATGTTTCTTACATACCGTTATATTGGCTGGGCCGCAAAAATATTCGTTGTGGGCTGCATGCAACCTGCGAGTTTGACATGCTTGGCATAGAGCCAAGAGGGGAGAGATGATTGTAAATGGCAAGGCAACTGGGAGTCTACCAAGAGTTTTTAAGCAGAAATGTGATATAATTGAAGCGATTTAAGAGGTCACACAATTACAGATAAAGAAATAGGGGGTCCCAGAGACAAAGGTTTAGCAGTGTGTTTAACAGTCTAAGAGCCATCTTCTAAAATGCCTGAGGAGGAGGCACCCTGTCTGCCTCATCTCAAAGTTGTAATGTTTTAAAGGAAGAAATAAAGAAAAGGAGGCAGCTCGGTTACACCCTAGAAAAATGGAAATAGAACCTCAGTCAGGGATGCCTTTCTTCTGTTACCGTCCCACCAGCATATCTTCACCCAGGGAAGAGATCTGTGTCTTCATCTCCTGTCTGCCTGTCCAATGTCCAGCTGTCCACCCGGAACACCTCTAATGTCACAACAGATGAATCCGGTTTGGGCATCATCCCAAGACACCCTGAAACCCTGGTGATGGCGGGGAGCTTCTTTACCAAAGGATGCTGCCTGACGTTAAACCCTAGACTTCGAGTATGCCAGAAAAGCCCACCTGTGAAGTCAGCCGTGAATCAGAGGCTTTCCCACACTGCTGTTAGCGCCACAACCTTTATCCTCAGGCCTTAACCAGAGAACTGGGTCCCGCTGTATGGGTCCAGCTGCTGAGCGCCTTCTATGGAAAAAAAATTCACTTCTGGCTCGAGTCCCAACCCCCTACATGGAGACTATGCTTTTTTCTCTACTCTTGCCACCCCTCCTCTTGTGCCCAGGTGCCTTGTGGCCTGTGACATTTGCTAGGACTCACGCGGGTCACCCTGCCTTGGGGGCTCCGGTGATGACTACTAGGAACTTCCCAAGGACCAGGGCTGTTTAGGCTCCGACAGGAAAGAGGGGAGGGGGAAGGAGGGATGAGAACTGGGCGTCAGGAGAGCCTAGGCGGCAGGGAGTCAAGCTCAGGAGAGCGGGATTAGTCCTGTAGCAGCCTGCTAAGAGGCGGGCTTTCGACCTTTTAACACTCTGCTGGCGTTGCCAGAACCACAGGCGGCTAGGCATCCTCTCTGGCACTCTCCCTGACTCACTTCCCTGAATTTAAACTCTCCTTGGCTGAGTTAACAAGGGTTTGCCAGTTCAAATACGTGACCTCCATCTCGTTGCTTCTCGCGTTCCTAAAACAGGTGCGGGTGCTCAGGTCCCAACGTGGACCTGAGGCAAGCAAAGTTGTCTAGGCTTGCGGAGTGGGGCGCAGGGCGCTTGAAAAGCGCAGACTCTGGGATCGCGGCGCGCTGGACAGCACCTTCCCGGGCGCGCGCCGCTGCGCTCAGCTCCACTCCGCTCCGCGCCGCGCCATCTGGTCCCACTGCTTGAGTCTAGCGTCCTAGCTCTTTCGTTTGGCCTGAGGGGTGAGACTGTGAAGGTGACTGGACGCTGGAGTTAATGGTTTTAAAAGTTCCTGACGCCTGTGGAAGTACTAGAGGAGACCATAGCCCCTGAGGCGCTCCCCGCTCCCCACCACCGCCCGAAATTGTTAAGGGTGCTTTGACCATCAGACTTTTCCCCCACTCATTTCAGCATTTTCTCGTTCCTGCCTCTAAGATTCTGGTCACTATTGTACATTTAACACATTCACATGGAAACTCGGTCCAAGCCTCAGGTTGCACTCACACTCTAAGCATCCCATTAAGTAAGCACATGAGTTTACTCGGTGGCCACAGAGGAGGGAAAGCAACAGTTGAAATTAGCCAAAGGAAATGCTCAGTGTGTATGGCATGAACTCAATCCTCAAAGTGGATACTGTTTGGGGGTGTTTTTTCCATCAAGAAAGGGGCTTGTTGGAAATGGCCCTGTAGGAGAGTATCTCTTTCTTAAAGCACATGCAGGCACATATAAAGGATTTAGGGCAAAGATCAAAGGAGGAGAGGGAAATTCCTGCTAATTTTGCTAAGGTTAAAATTCCATAGATTTGGCTAGTCCTATTTTTTTTTTCCTTTCATGTCATCAATTCAGAATTCTATGAAGGAAGCAAATGACATCAAGGAAAATCATTGGCCTAGGAGAAAAGGGCCCGTAGGCGTTTAGGTAGTATATATGTGGAGCCAAAAAGCTCTGGAGCATCAGGGAGACTCCAACTTACGGCGACAGCATGGGTGAATATGGGCTTCTGTACACTGGGAAAAAGAGGCAAAGAGTAGTTAGTGCCTGGGCACTTGCCCTTAAGGCTGGCCTTGCAGATCTAGAGGCAATTCAGTGTGGGTGGAAAGAGTTTAATGTGAAACTGGGGTGGAACTGGCTTTTCAAATACATTGTCTGATGCCTTATTATTTGTTCTGTCAGATTTTTTCAGGAAGATCTTCATTTTGCAACTGGTAGGGTTGGTGCTAACCAGCAATTTCACTGATTGTGACTTTGAGAAGATTAGAATGGATTACCAGGAAATCATTTCTAAAGACCTGAAGAGGGTAAGTGAAGCAACCTTTTTAAAAACAATGTGTTTTCATCAGAAGAGTACACACACACACACACACACACACACCACAATTTTACTTTCAAAAAAAGAAAAATAATATTGGGAAAAGATCATGACCCAGCATTATGTCAAAAATTTTTGCAAGTGGTATGGAAATATATCTGCTTCTAAAATGACAACCTAGAGAGTGGCACGCATTAAGTGTGCAGATGCTGATGAGGAGCAGATATTGATAGGTAACACATGATCCATCAAGAGTGTCTATACTGGGCTAAAGTGCTGCTCCACTTGTGCAGAAAAAAGTAAAAAACAGGCGTGAGAAAGAGAAGGCTTGAGAAAAAGAGAGGAGTAAAAGAGGGAATTCTTGTGAGCTGAGTCCTAACCAGTGAGGTTGCCCTCCAGGTCTGTCTCGTGTTCTAGATGCCTTGGGATGCCATGATGGATCAGGTGTGCTTCAGATTGTTTAGAACACAGTAGTAATCGTTTCCTTAATTATTCTAATTTCTGGATAGATCATGCATGAGTGACATGCATGAATGGCTCGCTCTAGGACAGATGTGGGCATTCGAAAGTGGCATATTGCTCTCGTGTGCAGCCCTGCTGTGTAGACAGGTATACAGGTGTGCCTACTTTGGTGGGGAGAAGTCTCCCTCCAGGACCAGGATCCATTGATATTGTTTCAGATAGCAGAATCTTCAGATCTGAAGATTCCCAATGTTTCACTACTTTGTCAATGACAAGAACAGATGCATAGAAAAGGAGTGCGGAAGTAGAAACTGCTTTCAGGGCATCTTTAACCCGTGGGAGCAACAGTGGGGTGGTGGGGTTTCTCCTGTGACTACGTCTTGACCCTCTCCTCGGATGCTTTTCCCCCCTTTCTTCCAGTGTGCCCACTGCGACGCCACCATTAGCTGTGACGACCAGGTGAGTAGCTGAACAGTGCTCCCGGCTTTCTCCAGAGAGACGCCAGGCATCCCGGGGAGGGGGCCCCCCGCCGGAGGTAGAACCTCGGGCGACCCAGCAAGGGAAACTGGGCTGCCGGAACTTCTGGGCTGGTGCCCAGCTGGGGACACCACTTCGGTTCCAATTTAGGGCGAGGAAGTCTCTCTCGAAACCGAGCGGGATTCCGGAAGAGGCTCCCGGTCCCCCACCCCCGCGAAAGGGAAGGCAAATAGGAAACTAGAATCAGGGCACGACGTCAGGGGCACACCCCTCACCCCGCGGCGAGCGGCGGCGCTGGTCCTCTCTCCCGCCGCGCCTCCTGCGCCTCTCACGAGGCCCCCTTCTGCCTCCCCTTCCCTGGCATCTTTAGCCCTCTCCCCACCCGAGTCCCATTCGTTGCGTCCCCAGTTCCTTCCCGCCTCCCCCGCTGCCCCTTTCACTCATTTCTTACCAACTCTATTTCGTTGTGTTTTACACCCCTACCCCCCACCCCGCGGCATTTTCTCCTCTTCTCTGAAACGTCGCCGCTTGCGAGCAGCCGGATTGCCTCACTAAAATCGAGCACCTTACCTTGCATCCCACCCCCGGCTGCAAGTCACTCCCCAAGGAATTAACAAGAAGAACGGAAACGATGCTCACACGCTATTGCCCAGGCTACTACCCAACGCAGGTAAGCCAACGTAAAGCACTCCAGCTTTTTTATGTCTTGGCGCTAACCTTGAATTAAAGAGGGGCTATTCGTGCAGTGCAGAAGTCTGTGGTTTTTATTCAGGTTCTATCTTTTGGAGAGCAAATGAGCCAGAGCTGTAGATTGTCACTTAGACCTAGGCTGATAGATACCTCGACCGAAACCCACTTATTTCTAGGGTTCTGATTCTTTTTACAGAATTATGGTTCTAAACCGTAGACGAGTGTTGAGCCTCCTACATCAGAATGTCACCTGGCTGCCTGAGCATGGGAGGTTATTGGCCAAAATGCCAATTCCCAGGGGCCCAACCTAGACCTTCAAAATCACAGTCCCTGTGTATGGATGGGCTTCTCATGAGATGTTTGCCCATTCTACAATTTGAGCAGCATTACTTAGGCTTTTCACTTAATAATTGTGCGTTCTTTCTTAAAATGGTAAGTCATACATCAAATCTTTACCCTATGTTTGCTTAATTGCTTGTGTGGGTGGTATTGCTGCCTCTTAACATAGTGGCTTTTGCATGTGCAGTTACATGCATTTGAATGAATGCATAACTTTAAATATGGAAACAGTAGTGCAGAGTTAGGAGCAGGAATTCTGGAGACAGTCTTGCCTGACTTTGAATCCTAGCCCCATAACTTCTAACAGTGAAAACTTGGATAAATTACTTAGCCTCGGTGTGCTCAATTTCTTCTGCAAAATGAGGATCATATTAACAGTCCCACCTAGAGTGTTTATAAGGATTAAATGAGTCAATGTTAGTAAAAGCACTTGGAACGGTGCCTGGCATGTAACTAGTACTCAATAAGTATTTATTTCAGCATGTAAGTGAAGCAGAGGATTTATCTTCTGGATGACAAATTTTAAAAAGACAAAGAGAAATAAGTGCAGATATGTATGATTGCTATCTATTAACCAATGGACTTTATCAGTCTGCACACTGAGTAGTCTGTGTGGCCAAGGCTGTCATTTTTTTTAGGGATTGGAGATTGAAGCCATAGGGTGATTCTGGCTACATGTGAAAAACTGGTTTGGTTCTATGCCTTCTATCAAGGAGACTCTAGTAAACCTACAGATGGCCACAGTGAAGTTTAT
This sequence comes from Plecotus auritus, assembly GCF_963455305.1. Classification (NCBI taxonomy): domain Eukaryota; kingdom Metazoa; phylum Chordata; class Mammalia; order Chiroptera; family Vespertilionidae; genus Plecotus; species Plecotus auritus. The sequence continues at coordinate 109,926,045 of NC_137774.1, read as the reverse complement.
CCATATAAGGAGAGCATAGAGAACAGGCTAGATCAAGTTCTGGACAGTAAGAAAGGGAGAGTCTGAAGTACTTTTTAAAAATTTATCTTTATTGTTGAAAGCATTACAGATGTCTCCCTTTCTTCCCCCATTGACTACCTCCTCCTTACTCCCATCCCCTCCCCAGGCCCTCACCTCACTATTGTTTATGTCCATGGGTTTTGCATATATGCATATAAGTTCTTTGGTTGATCTCTTCCCTCCCCCCCCCTTCTCTCTTTATTTAAGCCCCCTCCCAAGCCTGAAGAAAGAGCCTAAGACCAGTAATACTGACTTATGATTTAGCAAATTTTAATTGTAAGATTTGTGCTTATAGAAAGAGCCTAAGACCAATAATACTGACTTATGATTTAGCAAATTTTAATTGTAATATTTTTGCTTATTAACCTGGTAAACTTTCTTGACCCAAATATTGTGTATCTAGGAGGTCCAGTCCGTCGCTATTCATGAGTAATTTAGATAGAGGAAAACACCAAAATATCATTGCAATCTTTTTTCTTTAAGTTTAGTCTCCACTTCAGAAAAACCTTCAGGTGTCTGTGGCACAACTCAGTGGTAGAAGGGACTGAAGGCAGGAGAATCCTGAATTCTATCTGTAAAGAAGATGTAGATATGTTCTATTTTAGAGGAACTTACGATCTTGTCAAGGAGATCATGAAGCCATCAACTTATTCACTTACTTAGTCATTCAACAAATATTCAATGTGTCCTATGTATAAAACATTCTGCTCAACACTATGGGGAATACCCATGATGCAATAATAAAATTTTAAAAAAGCATTTAAGTGAGAGCCAAGATAAATTAAACACACTGTGAAACACTAGAAGAGTTTCTAACAGAAAGGTCTGAGCAATTATCAGAAGCCTTGTAAAGGAGGTGGTGCTTGGCCTTGAAGCATGAGTAAGTGGGTGGAAAAATGGGAGGGCATTCCTCTGTAGAAAGCACACAGGCCCAGACAGTAAGCAGGTGTTAGGGGAATACATTGAGAAATAGGTTTGCATAGAGAAGACAATGTAACCTGCCATTAAAGATAGTGACAATTAATTTTAATTACTGATTCTCTTATTCCACAGAAAAATAATGCCCAGGCAATGAAGAAAAGGAAGAAAAGAGAAGACACAATAAATGAATGCCAGAAAATAGTCTCAAACTTATTAGGATTGTGGGGTCGTTTCATGCGTTTTTAATAGAGACAAAGTGAACCTTCATTGATGTCATATTTCACAGCAACAAAATAAATCATCCTTATTAGGTAGATGGAATGTTAATTCTGTGACATTTAAAAGATCACTACTAGTTATTTTTTTAATTACAGAAGGGTTTCTTAACTTATTTTTGTAAGCTTTTATTATTTAATATTGGTTTATAATGTGGGGGAGGTACTACCCCTCAAATGTCAGGGACACTTCAGTAGCATTGATGTCTGAGCCACTGGCTTTGTGACAGTAATTCTCAGCTGGAACTACATAGGCCTTATTCAAGGGAAGAATCTAAAAGTATAGTAGAAAGAGAACTATCTCCATTCTAAAAGAAAAAAATTGAACTCAGGAGCATATGATCCTTTGTTTAAAAGGCAGGCATTTCTTTCATACTAAAAATTTACCAAATAAGGAAATACGTAGAAGCAAAATGGTACACACAAAAAGCTGTACATATATTGGAGCAATTTGAAAGAATTTCATATTAAAATTGTGAAAATATTTTAAGTTACATTTTAAAAATTATGCAACAGATAATAGTGGTATATGCAAGCAGATCTTGAAGAAGTGCATTTGTTAAAGCTAAAATAATATATATTTTTAAACTTATGGAATACATTTTTAATTTATTGTATAAGCACTTTATTTTTTTATTAAATTTATTGAGGTGACATTGATCAAAATGAACAGTAAGCACTTTTTTAAATGTACATATTGTTTTGTTATTGACATGATACATTTCTTAATAAAATAATTCTCAAATTCATTTCGTATGAATGTGTTATTTTATGTAGCTAGATGATTTTCACCTACACATTTTTCTAGGGGCTTCACTTTTCTGCAACTTTTTCCCTCCCCTGATCCTTCGAGCCCATTGACTACTTCCCTCCTGCCCTGTGCTGCTATAGAGAATATTTGGGGATAGATAAGTGGTATGAGGATACTTTCCAAAAATTCTTCTCTTAAATCATGTCTCTAGTCTTTCCTAGTTTCCCAGGTAGACTTCACACCTGGAAGAGACAAAGGAGGCAAAGGTAAACAAGATATGTTAAACTCATCCTCCTATTCTTGAACACTGATGCAAGCTAGGGCCACAGGCACCCTCTCACTCACCCTTGACTCAATGCTCTGAACATCAGTGGGAGGGACCAACCTAGCTCTAACACTCAGGCCAATAGGGAGCAGATAGGAATACATTGATTTGTCCTTTAAGTGTAAACTTTCCTCCCCCGACCCCTCCCCACCATTGCCCTGAGGGATTGTGTTGAGCAACAACAGAAAAGGGGAAGTTCAATATCCCTAAATCCATTTTACCTGCTGTCAGGTAAGAAGAAGCTTACATTATGTATCCAATAAGTATTTACAGAGCACCTATTGTGTGTCAAGCCTTCAGCCAAGTACTGGGGATACAAAAGGAAATAAGACAAAGCTTTTATCCAGAGAAACTCAAACTGTAGCTGAAAGTAAAAGGAGTGTTTTAGGGGTAAAATAGGCAGGTTTAGGAAGTTTTAGGAATTACGGGGTCTATGGGGAGAACCACAGGGCTGCAGAGCTGGGAGCTGCAGAAGGTATACATTCACAGAATCAGGGAGCTGCCAGAGGGCATACATCCATAGAAGACTGGGAGCTGCAGAAGGTGTACATTCACAGAATAAAGGAAAGGAATCCACTCATTCAGAGAGGGAAGAGGAAGGCCAAAAGGAATAGAAAAACAAAAGGGAGAAGAAGAGGGGAACCTCACATGAGGTTTGAGCTCTGAAGCTGCTACAGTGACCAATAAGAGAGGAGATCAAGACACAAAGAACTGCAGCTTTTATAAACCTTAGAAAAAAGGGACTTAGTGGAACTCTCGTTCCCTCGCTATATGGGAGGCTGTGCTTGTTTCTCAATAAATTTCCACCTTTTCCTATACCACCTTTTGTCCGTGGTTTCATTCTTCCAACCCAGCTGGACAAGAACCCGGGAAGCCACCTTTGCATCCTGCCTAGGGGAACACCACTTGTTCCAGTTTAGTTTTCCTGTTTCAAAAGCAGGACATAACTGTTTTCAAAAACCTTCCTTTACAGAGAACCAAGATGGCACCATAGGTAAACACCTGAACTTGCTGCCAAGCACAACCACATTAAAACTACAACTAAAAGCCGAAACCGGTTTGGCTCAGTGGATAGAGCGTCGGCCTGCGGACTGGAGGGTCCCAAGTTCGATTCCGGTCAAGGGCATGTACCTTGGTTGCGGGCACATCCCCAGTGGGAGGTGTGCAGGAGGCAGCTGATCGATGTTTCTCTCTCATCGATGTTTCTAGCTCTCTATCCCTCTCTCCCTTCCTCTCTCTGTAAAAATATCAATAAAATATATTTAAAAAAAAAAAAAAAACTACAACTAAAAGACAAAACGAATATCATCCAGAACCACGGGAAGGCTGGCTGAGTGGAAATCCTACAACTAGAAGGAAAGAGAAAAGCGCATTGAGTCCGGTAGGAGGTGCGGAGGTGTGGGTGTACAAAGTCCATGCAAAAGTGGCTGGCAGCTGGGTATGCTGTTGTCCTTTTCAGTCAGGTAGAAGATACAAGCTCCCAACTGCTCTGAACTCCAGTTCCGGGTGAGACTCTGGGGACCCAGACACATACGGAGAGAAACTGAACTGTCTGGCATCAGGCCAGAACACAAGGGCGGCTTTCTCTCAGAGGTGCTTGCAGTGATCATTGTTCCTGCATGGTGCCGTGGGACACAGAGACCCAGGGGCCTCTTCGGGGCAGAGTTGACTGGCAGCCATTGCTGTTTGCTCCACCCTGGTGATTCCCTGAGACCCTGCCCTACCCAATTTATAACCCCACCCAAGCTGTGCACAGAGGCTTTTGCATTTGAATGGCCTGGCCTTTCTCTGTTTAAAAACCTGTTAAACTGCAGCTGGGTCAGAGAGCCCTAGAGCCTCCAAAAGAAGGCCCAAGGCTGGACAGCAGCTTGCATTGCTTCACAGCTGGGCCTCATCTGGGAACCTCCAAACCCCAAACAAAGAGGAGGAATCTGCAGATCTCTCTGTAGCTCCTGTTGGGTGGCCTCAGGCAGTGGCTGACTTTGCACCTCCATGGAGATCCAAGAGCCAGTGTACCCAGAGGTCAGAGTGAGACCATCCAGATTACAACTCTTCACATCCATAAGAGACACACTCAGGGGGCAGACTCAGTGAGTGCCAAAGCCCCACCGAAGCAAGTCCTGCCCCAAAAGGGTGTCTCCAGCACAGAAGTTCTCCCATTATAGACACATCTGGTCCTCACAGCCAATTGGCCTGGAAGTTAATTCCTCCCAGTGATACCAACAGCAATCAAGGCTTAACAACAAGACTGTGCACACAGCCCACAAAGGGGTGCACAAAGGGTGTCCACCTCAGGTAATTAGGGAGGCTGAGCCACTGGGCCCTATAGGACACCTAGCACACAAAGCCACTCTATCAACTCAGGGAAGCAACCAAAATGCGGAGACAAAGAAACAGATCACAAATGAAAGAAATGGAGAAAAGTAAACTACTGGATATAGAGTTCAAAACCACAGTTATAAGGTTACTCAAGAATCTTCTAGAAACCTCCAAGAAATATAGTGAGACCCTCAAGGATATGAAAAAGAACCAATTAGAAATTAAGCATACACTGACTGAAATAAAGAATAATATACAGAGATCCAACAGTAGAATAGAGGATCCCATGAATCAAGACAAAGATTTGAAATACAAAGAAGCAAAAAAGACCCAACCGGAAAAGCAAAAGGAAAAAAAAAAATACAAAAATATAAAGATAGTGTAAGGAGCCTCTGGGACAACTTCAAGTGCACCAACATCTGAATTATGGGGGTGCCAGAAGAAGAGAGAGAGCAAGATATTAAAAACCTATTTGAAGAAATAATGACAGAAAACTTCCCCCACCTGGTGAAAGTAATAGACTTACAAGTCCAGGAAGTGCAGAGAACCCCAAACAAAAGGAATCCAAAAAGGACCACACCAAGACACATCATAATTAAAATGCCAAGGGCAAAATACAAAGAGAGAATATTAAAAGCAGCAAGAGAAAAACAGTTAGTTACCTACAAGGGAGCACCCATACGACTGTCAGCTGATTTCTCAACAGAAACTTTGCAGGCCAGAAGCAAGTGGAAAGAAATATTCAAAGTGATGAATAGCAAGAACCTACAACCAATATTACTCTACCCAGCAAAGCTATCATTTAGAATTGAAGGTCAGATAAAGAGCTTCACAGACAAGAAAAAGCTAAAGGAGTTCATCACCACCAAACCAGTATTATATGAAATGCTGAAAGGTATTCTTTAAGAAGAGGAAGAAGAAGAAGAAGAAAAAGGTAAAGATAAAAATTATGAACAACGAAGTGACAACAAGTACATATCTATCAACAAGTGAGTCTAAAAATCAAGTGAATAAAAAAATCTAATGAACAGAATAAATTGGTGAACATAATAGAATCAGGGGCACAGAAAGGGAATGGACTGACAATTCTCGGGGGGAAAGGGATGTGGGGGTGTGGGAAGAGACTGGACAAAAATCGTACACCTATGGATGAGGACAGTGGCGGAGGGGTAAGGGCAGGGGGTGGGATGGGAACCGGGTGGAGGGGAGCTATGGGGGGAAAAAAGAGGAACAACTGTACTAGTCTGAACAATAAAGATTTATTTTAAAAAATCTTCCTTTAAAGGCTAGGACTAGGGCTTTAAATGACATCATAAGAGAAACTCCTTTGGCTAGTATTCATAAATTTTCTGTATAAAAATTGAGAAAGTGGAATACATTTTAAGCCTATTAACTTCATCTTAGCTCGGATTCACTGACTACATTTCACTAAACTCTAAAAAGAAATACCCTCACAATTTTTCTCAAGGCTTGTGGTCTAATTTTCCTATGAGCAGAGAGGAATGAAGAATTGAGGAGATTGAAGGCAACTCGAAGTCATCCCATCGAACACAGTTTCTTTGAGTTTTCGGCTTTATCTTTAAAAATTTATATAATTGACACAGTTCATTTTTCTGTGTATCCCATAAATGTTTTAATATATAAACAATCACTTATTTACATTACTTACTTGCAAGTAAAAGTAGTGTGCAAGAAGTTGCATATTAATCTAGTAACAACATTTCCTGATATTGTTAAAAATGAATTATACATTTCTACTCCTTGAGATGTATTGAGGTTTTCTTGGTGGACTAATATATGATCAGTTTTATAAATGTTTCATCATCAGTGGAAAGAAAGTTGCAAACTCAGGTTTAAGTTGGATATATAACTACTGCGGCCATCTTGTTAATTACGCTTTTTACATAATATATATTCTTACATTTGTCTCCTTCAGTCAGAGGCTGAGAGAGTTAAGTTAAAGTCTACTACTGTTATAGTGTTTTATTTTCCTGTATCCCTAAAGCTTTTGCTTTCTGATTGTTGATACTATTTTTATTTAATGCCTAACCATTTGAGACAATATGATGAACCTTGATAATATTATGCTAAGTGAAATAAGTCAGTCAGAAAAAGCTAGGAACCATATGATTTCACTAATATGTGGGATATAAAACTGAAACTCATAGACATAGACAAGATTATGGTGGTTACTAGAGAAACGGAGGGTTGGGGAATAGTAAAAGGTAAAGGGGGCCAAACATATGGTAACAGAAGATGATTTGACTTTGGATAGTGGTCACACAATGTAATATATAGATCATGTATCACATATTGTACAGAAATGTACACTTGAAACCTATGTGATCTTATTAACCAATGTCACCCCAAAAACCTTAATTAAAAAGAAAGAAAAAGGTTCCTTCAACTATGTAGAACTGAATCTCAATTTACTCATAATAGCATTATGAAAATACAATCAATGTCAGGGGAAATTTATCAAGTGCTTTACTAAAGTCAAAACCTACCAAGCCTATATCATCACTCAAATCTACAAATTAAATAATTTTCTCCAAAAAAATAAATGAAATATTTTTCTATCTCGATTGTATTTCTTTCTAAATCTTACAAAGCAGTAAGAATTAAAGCAGAGAATAATGTCAAGCTGATCTGGATTTTTAGTATTTCTTCTTTTTCATGTATACTTTCCAAAAGTATTAACTTTTCTCAAACGTTTTTTTTTTCCTAGCTGTATCTTTGAGATTATCTTCTAGCTGGCATAGTACTTTAAAATACAGCTATGTTATATGCACCCAACACAGGAGCACCCAAATACATTAAAAAAAAAAAACTTCTGGAGGATATCAAGGGAGAGATTGACAGTAATACAGTCATAGTAGGGGACTTTAATACCTCACTAACACCACTGGACAAATCCTCTAAACAAAAAATCAGCAAAGAAACATCATTCCTAAATGACTCACTAGATCAGATGGAATTAATTAACATATTCAGAACATTTCACCCCAAAACCACAGAATATTACATTCTTCTCAAGTGCACATGGGTCATTTTCAATGATACACCACATACTGGGACAAAAGCAAAGTCTCTTCAAATTCAAGAAGATAGAAATTATATCAAGCATCTTCTCAGATCACAATGGCATAAAATTAGAAATCAACTACAATAAAAACAATCCAAAAAAATCAAACACATGGAGGCTAAATAGCATGCTATTAAACAATGATTGGGTTACCAAAGAGATCAAAGAAGAAATAAAAAGCATCATGGCAACAAACGACAATGAAAACACAACAATCCAAAATCTATAGGACACAGTGAAAGCAGTCTTGAGAGGAATGTTCATAGCTCTACAGGCCTATTTCAAAAAAACAAGAAAAAATGGTAATAAATTATCTAACCCTACAACTCAAAGAGTTAGAAAGAGAGCAACAAGAAAAGCCCAGCATAAGCAGAAGAAAGGAAATAATAACGATCAGAGTGGAAGTAAATGACATAGAGACCAAAAAAACAATACAAAAGATCAATAAAACCAAGAGCTGGTTCTTTGAAAGGATAAACAAGTTTGATGAGCCTCTAGCCAGGGTCATCAAGAAGCAAAGAGAGAGGATCCAAAATAAACAAAATCAGAAATAAAAGAGGTGAAGTAACAACTGATCCCACAGAAACACAAAGGATTATGAAAAAAAATACTATGAACAACTCTATTCCAACAAAATGGACAACCTAGATGAAATGGACATATGCTTAGAAAAACACAAGCTCCCAAAACTCAATCAGGAAGAATAAAAAAACCTGAACAGGCCAATAACTACTGAAGAAATTAAAGCAGTGATCAAAAATCTTCCAGCAAATAAAAGCCCTGATCTGCATGGCTTTATAAGGGAGTTCTACCAAGCATTCAAAGAAGAAGTAAAACCTATCTTCCTCAGACTATTCCAAAAAATTCAAGAGGAAGGAACACTTCCAAGCTCCTTCTATGAAGCCAGCATCACCCTAATTCCAAAACCAGATAAAGACACCACAAAAAAGAACTATAGGCCAATATCCTTGATGAACATAGATGCTAAAATCCTCAACAAAATTCTAGCAAATCGGATTCAGCATTACATTAGAAAGATCATACACCATGACCAAGTGGGATTTATTCCGGGGATACAAAGGTGGTACAATATCCGCAAATCAATAAACGTGATACATCACATAAACAAACTGAGAGAAAAAAAATTACATAATCATATCAATCAATGCAGAAAAAGCATTTGACAAAATCCAACATCCTTTCTTGATAAAAACTCTTAGCAAGGTGGGAATAGAAGGATCATACCTCAACATAATAAAAGCCTTATATGAAAAACTTACAGCCAACATCATACTCAATGGGCAAAAACTAAACTCATTTTTCCTGAGAACAGGAACAAAACAAGGATGCCCACTTTCACCACTCCTGTTCGATATAATACTGGAAGTGCTAGCCATAGTGATCAGACAAGAAGAAGAAATAAAAGGCATCCAAATTGGAAAAGAAGTAAAACTGTCCTTATTTGAAGATGACATGATACTAAACATACAAAACCCCAAAGACTCTATCAAAAAACTACTAGACCTAATAAATGAATTCAGCAATGTAGCAGGATACAAAATTAACACCCAGAAATCTATGGCCTTTTTATACACCAATAATGAACTCACAAAAAGAGAAATGAAAAAAACAATCCCATTTACCATTGCACAAAAAAAATTAAGATACCTAGGAATAAACTTAACTAAGGAGGTAAAAGACTTGTACTCAGAAAACTACAGGTCATTGAAAAAAAGATAGAGGAAGACATAAACAAATGGAAGAACATACCATGTTCATGGATTGGTAGAATCAACATCATTAAAATGTCCATACTACCCAAAGCAATCTACAGATTCAATGCAATCCCCATTAAAATACCAATGGCATATTTCAAAGATCTAGAACAAACTCTCCAAAAATTCATCTGGAAAAAACAACAACAACAACAAAAAATCAACCCTGAATAGCCACAGCAATCCAGAGTAAGAAGAACAAAGTTGGGGGGATCACAATACCAGATATCAAGCTATATTACCAAGCCACGGCTCTCAAAACTGCCTGGTACTGGCCCAAGAACAGACATATAGACCAATCGAACAGAATAGAGAACCCAGAAATCGACCCAAACCACTATGCTCAATTAATATTTGGCAAAGGAGACAAGAGCATACAATGGAGTCAAGAGAGTCTCTTCAATAAATGGTGCTGGGAAATTTGGTCAGATACATGCAAAAAAATGAAACTAGATCATCAACTTAACACCATACACAAAAACAAACTCAAAATGGCTAAAGGACTTAAATGTAAGACGGGAAACCATAAAAATCCTACAAGACTCCACAGGCAGCAAAATAGTAGACATATGTCCTAGCAATATCTTTATGGACACAGCCTTTAGGGCAACAGAGACTAAGGAGCAAATAAACAAATGAGACTACATCAAAATAAAAAGCTTCTGCACAGCAAAAGAAACCATCAACAAAACAACAAGAAAGCCCACTTTGTGGGAGAACATATTTCCAATGCTATTTCAGATAAGGGTTTAATCTCCAAAATTTACATAGAACTCATACAACTTAACAAAAGGAAGATAAATGATCCAATCAAAAAATGAACAAAGGACCTAAATAGACACTTTTCGAAACAGGACATACAGAAGGCCAAGAGACATATGAAAACATGCTCAAAGTAACTAATCATCTGAGAGATGCAAATCAAAACGACAATGCGATACCATCTCACACCTGTCAGAATGGCTATCATCAACAAATCAACAAACGACAAGTTCTGGTGAGGATGTGGGGAAAAGGAACCTCATGCACCACTGGTGGGAATGCAGACTGGTGCAGCCACTGTGGAAGACAGTATGGAGTTTCCTCAAAAAGTTAAAAATGGAACTCCCATTTGACCCAGTAATACCACTTCTAGGACTATATCCCAAGAAACCAGAAATACCAATCAGAAAGGATATATGCACCCCAATGTTCATAGCAGCACAATTTACAATAGCTAAGATTTGGAAACAACCTAAGTGCCCATCAGCAGATGAGTGGATTAAAAAACTGTGGTATATCTACACAATGGAATATTATGCTGCTATAAAAAAGAAGGAACTTTTACCATTTGCAACAGCATGGATGGAACTGGAGAACATTATGCTAAGCGAAATAAGCCAGTCGGAGAAAGATAAATATCACATGATCTCACTCATATGTGGGATATAATGAACAACATAATTTGATGAACAAGAATAGATCCAGAGACAGATGGTGGGGGGGAGGGTGGGTTAGTGAGCAACCAAAGGACTTGTATGCATGCATATTAGCATAACCAATGGACACAGACACTGGGGTGGTGGGAGCTTGCTCAGGGTGGGAATGGCTGGGGCGGGGAGGGTCAAGCAGGGAAAAAGGAGACATATGTAAAACTTTAGACAATAAATAAATAAAATAATAATAAAAAAATTGGGGAGAGGAAAATAGAAATAAAATACAGCTATGTTTTTTTGACATCCATTGTTTATAGAATAACAACTAATAAAGTTTCACTGATTACTATTATGTAAAAGTTATCTGTGCCTAAACCTAAAGATAATAGTTAAACATGAGGATAATAGCTAATTAACTTTCTTGACTCTCAGGTTCTGCACCTCTGAAATAAGGATGATGAGGTCTACATTAAAGAATTATTGTAAGAATTAAAGTACATAATAAATACAAATGGTAAAAAATATTTTAAATTAAGTATCCAAATGCCTATTTCATTATACAGATGAGAAAATTTGTATTTTATTTTATTTTATTTTTTTATTAATAAATCTTTATTCAGATTATTACAATTGTTTCTCCTTTTTCCCCCCATAGCTCCCCTCCACCCGGTTCCCACCCCACCTTCTGCCCTTACCTCCCCCCTCCACTGTCCTCATCCATAGGTGTATGATTTTTGTCCAGTCTCTTCCTGAACCCCCCATACCCCTTTCCCCCTGAGAATTATCATTCCACTCCCTTTATATGCCCCTGATTCTATTATATTCACCAGATTATTCTGTTCCTCAAGTTTTTAATTCACTTGATTTTTAGGTTCACTTGTTGACAGATATATATTTGTTGTTCATAATTTTTCTCTTTACTTTTTTCTTCTTCCTCTTCTTAAAGAATACCTTTCAGCATTTCATATAATACTGGTTTGGTGGTGATGAACTCCTTTAGCTTTTTCTTATCTGTGAAGCTCTTTATCTGCCCTTCAATTCTGAATGATAGCTTTGCTGGGTAGAGTAATCTTGGTTGTAGGTTCTTGCTATTCATCACATTGAAAATTTCTTGCCACTCCCGTCTGGCCTGCATAGTTTCTGTTGAGAAATCAGCTGACAGTCGTATGGGTGCTCCCTTGTAGGTAATTAACTGTTTTTCTCTTGCTGCTTTTAATATTCTCTCTTTGTCTTTTGCTCTTGGCATTTTAATTATGATGTGTCTTGGTGTGGTCCTCTTTGGATTCCTTTTGTTTGGGGTTCTGTGCACTTCCTGGACTAGTAAGTCTATTTCTTTCACCAGGTGGGGGAAGTTTTCTGTCATTATTTCTTCAAATAGGTTTTCAGTATCTTGCTCTCTCTCATCTGGCACCCCAATAATTCTGATGTTGGTACGCTTGAAGTTGTCCCAGAGGCTTCTTACACTATCTTCAACTTTTTGGATTTTTTTCTTTTGTTTTTGCTTTTTCGGTTGAGTGTTTTTTGCTTCTTTGTATTTCAATTCTTTGACTTGATTCTTGTGTTCCTCTAGTCTGTTTTTGGGTCTCTGTATAATATTTTTTATTTCAGTCAGTGTATGTTTAATTTCTAGTTGGTCCTTTTTCATATCTTCGAGGGTCTCGTTATATTTATCGGCCTTTTCTAGGATATTCTTGAAAAGCCTTATAACCGTGGTTTTGAATTCTATATCCAGTCATTTGCTTTCTTCCATTTCTTTCATTTGTGATCTGTTTCTTTGTCTCTGCATTTTCATTGCTTCCCTGAGTTTGAAGGGTAGATTTGTGTGCTAGGTTTCCTATATGGCCTAGTGGGTCGGCCTCCCCAGTTAACCTGAGGTGGACACTCTTGGTGCACCCCTTTGTGGGCTGTGTGTACAGCCTTGTTGTAATTAAGTCTTGATTGTTGTTGGTATCACTGGGAGGAATTGACCTCCAGGCCAGTTGGCTGTAAGGATCAGCTGTGTCTGTGCTGGGAGAAGTTTGGTGCTGGAGACAGCCTTATAGGATTAGACTTGCCAAATTGCAATAGCCTCTGTGCTCAGCTTGGATGGGGTGGAGTCTCAGGGCGGAGCAGACAGTCTTGGCTTCCTGTCAGCCTTGCCCTTGCACGCACGCGCGCACTTTCAGTCCTCTAACTTCCCCGGCTCCCGAGTCTCCGCCCGAGAGTCCAGATTCCCCCCACAAGAGCATGGGTCCCCAGGGGCTCGCCTGGAACTGGGGTCCAGTGCAATCAGAAATGGGGCTCAGTGCAGTCAGGAGCCTCCGACTCCCTTCCACTAGGGAAAGCCTGTGGCAACCTCCGCAGCCTTTGTGCGCACTGGCATGCGCGCGCCTTCAGATTTCCGCCTTCCCCGGCTCCCGAGTCTCCGCCAGATAGTCCAGACTCCCCCCACAAGAGCGTGGGTCCCCAGAGGCTCGCCCAGAACTGGGGTTCAGTGCAGTCAGAACTGGGGTTCAGTGCGGTCGGGGGCTTCCTTCCCCCTTCCACCAGAGAAAGTCAGCCAGGCTCTCAGCCGCCCTTCCTCTCTGCGCGCACAAAGACCCTTTGCCGTACCTCCAATTCTCTGTGAGCTTTTCTCTTTCCTTCTAGTTGTAGAATTTTCACTCAGCCAGCTTTCCTGTGGTTCTGGATGGTGTCCATTCTGTCTTTTAGTTGTAGTTTTGAAATTGTTGTGCGAGGCAGCAGTTTAGGTGCTTACCTATGCCGCCATCCTGGTTTCTCCCTCCCAGATGAGAAAATTTGTTGCAGAGTTTGGTATATCTGTTTTTAGTTTTTTGCTTTCTGTCTAGGACTGCTTTGTAGCAATGGAAAGAAGGCTGCTCAGAAGAGTGTTATCTCAATAAAGGAGAATAACTAGACCAAGCCTAACAGTTGCAACAAATCTTAACTATAAGACTTGAAAGGATCAACCTGTTTCCAAGTAACATAGCTGAATTTCATAACAAACCTCAAGAATATGTATAGGAATAAAAATATGCAACAAGGCAAAATTCACTATGTTTGGCATGTGATTTAAAATTACTAGAACTGAGGAAATAGGGAAATAGAACCCATGCTGAGGAGGAAAAAAATGAAACTTATCCACAAATAACAGAGGTTAAAATGGGCAGGCAAGAACTTTAAATAAATTTTTACAAATGTTTCAATATGTCCTAAATGTTAGAGAAATGGAAAATATAAAGACTCAAATCCAACTACAATGTGTGAGATGGAAAAGACAGATGGCATTAATGGGAGATTAGACATTGCAGAAGAAAAGATTAGTAAACTCTCATGCCAAAGTATTAAAGCCTTGGAGATGCTAGTTAAGATGCTACTTTTCCTCAATGTCCTCATGGCGGACCCTTCCCCCTCACCTTCTACTCTCTCTTCCACTACCTATAAGTCTAATGGGGAGAGGAATGACCGGGATTTCAAATTGTATTGAGAATGAACATAGGTTGTGTTTCTTATATATCTTAGATATGAAAAATTGCCGAATAATTTGGGGCAAATAGACCACATGGATGTGGAGTTTGAAGAAGACCTGGTGAAATCTTATGTGTAGTGCTCATACTTTATCCTGGTACAGTATCTAATATATAGTGGATTCTCAGTCAATATGCTGAGCAAATGAACAAATGAATTAAAATGAAATTAAAAGTCAAATGCCTGTTTCCCAAGAATAAACCGTCCAGGCCATTGTGAGTCAGGAGTTGGCAGCAGTAACTATCAGATGAGATATCAGATGTATGCCACTTGCTTTCTTCCTCCATTATTTCTTCAGGTATGTAAAATAAAAAGAAATTATCATACCCCCAAATTACCAATATTATTGTAGTCTGCTACTGTTCCCCACAGGCTTCTTTTCCAACAAGCCTCCACCACACACCTCCCCCCCACACACACACAAAAAAACAATATAAAAATTAACTTGCATTTATTCAAGCATCAAACATCCACAGAGCCTTTATTTGCATCACCCCTGGGCACACAGCTGAAAACATAGATAAAATTTGAAAATTCTAAAATCATACCAAGGATATTTATTATTTGTGAATCTTGTACACCCCCCTTCTATAATGCAGCTTTACTACTTCTAGAAAGAAAAACAAACTATCTTTTTTAAAATTAATTTTTATGTGATAACTTTCACACATATAGGCTTTCTCCAGGTTATATGAGAAAATAAACAACCACCAACATCTGAAGGCTTGCAACAACAGTTAATTCTCACTCACGTTACAATTGGCAATTGCAAGTCAGCTCCAGGTCTTCTGCATATAACTTGTCTTTCAGACTGAAAAAGCAGCCCCTGTCTGGGAAATGCTTTTCTCTGGTGCAGAGGAAAAGAGCAAGTGAGTTGGCAGAAACATGCAGTGACTTCAAGCTTCTGCAAGGACACAGTGCACATCACGTTAGCTCATATGCGATGACCAAAGCAAATAAAATGTTCCCTTCCCTGTCCACAAAGGATTTGCTACAAGGCACAGGCCAAAGGGCAGGGATACAAATCTTTTTGCAAGTTGGAAACATAAATGCATATTGGGAATGCTAAAGTAATATACACAATTTATTAGAAGGAAACATTTCACATTTTTAGCATTTTATATATTTAAGTGTAGGTTATTTTTCTTCCTGATAAATATTTATTGAGCACCTCTTTTTTTTCTAGGCACTGTTCTGGATGTGTGTTATGTATCAACAAGAAAAAAAAAATCTCCAGCATCAGGCATAGACTTAGAATAAAATAATAAGCCAATCATGTAATAAGAAGCTGTTATTCTCTTTTTGAATTTGAATAAATATTTATAAATAATTAGCATATTGGTCATTGTCAAGGCATGCCCCAAACATGGTAGAAATATGCACTGCTATTGAGAAATCCGGAGTAAAAATGAAAGTTCACGTAAGTACAACATGTCAAGGACCAAATAACAAGCTATCATTCTTGTTAGCATCTGCTCTTTAATTACCCAAATATCCAAATGTTTGATTCTTGTGTGCCAAGTATTATAAAATAAATCATTCTTGCTTAAGAATGCATGGGTGAGATATTCAAGCTAGCTAACAAGTTATTCTCATCTCCATAATAAAATAATGACATTTTAGAACTGGAGGAAACCTAAGAGATTATTTACTCATACCTCTGTTCATTAGAAATAATTGGTAAGACTTCTCATTACTGCCCTAACTGGTTTGGCTCAGTGGATAGAGCGTTAGCCTGCGGACTGAAAGGTCCCAGGTTCAATTCCGGTTAAGGGCATGTAACTTGGTTGCGGGCACATCCCCTGTGGGAGGTGTGCAGGAGGCAGCTGATTGATGTTTCTCTCTCATTGATGTTTCTGACTCTCTATCCTTCTCCCTTCCTCTCTGTAAAAAATCAATAAAATATACATTAAAAAAAAAAAGACTCATTACTGTCAAGTACAAATAGAGACATGCACATTTTTACTTATTATATAAGTCACTTGTCCCAAATCTTATTAGGGTGCTAAATTTCTTTTCATAAATGAAAAGCATATGAAAATAGTAAATTTAAAAAAAGAGGTTAATTTGTATGTTTAACTTTGGTCCTGGATTTAAGGTCACTGCTGTTTCAGTTCACTTTCACATGCTCAGACATTGTTGCTCAAACCACATCCTGTTAGGACAGCTGGCTCCTGAGAGGTGGAGCCTCTGCTACCTATTATAGCAGAATCAGCCCTCCCCAGGATGCTAAGGCACTTCTTAGTTCTACTCATCTGCCCAGACTCCCCTTCCCATTAGAATGGGCTTAGAGCCCTCTTTAGAGTCTACTGTCTGCTCTTGACAGAAGAACTCCGAGTATTACTTCAATCCACAGATCCCAATAACATTTAACTTTGATCCTATATTTTTTCCAGGAGGCATCTGAACTCCTCCAAGTTGCCCAAGTAACCAGTCCCATCCCCCAAGTCATCAGTTCTATTCAGCAGGCAGTCTATAAGGGCTCCCCTTTATTGAGTTTGAAATGTCCTATGTAGCTTTCACCCAGGACAAGCCAACATACTGGCCTCCCCTCTACATTACTGAGTTCATTCAGCTGATTTTTAGCATAACGACAAAAAGCTGCTCCGAGGGTACTTGCCTTCCCAATTCCCCAGCACCAATTAAAGAGGAAACCCAGGCCTAGTGAAGTTAGGTGATGTGGATCAAGTCGTTATCCATGGAAGTGGAGCTCTTGGGGGTACTGCTGGAATAAGAATTTCCCAAGGCCCCTATGAGAGGATGAGGTATTGTAGAAAGCTTTCTTTCTGTGGAATTACACCCCTGAGTTTCCAAAGTGCCCTTTCCCTTCATATCCCCAAGGAGGAAGTGTAGCTTCGGCTTCAACAGAGCTAGAATCAAAGTCAGTGTCCAGAGTTTTTACTCAGTGCTGGAGCAGTGTCCAGTCTAGCATCCCTTCCCCTATGAATTTGTGCTCCCAGTTGCAGTCCGACAGTTCACTGCATGTGTGGTCTGCATGGCTACATGGCTCTGGGGGGGAACACGGGTGAATGCAAGGCAGCAGGTGTAAAACAACAAACAAAATAGAGAACCAAGAGAAAGAGCTCTTTGTCTGGGGGATTATGAATCCCCAAATGTTCATGGGCTTGCAGTGGCCCTGCCTACTCTGGCCAATGATCTTTGTTCCCAGGTGTCTGACTGACAGACACCTTCCCTAGTCACCCCCACTTCACTGTACATGCATCTATCTCCCCTTTATTGGATCCCTCCCCCCATTAATTTTCAGGGAATGGGCCAATGGTTCCCTGTGGAGAGTGAAATTGCAGTTTCCTGGTGACGCTGCCCAGATGACATGCCTGTAATGTCTAGCCTTCCCTTGCTCCTTTTCTATCATTAATAACTAGCTGATTACAATGGCATCAAAATAATGGATAAAAGGCAACACCTAATTCAGTCTTCTTTCTATTACACTGCACTGTCTTTCTTATTTGACTGAAATGTCCATCTTCTTATTAACTGCGTCTGTATTCCTGAGGCTCTCCCACATAGTTTGGGACCAGACAAAGTCAGTCCATGGAGTTCTCCCAGGCTGCCTCATGAAGAATCACCACCCTATCAACACTGCTGGCACACACTTGGGCCACACTGATAGCCTGGCTTGGCACCCTGCACAGGTGCCGTCAGTTATGTTGCCTCTATCGATTTATTTTCTTTGTTCAGTGACTGGCAGGTTGCCGGCTGGGAAAAATCATTCCTCTACCTAATTCTCTGCCTTCTGGGAAGTCTCAGTTCTAATGTGAGGATCTTTACTCAATATAGGATATTTCCTGCATCCATAACATGGTTTGTAAGAATCATGGCATGACCTATTTTCCTGCTTTTCTATTAATAACAGTGTCTGCAAATACAAGCAGATTATTTGTACTCTCACATTGATGGGGAGCATAAGACATTTTTGGGGGGCTAGCAATCTGAATTTGTTCCAGTAACCTGCCTTCTATTGCATACTCTTGCTAGCCGATAATTAACTCCATTTGTGAAAGAATGTAGGAGACTAGCAGCCGGACTCTGTACCTAGCCAATCAGTATCCCTAATGCACATTCCTGATAGCCTATACCAGTGGTCAGCACACCGTGGCTCGCAAGCCACATGCGGCTCTTTGGCCCCTTGAGTGTGGCTCTTCCACAAAATACCATGGCCTGGGCGAGTCTATTTTGAATAAGTGGCATTAGAAGAAGTTTAACTTTAAAAAATTTGGCTCTCAAAAGAAATTTCAATCGTTGTACTGTTGATATTTGGCTCTGTTGACTAATGAGTTTGCCGACCACTGGCCTATACTGAAGTCACTGCCCCTTCCTTAATTATCTGGTCTTGCAAGAGCTATATACCTAAACACTTCCAATTTACAAGGGCCATAAACCAAGGATGTAACAGCTTAACTAGAGGGAGGTCAGTGGTGCCATCCAGTATGGCCATTAGATACAATCTAGTAAATTAGCCATTCTAACTGACTCGAGGGGGGCTGTGAGAGTCCACTACAGAAGCTTGGTAGTTAGGAAACAAAGAAACTCAGAAATATATAAGGAGAAAATCTCATTGTCTCAGTTGTTCAGGACCTGGATCTTTGAGTCCACTGAACCAGCAATGCTACTTTGAATAAAGGCTTTCCTGAACGTCCCGTGTGTTCAACTGTCTTCTTCCATGCCAATTCCGTAACAACATACTCTCTTTACTACTAAGTGGGACTAAATCATCAGGGAATTTTTTTAGTTTGCTTCTAATTATTTTCTATGTCTACATATTAACTCACCTCAGAGAACTGCAACCATGAATTATATGTTCTAGACCAAATCAGAAAGATATTTATTTATTTCTTGTATTGTTATTGATTTCAGAGAGGAAGGAAGAGGGAGAGAGAGATAGAAACATCAATGATGAGAATCATTGATTGGCTGCCTCCAGCACACCCAACGCCAGGGATTGAGCCTGCAACGTGGGTATGCCCTGACTGGGAATTGAACTATGACCTCCTGGATCACAGGTCAATGCTCAGCCACTGAGCTATGTATGCCAGCTGGGCAGCAAGATATTTAAATTATCATAATACTACATCACTTATATTCAAAATTCAAAAACAAATTTTAACAAAAAACAAGGATGTCTATGTAGTAAAGTAAAACAGAAAAACTATGGTAATTTTGTACTTTTAATGTATACATTTTATAGAGCAAAAATAATTAGATTTTATATAGAAGCACATTTCTGAAAAATGGAAGAAAAGGAACAGAAATTGATAGCATGAAGTTGACATTGAATGTTTAAATATATTTAATATATTCTTAAGATGTGTCTGAGAAATGTATTACTCTTTCTTATAAATGAGTGTTTTGAAGCAGCTAAGCATTCCAAAATACACAGTTATATTGTTAGGACATTGTTTGGGGTGATTTATCCTGTTTTTCCCGACACTCTGTTTTGTAACAAGAAATTGATTTCCAGACAGGATCAAACATGTAAACTTAACTGCATATTCAAGTTTAGTTCTTGTAAAGATAGCCAATTTAGATAAAATAAGTCATAAGAACCAAAGCTGTCTCTTAAAATTCAACATTAATTCATGTTTCCTGTCTTTGTTTTTGATAAAAAAAAAAAAAGAAGCCTGTATACTTGTTGACTCTCAATCCTGTCTCCATTTTACTCCCCCTGACAACTTGTTTTGTCTTTCTCTGCCCTAACTCTACTTTTAATTTTCACTATCAGGTTATATTGTATGTATCTTTTTAAACCTTTAAGATGTCCTGCAATAAGGTAGAGTGTTAATGTAAGTATACTACATAATAAATAAAATAGTAGCATGTTTATTCCTTTCCTTTTATAATTAAGAATAGTTCTGGGCAAAATGCCAACAGAATTTTCTTACCAACCTTGTTGCTCTCCATCACTATTATAGAGTGTTCCATGAAGCCATCTATGTTCCCTGACCATGCAGGTGGGTGACCTATTTGGAAAAACTAACAACACAAATGGTGGAGCAATTAAGTTATTTTCAATGTTCAAGAGATCCAGCCAAATACTTAATTAGATGTGGAAAGAAAAAATAGAATAGCAACAAGTATGGGCCTCAATGTTTATCCTAGGAGAAGATATGATAAATATAGACTTTTTAAATCCCTCCTCCAGAAGATCTTACTCATTTTTTTTCCTACTCCTATCTTCCAAAGAAGGGGAAAACTAGAAGAATAATTTATCTCATTTCTTTATCTTTTGCTGAAAAAGTCTCCTAAAATACCTTTGGATTGATAACCAAAGCATTTATTAAAACTGCTTGTTAAGTCAAAGGTAGAATGGATGTGATGAGGAAAATAAAACATTTTTGTGGGGGAGACCAGCAGCCTGACTCTGTACCTACGGTAGTTAGTCAGTATCCCTAAGGCACATTCTTGTTAGCCTATAATCAAGTCACTGCCCCTTTTTTAATGATCTAGTCTTGCAAGACCTATTCACCTAAAATACTCACATTTTACAGAGGCCATAAACCATGAACAATACACAACCCCCGGAGGGGTTATCAGCGCTGGTGCCAGGCCAGGCCTTTAGGTGTGGTCTTACGTTCCCCATCCCAATACTCGGGGGCTTTTTGCAAAGCCTGCAAATGGTCCAGAAGTCTGATCCATACATAGGGGACAAAGAAACCAAAGGGTATAAAGAGAAAGCTTCCTCCATATTGGTTTGCTCAGGCTTTGCAGAACTGTCCCCTGAGTCACTGTACTAGTACATGTGAAACATCTGAAAATAAATGTTTTTTTCCTGTATCTCTGGGTACTCCTGTGTATTTTTCAGTCGCTTGGTAAATTCTGTAACAGTTGTGCCATTATGAATATTCTAAATATCAAGTGTCAAATCTGATTAAGTAATTATCATTTAACACCTGTCTTTCCTCAATTTCTTACAAATTATAACATCCATTTATAGCTTTCAAGTAATTTTTTAAGAGAAAAGACAATATCATTAGTTTAAACACAGTGTAAATCTACATTAAGCACAATTATACACACATTGTGATCTCCAAAAAAATTAAAATTCAGAAAAATGAGCAAGTTAGAATTGAGAAATTATAGAACTACTAATTCAAATGTAATTAATTTAAGTGATTATTGTAAGTTTTAAAACTATAGCCTATCCCCAATTTTAGGTATTATGCTGTTTTTTCAACATTTCTTTCTTCCAAAACTGGCAGAACAAAAAAACATCAAATTGTCTAGGTGGCCATTGTATGAAGAGTTTCAAAACTGCAATGTTCTTGTATCAATAAATACATTTTTATTCGAATTAAGATATAGAGCTGACAATGCTTAACATTTCCCCTGTAGTTATTCCAAACCCACAGTTTAAATGATTATTGGGGCCAGTAAATGAAGACTAACATTGCAAGTGAAATTTCAGGTTATGAATATTTTTGCTTTAGTAGATAAGGACACTTGCTGGAACTATGAGTCAGAACTCAACACCTCATCTGCAAAATAAAACAGTATCCTGTTCTTAAGTTTTGGTGTGAAAATAATGCCAACTGCAAAAGCATTTTTGTTTTCTGTAAGTAGTATTAATATATCTTTTTACTAGAAAGAGAACAAAATAAATCATATTAAATTATTTCTCCAATTAAATCTACAAGTAAAATTGTGTTCGATAGATAATCTTTGTGCTGTTAATGCTAACAAATGAAATTTCGGAGTCTGGCCTTAGAATGCAATTTTAAGGGGATTTAGAAAATTATTACCAAAGGGGGTTTAGAAAAAAATGAAGGAGCTCTTTCATTCCTGCACCCACAGAGGAGAAGAGATCACTCTTTGTCATAAACTATTCCAAAGAATCTTGACTTGATAAAATAACATATTATAAATTTTTACAAGAACAGTCTGGTTTTCCTATGAAATATATAGACTTAAGTAAATAATCATAAATTTTTATCTATTTCTTTCTTGTCTGTTACTATAAATTATTTTTAGAAGTAGTTTTCTTTTGTTTGAGGGCTCTTATTAAGACTGAAGATTTTAGAAATTGTCCATTCTGTTAAAATAATTTCTAAAAATAATCTGTACTTCTGATTTGTGCCATTTTCAAAAAAAGGAGTAATATACTAGGAAGGAAAATCAGTAAATATAAATTACAATTTTTAATAGAACAAGACACAAAGTTTAGTGGAATTATTAATTAATATTGTTGTTAAAGTATTGTGGTTTGTTATTTTAGTTTAGAACCATGGAGTTTTAATTTTCTACAAGGACATAGTATAAAAAGATAGAACCAAGACTCTTCTTCTAAGATCTTGCCCTGTTTTATTTTTTTAAAAAGAGCTCAACTTTCATGTTTACCTATTATGAATAGCTCTTTGGATTGGAATATGTCAGAATACAAGGGGGAAATTCTATTTACTGGTATGCTTCAAGGATGCTGCTTTGATTGGTGACAGAGAACATCTCTCTCTAGAGATGCTGAAAATGCCAAATAGTTGTTTTTCCAGTCTCCCTTGCCACTAAAATGTGAATATACAACATAATTTTGACCAAACGGCTTGTTTTTATCAATAAGACTTGTTATTTTGTGCTTTCAACCCAAACATTTTCAACCAATTCAGGAAAAAAAAGGTACTAGGGTAGTAAGGGAGGATGGGTTGGGGCAAAAATAGTTTACTTAGGAACACCAGCTTCTTATTTTTTAAAAATATTCTGATACAAGCTTTATCTTGAAAAATAACTTCTATAGAATTCTACTTTTTTAGATTAACCTCTTCACACAAGCTCCTTTTTTGGAATAGAGCTAACCTCCTTAACATTATCGCTATAGCAAATTTCCCTTTGAAAATCACAATATCTGATTTACATGTGACAAAGGGGAAGTGAATGGTTAGCACATGTTTTCCTTTAATCCAAATCAGACTTTTCAGGTAGTTTGAGCATTTGACACAGGGTACTTTTGTTTTCTCTTGTTTCTTAAGGACCAGACATCATGCAAATTCACCAATATTTTCTTCAGATAAAAAGATGACTTGTTTGAGAATATAACCTTTTAAACATTCACTCATTCACAAACTCATACACTCATTTGTTTATTGTTCTCTTGTTAATTTCTTAGTGTGTAGTGAGCAAGCATCTGATTCATAAGAAAACTAAAGAGTAATAATAGTTACCCAAAGAAACAGTAGCTTAACTAGAATTACAATCCAGGGATCCAATTTGTAATAGTAAAAATTAGAAACAAGCTAACTGTCATATGATAAGATCTGATTAAATTATGATACATGGATAAATTAAAAAGCAAAAGAATAATTATCACAAAAGTTAGCAACAATTATGTAATACTGGACATTCACTTGGGAAACTTTTAAGTTACTATCAATGTTTTTTTTAATATATTTTTATTGATTTCAGAGAGGAAGGGAGAGGGAGAGAGAGAAGTAGAAACATCAATGATGAGAGAAAATCATTGATTGTCAATGTTTACTTTTTTCATCTGAATGGTGGTTACATTAACATTTGTTTCATTAACATTATTTAAATTGTGCATGCAATATAAGAATTAAGTAATATTGTCAATATTTAGTTATATGAGAATATAGTCATGATATAATAGGATACAAAAAAATATATTCTGTGATCCCAATCTGTTGTTCAAAGGTCACCTTCTCGATGAGAATTTCCCTGATAACTATTTAACATTGCAACTCTGACACTTTCTATTCCTCAACATGCTTCTCCCCTTCCCCCCCTCCTCCAGAACATTTATCAACATTCTTCAAAGTTATTGTTTACTTCTTTTTTTTATTGTCTGTGTCTCTTTCATAGAAGACAAACTCCATGAGCTCAAGTTTTTGTATGTCTGAAATGTCTTGTAAATCTTTTTTGATTTTAGCAATATCAGAAGCATCTGGAAGTGTCTGGTATTTGTTAGATGTTAAATACTTTTTGAATGAAATGTACATCACTCAGGTGACAAAAGACATATCAGTGCAAGATCACCAAGTGGCAGCTTCTGTCTGTGTTTTCTCTGGGACTGTTGAGTTTTCCTCAATCTTCTATTTGGAGGTAAATATAGGCCGAAAGGTTGGCTTTCTGGGAACATGGTGTGGAAGGAACTAGGAGGCCCACTGGTCAGTGTGTGATGTTCACTTGATCTTCCAGTCTCAGCTGCAACACCTCTTTGAACATGCTGTCCAAATCTGGATTACTTAGGGTTCATTTCCCTAGCAAGTAAACCCTCGTCTCCATAAGAATAAAATAATAGCCTCATTGTTCTTATTTTAAAGAGCTGTAAATAATTCTTAAATGCGATTCAGTTATTCCTTTCTCTGGAATTTACCTGAAGACTTCAGTGAATGTAATGAATTCAGGACCACATGTGACTGAGGTTTTCCATCATACAAGACTGTTATTTCAGTGATGCCTTTTTCAACTGGCGCCAGAGAATTTGAGGCCCTGATAACATGTACTGGCAGCACACATTCCATTATCTCATCCATTTCCAGTATCAAATAGCATCTCTGTGCCAGCCATTTCCTTAAAGGTCAATAGGTCTCAAAGTGGCTTGTGAACTACCGGCATCAGAATCACCTGGGAAGCCTGTTTAAATGCAGATTCCTGCCCCCCCCCCTTTCTTTCTGAATCAGAATATTGTTTTGTAGGGTCTCAGTGATTCTTTTGCATAGTGACCACCACCAGTGACAATTTAGTCAGACAGCCAACCATGTATTCAGTTATTTAGAATTTAAACTGACCCTTAAACATAGTTTAAACATATGGTCTTTTGAGGTATATGACAGACAAGGAAAAGAACTACAAGAACCCATTATTCCTTAAAATTTTCTACTTTTAGAGGGGTCTTTGATAGTCAGGGTATTGCTTCTGAGGAGGCCATTTTTGCAACCATGGGTACTGATTCTACACCAATGAGATAAGCATGGGAAATTATGCCTTCTCACCTCTATTGGTTAGAGAGAGAGAAAGAGAGAGAGAGAGAAATACTTACCCTCTAAAAAATTTCACACAAATAAATTTCACACAAAAAAGTAAAAAAAAAACAACAAAAAACGGTGGAACTCAGGCTGGGAGGCCAGCAGAGCAGAGATGTTGGGTGGCGCGAATATGTGCTTTTGATATGTTGGAGGCTTTCTTGATCATGGATGGTGAAGATATGCCAGATTTTTCAAGTTTAAAGGAGGAAATTGCTTATTGGAAGGAACTGTCCTTAAAGTATAAACAAAGCTTCCAGGTAGCTCGGGATGAGCTAGTTGAATTTCAGGAAAGAAGCAGAGAATTAGAAGCAGAGTTGGAGGCACAATTAGTACAGGCTAAACAAAGAAATAGAGACTTGGAAGCTGATAACCAAAGGCTGAAATATGAAGTGGAAGCATTACAGGAGAAACCAGAACATCAATATGCACCGAGCTACAAGCAGGTCTCAGTATTAGAAGATGATTTAAGTCAGACTAGGGCCATTAAGGAGCAGTTGCATAAGTATGTCAGAGAGCTGGAGCATGACCACCTAGAGTGAGCATCCATAGTTTCATTGGAAGACTTTAAGCAAAAGCTAAATCAGGCCATTGAATAGAATGCATTTTTAGAAAGTGAACTTGATGAAAAGGAGTCTTTATTGGTCTTGTTATTCTAACAATTCTCCAGATTGGTGGACACCTATAATCATAATGTCTTCATTTTGTGTGCCTTTTTTTTATGCTACTCTTAGTCCCTTAGTGTCAAAAAGGTGTGGTAATGAATGGAGAATAAAGGCTCTATTTCCATCAATGTAGCATGGGATATTCTTTCAAATCAGGATGAAAGAAAGGTAGTAGTCTCACTGTCAGTGAGTCTGCATGGGTCTAATATAATATCAAAAATCTATTCAGGGAAAAGGCTGTATAACATACTTAGGAAAAGCTGTTACATAAAAAGCAATGTGCTTTGGGAGCTGCATTTTATAGATCATTTGGAGGGGAGCTAGATTTCTGGCACTCAAGTCAGAACATTGAATGGCATGTTCTTAAGAGAACAGCAGAACATTGAATGGCATTTCCGTAATATCATCCTTTGATGTCCTTAGCCTACATGTCCTATTATACAAGCTCATTACAATGGAGTATTTCAGCTTTGAGCTCCCAGCATAATTGAAAAGGAAGTAAAAGGATCTTTAAAACCAACAGAATTTATCCAGCCAGACTATCGGACAAGATACTGTTGAATGACGCTGATAGTGATAGCAAACCTAAGCACAATCCCTCCAGGGAGCTGACTCTTCTTTCGGGCTAAGTACTAGCATAGGTACTATTGGAGAACTGTTTCATTTGCTGTTATTTTATCAGGCAAAGTTTGTTTTGAATTTTGGGAAAAGCAACCACCATCCATTTCCATGTTAAACTTTAATAAAGGAAGCAATTTTGATAATTCTCAGGACTGACTATGTAGGTAGTGCAATGTTATCAAAGTAAGTGATTAGAGAAACAATCAATCCAGATCTGGTCATAGACAAAACTGTGAAGCAGATTAATTTAAATTCCTTATTAATTTGAAAGCAGAGAGTAGTGTTTGATATGTGAAAAGGGATTTACATGAAAAGAGTTGAAATAAATGGTGTGCTAGTAAAGAGGTTTTCTATGCAACATTTAAGTGACATTTATCAAGGAGGCTGGCTAAAACAAGCATTTCCTACAGTCTCCAAACTCCAGATCAGAATTCACATGACAACATTTTAGTGATATGTACATGCTTATCTGTGGAAAAGTCAGATCATATTTATTCAGCCAACCTCTTCTTTCTACCCTGGTTAACATTTTGTTGGTGCAATGTGTATTCTAGTGGTACTACTGAGCCAGTAACAGACATGCTCTCATACATCTTCCACCACCAGGGAAAAAATGAACAACTCCCCAAAGTGGAAAGAGTCTTGGATTGAGAATAAGGAGAACTGACATGTGGTATGTCCTCTTCTACCACCACACTGCACATTAGTTCACACACCTATGAATTAAGGGGATGGACAAGAAAGATCTTGAAGCTTCCTTGTGTTTCCGATATGCTTCTGTCAACACAATGAAATGAAGTGTAAGAATTTCTAAATTTGATTAGCAAGCTAACCATAAATACATTAGTTATGTATTAATGTGTAACAAATTACCCTCAAAATTAGTGGCCTAAAACAGCAATAAACATTTATCATGTTACACAGTTGAGACAGAAATACAAGTGTGGCTTAATAGGGTTGCTCTGGCTCAGAACCTGTCATGAAGTTGCAGCCAATATGTCAGCACAGTTTCAATCATGTGAAAGTCTGGCTAGGGCTGGAAGATCTGCTTTCAAGGTGCTTACTGGCCCATCTAGCAAGGTAGTGATGGTGGTTGGAAGAGGCCCTCAGTTCCTTGGCATATGAAACACTCCATAGGACTGCTTGAGTACCTTCCCAGCAGGGCAGTTGACTTTCTGAGGAGTAAATGACTCAAGAAGGAACAAATCAAAATGTTCAGTGTCTTTTATGACATAGCCTAGATATACATGCCAACCCTATTTAGTATGAGAGGGGACTATACAAGGACATGAATACAAGGAGGTAAGAATTATTGAGGGCCATCTTGAGGGCTGGTGATCAGAGTACATGAAGTTAGTAACAAAAAGGAAATGGTCATTATTATATAAACTATTCAAAAACCATCCTATTTAACCTTTTTTAAAAAGTTATAAATGACATAGCTATATATTTAATTTACCTGAATATTGTGATGCCTCAATGCATTGAATAAAATTGAAAATGATCATCTATATATATAAAAGCCTAAGCTATATATCAATCATTCAACCCTTTGTCTGTTCGACTGGTAGCTATGACGTGCACTGACCACCGGGGGGCAGACAATTAACACACAAGCATGGAAACATGGAAAAGACTGATGAATCTCAGAGGGAAGGAGGGAGGTCGGGAAGAAATTAACCAAAGATCTTATATGCATACTAGAGGTCCAGTGCACCAATGGTCCCTCGGCCTGGCCTGTGGGGATCGGGCCAAAACCGGCAGTCCAACATCCCCTGAGGGGTCCTGGATTGTGAGAGGGCACAGGCAAGGCTGAAGGACCCCACCAGTGCACGAATGTGTGCACTGGGCCTCTAGTTTGTTAATAATATACGACATCAACTTTTTATTTAAATCTAACTTGGTATCAGCATCCTTGGGAACATCCCTAAATAAAAATAATAATAGCTATTCCTTTTCTCCCAGCACACACTCACACAATTTGCTGGCAGCTGAATAGCAAGTAACTCAGGGAGGTAACTGGTAGGAAGAAATAAACTCTCACGGCTATTAAAACTAGAAAATTCACAATCAGTTCATAACATCTTCCCTTTAAAGGATCACAGCACAACAGCCAACATGTATACCTATTGCTACTAGGTTTTTCATGACAGTTCTAATTTTTAAATTTGTGTCTCACTGTCCAGATTTAGGTCAAAAAACATAAATCTGATTGTCAGACAGGCCTACATTCAAATTGCTACACTACCTTTAATTAATTGACAAGTTAGGTAATCTCCAGGAACCTCATGTCCCTCATCTAATGTGAATCTACACCCATCATTAGACCCATTTCATCTTGATAATATGATTGCTGAGTGCATATTTCTCCCATCCTCCAGCTGCCCTTCAGTGATTCCCCCTTTTCCTTTTCTAAAAACTGTGTTACTCTGATTTGGGGCATTAAATAATCTTGGAACTTTGGACAAATCACTTAACCTCAATGCATCAATTCCCCATGTATTAAACAGCCCTACGATTTTTGCCATAAACACCTCTGAGACTTAATTTGAGGGTTATATTAAGATAAGTGTCAAAGGCTCTGTGAACTGTAAAGCCTGGTTGGGAAACGTTTCAATTTTCTCCCTAAACTGCCAATAGCTGCAGAAGTCTTTGCTTCTGATTATTAAAACAATGTGTGTATTATATACAATTTAAAAAATTATTTAAAAATGTTAATCTAGTAATTAAAATTGTGTGTGCATGTTCTGTAACAGAGAGGTAAACAATTAATAATCAGTTAATATTCCAGTCTTTTCCACTGTAAACAAACTCGGCACAAAGCAAATAAATAAATAAAGATTTTTATTATGAAAATTTCCCATTTTATTGGAAGTATCAGGATAGCATTACGAACACTCATATATCTATTCCCTAGGTTCAACAATTATCAATCTGTTTCATCCAAACCCGACATTATATCCCTAATTATTGGAAAGCAAATACGGGTATATCATTTTATCCGTAAATATATCGATATGTATATCCAAACCATAAGGGGCTTTAAAAAACATAGTAACAATACTACTATCACATAAATATAATAATCATCAAATATCCTGTTAGCGTTCAAATTTTCTCAATAGCCTCATGTTTTATAAGTTTTCATATTCACATGTTTAACCTGACTCATTTTGGTTTTAAGACTTGGATCTCCCATTCAACCTCCTGGACTTTAGCGCTCTCCTCCCCCAAGGTCCTGCTGAAAAGTGACCAATCAGCCGCAGCCGCACCAGAGCTGGGAGCACCGCTAACAATCTGGAGATTGTGGCCCGCGGAACCGGAACCGAAGTCGCGCCTCCACTGTAAGTCCCAGAGGGAGCTCTTTTTCAATTGCACTGAGCACAGTCTTCGCTGACGCGATTGGCAGGACGCACCGGAAGCGCTGGTGCGTCTGTAGCCCGGGCCCAGGCTTGCCCCACGAGCCGCGCTGAAGACCGGGTGCGTGGTTTCTCTCGGGACTGGAGCCCAGAGTCGACCGGACCCCCGCAGCGATGGAGCGAGACACAGGAGGCCGCACGGCCAGCGCACTGTTCGCAGGGTTCCGGGCCTTAGGGCTTTTCAGCAACGACATCCCACACGTGGTGCGGTTCAATGCGCTGAAGCGCCGCTTCTACGTGACGACCTGCGTGGGCAAGAGCTTCCACACCTACGACGTGAGTGACTTCTTCCATCACCCGCTCTCCGGGAACCACCCTCCCGGGCCCCCAGGTCTGGCCTGGGGTCATCCCGCTCTCCATCTCCCTCCCCCCGCCACCCCCGCCCACCTACTTTCTGCCCTTCTCTTCCTTAACCCCTTCCTGCTGCTTTTCACAGTCGCTTCACCTCCAGTGCTGGTTTAGACCTTGCAGTCCGCTGGGGGCGAGTTTCCGAGGCAGTCTGGTTAAGGGAAAGCACTAGAGAACATTTCAGTTCTAGGGTAATATATTTGTACGGTAGGTCATTATTTTAGTTCTCTTGAAGATGTAAATGTGATTGAGACAAGTCCTTAGACCCCGCACTCTTAATGAGGAAGAATTGCAAGGCATTTTGTCGTGCATTTGATGACACAGCTGAATTAGAAATTCAATAACATATATTGAGAGAGATGGAGAGGGTGAGATTAATTATGATTTAGGGAACTGTCCATATTTGATAGCAAACTAATTTCCCTGAACTTCCCCTGAGCATCAGTTTTCCACCAATGTTGAGGGTCTGGCATCTCATATCTCATGGGTGATTGAAATAGTCTTCTTTGCTGTTTACTTGTTTGTCTTCTCCAAATGAATGGATGCCCTGTGAAAGCAGGAACCTTTTCTTTATTAAAATTAAATTTATTGGGGTGACATTGGTCAATTGTGTCATAGGTTTCGAGTGTCCATTACTATGATACATGATATCGAATTGTGTATCCACCGCCATAATCAAATCATTTTCCGTCATCGTATATTTGGCCCCCTTTATCCTCTACCGCTCCTGTCTTCCTTCCCTCTGGTAACCACCATACTGTTTATCTGTGTCTCTGAGTTTCAGTTTTCTATCCCACATATAAATGCAATCATATGGTTCTTAAGCTTTTCTTTTATGAGGAAGATGATAATGGCAAGTGTTAATTAAGCACTTTTTCTGGAAACCATGCTATAAAGTTCTATTTCTTGATGGATTGTGAAAATCAAGTGGTTATTAGCAAGAAGAACTGGTTGTTGGTAGCCTGTTGAATTAGTGGAATAGGAAAGTGAAGGCCATGCCCAAGGTGGAGGTGATGGTAATAGTAGCTAACATTTATTGAGCAGTTATTATATGACTGGCTCCATTCTAAATGTTTTACACAATTTTTACTCATTAACTATCATGATAATTTTTTAAAGTAGGTATCTATATTCATCCTTGTTTTATGAAGACTTTGTGGCATAGGGAGCTTGAGTAACTTTCTCAAGGTTACACAGCTGGATCAGTAACCATAGATTAGGGTCAGCAAACTATGCTCACCATTTGTTTTTGTATGACATTTTATGTTTTCTCCATGTATTTTTGTGTTTATTCTAACATAACATGACAAGCTCCAAGTAAAATTTGCACAGTAGTAGGATGCAGTATAATCAAATTTGGCATGAGATGGAGACATGCATCTGCTCTTTTTTTAAGAAACGTAGGGTATTTAATTCATCGCTAAGGGCCCTTTCAACCTTAGCACTCTTGCATCTCTGGTGTTTGATTTCACATATACCCCTCTGGAGCTCTGTGCTTCTGAGATGGGCAGTTTACACATTTTTAAATGTTTAGGGGGAAAATCAAAAGAATAGTATTTCATGGCATATGAAAAATAAGGTTAAGTTTATTGAAATACAGCCACACACATTTGTTTATGCATTATATATGACTGCTTTCTTGGTACATTAGCAGTTGAGTAGACATAACAAAGACCACATAGCCTGCAAAACCCTAAAATATTTTCTATGTGGCTCATTATAAAAAACATTCACCTACCCTTTCCTTCACCATTCCTGATGAAATAGTTGAAATGTTAAGTTTTCCTAATAATGAAATTAGAATCAGTAATTGTCTTAGGAAGGACAGCATATCAAATTTATGTATGAGATTATATTTTGATCTTCAAGTGTTAGATTATTATAATTACTAGAGGCTGGTGCACAAAATTCATGCACGGGGGTGGGGAGGGTTGGTCCCTCAGCCCAGCCTGCACCCTCTTGCAATCCGGGACCCCTCAGGAGATGTCTGACTGCCAGTTTAGGCCCTATCCCTGCAGTCAGACATCCCTCTTGCAATCCAGGACTGCTGGCTCCTAACCACTCACCTGCCTGCCTGCCTGATCACCTCTAACCACTTGCCTGCCTGCCTGATCGCCCCTAACCACTCTGCCTCGGCCCCCGCCGCTGCGGCGGCTTCGTCCGGAAGGATGTCCGGAATGAAGTCCAGAAGGTCATTTGGCTGTCCGGTCTAATTAGCATATTATGGCTTTTATTATTATAGATTTTTGTTAGTGAGAATTTAATCATTTTTTTTCTCTTTTAAAACAGGTTCAGAAACTTAGTTTGGTCGCAGTAAGTAAGTGTAAACTTTATTCTGAATCTATGTATATTTTGTATCTTTTTAAAATTTCAACATAAATTTAAGACTTACAGAACATATAAGGAATCCAGTGTGTATTTATGTTAAACTTACATAGCAAAAAAAAAGTCAGGATTATGTGCTACATTTAGTTGTCATGTCTCTTAAATCTTCTTTAATGTGGAATAGTTTGTTAAACTTTCACTATGCTTCACATCATTGACATTTTTGTCTTTTTTGTTTTGTTTTACATCATTGACATTTTTGAAGTCTATATAGGCTAGTTCTTTTTTAGAATATCCGTTAAATTGATTTAAAAAAAATTTCTGTTATGATTAAGTTCAGGTTATGTACTATGTCGAGAATAACAAAGAAATGATGCTGAATTCTCAATGAATCATATCAGAACACACATGCTGTTGGTTAGCCCTTTTCCTGGCAGTGACAACTGACCATTTTGTTAAGATGACATTTGTCAGGAGGCTCCATTTTAAAGTTTTGCCCTCTGTAATTAATATGTATCTTGTGGTAAGATTCATTGAGACTTTATAAATATCCTGTTACTCTTCAAAGTGTCATCCACTGCTTTTATCATTCAGTGATATTTCTTACTTGAATCAGTAATCAGTATTATGATTACCAAATAGTGCTTTTCATATTTCATCATCACTTTTACTGTAAGGAAGACATTTTCCCTTTTCACACATTTAGATATTTTTCTAATGGAAGGAATATTTATTTTTTTCGAAACTGTTTAATAAAATAAAGGGCTTGCCAGGGTGCAGAGATTCTAGGTTTACTGTCAGTTATGATCTTTGTAAGAGAGACAGAAGAGAACTGTAGGAATCTATTGGATATATCTGATAACTTAAAATTTTTTTAAAGATTATATGAGGCAGAAGAACAATGAAACCAGTTGAATACAGAAGTGAATAATAAACCTATAAAAATAGCATTTTGTAAATGAAATACCAAAGTGTAATATGCAGCATTAAAAAAAAATGCTTAATCCTCTATCTTCTA
The DNA here is from genome assembly GCF_963455305.1 of Plecotus auritus. Taxonomy (NCBI): domain Eukaryota; kingdom Metazoa; phylum Chordata; class Mammalia; order Chiroptera; family Vespertilionidae; genus Plecotus; species Plecotus auritus. Next base: position 109,892,231 of record NC_137774.1, on the reverse strand, counting down.
ATCCTCTAACCCCCTAAGCAGAAAATTTAAAAAATGCCAGGGTGACCATGACAGTGAGAGAGGACTCAAGAAATCATATCTTATGAGAAATGACAACAGGTGATAGGCATATTTACCTTAGAGAAGACGGAGTGGAAGCCAGATTGTTCATTTTAAGGGTCGGCATGTAGAATATCATATGGAGTATTTTTTTAAAAATCTATAATTTTATTGATTTCAGAGAGGAAGGGAGAGGGAGAGAGAGATAGAAACATCAATGATGAGAGGGAATCATTGATTGGCTGCCTCCTGCACGTTCCCTACTGGGGATCGAGCCTGCAACCCAAGGATATGCCCTTGACTGGAACCTGGGACCCTTCAGTCTGTAGGCCAATGCTCTATCCACTGAGCCAAATCAGGTAGGGCCATATGGAGTATTTTTGAGGGTACTCCAAAGTGTAGAGTTAGATGGGGTTCTAAGTTTTTATTTACTTTAAAAATTTTCCTGGAGTTATTAGTAAACTTGATGTTCCTGAAAACATTCACATATGGGCTGAATGACTGCCTGCTAGCGTTTTGTGTATTAAGTAAGGATTTTTCCCAAATAACCTCAAAAAGCTTCTTTTCACTTCCTTAGAATTTATGTTTTTATGTCTGCAAATATGAGACATTAGTTCTCTTAGTGAGAGTTAAGATAGTTTCAGCCTCATAGTTATTATTAGAAGTCTAAAATAACATTAAAGTCAACATTTTATACTCTGATAGTTAGCTTTCATATTTGTACACACACATATTTTTAAATTATAACCAGGAAAAATGTTATATGTATACTTGAGGTTTCCATCTGTTTCAAGATCTTAATTTTTTATCACTTCATATTTCTTTTTTCCTAGGTAACTCTCTTCCACAGGATATCTGCTGTATGGCAGCTGATGGGAGGCTGGTTTTTGCTGCTTATGGGAATGTTTTCTCTGCATTTGCCCGTAATAAAGAGGTTTGTATCACTGGACTGTTTTAATTTGATTGTCTTTTGCAATTAGTAGTCAATTGTCATGATAGTGGAGAGAACTTTAAAGTTGGCATTCTTCTTCTGGGACTTTATTCACATTGGCACCACTGCTTTATGAGAATTGGCTTTTAATTGTGGACAGCTCAGCTTCTGACTCCTTTTCTAAGAACTAAGTGCTTGTTCCTATATAGAGAAAGCTAGATTCTCTTGTTTGCCCCACTAATAACTTAGAATCTTTTTTTGTTCTTAATCTACCAATATTTTTTGTCTTAATCTAAGTTTGTCCTGGGAAAACTAGAGAGATGATCTGGCTTTAGTGGTCCAGAATGAAAGGGAAAGTGGCAGTAGGGATGCCTGGCCAAGTGATAGAATCATTGTACTTATTAAGAGTTGAATGGACTGACATTTGTTCCCAAAGTCCTCCATCACCAGTACTTGTGGTAGGATGGCAACTTACCTATGAAGTTTTTTAATGGGAGATGTTTGGGTTTTTAGAGAGTTAGGGAAAATGTCTGTTTTTTGCAAAGTATTGTAGTTTGTAGTTTTCTCTGAGAGATTATATACACTGAGTGGCCAGATTATTATGATCTCTGAACGCATAATAATCTGGCCACTCAGTGTATATCCTGTATAATAAAAGGCTAATATGCAAATTGTCCCCTCAACCAGGAGTTCGACCAGCAGGCAGGCCGGCCAACCACCCACCCATGTCCCATTCCCCTGGCCAGGCTGGCCGGACCCCACCCATGCATGAATTTATGCACTGGGTCTCTACACACACACACACGCGTGCGCGTGCCAGGTTATTATGCGTTCAGAGATCATAATAATATGGCCACTCAGTGTATATACTAGAGGCCTGATGCACGAAATTCATGCAAGAGTAGGCCTTCCTTCTCCCTGCTCCTGGCACTGGCTTCCCTCTGGCACCCAGGACCTGGGCTTCCCTCTGGCCGATGGCAGGCACCTGGGACCCGGGCTTCCCTCACAGCCTCTCTTCCTCCGGAAGGTTGTCTGGTCTAATTAACACATTACGCTTTTATTATTATAGATTAGATGTGGGAAGGCATCAAAGACTATTAACTGTAGCAAGCTGTCACCATCACTAGGTCCAAAGAGATAAGAAGAAGAAATAGTGTTATTGGAGCATGGTGAGAACTGAAACCATAGTTATTGAGGAACACAATACTTCTTCCCTAAAACAAAGCTATGGGAAAGAAGTACACTATATCTCTCTCCTTTCTCATCTCATCTGGAAGCCAGCTTTTGATGGAGTCTGGAGGTCAGCCTTCTAGAATATACCGCTTTTCTAGGATGCATGGAGTTGTGCTGGTTGGATTAAGTGAGGGACCCCAGCTGTGTGTGTGCCTCCTTCCTGAGCTCAGCTGAGAGGCTCAGCCTCTCAGATCTCATTTCTGTTTCCAATCCATGTTTCCTTATTATTGAACTGGCTGGAGAACAGTTGAAAATACCTGGTTCCTTGCTATTTGTTAATCTAGCATTGGATAGTCAAAAGTTAGATCACGTTTCCTTAACCTGAGCATCTTCAGGATTAACATGTTGTTGTGTTTTCTTGTTAATATGAATAATATTGCATGATGAATTAATAATATGAAATTCTTTTATAGGTAGTACATACCTTTAAGGGTCATAAGGCAGAAATCCATCTTTTGCAACCGTTTGGGGATCATGTTATCTCTGTTGATACTGACAGCATTCTTATTATTTGGCACATATACTCAGAAGGTAAGAATTAACCAATTTATTGCTTTATCTTGGGATGGCATGTTTAGAGATAGAATTGAAAAAATCTATACCAGATTTCACATATAAGCAGTAAAAAATTTTTAACAAAGAATCTCTAACATGTATAAGGAAAAAGGTTCTAAGTAAAAACTGGATAAGCAATTTTAGTCAGCTAGTTGAGCTCTTTGTAACCTGTTTAATGTGTTTACTAGTATATATAAACTAATACATTTTCCATTGCAGCTCTCCAAGTTTAGTGACATATTATATTCTCTGTGAAATGAATTTTGATATATGTTTATACCTGTTAATTCTTGGTTTGTATTTTCAACTTTTAGTAACAGTAAACTTGAAGATCCTGTAGTCTGAAGGAAAATGTACATCCTTTTTCTAAGGATAAGTCAATGTTCTTTAACAATGATATTCTCACACAGTGGCACTGAGCTATGTTTATGGGACTATATTATCTTCAAAGGTTAGGCATTCTCAGTAAAAGACTGTGGGTCTCTTATGAAATAAAGCTGTTTTTAAATCTGCTTACAATTTTATCTGATATTACCTCCAAAAGTAGTCCCTGTGCAGATGGATATTAAAAGGCCTTTTATAAAGTTTGAGAATCTGATTCTTAGAGTCCAACTGGCTTTCCATAGATGCTGATGCCCAGGTTTTTATTACTGTTAGAGCAGCACATTGTCTTCAGGGAGTTGTTTGTAATGATTTTTAAATGAAACTGTTAATTCAGATAACAATGAGAATCTTTTAAAAATAGTATTTAAAGTAAACTTTGTATAATTTTTACCTGTATCAATGCTTCTTAGACTGGGATACACATAGCCATGGGAGTGTGTAGCAGTGTGCTAGATAGTATGTGAACTAAAGATTAAGTGAAAAGTATCTTCTTGGATACTCAAATTTATTGGAAAATTTAGTAAAAAATTGTTTTCATTATGGATGAACCGTGTATGAAGTAGAAAACAAAATTCATACATAGGAATTTTAAACATATATAACATTTCAAAACATGTTATAGGTTCTTCTGTGGAAATATGTGAGGGACATGTTCTTAGTTTCACTGAGGTTTGCTTCTTACTTATTACATCTTTGAGGTATTTGGCTCTTCATTTCCTGGAAGAGCTCAGAACAAGCACTTCATGTGGAACATTCAGTATTGATTATAAAAATATTAAGGCTTATTTATTCCTATTGTCATTTTCTTTAAGTTCTTATTTTTCATTTCTATAAACCAATTTGGCAGTAAGAGACATTTTTAGTAGTATTGATATTGGAACTTTTAGAAATTTTTTGACATTTTAAATTATATTTACAGGTTGCCCCCATCACATTTATTTAATTTCTTACAGAATGTTTATAAGTTTGTAAAAATAAGTCTTTGATTTATATTAGTATATAAATCTTTGATGTGGTAGACTTATTTAAGTGCTGAATATATGGGTATATGAAAATATTTTGAACTAATTTATAAAAAATAATTACATGTTATTCATAACTTTTGCTTTTGTAGAAGAATATCTGCAATTGACTTTTGATAAATCAGTATTTAAAATTTCTGCAATTTTGCATCCAAGTACCTACTTGAATAAAATACTTCTTGGCAGTGAACAAGGAAGCCTGCAGTTGTGGAATGTGAAATCCAAGTGAGCACTTTATTTAGATTATAGTATGGGTGGCTCCTACCTTATCTATTTCTACCTAATGGGTACTTAAGTCTCTCAATTCTCTCTGCCTTTATATGTTTACTTGGAGGGCTTTCAATAAATATACATATTTTTGGAATTGTTACTTAATGGCATCACATATGTGAAAGTTTGGCATGTGGTCATGGCACATGGTAGGCAGCTTCATATATGCCCATTGAAAAGTATATACTAATGGCCCTAGTCATTGTAAAAAAAAAAAAAAAAAATTCCATGTAACTGTAGTAAAGTAACATAAATCCAGAAAATAATTATAAGATTGTCACTGGGCAGCTTCTAGTTTTTGATAAACTAAGGAAGTAAAAGAAGGCAAAGCAAATTGGTATTAATTTAGTGGGAGTATTTAAGAGTGGTTTCAGGTTAAAAGTACTCTTATCACCCATCACAAACATGATAGACATCCACTATAATATTGCTGGTATAGCTGGAGGGCTAGATAAATGATTTTCAATACCTCTACCTATTATTTGAACATTTATCCAGAGAAAAAAGTGGCAGCTCAGGCTTCTTTACATAGTACTTAAAAAGCAAACAAAAACATAGAACCTCAAGCTCTGGCTGGGTAGCTCAGTTGTTTAGAGCAGTGGTCGGCAAACTCATTAGTCAACAGAGCCAATATCAACAGTACAATGATTGAAATTTCTTTTGAGAGCCGAAAACCAACTTCTGTGCATGGGCCACGAAGTTTCAATCGCACTGTACGTGCACGCCCGCATGTGGTATTTTGTGGAAGAGCCACACTCGAGGCCAAAGAGCTACATGTGGCTCGCGAGCCGCAATTTGCCGACCACTGGTTTAGAGCGTTGTCACAATATGTCATGGTTGTGAGTTCGATCCCTGTCAGGGCACCTATAAGAATCAACCAATTGCCGAAACCAGTTTGGCTCAGTGGATAGAGCGTTGACCTGCGGACTGAAAGGTCCCAGGTTCGATTCCGGTCAAGGGCATGTACCTTGGTTGCGGGCACATCCCCAGTAGGGGGTGTGCAGAAGGCAGCTGATCGATGTTTCTCTCTCATCGATGTTTCTAACTCTCTATCTCTCTCCCTTCCTCTCTGTAAAAAGTCAATAAAAAAAATGTTAAAAAAAAAAAAAAAGAATCAACCAATGAATGCATAAGTGAAATAACCAATCTCTCTCTCTCTCCCTCCCTCCCTTTCTCCCTCTTTCCCTTTTCTCCTCCCTCCCTCCTTTTATCTCTCTAAAATCAATAATATATATCTGTGTATATATGTGTGTGTGTATATATATAATATAGGACCATCTAAATTATCCTTCTCAAAGCCCTTATAAATTCAAAAGAGAAAATAAGATAAAGTTTTTTTAAAATATGTTTTTATTGATTTCAAAGAAAGGAAGGGAGAGGGAGATAGAAACATCATTGATAAAAGACGATCATAAATTGGCTACCTCCTGCATGCCCCCTTCCGGGGATCTAGCCCACACCCCGGGCATTGCCCTGACCGAGAATTGAACCGCAAACTCCTGGTTCATGGGTTGCTGCTCAACCACTGAGCAATACCAGCCAGGCAAGATTATCAAGGTTTTAATATTTATCTTAGTTTTTAGTTTTAAATCAGTGTTTCTATTCAGTTTAACAAATATCATTGACTGTAGTAGGCTCAGGGATGACTGAGATACTATCTCTGCCTCTGTGTATCTTACTAGGCTCTTTATGTGATGTTTACATTTTTTATTGTATGTTAAATATCCCTTGGCTAGTCCTTGAGTGAACTAAACTGTGCCCACTTACAGAATTTAACACATGATTTAGTACTTCATTGATTTTAACTGTTTGCTCCATGGGCTTAGTTATTTACGGCTTGATTCTGAAATTTAGAGCAGCTTCACTATTGCCATATAACAGTTATATAACATACGAGTAGTAATGTAGTTATAATCCCTATTGATATGTTTCTAGAAACATTGCAGTGAAAAATGAGATTTGCCTATATTCTAAGATTGTTTTCTATTATAGCCTCTAAGATAAAGTAGTTTTTACTCATGTATTTTTTTTTCTATTTAATTTTTTAAAGAGTTGGAATAGTATAGTAATTAGCAGCTTGGGATTTAGAATTTATCTCTCTGGGCTCTATCAATTATTAGCTTTGGGACCTTAACTTAATTATTTCACATATTTTAAGTTTCTTGGTTTCTTTATCTGGAGAGTGGTATAAGTTTACCTCATTGGATTGTTTTGAGTATTAAATAAGTTAATATGTATTTTTAGAATAGTGTGGGGCAGAGTAAGAACCAAATAATTATCACTTGCTCTTTTACCTTTTGATATGTAGTTGATTTTGTTTTCCTCCCAGAAAAATAGCTTTCAACTGTTTTTCTTTTTGTAGTAAACTTCTATATACATTTCCGGGATGGAAAGTTGGAGTGACGGCTCTTCAGCAGGTTAGTATTTTTTTAAGTCAAAGAAGAACATAGATTTGTATCTTTCAGTTTCAGGGGTTGATTATATTTTTAGACCTAAACACAAAATAATATATAGACTAGTTCATCTTTATGAATATGCTCAAAATATTGTTTTGGAAATATAATTGAAAACAGATAATAAAACCTTTGCCTATAAACTTTGTGTTTTGCCTGAAATTAGGTTCTTATCTAGTGGTTGCTGTGGAACTATGTTTACCAATCATTCTGCAAGCATGTAGTCTAGTTCCTTGTACGGAATGGAGATGAGTTGTTCATTGTGGGTCACACAGACATTTGTCAGGTTGTTAAGATTTGTAGCTTGAAATAATTGGGGCCCAAATACTAATATTTTTTTCTGGGCTCTTTCAGAAATAACTGCTATTTGTTTTGAGTATAGACATGTCTGAATGAATAAAGGTATTTCTGCAGAGATTTTATATTTATACTAGAGGCCTGGTGCATGAATTCATGCACCAGTGGGGTCCCTCGGCCTGGCCTGTGGGATTGGGCTGAAACTGACTCTCTGACATCCCCCAAGGAGTCCCAGATTGCAAGAGGGTGCAGGCCAGGCCAAGGGAACCCGCTGGTGCATGATCGGGGCTGGGGAGGAACTTGGGAGGTTGGCCAGCTGGGGAAGGGCCGTGGGGGAGGGACTGTGGGATGGCTCCAAGGCATGTCCAGCCTGTCTCGCTCAGTCCCTATCAGCCAGACCCCAGCAGCAAGCTAACCTACCAGTCAGAGCATCTGTGCATGTAATAGCAACCAGCCGACTGGTGGTCAGTGCACATCATAGCGAGTGGTTGAGCAGCCTTAGAATATCATTAACATATTACACTTTGATTGGTTGAATGGCCGACCAGTCAACCAGACAATTAGTTTATTAGGCTTTTATTATATAGGATTGGACACAACAGGCAGCCAGTATACTCTTGTCTTTCTAAATATCTATTGTTTATACCTGTCCGATTTATATGCATTTCTTCATTCTTTCTTACTATCAACCTTGCTCTGTTTTTGCCTACCCCGAAGACCCCAAACATATTGGATGATTAGGTCCCTAGAGGGCAAGGGATATACTTGTTTTAGTAGCCATAGTATCTACACAGGGTCTTATGCATAGTAGTCATATGATAGCAAATTAATAAAATTTTGAGACAGATTCCATTTTATAATGGTACTAGAGGCCCAGTACATGAAATTTGTGCACTCGGGGGAGGGGGTCCTCCAGACCGGTCTGCGCCCTCTCGCAGTCTGGGAGCCCTCAGGGGATGTCTGACTGATGGCTTAGGCCCAATCCCCTCGGGTAGCGGGCCTAAGCCTTCAGTTGGACATCCTTAGTGCTGCCTTGGAGGCGGGAGAGGCTCCCGCCACTGCCGCTGTGCTTGCCAGCCATGAGTCCAGCTCAGGGCTTCTGGTTGAGTGGTGCTCTCTCTGTGGGAGCGTACTAACCACCTGGGGGCAGCCTCTGCCTCCTCGTGGTCAGTGCACATCATAGCGACTGGTCATTCTGCCATTCAGTCGATTTGCATATTAGCCTTTTATTATATAGGATTGGGCATTGATTTTCTGTGCTGAAATAGAGAAACTTATTATAGAGCCTGTATGTAAGACCATTATATAAAATGGAGATTATAATCATAGTCTATTCTAGCTGGAACAGACTAAGTATAAAACTTTTTTGCCTTTTAACATATTTTATAGGTTTTTCCTGTTTTCCTTGAGTAAACAACTCTTCACTTCCTTTGTAGTGGCCTTTTATGTTGTCATGAATTGGCCTTTTATGTTGCCGTGCATATGGCAAGCCTTTGTTTTCTAAGAATTGTCTTATTTTTCTGTTCACAACTATTCAATGATCTATAGTGATTTCAGACATGAACTTTCATTTCTGTTATGGCTGTTTTCTTATCAAGTCAGCCATGTTTTGGGGAAGGGGAGGTGATGGTAACTACTAGATTTGAAGGTGAGAAATTACTTGGGAAAATATTATTCTAAATACTTTTGTGCTAAATAACATGATTTCTTCTGATAACATGTAAATAAGGAAGCATATAATCAGGATTATTAAAGCTGTTTGAAAATATTTTAAAAGTTGAATAATTTAATTTTTAGGCACCAGCTGTGGATGTTGTTGCTGTTGGTCTTATGTCGGGTCAGGTTATCATTCATAACATTAAGTTTGATGAAACATTAATGAAGTTTCGTCAAGACTGGGGACCTATTACTTCTATTTCATTTCGCACAGGTAACTCTTAATTATTGCTATGACTTAAGAACACTTAAAGTGCATTTACTCTGAAACTCACAGAGATTTTCTTAATAGATGTCTTTTTGTAATTTAACAGAAAAGAATGAAATACTGGAGTATAAAGAGTCAAAGGAACATTGATTTTTGGTGTATAGTCTTTTCTCACTTTATGGATTAAAAGGGTAGAAAGAAGAATTGATTGATATTTTATGGTGCGTGTTTTTGTTAATGTATTTTATTTTAATAACAGATGGTCATCCAATTATGGCAGCTGGAAGCCCATGTGGCCATATTGGACTCTGGGATCTTGAAGACAAAAAATTTATCAATCAAATGAGAAATGCACATTCTACAGCAATTGCCGGATTGACATTTCTCCACAGAGAGCCACTTCTTGTCACAAATGGCGCTGACAATGCTCTTAGGGTATTATGATTATTGTTGTTGTCATCTTCCTGGCTCATCTGTCCTACTCTTCAGGTTATTACAAGTCTGCTTTAATATTTTAGCCTGAAACCTAGAAGGTGGAAGGAATGTGGAATAAGATACTGGTAGAGATGAAACAAAAACACAGCAGGTTACATTGATTGCAATGAAGTGAGAAAGCATTATAGTTTATCGCTCCCCTAACCCTCCACTGCAGGGTCAGCAGACTGGCTAGCACTACCCAATGCCAGTTGATTTATGTCAAAGATGATTTGGCTGCTTGCAGATAACTTACATTGTGGAAGAATCTTACCATTTTATTTCTTGGCAGGTATGGATATTTGATGGTCCCACCGGTGAAGGCCGGCTTTTGAGATTCAGAATGGGACATAGTGCTCCTCTTACCAAAATTAGATATTATGGACAAAATGGACAACAGATTCTTAGCGCAAGTGAGTTTCTGTGCATACTATTAGTTGATTCCAGCAAGTATTGAGAACAGGGTGCTTAATATTAAGTTTGGTATTTGCGCATTTTAAAATTGAAATGTCTCTTTAATTTACTGGGAAATGTGGGGAAAGGGTAAAAGGAAGCGAAGAAGAATGTGTTAACTTTGAATACTCAGGAAACATTGTAGATGGTAATTACCTTCATTTGGAGTGTCATTCTGTTTACTAATTCTGAGAGAATGGTCAGATTATGAAAATGTAGCCTTTGCCTATTCTAATAATATACTGAGAATTATTAATGTTTCATTCTATTATTTGTTCTTAATAAGTGCACAATTGAATACTGTAATGAAGGATGTAGTTGCAATCTGACTGTCCCAAACTATAACTTCCATCTTTTCATAGAATATAATTTTATAAGGTCTGTGATTTAGATGGTCCATGGTTTTGATGAAGCTTGATAAGGCATTTTCTATATATGTCAACAGGTCAAGATGGAACTCTTCAGTCATTTTCCACAATACATGAAAAATTTAACAAGAGCTTGGGACATGGTAGGTCATTTGCAAAAAAAAACTGTTGGTTATAAAAACATTTAAAGATTCTTTGAGATGACCAGAAGAAGTTTTATTGATACATTTTCTCTTTTCTTAATAAAATTAAAAAACCCTTGTATGAAGGGCAGTAGTAAGATTCTTAAGATCAGTGTTGCTATAGAAGTGGTTGAGGTGCTGCTGTAAGATTATTGAAAAGAGTTAGACATCTTGGGTGTAAAAACATAAGGCTGCTACCCAAAAGACCTTGATGGTCTAACTTGAGCCATCTGTAAAGTGCAGAATTTTAAAGGTGGAAAGGAGCTTAGAGAAAGCATCCAAGTATCCCATCTTTTTTGTAAATAGGGCACATTTTGTTCTCTGTCCCTTCCCAGGGTTTCCCAGCATTTGAAAGATTTTGTTTGCTAAACAAAAATGTTTCCCAGTTTTATTCATAATTACTCTTTTTTGTAAGCTAATGTCCTGGCTCTTCCTGCATGTATATACTTACAGATGAATTTCAGGATCATTTTAAAAATCAATATCCAAAATAATTTCTCTTAAATTGAAGAAATTTGATAACTTTAAGAATTTTCACATCTAGCAATATGATATATCCTCATTCAAGTCGTCTTTTCATTTCCTGAGTGAATTTTTTAGTTTTCCTGCTGTTCTACATATTTAAGATAACTCAGTGGTATTTTACATATTTTAATATGATTTTCTAATATTTATTAATTTGCTAACATGAATGGGATCTTTGTTGCAGTTAGAAATATAATGTAATACAAAAAATATATAATATTTTATTATACTGATATTAAATATTGCTGCATTGTAGGGAACTTGCTGATTTTTTTTGTGTGTGTGTATTGGTTCGGTATCTGATCCAGTGAAACTATTATTACTTTTAATAATTATTTGGCTGTTTCTGTTAATTGACATGACTGTATCACCATTACTTCACCTGCAGAAAAAAAGATATTTTTACCATCTTTTATAAATTATTTATATATCATAGTTTAATTTTCCATTACTTAGCTAAACTTGACAAGCAGTTTAATGATAGTGGTAATAACATCTTTATTTTGCTTCTGACTTAAATGAGAATATCTTGAACTTTATAGTTATGTGACAGTGAATAACTTTTATGTACATTTCATTAAGAAGGATTCATAGTTATATTCCCCTCTCCCCCAACCCTAGGATTAATAAATAAAAAAAGAGTCAAACGTAAAGGACTTCAAAATACCCTGTCAGTGAGACTTCCTCCCATCACAAAGTTTGCAGCGGGTAAGTAACTTACTGTGTTTTGGGAAGTTCTGCTTTGTCATTTATTTCTTAATATACATTTCTTTATTTTTTTTCTATTTTAATAGATGTTTTTGCAAATGTTAATAAGCATCTGGAAGGTAACCCAAGTGCATGCTAATCTTGTGTGAAGACTGAAAAAGAGTTATTTCTAATTTGAACTTGTTATCTATTAATTTCAGGCTTTGCTCAACTCTAAGAGCTATTAATAAACAATATTTGATATATCACTTTGTAGCACTTTTTATTCTGTCATATGCCTAATATAATGAAATTCACTAGTATAAAAAGGCAAGAACTGAGGACACAGAGCTCTGACTAATTTAATAAGATCTAAATACACTGAGATCTTAATACCTACTATCTCATTTGAGCAGTGCTTCATTCAAAGAAGTAATTTGAAGAATAATAGTGCATAGGTAATGGGATTGAAATTATTGATTGAAAACTATCATAGAAAAACTGTATAAGCATTTTTACTTCAAGGTTATCTTAACAACCTGATGACTGATATTTTTTTTAAACTTTAATTTTGACCATCCTCCTTTCTGGTTTTTATCTTAGAACCAAGTGACGTTTCTAAAAAGATATCTGAATCATGTCACTCGTCTTAAAAATCTTTCAGTGGCCCCTTATTACCTTTAGGGTGAATCTCTTTTCTTTACATGGCTTTCAAGACACTTTGCCGTGTGGCCCCAGTTGCCTTGCCCTCCTCTCTCCCCACAAGAAAATGCTTCACTTACTTGCTGTGCTTAATTTTGTTCAGGTTACTCTTGGACCTGTGTGCACCCTTCTACCTCATCCTCCCAGTTAATTTTTACTTGTTTTACGGCTTCTTTCATGGAGCCATTTATTACTCTTCCCAAATTTCTACTTGTTTTGCTGCTTCTTTCATGGAGCCATTTATTACTCTTCCCAAATTTCTTAGCAAACTTCCTGAGTGCTCTTATTAGGCACAATCATACTTCACTGTAATTTCTGCTAATCAGAATCTCTTGTTAGATTGCAAGCTCATTACTATCAGGAATTACATTTTTATAATTGTGTCCCTAATGTCTAATGATAACATGGAAGATTAGGTGCTTAATAAATGATAGGTGAAGAAATGAGTGGGGGAATGAAAGCAATTGGTTTATGATTTTAATTATGTTTTAGAGGAAGCTCGTGAAAGTGACTGGGATGGTATCATTGCTTGCCATCAGGGTAAGCTATCTTGCTCAACCTGGAACTATCAAAGATCTACAATAGGTGCTTACTTTCTTAAGCCAAAAGAGCTGAAGAAAGATGACATTACTGCAACAGTAAGTGAGCTTGTTTCCCCCCATAAAACCATCTTGTAATCTTGTTATACTCAACTTTATTGATGATAATATTGGTTGAAAGAACATAAACATTTTCAAATTAGTCCCTAATAGTATTAAGTTTTCCAGCTTACAGAGAATTACTTTAGGTTTAAGTTAAGCTTTGCTTAATCAGATGTAGTATGTTGGTTACTTAAATTTTCTTATTCATATAGGATTACTCAGAATACCCTTTGAAGATTATTTCAGCATTAATTAATATATACATATATATATATATATATATATATACGTTTTAATATGTTTTTTTTTAAATGAACTATATTTCTTTTTTTTTTTAATATATTTTATTGATATTTTTTTACAGAGAGGAAGGGAGAGGGATAGAGAGCTAGAAACATCGATGAGAGAGAAACATCGATCAGCTGCCTCCTGCACACCTCCCACTGGGGATGTGCCCGCAACCAAGGTACATGCCCTTGACTGGAATCGAACCCGAGACCCTTCAGTCCGCAGGCCGACGCTCTATCCACTGAGCCAAACCGGTTTCGGCTGTTTTATTGATTTTAAAGAGAGAGAGAGAAAGAGAAAGAAACAAACATCGATGTGAGAGAAACATAGTTTGGTTATCTCCCACTTCTGCCCCAATCAGGGATGGAACTAGTAACCCTTTGGTGCATGGGATAAAGCTCCATACAACTGAGCCACATCAGCCAGAGCTACTAATATATTTTTTCACCTGAATTATGTTGAGTGTACAGTATTGTATTCAATAAATATGAATCTGAAGGTTTCTTTCCCTCTTTATTTTCATCCTTCCTTACTTCCTTGATTTCTTTCACTATATGAGTAGGATTTAGGTAAATCTTTAATGAGTAATAGGTGTAGAAGTTATTTTAATCCTTTATTGCTTGTTTTTCTATGTATGTCTATTGTGATAAATGCATTTTAGAGAAATTCTGATTGAGTACTGTCTAAGCATATTTAAATACAGATTTTAAATGCCAGTGTTTATTTTTAAGTTCTTATTCCTCTTTGAAATTTTATTTTTGTTTTCTTTTGTTAATATGTGAATCTTCTGTTAGGTTCAGATTTAAGATAAAAAGAAAAATGTCAAATTTGGTTTGCAGAAATATTGCCTCTGCTTTTTCTTAAACAATTTTATTGAGATATAATTCACTCATTTAAAGTGCACAATTAATTCAGTGGTTTTATATATATTAATAGAATTGGTGCAATCATCACCAAAATTTTATCAATCTAATTTTAGAACATTCCCATCACCTCAAAATGAAATCCTGTACTGTACTTATTAGCAGCCATCCTCAATCTCTCACTTTTTTTCTCTCCCATCTCCCTAACCTAGACAATCACAATTTACTTTTTAACACTATACTAGAGGCCAGATGCACGAAATTCGTGCAAGAGTAGGCCTTCCTTCTCCAGGCTGCTGGGACCCGGGCTTCCCTCGCAGCCCTGGCTTTGTCCAGAAGGTTGTCCAGAAGGACATCTGGAAGGACGTCCAATCTAATTAGCATATTACGCTTTTATTATTATAGACTAGAGGCCCGGTGAATGAAATTCGTGCACAGGGGGTGTGTCCCTCAGCCTAGCCTGCACCCTCTCCAATCTGGGACCCCTCTCACAATCCAGGACTGCTGGCTCCCAACTGCTCACCTGCCTGCCTTCCTGATTGCCCCTAACTTCTACCTGCTAGCCTGATCACCCCCTAACCACTCCCCTGCCAACCTGATTGATGCCTAACTGCTCCCCTGCCAGCCTGGTCACCCCTAACTGCTCTCCCCTGCAGGCCTGTCCCCCCTCCCCCACAACTGCCCTCCCCTGGCAGGCCTGGGTCCCCTCCCAACTGCCCTTCCCTGGGTCCCCTCCCAACTTCCCTCTTCAGCCGACCTGGTCACCCCTAACTGCCCTCCCCTGCAGGCTTGATCGCCCCCAACTGCCCTCCCTTGCAGGCCTGGTCCCTCCCAACTGTCCTTCCCTGCTAGCCATCTTGTGTCCACATGGGGGCAGCCATCTTTGACCACATGGGGGCAGCATCTTGTGTATTGGAGTGATGGTCAATTTGCATATTACTCTTTTATTAGATAGGATATTAGATAGGATAGATAAACTAGAGGCCTGTTGTACGGGATCCCTTGGCCTGGCCTGCAGGGATCAGGCCTACACCCACTCTCCGACATCCCCTGAGGGGTCCCAGATTGCAAAAGGGCGGTTCACAGGTGACACACCCCAGAGTTGGGCTCTGGTTCTGGGTGTGTCACCCAAGAACCGCAGCTGCCAAGTCACTGCAGCTCCAAAGCTCCTACGTTGAGTGCCCCCTGGTGGTCAGTGCACATTATAGCTACCGGCCTATAAATAGCTTGGGCATATATATATATATATATATATATATATATATATATATATATATATATGATAGATATATAGATTTGCCTAGTCGGCCATTTCATATAAAGGGAATCATACAATATATGATCTTTGTGATTGGCTTCTTTTATTTAGCATAATGTTTTCTAGGTGCATCCATGTTGTAGCTTGTATCAATACTGTATACCTTTTATTGCTGAATAATACTCCATTTTGTGTATAAACCTTATTTTGGTTAGCCATTGGTCAGTTGATGGACATTTGTGTTGTTCCTACTTTTTGGCTATAAATATTGCTATGAACATTGGTATACAGATTTTTATGTGGACATGTGTTTTATTTCTCTGCATTTATATCTAAGAGAAGAATGGTTAAGTCATATTAATATAACTGTTTAACATTTTTGAGGAACTGCCAACCGGTTTTTCAAAGAAGCTGCATTTCTAACCAGCAATGTATAGAGGTTCCAATTTCTATACATCCTAGCCTTGTTACTGTCTGTTCGTTTGATTATTGCCATCCTAGTGAGTATCTCATTGTGGTTTTAATTTGCATTTCCCCAGTGACTTAATTATGTTGAACATTTTTCATGTGCTTATTGGCTGTTTGTGTATTTTCTTTGGAGAAATGTTTATTAAATCCTTTGCCCATTGTTTAATGGAATTATTTATCTTTTTATTATTGAGTTTTAATAGCTCTTTATATAATCTGGGTACAAGTACCTTATCAGATACATGATTTGCAGATATTTCTCCCATTCTCTGGGCCATCATTTTGTTTTCTTGCTGGTATCATTTTCTGCCTAAGATTTTTTAACTTTAGTGAAGTCTAACCTATTCTTTTTTTATATACTGCTTGTAGTTTTAGAAAAATCATTGCTTAACCCAAGGCCATAGGGATTTACCCCTGGCCATAGAGATTTACCCCTGTGGTTTCTTCTAAGAGTTTCATAGTTTTAGCTGTTATTTTTAGATCTATAATCATTTCTGAGTTAATACTGATATCTAGTTGTTCAGCATCATTTGTTCAGAAGATTCTTTTACCACTGAATGATCTTGGCACCCTCGCCCAAAATCACTTGGCATTATGTGAGGGTTTACTGCTGGACTCTCAGTTCTCTTTTATTGCTCTATATGTCTATCTTCATGCCAGTACCAAACTGTCTTGATTTTGGTATCTTTTACCTTTGTAGTAAGTTTTGAATTCAGGAAGATTCAAATCTTCCGAGTTTATTCTCCCGCTCTCCACCCCCCAAGATTGTTTTGGCTATTCTGGTCCCTTGCATTTCCATATGAGTTTTAGGATGAGCTTGTCAGTATCTGCAAAGGAAGCAGCTAGGATTTTGAAAATACTTATTAAAAGTTTAACTACACATTTGATCCTATTTTTACAAGTTTATTTGTAAGTATGTATGCTCTATTAGCCATAGTACAAAAATCCAATCTTAAGATTTTATACTATTTTCTAAATAATAGAGATTCTGTCTTAAGTGTCTTAAGTTTACCTGCTCAGTTTTGTGTAGTGGTTTTGATAGAAGTGGTAATGATAATTACAGTTAACAGGTTTTTCTGTGCTTGCTTTGTTTTAGTGTCTCTGCCTAGCACATTATTGTATATTATCCTCACAACAATCTTATGATATGGTCTATTGTTAGCCTCTTTTTATTGACAATAAAACTGAAGCTTAATATAATGAGTAACATGCCTAAGGTCAGTAAAGCTAGTAAATGGAAGAGCTGTGATTTGAACCTAGACCTATTCAATTTAGAACCTGTGTTCTTAACTTACAGCCTATAATGATAACTAATAGATCATTGAGTATATGCATATTAAGTATATGTATATACTTAGTCATATGTTTGGCAAACTCAGCTACCTGGAACAAAACCAATAACCAGTAAGTAATAAGCAAAAGTATTTATTAGACAGCCCATGCACTAAAGTACAATTTGTTACTCAAAGGTAATCCTCTTAGTTTACTCATTTTGCTTTGTTTATGCTGTCTTTGATAAGAGATTAGCGTGAATAAGTGAAAAAAGGAGATTATAGAAGCAGGCCCACTAACAACAGTAAATTTTATTAAAATGAATACAAGTTCACCCAGGCCGATGTGGCTCAGTTGGTTGGACATCATCCTGTGCACTAAAAGATTGCCAGTTCGATTCCTGGTCAGGGCACATGTCCAGGTTGCGGGCTCGGTTCCCTGGTAGGGGGTGTGCAGGAGGCAGCCGGTCTATATTTTGCTCTCACATGGATGTTTCTCTCTTTCTCTCCCTTTCCTTTCCTCTCTCTCTCTCAAAATCAATTAAAAAATAATTAAAATAAATAAATACAAAGTATAAAAGGAATAGCAAGCACATCGGGGTCCTTTGCTACTTGTAGGGTATAGCCTACTATCTCCATTAGTTCCTGATATTATAACTACAACATAGTGCAAACATTTATGAGTTTTTCATGTTTGTGGTAAGATTATGTTTGTGTTCTGTTTAGAAAGAGAGAATGCTTTTTTAAAGATTAGTTTATAATATATATTTTTATGGAATAAGCTTTAATTATCTAAAAAAAATAATGTAAGTGGGACATACTTAGGTGAATGCTATGTAAGTATGTCTTGACTTGGGTCATAGTGTATCTGAGTCAGGACATACTGCTTTGAACAGTAACATAGCCTCTAATTTTTTATTTTAGGTTTTAAAGTTTATTTCTTTAGGCATAAATTTAGTAGTATTTTCAATTCTTCCTTGGGTGGGTAATATCTGACTGACACACAGTCACAATCAGGGATTTCTCTGGCCACGACCCAATATGGAACCAGTCTCATGTTTTTAACATAGAAAAAAAGACACCTCGTTAATACAATATTGACTGACACTTTAAGTATTAAGATATGAGTTTATTTTAGAGAAACTGCTTATAAACTAATGTTTTCTATGTAATGCCTCATGTATTCTCTTCCTAATATGTCATAATTAAAATATTTTGAGCTTTTTTATTGGACATTTAATGGTAGGTTTTTAGTTTTATATAGCTGTAGAAGCAATTACAAAAGTAAGGTAAGATAAAGACAAATTAGGGAATGGAATGCTTTGACTTTAGCACTGTGGTGAATAAAAATTGGAGGCCAGATAATAACATAATTATTCTGACTTTGTAAATTTCACCTGAGTTACTTCGGTTATGTTTTATGGTCTTGGATAATAACTTCTTCATACTTCTTAGAGAAAGGAGATAGGATCAAGCAGATATTTATATATCCAAATATGGGAATGTTTAAGAAAATTAATGAACTAATTAATTTATCATGCCATGCTTTATTTTTAAAAAGAATAAGGTAATTAGTAGATAAAAAACACTATGGAAGCTAAAGTACAATAAAAATATTAGTTATTTGCTGTGTCACTTGTGTTTAATTTTTTTTTTTTCCCTAAGGCAGTGGATATAACTTCTTGTGGAAACTTTGCTGTAATTGGTCTCTCATCAGGAACTGTAGATGTATATAACATGCAGTCTGGTATACATCGAGGAAGGTTTGGTGAGGATCAAGGTATTGCATTTTTTTCTTATTAAAAAAATAATATAGATAAGTATGAGGCTAATAACTCATTGGCATGCATTAAATTCTTGACTGCCAGCCATTTTGCTACAGTTATGGATGGGCTATTGTCAACTCTGTATGACAGATACTGCCATTACATCTATAGCCACCATGTTGAAATACTCAGAGAATTAAGTCACAGATGTTACGAGAAAGTAGATAATATACAAATTGAAATTTTTGTTTTCTTCTTGCTTTAAGCAGAAAATCTTAACTGTTTTTTGAAACCTTTGTGTATTAATCTGATGGACTTTGTTTTCACTCGAGCAATATAATAATCTCCCTACTCCCTAAAATTCAGAGTAATACCAAATTTTAGGGAAGGTAAATATTGGAACTTAGATATTTAAATAAAGGAATCACTCTTTGTGCAGTATTCAGAAAGGCAATATCAATTCTTATTCTTTTTTCTTTTAACATATGCTTTAAAGCTCATAAAGGGTCTGTTAGAGGCGTTGCAGTGGATGGATTAAACCAATTGACAATTACGACTGGTAGTGAAGGATTACTCAAGTTTTGGAACTTTAAAAACAAAATTTTAATCCATTCTATGAGCCTTGATTCATCTCCAAATATGATGCTGCTACACAGAGACAGGTAAAGTTTCTCTTTTAACGATAATGAATTTTCCTCTTGATGTTTTTGGTGAAAGTTCTTAATTTAAATAAAGCATATAATTTACCAAGTGGGGGAAAAAATCAGATTTTTTAAAAATATATATTTTAGCCAAAACCGGTTTGGCTCAGTGGATAGAGCGTCAGCCTGCGGACTGAAAGGTCCCGGGTTCGATTCCGGTCAGGGGCATGTAACTTGGTTGCGGGCACATCCCCAGTAGGAGGTGTGCAGGAGGTGGCTGATCGATGTTTCTCTCTCATCGATGTTTCTGACTATCTATCACTCTTCCTTCCTCTCTGTAAAAAATCAATAAAATATATTTAAAAAAAAAATAAAAAATAAATAAAAATATATATTTTATTGATTTTTTTACAGAGAGGAAGGGAGAGGGATAGAGAGTTAGAAACATCAATCATCTGCCTCCTGCACACCTCCTACTGGGGATGTGCCCACAACCAAGGTACGTGCCTTTGACTGGAATTGAACCTGGGACTTTTCAGTCCACAGGCCAACGCTCTATCCACTGAGCCAAACCGATCAGGGCAAAAATCAGATTTTTAACATAAAAAGAACAGCATTTTGCTTATTCATAATCCAAAGGTACACTTGACTTAAAAAATTACAATGTCTGTGAGATTTTAGTTCAAGTTTTTGTTTGTTTGTTTGTTTATTAAAACTGATGCATTTATCTTGCTAGTGGCATTCTGGGACTCGCCTTGGATGACTTCTCCATTAGTGTTCTGGACATAGAAACTAGAAAGATTGTCAGAGAGTTTTCTGGACACCAAGGCCAAATAAATGACATGGTAAAACAAACTAAATGTTTAAACAAAACTTGACTCATTTCTGCTTCTATTTAGGTTAAAAATGTTCAAATAATTGAAACCGTTTTCCTTGAATAGCATTAAACTACCCATCATACTAGTATGAGGAAATATTTAAAAGAAATAATTTGGAGAATAATTTTCAGAGATTTTTAAGGAAAATCCAAAATTAAAAGGAAGTTTAATATTTCTCAGGGAGTTAATGCCATCAGATTAAAATATATATCGCAGAGTTTATCTTTTTCTCTTAGACTGCAAACAGGACCAAAATATACTTTAGAGATTGAAACATAAGTATATCTTTTCTGACTTAATATTAAACTAGGCTGAAGGAACTTATTTCTGGTTTTCTACATGCATAAAAAATAATACTAGGAGACTTGGAATATCTGGTACCTGGTATGTGCTAGTTTTGTTTTATTTCTAGAGTTTGTATAGCTTAATTCCAAAAGAGTTTAACTGATAATGTGATTTAGCTTACTATTGTATTCTTATGGAGGGATGTATGAGATGATAAGAAGCACTCTGCTTTAAAAAGTGTATGTAGAGGACCATATTAAGTTTATATTGTCATTTTGTATCAATTGCAGATTCCTTGATTTATTTGAAAAGAGAAAAAAATAAAAATAAAATCCTAGCTACTGAATGCCAGTTCCAATAGCTACTTTTACTTATTCATTCTCATACCAAAAATCAGAATTTGCAATGCTTACCCATTTCCTTAAAAATAAGGAGAAATGGTCAGGAAATGGTGTTCTGGAGATTGGAGATTGGTAGAACTACCCATCAACAGAATTTGTTGTGACAGTATCTATAGAAATGAGGGTGGGAGTGAGGTAATTATGGTGAAATAGCATTTTTAAAAACATCTGTCAGGGCCAATAATCTTCCTGTTGTTGTTTTTTTCCTTCTCACATTTTCAACTTGTGTGTCTGGAGTTTCTACTACTCAGTATTAAATTACTCCTCTTAAATTAAATCTATGAGATTTACTTATTATTTTCCCCGTCCTTTAATAGCTTGTTCTATTCTGTAAATTGATCTCTCTATACCTTAAGTTTTGAATTTCCACAATATTACTGCAGCCCTGATGAACAAATTAGAGTTCACTTATCCAAATATCATGTGCTAATATGGATAGTCATGATCCCTGTGATGTGCTTAGACTTCTGGATGAATACAATCTACTGCCATTATAAACCCTAAAGTTTTTCCTGTTGGGCCTTCTTCCACATCTGACGTGATTTAAGCCTCAAAACACTTGCTACAGCCAAGGAGAGAGCTATTATTACTCATTTTTACTGATAGAAAAGCTATACCTTCTTTATGAGTAGTTTATAGTGTAAATTTATTTTTAAACACTTTCTGCAGATTTAAGTTATATTTTGGAAATCAAACATGATTAATAAAGAAAAGATTTTTAACTGAAACTATAAGTAAAAGTATAATGACTTTTTTAGTAACTTTAATATTTTAAGATAATTTGCATTCAAAATTAGGTTTATTCTTAGAAAGCTAGACTCTTTTCAAGAAAATGTAGTTTTTGTTGCTTTCACAGATACATTGTAATCAAATTAGGTAACAAAATATTTCTACTAGTAATTGAATGCTCTCAGAACAGCAGCTTTATATTTAAAAATGATTTGTAGTTAAACACAGTTTGTTAATTGTCTATAAATATAGGAGATTCTGGAGTAAAGATTTAATTCTATAAAAGCCTAATCCTTATCTATATCCAAATCAGTGGTATATAAGAAATGGTTTCTTTTATATAAAATAAGGTAGTCTAAATTTTACTCAAACTTAGTTTTTCATGTAGTCTGCATCTTTTAATTTATTGCATTCTTTAAGCTGTTAAAAATGCAGGCACAAACATTAAAAACATACATATACATGTATACACACACACACAGATTATGTATATACTCTTCTTTATTTTTTTTAACTTAAAGGCTTTCAGTCCTGATGGTCGTTGGTTAATAAGTGCTTCAATGGATTGCTCTATCAGAACTTGGGACCTTCCTTCTGGGTGGTAAGTTTATTTTTAAATCCCTAACCTCTATCAGAAAATTTCTCAATCATTATCTTTTACCTGTAATTAATGGATTATGTGCTTTTAAAAATATGACTCAAACTTTTATTTTGTATGGTTTTTTGTTCATATTGAATTTAGTTAAAAGGTCAAAAACCTTAACTTTCCTTGATGTATGTTATATATTCTCTGTCTCTAACATAATTCTTGAAGGAAGACATTTTAGATACCTTCAAGAATGAAAAGATTTGGGTAAAACCCAGTAGAGTTCAGAAATCTATCTGATAGACTTAAACTTGCTACTAAAACAGCTCTCAAAGAGAAAACATTATCTAATTCCATTAATTAATTTGAACATTGGAGACTGAGAGAACGTGTGTATGTGCTTTGTTGTTGTTAAAAATTATATAGGAATAGCCCTGGCCTTTGTGGCTCAGTTGGTTGAGCATTGTCTCATGCACCGAAGGGTCACAGGTTTGATTCCAGGAATATACCCAGGTTTTGGGTTCAATTCCTGGTTGTGGTACATTCAGGAGGCAACACATCATTGTTTCTCTCTCCCTCCTCTCTCTCAAAAATCAATAAAAAAATATTCTTAAAAATTATATAGGAATAGATGCAATTTAAAATCATATTAACATAGAATTGCTTAGGAAGGAGTGATGGGAATAGCAAAGTATCTAATTAACAAGAATATACCATAAGGAAAGACATTGGTGAGAAAGAAGATGGTACTTTTTAATCTTCTGAAATATTTCTAAGTTACTAAGCTCTGTCTAATTCTACTTACTCTTTTTTTTTTCTGAGGAATTAGATAAGCTCATACTTGAAAGCACTTTGACCTTTAGAAAGGAAAAACCCTGATGTAATCATTTCCTTTCAAGTTTGCTATAGGAATGAGGCACAGCTATTTATCCAGCAAAGGCATCTGATTTGGAATATGTGCAAAAAAGAGTGTTGCTAATTAGTCCAGCTCTAATAACTAGGAACTTTTGTCCACACATGTTTCTCTTTTTCACTTAAAATATAGTAAAACAAAATTTAGTTACTGGACTGTGTCCTCTGACTTCAAAAAGTTCACCTAAAGTTGGTATTTCCTTACTTTAAAAAAAAAAAGGCATCATTAGAAATATTGGTAGTCTAGGATTTTTGCTATTTTTCTAAAAATGAACATTGTAATTTGAATTGCTTTAATTATAGTAGGAAAGTTGTACAAGTAATAGAGTTGACATATGCCCTTGTCATTTTCCTTTTTAGTAGCTTTAGTTCACATTAGATGGGAGAGATAGGTTAATGTTCAGTAGTACTAAATTGGCAAAATATTTTTACAAAGTGGCAAGTTTATCTTTGGAATGGAAAAAATAGGATCTAGAAGCATTTAAATGTATCAGTCTTTGACTCAGCATTAGTCTTTCTGCTAAATCTTTTATTTCATTAAAAAGTTGAGCAGATTTAAATTTGATAAGTTTTGATTCTGATATCTTTAGGTGAACACTGGGGTTATTTTAAATGAATACAAAGGCATGAAGTTGGCAGAGACACAAAAACAAGAAATGAGTCACACAGGGATTATTAAAAGAAAATGTAATTATATCTACATTGATTAAACCAAAGCCTAATTTTAATAAAGACAAAAATAAGGACTACTTTGGCTAAGATTGGAAATGGAATAAATGAGGAAGCTTGAAAACATGTCACACAACTGCTGCTGTCTAATTGCAACTAAATTAGCATTTACCATTAGCAACTAAGCACTTTATATACTTTTATTTTTCATCTCCCCTCATATTTGAATGGGTGTAGGTACTATTACTATTATTAGTTCCATTTTACAAATGAGGAAATGGAGGCTCAAAGAGAAGCAACGTGATTTGCCCATGGTGGCATATTTCATAAATTACGTTTTGCTGCAATAAGCATTGGAGGAAAAAACATTTCCCAACAGTTGTGCTTTCCACCTTGCTTGGGCTGTGTCATATGTTATTAAGAATGAACTAATTTTCTTGATGTAGAAGATAAAGAAGTGAGGATTAGTGTTTCATCATACACCCATATGTAATTGTTGGGGTTTTTGATTCCCCTGTTTTTGAATCATAATTTGTATAACAAAATTTGGAGATTCCTAGTTCTTTCTTCAGTATGCAGCTTCGTCATTTACATAACACGTTAAATATTTAAGGAATGAATATGCTCATTACATAGTCTGAAAAGTGAAACTATTGATGAGTAAACCTTTGGGTGTGGTAACATACAGGTGTTATCTACCTGGAATTGTGCCTGTCTAAAACAATTGCATAGGCACTGAACTGTTTCCTGTAAAGTTATTTTAAAGTAGAGAAAGTTTTCTTATTTTGTAGGGTGCTCAGAGAAGCAGAGTTGAAATTTTTTGTCATTCCCTACTACTATCATCTTTATTTCTTCTTTTTCAATCTACTGGAAGTACATGTTGAACTCGTTTGGGGATGAGAAAAGTATAAAATAGCTTTAATAGATTTTTTTAAAATATGTTTTTATTTATTTAGGAGAGATTAAAGGAGAGGGAGAGAGATAGAAACATCCTATCTAATAAAGAGGGAATATGCTAATTGACTGCCACGCCCTCAAAGATGGCGGCGCCCAGTCCCCTCAGCCCCACTGGGGTGGTAGGTGCTCAGCCAGTCTGCGCGCCTGTCTCCAGAGTCCCCCAGTCCCCTCAGCCCACCAGCTGCCCAGGGCTGGCCCGAGGCCCAGGTAACCAGGGCTGGCCAAGGCTTGCGCTGCCGGCAGTGGCAGCAGCAGAGGTGTGATGGGGGTGTCGCCTTCCCTTGATCGCCGGTGGCCTCCCGCCCCTGAAGGCTCTTGGACTGTGAGAGGGGGCAAGCCGGGCTGAGGGATCCCTCCACCCCCCCTCCAGTGCATGAGTTTTTGTGCACTGGGCCTCTAGTCAATGTTAAAAGTGAATCATTGATCCACTGCCTCCTGAATGTCCCCTGCTGGGAAATAAGCCTGCAGCCCGGGCATGTGCCTTGACCAGGAATTGAACTGTGACCTCTGTGACCTCTTGGTTCATGGGCCAATGCTCAACCACTGAGCCACACCAGCTGTGTAGCTTTAATAGAATTTTGCATTTTGTTCTGTCTCATTGCTGTTTTCTGAGGAGCATTACATGAGAATAATTGGAATAGAATATTATTTTGCATTTCTCCCTGAGGCAAAACCATCCCTTTCTTCTACTCATTAAAGATTTTTGTGTAAGGTGATTCCATCACTTTGGAAATTGATCATCTACACACTGTCTGCATTTGTTCAGGATATAACCCAGGGGTGGGGAACATCCAGCCTGTGGGCTTTATAAGGCCCTCGGAATCATTTGGTTTGGCCCTGGCAAGGCATTAGATGAGTTAATTAAATGTTTAACCAAATATAGCAGGCTAATTTTTAAGTTGACAATATTATTTGACCCACAAATGATGTTATAAATATCCAAATGGCCCTTGGCAAAAAATAGGTGTCCCACTCCTGATATAACCAGAAATGACTTAGTATACAGGGCTCTGTGCTTGAAAATCTGATTTCTTGCAGTGAGGATTTTATTAATGTTCTCTCAAAAAGTATATACCTTATCTGGGACTTTTCATTCTGTGACCTTGGCAGGGACTATATGGTAGTTAAGTCTGGGATTAAGCCTTCACACTTACACTTTATGAATTAATATGGCCATGTAAAATATGCTTTGTATGTGGAAATCATCTTCCTCAATTTAATGCTTTTACATAACGGAAGGTCTGTCTACCCACACACAACAGCTGTGGAATCAAGTTGCACAATGAATTTGACAAAATAATTACAGTATTATATAAAATAAATTTGCTCAAGCAGTAGATTTTAGATTCTCTTTTTAGCAGACATGTTAGGACGTTTCACCCCTCACATAGTTAAGTTAATGCACAAATATTGATCAAGACAAGAAATGGTAAGATCTGAAACTAATGTGTTTAAGCTTAATTTTCATCTATATACATTGGAGTAATGTTTCTGCTCTGGGTTATTTGGGTTAAATAACATAAATAATTTAACAGTCTTTGGTATATAATAAGTGTTTACCAAAATTTTATTTTCCCCAATTCTCTTGATTCTCAAGAGAAGGGATTCTTGTGAGCTTCCAGAGTAAGTTTGAGCAGAAATCAGACGGGTTATTATTTACCTTTTCCCCCATAACTAAAAATTAAATAACAGTCATTGTCCTGAGCACACTTTGGTGTGTGTTTCCAGTGTTCCTAATTTTAAGGCTTATTTTCCTATCATTCATCATTTAAGTTGTACAGTATTAATTACATTCTGAACAAATTGAGAGATTTTTAAAAAAATTAATCCTCACCTGAGGATATTTTCCCATTGATTTTTAGAGAGTGTGGAAGGGAGGGTGAGAGACAGAGAGAGAGAAACATCAATGTGAGAGAGACACATTGATTGGTTGCCTCCCGCCTGCACCCAAACCACAGCCGTGAATCAAGCCTACAACCTAGGTATATGCCATAGATTGGAATTGAACCCAGGACCCTTCAGTCCATGGGCCGATACTCTATCTACTGAGCAAAACCGGCTAGAGCGGGAGATTTTATTTTTGACAAGTCACTTAATGTCTCCACTGGAGAGACTTCATTCACATCTGCACTGCTCATGAATCACCAGTGTAGACATTCCCAGTATGTAAATGTGCTGTTGAGCTGCTTTTTATACTTTAGTTTCAGCAGTGGTTTTACTGAGTTTATAGTGATTAAGGGTACAGACTGCTTATATGACATTCTTGGCTCAGAACTACCTTGAGCAAGTTTTTAAATCTTACTGGGCCTCATTTTCTGATCTATATGTATAATCTATCTATCTATATAAATAGGTAATATGCAAAATAGCCAGGCGTCACGACCGGCCCAGGAGGAGGCTGCATCATGACAGCTCAGGCCAAGCTGTGCGCTGAGAGGCAACTGCGTGCTGCCCCCAGCCCCAGCGGACACACACCAGGGGAGGGGGCGTGCTCTGAGTGGCTGCGGTGCGGCTCGGAGCATGCCCCTGGTGGGTGGCGGCAGCGGCCGGAGTGAAGCAACCCCAGTCCCAGGTGCCTGGCAGCGGCTGGAGCAAAGCAGCCCAGGTCCCAGGTGCCTGGCGGTGGCAGGAGCAAAGCAGCCCAGGTCCCGATGGGTGGCGGTGGCAGATAAAGCGAAGCAGCCCAGGTCCTGGGTGCTGGAGGGAAGCTGGTGCTGGCAGGGGAAGCAAGGCCTATTTTGGCACGAATCTTCGTGCATTGGGCATCTAGTTTATATAATAAAAAAGACAGATCTGCCTTATAGGGTAGTGAGGATTCAATTAGTAGACTCAAAGGCTCAGGATACTTCTTAGCATGGAATACTAAAAAAAATTGTTAACTATTGTTACTGTTTTTCTTGAAATGATGTTTTATTTAATGTAGATTCTGAACTTCAGTCATTTTGTTGTGCCTTCCCATGGATAATATACTGCCTTCAGTGAATAAAATAGTTTTTAAAATAGCTGTAATTAAAACAGTATATTTCTCTTAAAGTACACAAAGTATTCACACCCTTTGCAGAAGCTTCCTTTGCAGATCTTTCTCTTTGCTCATTAAATTCACTTATGTCACTTCCTGCTGTCTCCATCCTAGTTCAGATCTTTAATGCTGTTAGATGACTGCTAGCACAATTTCACTCTTCTTCCTGTTCAAATATACTCTACATTCTGATGGCAGATTTATTATGAAAGTGAAGATTACTATCTGCTCACAAGCCTTCAGTGACTTTTCATTGATTAAAGTAAAAACAAACTTAGGTGTTTTGTATTTAAGAGCCTGTATGTAGCCTTATGCTTATGTACCAAACTGCACTCCTCACTAAACCCAGTTGTGTTTTCCTTCGCCTTGCCCTCCACACTTCCCTCAGCCAGGATATGCTTTCTCTACCATCAACATCCATTGAATCGTATCCATTTGGAAGGCTCATCTCCAACACTGTGTTTTCGGAGAAGCCTACACTGAGCCTCCTACCTGGGGGTGATTACTCCCCCTTCCTCCCCAACTCTTCAACCCCTCCAACTTTTCAAGCTATGAGACTAATTTTTATACACTGCTTTATGGTTATGCTCTGTAGACTGAATTCTTTCATATGTTTCATGTATAGTGTGGTTACCTATTTGAAAAACAGACTTGCTTGAGTTTTTTCCATTACTATTTTCTTTTTCTTATTTATAGTCATTTTATTTTAATTTCTTCTGTTGCCTAAGCCTTTTATTATTTTCACTGGGATAGCAAAAATACAAAAGAGTACTGATAATTAGATTTATTTAAATGTGTGACATCTTCAGAAATGTTCCCAAGTCAGTCTACCAAAATTCCAGAAAAAGAGCATTTCCTCCTGTGTTCTCCCTGTTGAAACTTTCTCTGGCTAATTAATCAGTTTGATGTTCTGGGTCATTCTCATTAAGAGAGGTTATTTTCACATAGTAATATTACTGACAAAGCTCTTTGTTATTGATGCCTTTCTGGTATTGGTGATTATTAAAAAATAAAAATGAAACTTTTCTGTATTATCTCATAGTATTTTAACAAAAATATATTTGTGAATTAAATGTTTTGGTAGAGTTTAACATCTTGATCCTTTTTATAGCCTTATAGACAGCTTTTTGTTGGACTCAGCTCCTCTCAATGTTACTATGTCCCCTACCGGAGACTTTCTGGCCACTTCCCATGTGGACCACCTTGGAATTTATCTGTGGTGAGTTCATTCATATAGTTCTGTTTGGGGTAAGGAGGAGAAGGAAGATGATATTGTCAGACAACCATAGTTGCTAACATCACCTTTTTTTTTTTTTTAATTTATAAAATGGAAATGTCACATTGTTGACAGAGGGTTAGTTTACCATAAGTTTATGGCTAATTCAACATCTGCTTGATAATTTAGAGACCTTTGTTCAACCACACAATTGATTTTTATCTGTTATCTTATTTAGCTTTTATTTTGCAGAAAGGATATGTGAATTTTAAAATGTTAGAAAAATAGGACTCCCTAGCCAGGTCCTGGCCCTCCTGCTACTACCCCAATACTGCTTTATAACCTTAGTGAGTCACCTGTCAACTTCAGACTACTTTATCTAAAAGGCATTGTTTGGGAAAGGTGCTTGCTAAGATCATTCTAGTTGCATAACTCTTTACACCCAACTCCATTGTGACGAACATGTAAGAGGTCAAGGTAAATGGTCCATCATCTGGGCCAAGAAAAAGTGTTGGGTATTTCCTAAGGTCAGATGTCTATGTCTTTTAACTGTTATTAATTATTGGGGAAGAAAAAAAAACTTACCTTTTTTTTCTAATTATAAAACTTTCTAATTAAATTTTTATGACACAAAAGTAAATTCAGTATGCCATTGAAATACACTCTATGGCCGAAACCGGTTTGGCTCAGTGGATAGAGTGTCATCCTGCGGACTGAAAGGTCCCGGGTTCGATTCCGGTCAAGGGCATGTACCTTGGTTGCGGGCACATCCTCAGTGGGAGGTGTGCAGGAGGCAGCTGATCGATGTTTCTTTCTCATCGATGTTTCTAGCTCTCTATCCCTCTCCCTTCCTCTCTGTGAAATATCAATAAAATATATTAAAAAAAAAAAAAAAAAGAAATACACTCTGGCCACCTTAATAAGCAAAATGGAGTATCTCCTGGAATCTGTGAGGCCTGAACAATCAAGATAAGAGAAGAATAGTAGCTATGGGACCTTAGCAGCTATGTAGTATCACTATTAATATAGCTCAGAACCTGATTTCCCCAACTTTTATTTTTCATTCTAAATTCATAATGTATGGAAAACAGAATCTGATTAACTCACTTTGGGATAGGAAGCTACATCTTGATTAGTCATCCAAGGTCATGGTCATGGTCATGGTGCAGGGTTAAGGTAGCAGAAACATGGCCACTTAGAGGGCCATTCTATGGAAGGAGAAATCCACAATCTCAGGATCTGATTATCTTATTCTGTGTCTGACTTAACTCTCTGAGTCTGTCCTTCCTTCAGTTAGGTATTATTTTCTTAACTGAAGGTTGACAATTGTCAAAACAATATAAGGATATGGAGATTGTTACTTTATAAAAGTACTACTTAGTACTGATCTCTCAAATACTTTTGTGTACTACATTAATGATGTTTATGCACAGCTTTCTTGTGGTAACATCTATGACATGAATCAAGGCATTTTCAAATTAATACTATTTTATTTATCTTTGAGGTTGTTTTTAAGTTGTACATGATTAGAATCTGTAGCCAAATTCAAGATTGTAGAGTAATTGAAGTTTTTTTGTTTGTTTTTTAGACCAGTAATTGAAGATTTTCCCTAAAAAAACCCTATATTTATAAGTTTTAAAATATGGCTTATGTTTTTATTTCTCAGGTCCAATATTTCCCTGTATTCAGTTGTTTCATTACGGCCACTTCCCACAGATTATGTTCCTTCAGTAGTGATGCTTCCTGGAACTTGTCAAACCGAAGGTAATCACAAAATAGTAATTTTTTGAAGTGTAATATCATAAACCTAACATGGGGGTATTGCTACTGAAGGCAAAGTTTAATCTATTCAATCAAAGTATTATTTAAATGATATGAAATATTTTGAAGGAATTCATAATTTTTTACAAAAATGTGATTGATAAGATTATCTATTGGTATTAGGGAGAAGTGTTTTAGGTCTTGTGATGGGAATTATAGTTAATATGAGAAGATGAAGAAATTAAGAGTTTAACAAATCTACATTGAGTAAACGTGTTATGAAATACTAATGGATTTGGTCTGAATTAAATTTCTTTTACATGATAAAAATATTCTGTGTTAATTTTTTTTTACCCCCAAATTTTTGTTTTCAGATGTAGAATTATCAGAAGAAACCATAGAACCAAGTGATGAAATGATAGAGTATGATTCCCCAGAACAGTTGAATGAGCAGTTGGTGACTCTATCCCTCCTTCCTGAATCACGGTGGAAAAACCTTCTTAATCTTGATGTTATTAAGGTACTATTATAGCACAGTGAATATTCACCCCTAAAGACACATCACAGAAGCATTTTCTTTAGTAGAAATAGCTTCCCCAACTTTGAGAGCTTGAAAAGGAACAGTTAATACCTAAGAGCATGCCATTTAGTTGAATCCTATTTAATCTATCCAGAATTCTCTTTATATATATTAATTTTGAGAGCATTCAGCAGACCTTTGGATACAGCAGAATTACAGCGTACAACTGCAGAGCTATTAAAAATTTGATGTTTTTAATCCAGCCTCTATACTACTTTTTTTAACTCCTAAAACAAGAAAAATATATTGCCACCACATGTGATATCTATCACTAGTCATTTGGAAATGAAAAGACTTTCACTAGTCTTTTTAAAATTAAGCTTCAATAGCATTTATTATTCTTATGCTACTCTGCCAACTATAAGAAGATGTTTAGAGCTTGCTGTGTTGGATCCAGGCATGTAAGTGAATAAGAACTAGGTACTAGGTAATGTCCTGTGGCAGTGCCAATGAAAAAAACCTGGTCCCTTTGTATTTGAGGAAATTATAATTTTACATAAAAAACAGATAATATATTAGTGTTTTTCAAAGCATGTTTCATGATCCTCATTTGTGAGTAGTGAAAACAATTGAGAGGAATAGACTAGAGTAGAAAATTTTAGAGGTCATCCTGTGATAATGCTAAGCATCCTAGCTAATAAAAGAGAAACATGCAAATTGACCGTACCTCCGCTACGCCCACAAGCCATGCCCACCAGACAATCAGGAGCAAGTACGCAAATTAACCCAACAAATATGGCGGCGGCCACAGAGCTGGAGCAAGCAGGAGGCTTGGGTTGTCCCTGGCGATGGAGGAAGCCAAGCTTCCCACCTGCCCCGGCTGGCCCTGGCCTCCTCTCAAGGCTACAAAGTTTCAATTATAGAAGATAAATAAATCCCAGATACCAGGGCCTCCTCTTGGGTCGCTGGGGGCGTGGCCGGCCTGCAAACCACCACAGGCTCCTTGCCCAGGCCGCCCCATGCCCCAAGGGAACCCTCACCCTGATCCGGGACACCCTTCAGGACAAACCAGCCAGCCCCCACCTGTGCACCAGGCCTCTATCGCAGTGGTCAGCAAACTCATTAGTCAACAGAGCCAAATATCAACAGTACAACAATTGAAATTTCTTTTGAGAGCCAAATTTTTTAAACTTCTTCTAATGCCACTTCTTCAAAACAGACTCACCTAGGCCATGGTATTTTATGGACGAGCCACACTCAAGGGGCCAAAGAGCCACAGGTGGCTCGCAAGCCGCAGTTTGCCTACCACGGCTCTATCCTATCAAAGAGTAATATGCAAATTGACCGTCATTCCAACACACAAGATGGCTGCCCCCATGTGGACACAAAATGGCCGCCACAAGATGGCCAGCAGGGGAGGGCAGTTGGGAGGGACCAGGCCTGCAAGGGAGGGCAGTTAGGGGTGACCAGGCCAGCAGAGGAGGGAAGTTGGGGGCAACCGGGCCTGCAGGGAAGGGCAGTTGGGGGGAGGGGGGTCCCAGGCCTGCAGTGGAGAGCAGTTGGGGAGGACCAGGCCTGCAAGGGAGGGCAGTTGGGGGGACCAGGCCTGCAGGGGAGGGCAGTTAGGGGTGACCAGGCCTGCAGGGAAGGGCAGTTAGGGGTAATCAGGCTGGCAGTGGAGCAGTTAGGCATCAATCAGGCTGGCAGGCAGAAGCAGTTAGGGGCAATCGGGTAGGCAGGCAGGCGAGCAGTTGGGAGCCAGCAGTCCTGGATTGTGAGAGGGATGTCCGACTGCCCGTTTAGGCCCGATCCTGGTAAGATTGGGCCTAAATGGGCAGTCGGACAACCCTCGAAGGGTCCCAGATTGGAGAGGGTGCAGGCTGGGCTGAGGGACACACCCCCATGCACGAATTTCATGCACTGGTCCTCTAGTTGATTATGAAGCTTGGTTTGGTTAGATATACACATACATTCACTGGAGGTCATATGTATGCAAGTCATATTGTGGGCTGGCCATAAAAAAAGTGTAAAGACTTCGATAACTATGACAAAGTAGTAAGTATTTTTGTAACTAATAACTTAGTA
The DNA here is from genome assembly GCF_963455305.1 of Plecotus auritus. Taxonomy (NCBI): domain Eukaryota; kingdom Metazoa; phylum Chordata; class Mammalia; order Chiroptera; family Vespertilionidae; genus Plecotus; species Plecotus auritus. Next base: position 109,858,518 of record NC_137774.1, on the reverse strand, counting down.
CCCAAACAGATAGGAGTGTCTTGGGTAAGGTAAGTTTTCACATGTTAATTTCCTCAAAGCTGTTGCCCAATCTGTCAGCTAAAGGTAGTGCTCCATGGACTAGCTTTAAAAACGATGCATGAGCCCTAACCAGTTTGGCTCAGTGGATAGAGCATTGGCCTGTGGACTCAAGGGTCCCAGGTTCGATTCCAGTTGGGGGCATGTACCTTGGTTGGGGGGCACATGCCCAGTGGGGAGTGTGCAGGAGGCAGCTGATAGATGTCTCTCTCTCATCGATGTTTCTGGCTCTCTGTCCCTCTCCCTTCCTCTCTGTAAAAAATCAATAAAATATATTTAAAAATAAATAAATAAAAAATAAAAGTGACTTGGGGAAAAAAATGACACATGAAAAAGTATAAGTAATAGATGAGTGAAGGGAGTAATCAGTAATGCCCAATTATTAAGCTAAGTTTTTGAACTACTCTGTTTCTTGCTAAGATATAGTTTGTTTTGCATAGAAACTTAAATAGAAACCTTAGTGAATGATTTTATGAGAAGTGCTCACTTCCAATATTTTTATATCCTACTGAATGAAAAATGTTAGAATTTTATATTTGTTTTGTGGCAATTTTTCTACTTTTGGTTTTCTGTAGGAGATAGATAATCTCCAGAGTGCTGTGTCGCTCCTCCAAAGCCTTTTATTTTTATTTACAGTTCATGGACTGTCTACCTTGTCACTCTGTAGCAGTGACTTAGAAGTGAAACTGTGACTCTTATTCCTCTACCATCTCAAAGAAGGGCTGTACTTACCCTGTAATTTAGCAGTACTTTATTCTGTTTTCAGGTAGTAACTTTCTTTTATTCCATTCCTCTTTAAGGCCACCAATATCCCTAGTTTTCTTTCAAAAAGCAAATCTCCCTAAGGTTACAGAGCTCCTGGGATGGAAGAGGAATAGTGGGAGGTAAAATTGTGAGACCCCTCTATCAGTCAGTTTACCATACAAAGCCTCCTCATCAAATGCTCTTGAGATAGTGATGTGTAGTGTGTAGTCATCAAAACTAAATTCTGTTGGGAAATCCGATAGTGGTTTTCCTGATTGAATTTTACTAACACTTAAAACATTTTATAAACAGGCAAATAGTATTCTCTTGCTTCTTAAAAAACACAAATTACTAAGGAAAAATAAAAAATTTCAACAACGTAGAAGAATTAGGGATAAGCTTCACAAAAATATTACACCTAATTACTTCTAAAGGCTCTGGGCTCTGTGAAAATATTGAGCATTTGTAAATTTTGCTTTTTAGCCCATCTTGATAAAAAGTTTATATTTTAATATTAAAGAATTTCAGAAGTGTTTGATTATTATTTCTTCACCTAAATATTCATGTTTCAGGAAAACGAGGTGTGTTTGTCTTAGGGCTTCTCCTGAACCCTGTCATTTCCCTTCTGCCTTATTAGCAGGGGTTCTGGAGATTTGCATTCGGAAACCCACTTTAAAGATACCTGTGATGGGATTTTATTTTAACATTCTAATCTGAAAATTTTTCATTCCTTTTTGGACTTCTTTTTTTAATTTCTTGAGAATTAAATATTAGTAACTGTTAGCCAGATGATTACTTGCTTGTCTTTTTATTTTTTTCTCTTTAATCAGAAAAAGAATAAACCAAAGGAACCTCCCAAAGTACCCAAGTCAGCACCATTTTTTATACCAACAGTTCCTGGCCTTGTACCCAGATATGCTGCGCCTGAACAAAATAATGATCCACAGCAGGTAAAAACCAAATTGGAGCGTTCTAAGTATATGGGGAGGGGTGGGTGTTTGTATTATGCAGTTGTAGTTTTTTTTTTACCAACACTCAGTTTTATGCATATAGAGTAAATTAATGATAGCTTTTAATTATAGACTATATATATTTTTTGTTACACTTGTGTTTTTGAATAATGTGTATTTGTTTTTAAGTCTAAAGTGGTAAATCTTGGAATTTTGGCTCAAAAATCAGATTTCTTCTTGAAACTTGAAGAAGGACTCGTGAATAATAAATGTAAGTTAAATTATAAAATATTTACCAAGTATCTTTAGCTTATTTTACTTTCTATGAAAAGAAATTGAGTGAAATATTAGCAGGTTTCTCAGTAGCTAAAAGAAGATAGTAAGAATTAAAAGGGTTGAAACTTGGGTTTTACTCTGAAGTAACTTTAGCTTTTCTACTGTTATATTAAACTAGAGGCCTGATGCATGAAATTCGTTCAAGAATAGGCCTTCCTTCCCACAGCTGCCAGCACCGGCTTTCCTCTCATACCCGGGACCCAGGCTGGCTTCCCTCCAGCCGTCGGCAGGCACCGGGGACCCTGGCTGGCTTCCCTCCAGCCCCGGCTTCATCCAGAAGGACATCCGGTCTAATTAGCATATTACCTTTTTATTATTATAGATGAGTGACACTAAACTAAGATGATATTGACATTAGAATAGTCTTTTGAAAATCTTCATACATTTTACATGGAAAATTAGATTTTTTTCTAATGCTTTTATTTTTATTTACAAAAATAGTTTGCCATACATTTTGGGAATATAACAGACTTTTGTCTTCAATGATTTTAGATATTCCCAAATTATCTCATCTTTTTGAAAGCTATAATCTGTAGCTAGTAATGATAAACAGTAAGAGCTATAAGCAATTACAAAATCACAATCACTCTCTTATTTGATTTATCCTCTTGTCTGTTCCAAATGCTTTTGTTTTTGTACCAAAATCACTCGAGCCCACATTTGCAAAGTCAAAGAATGGTACTGATGACTGAAGAATAGCAAGCTCATAAAAGGAGTTTTATTTTAGGGGTGGGAGACAAAGAAGAGAAGCACTAGTGTAGAGTTTTTAGTACTTTTTATTGTAATTCTCTCATTATTCGTACTGGTTTTATTTAATTTGGTTTATTCTACTACTTAACAGAAAAAAATTAACCCACAGAAAGAATTTCCTGTGCATTTTGCTTGGGGTATGAGTGGAAAAACTAGTTTCCTAAGTGAACTGATGTAGGTAATAACAGGATTCTTTTTAAAACTTAATACAGATGATGCGGCTCTTAACCTTCTGAAAGAATTAGGTCCATCGGGAATTGAAACAGAGCTGCGGAGCTTGTCTCCTGAATGTGGCGGGTCTGTAGAAGTTATGCAGAATTTCTTAAAAATGATCGGAATGATGTTGGACCGAAAGCGTGATTTTGAGTTAGCCCAGGCATACCTTGCATTGTTTCTAAAGGTAAGTCTAATGTAAGACAGTACTTCACAGCTTGCCTTCCTCTGAAGCAATGTCTTCTCATTGCACTTTCTGCAAAGATGGAAATTTTCTATGCCTGTGCTGTCCAGCATGGCAGCCATTTGTCATATGTGGCTACTGAGCACTTAAATGTGGCTGATGTGACTGAGAAACGGAACTTTTTATTTTATGGGAATTCAATTAAATTTAAACAGTCACCGGTGCCTTGTGACTACCATACTGGGCAGCTGGACTACGCAGTTTTGTAGTTTTTAATTTAATTTAATTATTTATTTATTTAAATTTTTTAGAAGAATTTTGACTCAGCTCTGAATTTTCTATGACATCTATTAACTTTTTAAGTAGTTACATTTTGGCTGTTTTTCTGTGATCATGAAGAGAAAGTCAGGTTTTATATTAATTTTTTGCTTTGTTTTTTCTATGCTAAGGTAAAAATACTTTTCTTTTGGTTGAAGGAGTTTCAAGTGATTTGGCAATAACAGAATTGCTATCATGACTAATATAATGGAACACTCATGTTAATTTCAGTAGAATAATGGATTGAAGGAGGTAGATAATGCTGATTTTCAGTGATAGCAGATATTCTTCATCAGTGTATAAAATCTTTTCACTTGATCTGGTTATTTAAAATTATTTATAAAGTAGATAGTTGGTAGCATGTGGTATAAAAAAATAGAAATGCCACTAATTGTTCCTATATCCTTTCCCAAATTTATCAAAAAAAAGAAAAAGTTACTTAAATCTTTAGAAAACAAAATAAAGAGCCCATCTGCATGTATTACCAATGGGTTACAATTGAAGGAAAAACTTAAAGAAGCATAGAAAAAGGATTTAGTGTAAGAACTATGTCCTTGCTTCTGGGTCTATTTGAGGACTATTAGTGGAGGGGAATGAGGACCACTTCACTTCTGCTAAGGGTGTGACAGTACATAAAGGAACTCAAACTAAGAAAAGTTTGATAGAGGAGAGGGAAATGGGAGATGGTAACAAATCAGCAATTAAGAAAAAAAATATTCAGAAGGTGTCTTCTGACATTTCTTAGTAAAAATGTTGAGTCCAGAATAGACAAAATTTAATTTTCTTAAATGTTCAACTATTTTTTTTTCTTCAGTTACACCTTAAAATGCTTCCTTCAGAACCAAAACTTCTAGAAGAAATGACACAATTGTCATCCCAGGTGGAAGAAAACTGGATTCATTTGCAATCACTCTTCAATCAAAGCATGTGCATTTTAAATTATATTAAAAGTGCTTTGTTACAATGAAAATAAATTTGTGATTTTTATAAACTGAAGACTTTTCTATTAAACTAGAGGCCCGGTGCACGAAATTCGTGCACAGGGGTGTGTGTGTCCCTCTCCAATCTGAGACCCCTCGAGGGATGTCCGACTGCCTGTTTAGGCCCGATCCCACTGGGCCTCACAATCCAGGACTGCTGGCTCCCAACTGCTTGCCTGCATACCTTCCTGATTGCTCCTAACCACTTCTGCCTGCCAGCCTGATCACCCCCTAACCACTCCCCTGCCAGCCTGATTGATACCTAACTGCTCCTCTGCCAGCCTGGTCACCCCTAACTGCCCTCCCCTGCAGGCCTGGTCACCCCTAACTGCCCTCCCCTGCAGGCCTGGTCACCCCTAACTGCTCTCCCCTGCAGGCCTGGGTCCCTCCTAACTGACTTTCCCTGCAGGCTTGACCGTCCCCAACTGCCCTCCCTTGCAGGCCTGGTTCCTCCCAACTGCCCTCCCCTGCTGACCTGATTGCCCACAACTGCCCTCCCTTTAAGGCCTGGACTCTCCCAACTGCCCTCCCTTGCTGGCCATCTTGTGGTGGCCATCTTGTGTCCACATGGGGGCAGGATCTTTGACCACATGGGGCAGCCATCTTGTGTGTTGGAGTGATGGTCAATCTGCATATCACTCTTTTATTAGATAGGATAGAGGTCCGGTGCACGGGTGGGGGCCAGCTGGTTTGCTCTGAAGGATGTCCTGGATCAGGGTGGGGGTTCCCTTGGGGCATGGGGTGGCCTGGGTGAGGGACCTGTGGTGGTTTGCAGGCCGGCCACGCCCCCTGGTGACCCAAGCGGAGGCCCTGGTATCTGGGATTTATTTATCTTCTACAATTGAAACTTTGTAGCCTGGAGTGGAGCCAAGCCTTCTGCTTGCTCAGAGGCAGCAGCCTTTTTTGGGGGGATTTATGTATCTTCTATAATTGAAACTTTGTAGCCTTAAGCGGAGGCCTGGGCCGGCCAGGGTGAGCGGAAAGCTTGGCTTCCTCCATCACCGGGGGCAACCCTAGCCTCCTGCTCTTTCCAGCTCCATGGCAGCCGCCATTTCTGTTGGACTATTTTTATCTTCTATCATTGAAACTGTGTAGCCTTGAGTGGAGGCCTAGGCCGGCAAGGGCAGGTGGAAAGCTTGGCTTCCTCCATTGCCAGGGAAACCCAAGCCTCCCTCCTGCTCTCTGTGGCCGTAGCCATCTTGGTTGGGTTTATTTGCATATTCTCTCTGATTGGCTGGTGGGCGTGGCTTGTGGGTGTAGTGGAGTGAGGGTTAATTTGCATATTACTCTTATTAGATAGGATGGGTTCAGTTTAACTCATATTTTGTTTTTCAAGTTTCATTGTAAGAGAAAATAAATGCTAGTAGCATTACTGACTAGTCAGTCATTTTCCACTTAAAAGATAAATAATTGGCTTGAAATAAAATTATACCAGCCTTTCATTTTAAAAACTTAAAGAATGTACTCAAATAATTTATTTTCTGGGCCTCTTCACATTAATTACTTAGGTATGACTTTTTAAAAAATTGTCCTCACAAGCTCATGTTTTTTTGAATATTTGTAGCATATAAGAGATTCTGGATATTTCATGAAAAATGTTGCTTAATCATGTTGAAGATAAAACTGATCTATAATCCTACATAATAAAAAGCTAATATGCAAATTGACCAAACAGTGGGATGACTGGTCGCTATGATGCTCACTGACCACCAGGGGCAGACACTCAATTCAGGAGCTGCCCCTGGTGGTCAGTGCACTCCCACAGGGGGAGCACCGCTCACCCAGAAGCTGGGCTCACAGTTGGCGGGCACAGCAGTGGTGGCAAGAGCCTCTCCCACCTCTGCCACAGTGCTAATGAGCAGCGAGCTGAGCAGTAAGGAGCAGTGAGCAGGGGGGTGGTAAGGAGTGAGGGGTCCTGGACTGCCAGAGGGATGTCTGACTGAGGGCTTAGCAGGGAGTGGGCCTAAGTCGTCAGTCAGACATCCCCTGAAGGCTCCCAGATTGTGAGAGGGCACAGGCCAGACTGAGGGACCCCCCCTCCAAGCTCACAAATTTCATGCACTGGGCCTCTAGTACAGTTATAAAAGCACCTTTATGATATGAAGTAAAAAGGTGTGTTTCCTTTCTTGGTGGCCTTTGCTGAACATGGGGATCATTGATTCTTAGAGCTGGGAGGCTGTCAGACATTAGTGCAGCCCTCTTGTAATCAGAGGAGGAATCTGCTAATGTCAGCTTGGGACCTCAGCATCAGAGCCAGGTTTTCTAACACTGCCCTAGTGCTCCATTGTAACCTTTCTAAATGTTCTTTTAGGAATGTGAGAGGCACTTTGACTTGGCAAATTGCTGAGGAGACAGTTGAACAGATACCTAGGATAGATGAGGGAAATTCCAAATTCCATTGAAGATATCCTTCAAAGGTTTTTCTTCCTTATTGATGACCTCTTTAGTAAGAAACTGCTGACTCAACTTTTCTCTCATCACCATTGTGAAACCAGAAAGCTCTGGCAATTCCTCCTTTCTCACCATTATTTTCCTTTCATGGTTCAAAACTCTAGCAATACGTGAATTAAAAAACAGCAATTCTTAAAAGCACAGTGCTCTAAAAACAATTTTTAGCCCTAGCTGGTTTGGCTCAGTGGATAGAGTATTGGCCTGTGGACTGAAGGGTCCCAGGTTCAATTCTGCAAGGGCACATGCCTAGTGGGAGGCTTGCAGGAAGCAGCCAATCAATGGTTCTCTCTCATCATTGATGTTTCTATCTCCCTCTCTGAAATAAATAAAGATATATTTTAAAAAATTAAAAAAATAAGTAAAAACAATTTTTAGTTTATATACTTAAAAGTAGTGTAATTCACAAAATTCACCTGGTTGTATTTGAATGCCAATATAATTCTCATTAGGGTAAGAAGGTTTTACAGAATAATCTCCAGAAGGAACAGTCCTCACAAAGAGTTTTCAGTGATAACTTATATTAAGCATGTAGTTTAAATATATAAGGTAGAATTAGTAAACTGCTAACGAAATAAGCCAATCTGATTTTATGCTCTTGTTTTTCTTTTAGAAGTGTCTATAAACTTACAGCCACTGATCAAAATATTAATGACTTAAGTTCTAACTTTAGAAACTGTATTTCCCTCTGGCCCAGTACTATATTATAAAGTTGTGGCAAAATTCCAAAATATAAGCATGTACCATGTGAAAATTATAAATGACAAAATAAGAGCTCTAAACTGAAATTGTATTGCTTTTATAAATCATGAACTGAATTTTTTTTTCTCTTCAAATGAGAATACAGAAGTTGAGTGTTTTTATTTGAGATATTATATTCAGATAGTATTACATCCTCATTTTTAGGTACTCTAGGGGTCCTCAAACTTTTTAAACAGGGGGCCAGTTCACTGTCACTCAGACAGTTGGAGGGCCGGACTATAGTTTAAAAAAAAAAAAACTATGAACAAATTCCTGTGCGCACTACGGGCCCGGGATGAGTCGGCTGCTAAAGCAGGACAGGCAGCGGCACCCGGTGGGCCGGATAAATGTCCTCGGCGGGACGCATGTGGCCCGCGGGCCGTAGTTTGAGGATGCCTGCTCTAGAACCTTTCCTGTGTGTTTGCCATCAGGGAAGGGAGAAAGAAGGAAATACAAAGTAAAATTTGTGTGTATAGTTTTTCCGAAAATGCATGTCTTTGCATACTGCTTTTCCTTTAAAATTTAAATTACAAATGTATTATATGGCATTTGACTTGTAAAAACATCAGACAGTTCTATATTTTTACATTGACCTTCAATCTCAATACCCTCCTTAGAAGTAATAATTGTTGACTTTCCATCTACACCTTTTTTTATACCTTTTTCTATGAATATATAGATGTTACATATAGCCACATGAAATAAAATGTGTGTAATTCTTGTTTTTTACATAAATATATGTATATCATTTAGCAACTTTTATACTTGGTATCTTTCATTTCATTATAATCCTACCTCTTTTGTATAGTAGTCCACAATCTATATAGCCTATAATGGAAACTTAGGTTAGATTTATTTAACTTTTTTTTTAATAACAAACAGTGCTGAAAGAATGTCATCCTGTATTATTCTCTCTGCATATAAGATTTGTCTGGGTACATATACACAATGAAATACTACTCGACCATAACAAAAAGGAATCTTATCTTTTATGACAGCATGGATTGACCTAGAGGGTATTATCCTAAATGAAATAAGTCAGACAGAGGAAGACAAAAACCATATGATTTTACTTACATGTGAAATCTACAGAACAAACTAAAATAGAAACAGACTCAGATACAGAGAACAAACAGTTGATAGAGGGGAAGGAGCTTGGGGATCTCAATGAAAAAGGTGAAGGGCTTAAGTACAAATTGGTAGTTACAGAAATGTAAATTATAGCATAGAGAATATAGTTAATAAGATAACTATGTATGGGGCCAGATGAGTACTTGAGATAGGGGGACACTTTGTACACAATTGTCTAATCACTGCTGTACACATAAAACTAATACAGAATAATATTGAACATAAACTGTAATCTATAATAATAAAAGCATAATATGCTAATTAGACCGGATGTCCTTCCAGACAGCCGGGGCTGTGAGGGAAGCCCGGGTCCCAGGTGCCTGCCAGCGGCCAGAGGGAAGCCCAGGTCCTGGGTGCCAGAGGGAAGCCAGTGCCCGCAGCCAGGGGAAAAATGGCCCACTCTTGCATGAATTTCGTGCATCGGGCCTCTAGTTGAAAAATAAAAAGTAAGAAGATTTCTCTATAGTATATGCTTAGCTTTTGAATGGCTGGGACAGAGCTAGGCAGTTTTAAAGAGAGATACTTCAGTTGGCTTCTAAAATGACTATTAACAATTTACAGTTTCTCCTCAGCAATGAATGAGTACCTGCTCCCCATATCATTAAGGATATTAGATTTTTAAGTTTTTTATTAATCTAATGGGTGAAAACTTATTTTTATTGTTTTAATGTAAAAATTTCTGATGAAGTGAGAATGGGCATCTTTACTGTTTATTTTAGAGCATTCTTCTATTTCTCACGTGAATTATCTTTTGCACTGCTGATTTTTCTATTGAATGATTTATCTTTTCATCTCATGGGTTTGTTAGGAGTTCTTCACATAGTTTAGATAGTCTTTGACGTCTATTAGTAGAGTTGGTCTCAGTTGGTTACTTGTCTTTAACTTATGGTATCTTTTTTGTAGATGTTTCATATTTATATATAGTCAAATTGATAAATAATTCTTATGGCATTTCAAAATACAAAGCATATTCTGTATTTTCTAAGACATTTATTATTTTTGCAACTAGATCTTCATCTGAAATTGAATTTTGTGAAGAGTGTAAGATACATTAAAAGCATTTCCACTGTAAGAGCTACTTTTATTCAAAAGTCCAAAATCCATTTTCCAAAGTCCATTTTTTCTTTACTCACTGATTTGAAATCACTGTTACTATGTGCTAAATTCTTTAATTGATATCTCTAATAAATAATGTATTGCTTTTATTATAGTTTTCTGGTATGTTTATAGATTTGGTGGGGGAGAAAGCCTAATGATTTTTAAAAATTTCTTGGCTATTGGTGAGCATATCTTGAAGTTTTGATTATGGTTGCACTAAAATTATAGGCAGAAGTTTCAGTGTATTCTTAGAAAATCTAAAAGAATCTCACCTTCTGAAATTGTAAGACTTCATTTCCTATTCAGTATTGGTATTTCATGTAATTGTTTTGTTAGAATTGCTTCAGTTATGATCTGGCATATGATGTTGAATAATAGCAGTGCTTAGCAGAAATTGTTTACTAATTTCAGTGGAAATGCTTTTAATGTTCCACCATTAAGGATAATGTGTGCTTTAAATTTCTGGTAGATACCTTTTGTTAAGTTCTATTGTATTAGTAATTTGGTACTTTTTAAACTAGAGGTAAATATAGAATTTATCAAGAGATTTTTCAGCCATAGCCAGTTTGGCTCAGTGGATAGAGCATCAGCTGTTCATGGTTTTGATTTCAGTTGCAGGCTCAATTCCTAGCCCCAGTAGAGGCACATGCGAGAGGCAACCAATCAATGTGTCTCTCACATCGATATTTCTCTCTCTATCTCTCCCCCTCCCTTCCACTCTCAAAATCAATGGAAAAATATCCTCAGGTGAAGATTAACAACAAAAAAGATTTTTTAGCATATATCAAAAGATCAGTATTTTCTTTAATTGTTGCAATTCAGTGAATTTTAGTCAAAGATTTTTATTATTGATTCATATTTTCATTCCTAGGATAGAACTGTTTGTAGGTAAGGTGTAACTGGTGCTTTTGTCTGTTTCCTGTCGATAAATTTTTACCTATATATTTAAATTTGCCTCATCAAATGGTGAAAAAAGTCTTGCATAAAGTCTTTATTATATGGTGATTTTTGTCTACTGAATTTTTTCTATGATTACTAAAATAATTGGATTTTCTGTCTCAAAAATTTATATTTTTCTTATAAATCATGACTTTAATATAGATTCCACATTTATTAGTGTAAATTATTATGGTTATGCCTTTTTATTAATCACGCAGATGCAAATGACAGAAGCTCAACTCAAATACATCAGTGTCTGCAAAGTCCAGGGATAAAAATTGGCTTTACCTACTGCTAGATCTAGGGGTTACTTGGGAATCAGTTTCTCCATCTCCCCCTTTTGCTTTCCTCATTATTGGCTAAATGTTCAGACAAGATGTCTTCTCATTCCTTGATTCTTCAGATACTTATTGAAGATACTGTGTGCCAGAATTTCATTTGTGCTGTGAGATATACTAGATTAAAACTTGAGGCAATTCAACGGCCAGCAGCTCTGAATTTACATATCCCCCCTAAACTAATTAGGAAGTGATTATCTTTTTTTTTTTTTTTTTTTAAGTACTTGGACATTTTAATGAACTTCCCTCCATGTAGCTTCAAGCTACCAGGACACAGGTCCCACCAACACCCTTAATCTTCTCCTCGGCTCTTCTGCTGAAGAACTTGGCCTTCACAATGACAGGCTGCTTTGGGAGCTTTCCCTTCCCCAGAACTTTGTAGTAGCCCGATCGCACCGCATCAGTGATAGGAGCAACTCCAGTCTTGCTTTTGGCAGCAGTTACCCGTGTCTGCTCACTAACCAGGGTCCATAGTTTATCGAGGTTGACAGTTGGGCAGAAGCTCTGGTTCCTCTTTAAGTGGTAATGCCTCACACCAACTTTCCCAAAGTAACCTGGGTGATATTTGTCGAAGTTGATCCTGTGATGATGCAACCAGCTTACCACGGCCCCCGGGTGCTTCCTGTGCTTGCTGATGCGGCCGTGGCCGTGACTCACGTGGCCCCGAAGTTTTTGGATCTTCCTGAGTCTGGATGGCATGTCGGTGGCCGAGCTGCAAGAGCAGAAGTGATTATTTTTTAAAAATATATTTTTATTGATTTCAGAGAGGAAGGGAGAGGGAGCAAGGGAAGCATCAATGATGAGAGAGAATCATTGATTGGCTGACTCCTGCACGCCCCCTACTAGGGATTGATTCTGTAACCCAGGTATGTGCCCTTGACGAGGAATCGAACTGTGACCTCCTGGTTCATGGGTTGACACTCAACCACTGAGCCAGCTGGTTCTCAGGCAGAAAGTGATTATCTTTTTTAAAATCCTGAAATAGAATCTTATGAGCCTACTTAAACTTTGAGCCATAGTGGAGGGGTATGGTAACATATTTAGGCAGAGGGAGAGGCTGTGGCAGCTCAGTTTTCCATGACTGCATAATGTTGGGAGAGCTCTGGAAGTTTCCACCTGCTTCCTTAGGGCAACAAGGGAGGGAGCTGAGATATAATGCCAACAGGCTGGCTGTGGAGCCGCTGTGGCAGAGTGAGCCGTGACCCTAGGGTGGCAGCAACACCCTAGCCCGGGGCCCAGTTGGAGCGCTGAGACAAGGCATAGGATGGTGGGAGGTGGAAGGAGCGTGAGGGAATGATCTGGCAAGACAGAAGGCTTCTCTTTATCAGCATGGCATCTTGGAAAGAAAAAAGGAGTGGACTGAACTGCTGAGAGGAAAGAAACAGGCTTAGTTGAAAATTTGGATATAAATTTTCACAAATATTCAAAAGAGTCTAAACTAAAGTGAAAGAAACTGAGAAACTATTTGGTAATTTTGCACTCCTCCCCTCCAAATTCAGCAGTTAGAGGGCTTCTGATGAAATGTAATCAGTTATATCAAGTAATAAATTCTGTAGGGATTTTCTCTTGAACTGAAAATTTCTACTGAATTTCTACTTCCAATTATGCTAATTTCCAATTTCAGCTGAATTCTACTAAATGTCCCTAAGGAGTTATATAAAATTTTCATTAGTTTTAATCTCCAGTTTTTAAAAATTGTCCATGTGTTATATCCACAGACATATAGATAACGATTTAATAAGACTCGCTGGAAAAAGTAAGAATGGCATAAATCCTAATAATTTTCAACTATGTCACTTATTTGTTGTGGCCAGGAATTTCAAATCAGCATTTTTTTGCTACCATTTAAATTTTTCCACTGTTTAACTAAATTTCAGTCTTTCCAACTTCTTCGTTTTGGGCACTTTCCCCCACTTGAACGTTCCAATCTGGCCTCTGTCCCATAACTGGTTCCTCTTTCCTCACTCCTGACCACACCCTGCTTTCTAGAGTAGTCTCTAAGAAGTTGACTTATTCATTTCATCAAAGACAAGGTACCTATACCGTCTCAGATGCTGTTTTGTGCTCTTGAAATACAGGAGAAAACAAAACATGCAAGGATTCCTGGTCCTTGTGGAGTTTAATTTTAGCAAATCATTCTTTTATATTTCTCCCCTGGCCTCTTTGCCTTTGTTCTTCTTTAGACAAAGACGAAAGAGAAACTGTTTCTAAGCCTTCACTCTTTCCAAAAAAAGGGATTGCCAGGTGTTTCTCTCCTTGTTTTTCAGTGTGGAATACATGTTTTTCAGTGTGCGTATGTGAGTGTGTATATGTGTATGCCTGCAGACAGAAAGTCTCAAGTAGCTTCTAATTGTACATGCATATCTGCATGGAAGAAAGTACAGTATGACAAAAGGCCTGCATGCTGTTTTACTGCCATTCTTGTTTTAACAAAGAATTTGATTACAGCATAGAAATCAATACATATGAAGAGATAAATGAGAAAAAAACAACCCTACTCTTTTATCTCTGAGGGCACCACCTCTTGCATTCTCTGGAGGAAACGGGTTGGTACTAGATGGTCATATTTGGGGAAGCAAAAGCAAGGAATTGGCCTTTCGGTGTTTGTTAGACATGGCTTAGGGAGCTGAGTGCCAGTGTTAGCTGTTGGCACAGTGAACAGTCTAACCCAATGGGAAAGTGACAGCAAGGGACATGAGTTGTTTATGCCTGGCAGCTGTGATGAGGGGAGGTGAAAGGCAACGCACAACCATGGACTGTAATGGGTGAGGAAACACCAGGTGTATGTGGGGACCCATGTGCCTCTCTCCACCCACCCCATTCCCTTCCCTCAGTGTTTCATTCAGTATCCTTGCGTGGGATCCACAAGATGTTGGAGATATTGATGCTAATGAGACAAGGTGCCTGACTCAATTCCAGGAGGTGAGCTTTGCAGGAGGAAAGGCAGAACAGCATGGAGAAGAGGACGACTATCTTGGATCTTGAAAGAGCGGTGGGGGTGGGGGGTATACAGAAAGACAGAATTCAGAAACCAAGGGGAAATGAAAAAGGCAGTAGGAAGGCAGGGCCGGCTAACTGCATGCTAGTTATTACCTCTGGGAATGTGTGGGTCCATGACCTAAGAGCAAAGGAAACAAACTTTTCTGCATTATTGCATGGTAAATTTCTTTTTAATTAGACAAAATGGGATAAACTATTGATTCTGGGCCTTGATATATATACTAGTACATCCCAATACTTTTTGTATTGAGTTGTTTTTTATCCTATTTTACTTTGTTTTTTACTCTTCCTTAGGTTTTAAAATAAAATTTATATATACTTACAAATAAATTTATATATAAATCACCATTCATATGTACATACACCTATATGTACATATATCCTATGTGGTTGGCCAGAATGTCACTTCTTCTGGAAGACCACCCCTGAAAGTTACAACTGTGTTTATTGCCCAGATCACTGACCCTTCCCAGCAACCTCTAGGTACCACTTGACCTGATAACACACCCTTGGATTTGAGTCCCTAGCATTTGCTCTTTAAGAGGAGAGGATAGTCTCCAGGTCTTATCTCCTCTCTGCACTATGCTGACATGAGCAGGGAGGCAGGAGACCCATGGAAGGGGCCATGAGTCACCTGGCGCTTGACTGAGCCTGGACCTCCTCCAGGAAGTGGTGGGAAGGGCAGCTCTTGGCAAAGAGATCCTCACCTAAATGGTGCATACCTGAGGTTTCCCAGAAAGCATGAGGAATATTGGGGTGGAGAGTTTCACTCTCTTTTAACAATAAACAGAAATAATCCTCTTGGTTCCACATGAACTAAATGGCAAAAAGAGACATAGTCTCAATTAGCTTATCTCTTTGCCCTTTACCAGAGCCCAAAGGAGGAAATTACCATTCCTCTTCCTGCTGGGAAATGACAGCCACTTACCAAGTATACCACACCTTGTATCACTTGAAACCAATTTTATTTTTTTTAAAATATGAATTCTTCAAAAATTATTATTCTTTTTAAAACAAAGGGCCTTTTTTCTTATAATTCTTATGTAGCTAAACCCCTGAACAGATAGCATTTCCTAGAGGCACATAAGGTGAATTTAGATCATATGAGCAAATGTCTCTCACTGTTTCCCCAGATCTTCTAAGGCGCAGTCTGGCTGGCTTCCTCCTCTTCTGCCAATGTTGCCTCATTCCCAAGGCTCTGGCTCTACTTGTGCTGTTGCCCTCAGCTGAGCTTCCAAATTTACAATAGAGACCAAATTTTGTGCATACCAGAAGTGTTCAATAAATACCTAATTCCATTGTTTTTACAGAGTGATTCAATGTTCCCTGGGGGTCCCTGAAATACTTTCAGGGGTCCACAGAATATTATGAAAAACCATTTTCATAATAAGGCTAAGAAATTATTTGACTCTTTGATCTCAGTACTTAAAAATGCAGGAAATATAAATAGGTATTATCGGTATAACCAGAGCTTGGTAGGGTCATTGATAATTTTTGTGAAAAAGTCCTGAGACCAAAAATGCTGAGACTTACTACCCTACCTGATTGATTGATTAGGAGGTACCAGCATTTACTATGCAATACCCAATGCTTATCTCCAAAAATGCCTAAAACTTGATGTTCCAAGATGTGGAATATGAATCAATACTACTCTCAGATCCTCTGAGAGGGCCAATGGGGCCAGGGAAGCCCTTGGGTTTTGAGATCTCATTCAATCTCAGATTTAGTTGGGATCAGTAGCCTACTGAGTTCAGTTAGGACTTGATGGCAAACTTTTGCTTAAGACAATGAAGTGATAAGCCAAAAATGTTTCAATTATTAATATAATGCAATGTATCAGTCCGGGAGTTTGGAATCAGTTCCAGCTATTTTCAGAAGAAAACAAATTTATTAAAGAATGTTATGGAATCCTTCCAAATATTTTATGGGCTGAGAACCACGTCTAGATTATACCAACTCACTTGCATCGTTTATACTGGCCCTCGTGCTACTGAAGGCTGGGGGTCTTGACTACACTGGAACAGATTCTGCACAGCATTTCCTCCACAGCAATGCCTTACAATCATATTGTCATGTGGGTACATCCAGTTGGAACAGTCTAAGGCTCAAGCCTGAACTCAAGTCACAAGGGAGGCCAAGAGAGAGAGAGAGGTTCTGGGTTCTCTGATGCAGGGACGTTGAGTCGAAATTCTCCAAAAATAGAAAGAGTGGTCTCAGGTATTTGGAGTAAAATATGTAAATAAATAAATATTTTTTAAAAATAAAGTAGGACAGACATCCCCATGGCCCTTGACTATCCAACACTCAC
The DNA here is from genome assembly GCF_963455305.1 of Plecotus auritus. Classification (NCBI taxonomy): domain Eukaryota; kingdom Metazoa; phylum Chordata; class Mammalia; order Chiroptera; family Vespertilionidae; genus Plecotus; species Plecotus auritus. Next base: position 109,841,983 of record NC_137774.1, on the reverse strand, counting down.
CCTTTTATACTTAAACTTCCCAGCAGCAATAACAGCAGCAACAATAATAAAATACTATCTTTCATACAAATGAAAACACACTCAGCCTCTTCCCTCTTACCTGATAGAAACAATTTTCTGTCGGTTAAAAATGATTTCAAGATTAAGTAACAGAAAATCCCAACTAATTGTGATTTAAACAAATGGTCATGATTGATTTTGTTTATTAATGAAAAAGTCTGGAGGTTTTTTTTACCTTAGTTCAATTATTCAGTGATGCTGTAAAGAACATAGAGGTTTTGTTCTTCTTTCTCTGCTTCATTTTTATGACAGGAACAAAGTTCCCCATGTCTGTCATTTTGTGGTCTCAAGATGCCTGCCAATAACTCTGCACATCATTGAACTTTCCCAAACAGAAAAGAAGGGAGAGAGGCAAAATTACTTCTTCATTTGAGGCTTTCTTCTTTTAATTGGATGGGCCCCACCCCCCAACCCCTCCCCACCACCACCACCTAACTATCTCACAAACACACTTCTTCCAAGTCTCACTGGTCAAAACTGGCTTGCATGACTACTACCATTTGACTAATCACTGGTAAGATAAAATGATTAATTTAGATCAAACATGATTTATCCCCCAGACCTGTAATGGGCACTATATGAACATGGTATTGTTAAAAGGGAAGGAATGGTAGACATCACTGTTACATTGGCAACGGACACTGTCTTTTGGTTCATAATACCAACCAACAAACAAAAATTCATTGTCTACTAGAGATTGTTTTTATTGAGTTATGGGTTAAATATGATTTAAATGAACAAAATTTGGTATAATTTAACAATAGTAAACTACTTTAGTATGAAATGAAAGTTCCTGGATATAAAGGAATGAAAAAGTGATATACAACACTTCCATGAATGATGAACACTTCCAGAATTGATAGCAATCTGCTTCTTAGAAAAGAATCTAGAAGCTAGGATTTAAAGACAAAGGTGACATTTGTGACAATGTCTGACACTGATTTGCTGTATGAATGTGGTTTTTAATGCCAGCTTAAATTCCAGGCTTCTTCTAACTGGTACCAAGTGGTCTTAATGCTCTCACCTGCCCCACCACCCTCAGGTCCTTATGCTGCTGATTCAGTATGAGTCTAGTAATTCCTCAAATTATTGTTGTTGTTTTTTAAAAAGCTTTATTGAGGTTATAATTTATATATAAAAAGATTCACATGTAATGTATACTTCTTGATGAGTTTGGACACATGCATACACCCGGAAGGCATTGCCACACCATGGCTGGATCAGAGTGCCCTCTACTGACTCCTGGAGTCCAATGCTCATTCTACTAGAAGAAGTAAAGGCAACCTCAGGTCAAGTCCAGAATGTGTGGGCAAAGTGCTGATGATGAGGCAGCTTTATCAATATCTTGTCTGTTAGTAGTAACACCCTGTTAAAGTTAAGGACTGAAAGGGCATTTCAACCACGTGATGGCAAACAGCTGGTTTCATCTTGTCCTTTCATCTGAAAATGTTAAATGACCTAATATTAGAAAGCAGATTCTAGGGAAGATTTCAGCACATTTTCCAGGGTTTTTTATTGAATAAAAAGCCATCAATGTCAACAGCATTAAAACATCCTACATTCAGAAAAAAGAATGTTTACTTTAAAAAATAAAGCCATATTTATAAATTTTACTTTCCATTTAAGAAGTGACAGAAATAAAAATGACATATTTCAAGTAGAGAAAGCACATCACATTACTTTCCAGAAACTAATGCTATGTTTTAAATGAATTCTGAAGAAAACAAATGTAAAAAAACAACAACATAGAGTACTCTATTTTTCTCATTAAACTTATTGTAGTACCTTAAAAATATACCTCTTCCTTCCAAAACAATAACCATCAAACTGCCTCTCTAAAACTCTACCATTTGGAACTTTTTCAGTGGCCAGAAAGTTGTTGGCTGTGGAAGACTGATGTCAACTGTGGTTAGCGTCCTGTAAAAAGTTGTTTGTGCTATAGAATTTACCCAAGTTTAAGGCTGTAATCTGCTCCCAGGCCATCGATGCACCATATAGGAATGTGTGGTGGTGACTTCAAATCATTGCATACCTGACTTCCTTAACTACAATCTTCTTGACCACTTACTCTACAAGATGTACATAAAGTGATGAAATGGCGGGGTAGCAGGAAAGCAGAAGGAGGAAGAGACTATGAGGAAAGTCAGCATTTGGAGAGGGACCTCCTCCTCATTGCTCTAGCTGCACACCCTCACTGCTTGGGCTTTGGTGTATCTGTAACTCCTTGCTTCCATCTGGCCCACATTCCAGTCCCTGTGTTGCCAATGAATTGAGTACTAACTCCCCATTCTACCACTGAAACCCAGAATACAGCACAATACTTGGCCTATTTCTTTGCATCCTACAATATAACCATACTTCCAGTTCAGTGAAACCTTTGATTTGTTCCCAGGTGGAAGCAAGACTTTCAAACCAGAGGAGCTCCAAGTTGAGAGAAAGGGAAGCAAGAACTCAGAGAGGATAATTAAATGTCAGACTCCCACTTTCACCACTTAATTTTCAGATTCGGATGTTTTGGTTATGGGAGAAACAGCACCCTATATTGGTTGATCAGTCAAAACATACTGCTTTTCTAAGATAATATCCATCTTTTTAGAGTAACATCAAAATTGAGTCTTAAGTAAGCTCAGCTAACATCAAAACTGAGTCTTCAGGAATCTACCCTACCAATCCATCAGGCCACATTCTTCTGTAGGATCAGGGTCATGGTAACACCAGTGAACTCTGTAAGCATGAGCCCATTGCTATACTTTTGCCACGACATGAGTTTCTTGATATGAAATAATATGGTGGGGATAGCCTGATGGTAAATAAAGCACTCTGTAAGTTCATACATGGTGGTGCTGCCAGAAGTATTAAAAGCAAAGAACATAAATGCATATCTGAAATAAGAGTCTATTCTAGTGAGAATAAATTGTGAAGGGATTAGCCAAAGAACATATAGGCATAACACATGGACACACACAGAGTGTAATGATGGCCAGAGGGAAGGGGGGCAGGGGCTGGGTAGAAGTGGGGGAGAAGGTTGAGGGAATGGGGCCATCTGTAATAGTGTCAACAATAAAAATAAGAAAAGAAAACCAACCAACAAAAATATAATTGTTGCCCTGCTATGATTGAAGAGCTTCAATATAAGCAACCTGCCACCATGTTGGTCCTCCCAGGGGGGCCTGGTATATTGGAGTCCCAGCATTAGTCTGCTGTGCACAAGCAAAGCATTCAGCAGTAGCAGTAGCAGTAGCCAGAGCAGCCTATGCACTTTCTTAAGGCTAAGCCTCCATCCCAGCTGTCATGGCCATTTTGCACTTAAACAAGCAGCAGGGTGGCTGGGAACAGAGGCCAACGGACATTCACAGAATGTGTCTTCATGTCACTTGATTATTGAAAACTTCCTCTGCAGTGGATGCCTTTTGGTGATATTCACATGGGACACAAATACCTTCACCTTCATCCTTTCTGAGAGTCATTGCTCTAAAGTTGTGCAACTAATCAAAATTTGCATATGTTGTCGGGATAAAATACCCAGCATACTAATTAGCCAAATGGAATAAGCCCAGGGGAGTTAAATAGCTAAAGTAATGCTCAAATGCAGTAGCCTTTGAGCATTACTTTAGCTATTTAACTCATCCAAGGCGATGCATACATAATATTCACGGCACTTATCTACTGATATCAGAGTGAAGGAAGCTATGATCATCATATTCTGTCAGCAACCTCAAGTTCTCACATGTATAAAAGCCCTGAGAGAAGCTAGTAGATAATTCAGTCTATGAATCTATCATGTTAAAGGTATTTCAAACCTGGTAACATGTCCCACTTTCTCCCCTGACAGTCAATTAACATGACGATATATTTCTCTGCATTTGCTGAAGCACCAAGGACCCCTCCCCACTCTCACCCTATCTTTCTCCCCTGCCACGCTTCAGAAGAACCATATCCCAACATTGCCATTCAATTAAGTCATAAACTTCTAAAGTTAAAGGGAGGGAGCTAATTAGTAATTAAAATCATTCAAATAATTGGCTCCCTTATTCTTCATTAATACCTACAAAGATTTTGGTATTTTCTATAGTAATTATGGTACCAAAGCAAGGAACCTGATAGAATGGTGGAATAGCTTATTGAGTCTCAATTACGTTTCTGAAAAACGTGTTTTCCACAAAAGAAAATCAAACCCATCCTTCCACATACGTGGCATGCAGATTCCTGAAGGAAACAATGAGAAAGTATCTCATTTCAGGATTTACATTTCTTGACCTCACTGGATCACTCCAAAAAATCTTGTTTCATCTTATCATTCCCTCTGAGAAGTGAAGTAATTTGAAGTAATTTGGCTAACATCATTCTCTAGTTAGTAGTAGACAGTCTTCCTGTCTCCAGAGCCTATTCACTTAGCCAATGTCATTAATACTGAATAAAGAACTTTTTGTATATTTCATAATTTCTGGGGAGTCCTGGCTGGGATTAATTAGTACTGGTAAAGTCCTCTTCACCTTGGGGAAAAGATCTGTACTTGTGCAGATGAGTACAGATCTTTTTCTTATTTGAAAAAAAAAATGGCCTCCTAATTTTCTCATCAAGAATTATTTTACTGATCTGGTGAAGTAGCTGATGGGAATAGCTGTGAAAAGTGCACACCCAACTGCCTTCTAGACCTGTTTGTTTGGAAAGTACATCAGAAAAATAACCTGGCTAAAAGAGGGCAGGTCTTATCAATTCCTGGCTTTGATCCTCTTCAGATTCCAGCACCCTCAGGAACATGGAACATTTGGAAACTGACTTCCTGACTCACATATTCTTCTGGCCAATTTCACCACTTCCAGAGGAGAAAAATTCCAGCCAGCCAGAAACTGATTGCTTGTCTACCTCTGATTATCTCAGCTTTCAGAAAGGCAATTGAAACTTAAGGGTCCTTGACTTATGGAAAGTGCTGGCAAGGCTGTCGGCAATGTCTGTGGTAGTCCTGTATTTCTTTCCTAAGTTTTCTTCTTGGAATTTAGTTTACACATACGTAAATGTACAGATATTTAGTGTTCAGTTCAATGAAATTTTTCAATTGTATATATTAATGAAACTATTAAACAAAACAAGATATAGAACATTATTTCCCCAGAATGTTATCTCTTTTTAAAAATATATTATTATTGATTTCAGAGAGGAAGGAAGAGAGAGAGAGAGAGAGAGAGAGAGAGAGAGAGAGAGAGAGAGAGAGAGAAACATCAATGATGAGAGAGAATTATTGATAGGCTGCCTCCTACACACCCCACACTCAGGATTGAGCTCGCAACCCGGGCATGTGCCCTGACCGGGAATTGAATCGTGACCTCCTGGTTCATATAGGTCAATGCTCAACCACTGAGCCACACCAGCTGGGCCAGAATGTTATCGCTTGACCTTTGGTCAATGCCCTTCTCCTCCACACACACATAGAAGAAACAACTACTCTTTTGATTCTTATAACCATAGGTTAATGTTGCCTGTCCTTGCATGTTATACACAGAGAATAATACACTGTGTGCTTTTTGTGTCCAACTTCTTTCCCTCCATATAACACCTTGAGATTCATACATGTTTTTGTGTATATCTGTAGTTTTTCCTTTTCATTGCTACAATTTATTTATTTTTCCATTTTCTAGTTTGGGGTTGTTTAAATTTCCTTTTTAAAAGGTTTGAGATTCTTTAATTGGAGTACACTTCATGCAAAATAATGAACAGAGAGCATATATTTTGCAAAGAGGATGTTTCGCTAATAAAAATTCATTCTTTTGTTGAAGAGAAAATACGATTGAGTTTCTTTTGGACCAGAGAAGATTTCAAATGGACTTCAGAAATTCTCAACTATAAGATTTGAAGAAGTTGGAATTCTATTCCAAGGTTACAAGTGACATCTCTTTTATTGAAGGACTTTAAAGGTACTCATTCTGATTGATTTGGGATGATCTGGATGAGATTCAAAGGCAGAGGGAAGGAGAAGTTCATGAGCAACAGGAGAGAGATGAGGAGTGAAGATTAAATATCAGGACATGGTGCCAGCATACCTGAATATCCTACCTCATGTGGAAATGGCATGACCCTCCAGTCTAGAGAAAAGTACAAGCCAGGACTTTGCCATAATAAATGTAATGTCTCCATATGTTACTCTATATGTTATTTTTCAGTCCTGAGCCATCATTCTTTCAAGAAACCAGTTCATTAGCTGTCGTAGTGGAGATATGCTATGCTGTCTGACTTGACTCCCACTTTGCTCATAGAAAAACTTCAATTTCTCCTAATATGCGGAAATCACATCCTATGCCTCATTCCTGTGTTCACTCAGTCATTGATTCATTTAGCGCATGCTGGAGTGCCAACTCTGAGCTGTATTAAAGGTTAAAGTTGAATTTTTAAAAATTACTTATTTTGACATAAGAACAGATTGAGGCCTCTTGCAAGGTCCCAATATAGAAGTATTCCTTGTTATTGCTAGACATGTATTTACAGTGTCAAACAATGTAGGCAGGAGACATTACATTTATTATGGCAAAGTCCTGGCTTGTACTTTTCTCTAGACTGGAGGGTCATGCCATTTGCACATGAGGTAGGATATTCAGTCATGCTGGCACCATGTCCTAATATTTAATCTTCACTCCTCATCTCTCTCCTGTTGCTCATGAACTCCTCCTAGCCCCCGGGAAGGACATGACTAACCCAGTTGATGGACTGGGGAGAGGGAATTGTGCAAGTCAGTTAAACTCCTTTTCCTTTCTCTGCCTTTGGTAAATGTTGTGTCTACACTCTGCCACATGGTAGAAGTGGCTTATCTATGTAGAGTGGAGACAGTGTGTAGGCTGAACGGGTCTGCCAAGAGCTGGGTGAGCAAGTGAGTTGAATTCAAGAGTGAAGTATTGTCTAGACTACCTGGCTCCAGCTCTAATTCCATGTCCTCCAGTCAAATGTTCTAGTAAAGTAGATATTTTGTGTATATTATCTTTAAGTATATCATCTTTCCTACACTTCTACCTATTTCCTAATTTAATTTACACTGGGGTGGAAAGAGGAGTGTAATAAAATATAACTAAAATTTTGAAAATATAGCTTTTATACAAATATATAATGAGCACATGTGATAGATATATTTCACTCTTTAATGATAAAAATATCAAGAAAGTAAATCTGGTTCAAAGAGGATACAAGAAACTGAAAAAAAGGTGCAAAGAAAAACTGCTAAAATCAGTTCCTAAGTTGGATATAAAAATACTTAATATTCTATGGAGAAATAAACTTCAAACGCTGGGATACCTTTTCTTCCAAAAAGAAATTACTTGCATTCATACTGGAAAAAACAAATTTGCAAGTTATCAATATTTTCTAAGTACACACATATCTTTACAGAAAGAGGGCCTTAATTAAGAGTAAATGGTAAGTTAGTCACCTTCCCCTACATCATCAGATGACTCTTGTTGGACAGTGTGGCTTCTTACACAATGCTCTAGTACGGCATCTGGAAGGCATGAAGTAATATATTTGTTGTTGTTTTTTCAAGTCTTGATACCTTTTCTTAGCAGTTTTTCTTTATCAGGATACCAAAAATTCTAAAAGATAAGCACTCATTCAATAAAGGGTACAAGGTAACACCCCAGCTTGGAATATGGCCAACAGAAGGCAGTTGTCACTAATGGGGCATCTTAACCACCACAAACAATATTTCTAAAACTAATCCATACTTACAGCATCTGTTAGGGACTGAATGTTTGTGTTTCACCCAAATTCATATGCTCAAATCCTAACCCCCAATTTGATAGAATTGGAAAGTAGAGTCTTCTGGAGATAATTAGTTCACGAGAGTGGAACCCTCATGATGCAATTAGCATTCTTAAATAAGATGAAACATAGGGAGCTGGCTCTCTTCCTGCTCTTTCTGCCATGTGAGGATGGAATAAGACAGCCATTTACACAACAGGAAGAAGGCCTTCAACAGATATAAGATCTGCTGGCACCTTGATCTTAGACTTCCCAGCCTCCAGAATCATGAGAAATAAATGTTTGCTGTTAAGCCATCCAGTCTGTGGTATTCAGTCATAGCAGCCAGAATTGACTAAGACAACATTTGTATAATGATTGATTTAGGATAGAAATATTTATCTTTCATATAAGTAAGTTGAAAAATATGCCTTCAGATTGCTAAATTAATTGACCTGTTTAATGGAGTTATTTACTGGGTGTGTTTATGTAGGCCTTAAGCTCTACTTTTATTGCCTTATGAATACTAAGGAGTATCTAATATAAACTATGATTTATTGTGAATCATTAATATTTAGCTCTTCCAACAACAGTTGACCAGAAGTTTCCATTTCTTCTTGTTACCACACTTGGTTTCTATGCCATAAACATAGAACAGAGCATTTGTCTATCTCTTAGCTGTGGCTGGAAAACATGGCACTCATTCATCTAAAAGACACATCTAGTCATTTTAACTAAAGATAATTGGAACTAGGGCACAAAACTGTTTTATGCCACTTTGTAATGGAGTTTGTTTCACCACCTGCCTATTCCTCATAACTGAGAGTCACAATTATTTTTAGGAAAAAGATTCTGAGGGAGCAATAATAGCCTGGTATCTATTTAAAGATGAAATAGTTTGGCTCTTCAATTGTTTCCTTTTATGGTATTAGGAATTGATAGCAGGAATACAATCAGAAATTGTATTATTATTCAAAACAGTGAAGAAAGTACTTAACTAATTCATAATAATTTATTAAATTGCAATAGTTCAATAATATAATATTTCATCCAAGGTCTTCTTGTACCCTTATTAGAATACTAGAGGCCCGATGCATGAAATTCGTGCACTGGGGGGGTGGTGTCCCTCAGCCCAGCCTGCACCCTCTCCAATCTGGGACATCCCTCTCACAATCTGGGACTGTTGGCTCCTAATCATTCGCCTGTCTGACTGGCTGATTGCCCCTAACTGCTTCTGCCTGCCAGCCTGGTCACCCTCAACTGCCCTCCCCTGCCGGCCATCTTGTGGTGGCCATCTTGTGATGACATGAGGGTGGCCATCTTGTGATGACCCAAGGGCAAGACACCACCTAGGCTTTTATTAGTATAGATTCAATTGAGGAAGTTGGACTACAGCATATGGTGTATAAAACTGATATAGAGTTATCAGGAAATACCTAAAGAAATTCAGTGTTGCCCTTTTGAAAATAGGATTAGTGAAATATGTCTGGGAAGCCAAGCTAAGGTATAAATAGATATTAGTATATATTCTATGTATAGGCTTTTGCTAAAATTGTTTTATATATTTTGGTGAGGTGCCTTACGCTAAAATAAAAGCTCAATATTTTCCTCTGCTTATGTTAGAGTGTAGAAAGAAAGAAGCATTGCTAAAGTGAAAGATGCCAGGTGTAATGTGAGTTTTTCTTTTTATTGGAGGATATTACAGTTTGCCATAGACAGTGAGATAAAAAACAAATAGATGGAAAAACCTTATTTTTGTTAAGCAGAGATGAGTAAATTGGGAAGCCATAAAATATGTTAGAGAAGTAGAGAATATGTGTGTGAATGCAGAAAGTGATGTAAGGAACAAGTAGACACTAAGTTTTTATAATACACTAACTATAGATGAGACACTCACTATTTGTGAGATCTTCAATCCGTCTCCATTAGTGACACCCATTCTGGCCCCACCTATACTCTGCCATATTAAAAACCATAGCAGCTCATCGGGCTAATTGGTGAGCTATTTTGTGACCACAGGCACTTGCCCCTAGAACAGCTGGCCTGGTATACTTACAGGCAACCATTGCATTAATGTGATTTCCTACACAAGACCAGGAATTGAGAGAAAGTGTATTTAAAAAGCTTGGAACAAAAATCATATACCTCAGGAAATTAGTTTTGCATTTGTATACCTTTAGAGTTTCTCCCATCTTTAAAAAATTTTTTATATGTTTTTATTGACTTGAGAGAGAGGAAGGGAGAGGGATAGAGAGATAGAAACATCTGTGAGAGAAAAACATTGATTGGCTCCCTCCTGCACACCCCCTAGTGGAGATCAAGCCCAAAACACTGTCATGTGCCCTGACCGGGAATCAACAGTGACCTCCTGGTTCCTAGGCCGATGCTCAACCACTGACGGAGCCACACCGGCCAGGCTCTCCCATCTTTTATCAGTTTTTTCTCTATAGATGGCGCCATGTTGTTCCATTCTTATAATGAGTCATTGACAGTAATAGCATTCATTGTTCCTTCATAGATTTGTACCTGCAAAGTTCCCTTTCTCCTGATTATGTTTTATGTTCCCTTCCCTCCCTCTTTCTGTACCTTCTTCTTTCATTTTTTCCCTTCTTCCCTTTCTCACTTATACTCCTCCCTCTTACTGTCCCTCCCTCCCTTTCTTCTATTTCCTCTCTCTTTCTCTTTCTCTATTTCTTGTGACTGTCCTAGCCACTTCTTACACATGGTTTGTTTTTGGAATGTTTTAAGGTGGTTTAATGAGACAACTAAGTGCAGCAACATACTATTTATGAAAATAGGTGAAAAAGAAAATTTTAAATCTGCTGGAGATTTATGATAATGCTAGAAATGAGGCTGTTACAATACTGCACACCACGGAGCTTTCCTTGAGCCACAACAGAAAAGTCTTGGCTCTAAGACTTCTAGAAGTTAGTGTGAAAAGGGGAAACTGACCAGTCACTGTGTTCCCAACTCTTGGACACATTGCTGTTCGGAACAAAATTAATGTTCTGTTAGGAAGGAATAAAAGGTTGTCTGGTAGAAAACCAGCAGTTCCTACCACCTGGCACTGTACCTTTCACACACACCTTTCCTCCTGTAAATATAATTCCTTCCCGACTCTTCCCAAGTCCTACCACACCATTTTCCTATCTGTTACTTCACCCAGTGTAAAGACCAGATTTTTGTGTGATGTGCTGTCTGTTTTGTCGGGTGTTGAGGTGGCCCCTTATAGTCTGGTGATCAATAAGCTTAAACAGAAGCATAAGCCCCCTTTGGAAAAAGGGAGAATGAGAAACTCAGGCACTGGTCTACATAGCACAAATCAGTTCTTGTTGGGTGAGGATAATGAGCACTCATTTCTCTAGCAGTGAACTGAACTCCGGAGGGTCCTCTTGTTTTTTACTCTCCATGGCAACATTCGAGGAAGGCTTGGAGAGGACATCCTTTTGGGGGCACACAGCTGACACAGCTCATTTCCTCTGGGTGTAATTTGGGGGGCTCTGGAATTCTTATATAAGTTGATCAATCATGCAACGTTTAGTATTTCTTTAGAAATATAGTTTCCTCTAAAATTCAGTAGGTTTTCAGTCTCTTGCAGTCAATTCTACATCTTAACAACCACACCCAGAGATCTTACAGAGTTATAATGTGAACACCTGGGAAATATTGTTTCCTGGCAACAGGTTTTCATATTCCATACATCCTCCCCTCGTTTTTACTTAATTGCTATCGGCAATGTGAAATCATAAGTTTGAAGGAAAAGAAACATTTTGTAGCCTTTTTTTACCAGCAGGTTTACCTCCTTTGTCTTGCAGAGAACATGAAGAACTAACTGGAAACCCAATAATACCAACCCCTGGAAAGCCCCTGCCTCTGCTCTGGTGAGATAGGCTTCTGTTCTGAGGAGGAAAGATGTATGCTTCCCTCCCGGACCAGGAAGACTCATGGCATAGGCTTCACAGGCCACTGAGATTGCAGGCTGCAGGCAGAGACCTGCTCTCTCAGCTGCCAGACTGACCTGCTCTTGCCTGAGTTCGTCTCTCCCAGGGAGAACTTTGCAAAAATCAGCAGTAAGCACCCCACATATTTTGAAGCTCAAAGTCTGTGCATGAAATGAAATGTGTAATCACCATATATAAAAAAAGATCAGATTTCCAGCTTGAAATAACGGGACTTAGTTTCCTGTCTCTCAACCTTCTTTACCTGGGAAATTCACTTTTTTGTTCTTTTACATAAAACATTACACTTACTAGGTGTTGTATTTTGTATAAGTGAAGAATGAATATTCAAGTAATAGAAAACTTATTGCACTGGCTTAATTAAATAGAGATTTGTATTAGTTTGCTCAGGTTGCCTTAACAAAAATACCACAGACGAGGTGGCTAAACAACAGAAATTTATTTCTCATAGTTCTTGAGGCTAGAAGTCTGATATTAGTTTTCTGGTTGAGTTCTCTGACTGGTTTGTAGATGATTGTTTTCTCGCTGTGTCCTCACAAGGAAGGGGTAGTGAGAGAGGGAGGGAAGGAAGACAGAGAGATAGCTTTCTTTTTGTAAATTCAATTAAACATTTGATTTTATTCTCAGAGAAAGAGATCTCTCTTCCTCTTTGTAAAAGTTGGCCAATCCTATCTGACTAGGGTCCCTTATTACCTCATATAATCTTTTTTAAAAAAATCTTTATTGTTGAAAATATTACATAGGTCCTCCACCCCCTCCTCCTCCCCTTAATCTCTTGCAGCTGATTCAGTGGCCCTCCCTCCCCAGCCCACCCCCAGGCCCTCACCACCCCATTGTCTGTGTCCATGAGTTATGCTTATATGCAAACAAGTTCATTTAATCTTAATTGTCTCCTCAAGGCACCATCTCAAATATAGTCACATCTGGGATTAGGATTTCAACATACAAAATTTTTTTTTTGGGGGGGAGTCACAATTCAGTTCATAACTAGGTTCCTTTTTTAAATATAAAATTCTGGAGGAAGGAAATCCAGGATTGGTGTAGCAGCTGCATGATACTACTACTGTCGTAGGCTCCATCTGTTTCCCTTCCTTGTTGTCCTTAGCATGAGGCTTCTGTTCCAATGGTTGCAGCTCATCTTGGTGGCAGAAAAGATGCAAAAGAAGGGTCGTGTGTTATCAGGAAGCAATTTTGTTTTCTCCGGAAGTTCCCAGCAGACTGTTCCTTACATCTCCCTGGCAGGAACTGTGTCAGATGGAGACCCTAACCGAGGGGGTGGAGTGCTAGACACAGACTTTTATAGCTTGTGATCATTTCTCTTAGAACAACATTGGGATTCTGTTAGTGAGGAAGAAGGGGTGAATGATGATGGGAAAGGCAACTCTCAGTGTTTGTTATAATGTCCCTGCAGATAGGTGGATAATAACAAAAAGCATAACTCAGTAAAAAAAGAAAAAAAAAATCAGGAGGGGCTCCTAATATAATATATTCTGGATCTATCATTGGTTGATGTTTTAGTCTAATCCACAAAAAACTTCTAAATTTATCACAATAAATACTTCTTTCTATATTCTTCTCTATGAACTTTATTTTTCTGTATTAAAGCACAGTTTGATCTACCACCAATGTTCATATTCAGGCCCAGTGTCAGATTTTAGTTGCTAGTACTAGTCTCTACGTAAGAATTTGGAGGATGGCTAAATCTACAGACTAGACCCAGAAAAAAACATGTCTTCTCCCTCTGCACTGGCTCCCTGCGGAAGAGCGAATCTCCTCCAGATACAAGGCTGAGTTGCAATATCACATTTTGCCAGTAGATGACAACAGCATCTAACATGTGAAGATTCCTGACCAGAAGTCCCTTAAGTTTGAGGCATTGAATAAGGAATTATTATTTTCTGTCATCAATTTTGTTAGCTGTTTTCAATGAACAGTCTTTGTATGAAAGGGGCAAAAGTGTAAGTGGGATCATGTCATTATTTAATTTGATAATCATCATGATGAATGGTAATGATCCTTCAAGATCACAGAGGGCAGTGGATCCCCTCGGAGCTGTGTTACTCAGTATTTACGTAGGATGATTCCACCTCACACAAAGCATGGTGTGAGAATTTGGTATTGTTTCAGTGTGCTATGTTGGGGCTTTCAAACTTGCATACGAAAAGGAAGGAAGCGGTGAATTTTAGAATAACACACTGAAGTCTTACTTCATCTAGACATATGACAAATTTAAAATATGAGAACACAAGGGAATTGGTCTGAAATTTGTTTTCCTCTTGCTTTTTACCCCAATTACTGGATCATTTCCAGGAGAGGCTGTCTCATGGAAAGCCCACGAATTTCTATGTTGTAATCAGGACAGGAGACCTAATGCTTTAGGATTCTGTAATTATCTTTCCCATCAGTGTTTCTCGGGGGACTGACTTCAGTACGCAAGGAAATGAGGTTGTTCTGATTTTAAAAATGATGGTTTTTACTGAAACTTGTGTGGTCTTTAGCTGAAGAGGTTTAAGTAACAAAGTGATGGGAATGAGCAAGTGGGACTTGTAGCCTCCATAACTGTGAGAAAATACATTTTTGTTGTTTAAGCCACCCAGTTTGTGGAATTTCATTATGGCAACCTAGGCTGACTAATATAACAATGAACTCACATCAGGAGAAATAAACTGAGAACCCAGACTGAGGTGGTATCTTTAGTTTTAGAGAAAGAGTTAGATTAATAAAGTATAAATAATAGGTTTAATTTGGGGAATAAGAGAGAAGAGTCACTATTTGGCCCCTTGAGTGTGGCTCTTCCACAAAATACCACGTGCGGGCGCGCACGTACAGTGTGATTGAAACTTCGTGGCCCATGCGCAGAAGTCGGTTTTCGGCTCTCAAAAGAAATTTCAATCGTTGTACTGTTGATATTTGGCTCTGTTGACTAATGAGTTTGCTGACCACTGGTCTAGGCCAACCCCAAGATTTTGAACATTGGCATTTGAATAGATATTGATTTTATTAGAATTGGTAAACTTGTGAGTGTGTGTGTGTGTGTGTGTGTGTGTGAGAGAGAGAGAGAGAGAGAGAGAGAGAGAGAGAGAGAGTTAGCTTATGGCTAAGAAGCTATCAAAAAGACATCCAACAATAATTTCGTGGCTTACAAAAAATAGACCTTTATTTCCCTCTCACATATCAGTCCAAGTTCAGCATTTCAGGTCGGTGGGTTCCTAGGCTGCTTCTTCATTCCTCAAAGCCTTGTCAGCATCTGCATGGTTGAGGTGAATGGCTGCAGGTTACGACTGTGGCAAGGGGAAAGAACATGAGATATGGAGGAAACAGAGCTGATGTCCTAAGTCTCAGAGCTAGAAGTGGCACACATCATATTTGTTCACATTCCTTTGAAGGCAAATTAGCAGTGTAGTCACAACTAACTTCAAGAAAGAAATTTTGTATGTCTTGGAAGCTCCATGCCAAACTAAAATTTGATTTCCATGGAAGAAAAGGGTAATAGATTTTGGTAGACTGTGAGCAGCCTCTGTCAGAGTAAGGATGTGAAGGTGGCTAAAGATGTATATTTCTGAGTCATTAAATTGTGATGATGGATGAGATCTCAAGAGAAGTGTGCAGATGAGAAAGTAATACAAAGGAGATCCCAACATTTGGAAGAGGAGCCCATGAAGGAGATCAAGAAGAACTGACACAGTATAGAAATACATCCATATCTTTTGAGTCAACATTTATCATTTTTTTTAGCCTTCCCATCATCTAAGCCAGTGGTTCTCAACCTTCCTAAATGCTGAGACCCTTTAATACAGTTCCTCATGTTGTGGTGACCCCCAACCATAAAATTACTTTCGTTGCTACTTCATAACAGTAATTTTGCTACTGTTAATGAATCATAATGTAAATATCTGTGTTTTCCGATGGTCTTAGGCTCTACAGCAGCAGTTCTCAACCTGTGGGTTCTCAACCGCTAGCAGGGTCGCCTAAGACCATCGGAAAACACAGATATTTAATTACGATTCATTAACAGTAGCAAAATTACAGTTATGAAGTAGCAACGAAAATAATTTTATGGTTGGGGGTCACCACAACATGAGGAACTGTATTAAAGGGTCGCAGCATTTAGGAAGGTTGAGAACCACTGATAAGCCTTCTTCCTATGTTTGAGGAATTTCAAACCTGGTGAATTTTGGTAGGAGGAAAACCATCTCCAAATATAGAGGTTGAAGATACCAGGTCCTACTTTTCCAGCCTTCCTTGTATCAAGAGTATGAGCATGTGACCTAGCTCTGCCAGTCATATGCATCCAACCAATCTGTAAATTGCAAGCTAGTAAGGTAGAGCGTGGGGAACTGTGGAGGACCCTCCGGTGGCTGTGGTTGTAGTGGGATGGAGTGCCCAGGACAGCCATGCAGCAGTGCTAAGGCAGTGTCCAGAATCCAGTGCTGGTTGGTGCTGTTGGCTGTCCACGCTGAAGTACTTGGTACTTGTGACAGTAATAGTGGTTTTGGTGTTCTAAGCAGGCTGCTTCTGCTGGTTTATTTTAAGTATTGCTCCTATCTGCATAGCCTATGAGCCTCTTTCTCCACCTCCTCTGATATTCTTAGTTCATAGGTCTCTGCTCAACCACTGAGCCATGCCAGCTGGGCTCCTTCTGAGATTCTTAGATCAATTTAATATCATTATAATAATTCCTTCCCCCTCCCCCCCACCTCTAAAAAACATGATCTGTTTTGCCTACTATTAAGAGCTGCGGCCATACAGTTTTTCTAAACATGCAAATTTATGGTTTGTTTTGCCCTTTTAAAAACTCAGGTTAATGAATATGTTTTAGAATATTATCTAAGAAGGAAAGAATGTTTTTTTTTTTCCAGAAAATTTGGGGGCATCTAAATTTCTCCAGAAAAATATGCATGTGCATAATGTAGGTCATGAGATGTAGGTTGTGGTTGGCTACAAAAACCTTTACCATGTTCAGGCAGGCAAACCCAGAAATCATGATTTAGAAAATGTCTAGGTTTTGTTTTCAGTCAAACAAGGCTGGTGGTTTCATAAAAATGCACGAACAATGACTTAGATCACAAGAGAAGCTGGGCATGTACTTCCAGCAGTGATTAAATAATGAGAAATGCAAAAGATATGTTAATGCTGCTAATGAAGGAAATTACCTAAAGATGTAAATTTCAAACATGATTTAAAATTTATTTTTTGGGTCAGTTGATGGTCCATAAATTAACCTAGTCCCATGGGAATAAGTAATATATTTAATAATTTCAGATTTGGTATTTCTTTATTCATCTCTGGACTTTGCTGTTATGATAAACACTTTTTCTGATTAACAAGACACAGATTAAAATAGAGATAGGAGATAGTTGGTTATTCAATCAAAACCAGAAGTCTTACAGCACTATTGTGGCATTATGATTTAAAAATTTTTTTCTTTATGCTTCCCATTCCTTACCTTCTTCCAATTCTCTTTCTTTTTTCTCCTTTTACCAAGAACTTCCTAAGTGGACAGTGATTGCTCTGTTTCTCATCCCCATCTTTGCTCCTTTCTAACTTATCCAATGATCCTCTTTATTTATTACTTAAAAAATAGAATTATTTGGGGGGTATGTATATGCTTATTTGCTCTAATAGGCAGTCAGCTGTGAAGGTAGGTGTCCTTAAAAAGTTTTGGGGGTGAATGAATGAATGAGTGAGTGAGTGAATTAATAAACCATGGCACATGAATGAGGTCCAATTAGGTATTCTTCCCTATCTAGGGAGAACTAAAAAACAAATCTTTAATTACAACTATTGTTATCCTGTGTCTATGAATTTCTGGGCTGAAATTATCCAATCACAGCTTATCTTATATGGAAACGAGAATATTATTTTTAGGATGTAATGCTTAATAGTAGAGCTGGGCTTATGCCCAGGGAGCTGAACTCATACCCATTGTTATAATTCAGGCTGCTATAACTAATTATCATAGATTAGAAGGCTTATACAGCAAATATTTATTTCTTACCTCTAGAGGCTGGCAAGACCTTGATCAAGGTGCTGGCAGGTCGGGTGAGACCCCACTTTCTGACTTGTAGATGGCTGTCTTCTCCTTGTATCCTCACATGACAAAGAGCAGAGAGAAGCAAGTTTTCTTGGGACACTAGTTCCATTTAAGGGCACTCTGCCCTCTGGACCTCATTTAATTCTCATTACCTATGAAGGCCCTACCTCCTAATACAGTTACATTGGAGTCTAAGGTTTCAACATATGAACTTTGGGGGGAACACAAACATTTAGTCCATAATACTTCCTATGAAAATATGTCCCTTCTTTTATTTTCTTTCCCACTGAATTCTTCTGGCAGTGAAAATAGAAACATGCAAATCACCTGTGACTTCTCTACCTTCCTCATTTCCCCCAGGTCCTAGCTACTGGTTCTACCTCTTTAAAATAAGTTAGGTGTTCACTCTCCATTTTCACTGCTTGCACTTCTTGCCTAATTTGGTTCACCAGCCTCCTAAATGATCTGCTTGTCCCAATACATTTATTTTTCAATACATCTCTCATTTGAAAGATCATTTTAATCTCAAACTGCAAATCTGTTCTGTCAGTCACATTCTGAGCACACAAGGTCCTTCATGACTTGAGCACCATCAGACCCAGACAACCCCATTCCTTAGCAGTCTCTTCTCTGCCCACATTCCATGCTCCAACCCCAAAGAACTACTTGGGATCCGCCAATGAAGCATATTCATGAATGCTACTTAGCTTTCATTCAGACTGTTTTTTCTGTCCATGATAACTTTTTGTCCCTTAACCTTGTGATTAATTTCAATATATCTTTATGGTAAAGAATAACTTTCTCTGAGACTTCTTTAAACTGTACCTCAACTGAGATACTATGCTCTTAAAGAATACTGTCCTTATTTCATTTTTATGGAACATCTCACAAACTATTTATTCATTATTTAAAATTTTTAAATTTCATGTAATTTAAACAGTTTTACAAGTTTTATTATAAAAAATATCCTATTGTCCAAATTCAACTACTTTCAACTATATTGGTGACCTCTTTTAGTTCTAACTCCTTTTCGCTAAATTACAAGCTTTTATTGCTTATCCTGTGGTTTCTTAATGTTTTAGTCTTCTCATGGTGGAAAAACAAGAATTTAATGTGTGTGATTTTTCACTCCCTCCACAACCCATAAAATAAAGATAGTCAGACACACACACACACACACACACACACACACACACACACACACACTTCCACAGTCTTTGTAATGTAGATATACACAATGGTACCATAAGGCTCGCAGCTAAGCAATCTATAATAATAAAAACACAATATGCTAATTAGACTAGACCTCCTTCCGGACGTCCTTCCAGACGACCTTCTGGAAGAAGCCGGGGCTGCAAGGGAAGCCTTGGTCCCGGTTGCCAGAGGGAAGCTGGTGCCGGCAGCCGGGGGAAGGAAGGCCTCCTCTTGCACAAATATCGTGCATCGGGCCTCTAGTATAAAAATATTATGATGACATTTCTTTTTTCTTGCATAGCTTTTTGTGTTTCTCAAACAGAATAAATCTTATTTTCTTGTCTCCTTAAGGTTTCTGTGTAGCTAACACTAGATTTACCTCAATCTGTGCACTCTTTACCTTAAATAAAAATTTTGTCCACAACTCTAATAGATATTTCTATGAACTTAATCTTTTTTTATTCCCTTCTCCCGGACCCCACTATGCTTTTGCCAAAATCTGAAATTATTTCTCTCTGAGCCAGTAGTTCAGCTATCATTTGGGGTTCACCATCATTTTGTGAATTCCCATTGCCTCTCATGGTATTGGATTTTCTGTGTTATGTGCCTTATGTTTTCTGCTTTCTTAGTTTATTGTCTTATAATAAAGCATCTCCTTTAGAAACTTGTTAAAAAGGGTGAGTATGGAGATGCACATGTGAGACTTTGAAAGTCTGAAAATGTTTTTATTACACTCTTTTATGTTAGATGTTGTGTTGTTCTGATTAGATGATATTGCATGACAATGTTTCTAAATAATTTATATCCTTATAGATGTTTTCTTCTTGTTGTAAAAATTAGCTGATGTTTATCCTGGAGTTTAGAGATTGGCTGACTTTCAGAGTAGGGCTACTGAGCTGAAGCACTAATTTATTAATTGATTTCAGCTCCTTTAAATCAATTTTGTGATTACTATTTACAGCTAAGACAGATAAAGAACAGGCAGGCTTGGAATGCAGGAACTTTTTCTTCTCTGTTCTATTTTCTGTCCATTTATTCATGTCATGTGCTAATTCTACCCAGGCCCATCATTTTATATAACCAGAAGTCTCATGGGTCTACTCATGAACATTTGTGAGGGAGACAATTTTACTCACATGAGTTATGGGTAGTATGTCTGGTTCCTGCACAAATCTTGGTGAGTTCATTTTTCGCAATTCTATTTTGACCTGTTTCCTCACTAGTTCAGAGTACTGTTGGGAGATAAGGTATTGTTGAACTTTTGGAGTTCTGATTCTAATAGGCAGGGTAGCAATTAAATCATGTAAATGTCTCTTGCTGCCAATGATTATGCTAGTCTGCAGGTAAATATGTACCTACCCATCCTGAAAAGGTATATACAATCATTAAAATATTTTAATAAGATTAATACGTCTCACTTGAAAAAAAGCTTAGCTACATGTTAGAAGAAATGCCTATAATGGGGACTGTGAGTTGCCTGTGTCTTGTCAGCGTTTCGGCACTGTAGTCCTGACAGATTGACCAGAGCAGTCTGACACTGCTGAACAATATGGGAACTTTGGAGTCATTGTAAGTTGATGATATTTCATGTTTGTGAAGTTATTTGTTACTCATCCATCTGGATTTCATCCTTATAAATTCTATTGCCATAATTTCTTCTGTTCTATTTTTTCCATGTAGATTTATACTTTTAAATTTTTAATTTAAATTTAATTTTGTCTTTTACTGTCATTTTAATTGGGTTTCAATTGGGAGTGAAGATAAATGCACATATTATGACACCTTCTTTAACTAGAAACCTTTCTATAGTATTGTTATTATTATTTTATTCATCTATCTCTTTGACTAATTTGAATATCCATGAAGAGATTACTACTTATTTATTTCTGTTTGGTCAGACCTCCAGCCCATGATAAACCATCACAGATGGTTAGATCATCATTTTTTTAAATAATTTGTATATTGCAAAAACATGGACACAACTTAGAGAAGGAACTCTTGTAAGGCTGCACTGACAGAAAATCTTCCATCAGACTGTCTTGTGCTCAATAGATTTGTTTGGATTTGACAGGAGATGCAAGTTTTTTTATTTAGTTCTCATTATCTATTTAATCCATTTATTCTCAATATAAACAACTTGCTGGAATTTGAAATAAGATTAAATCTTATACAGAAAATAAAACCAGAACATGGCAACAGAAAAGATTGCAGTCATTTTATGTCAAGGAAAATAAATCTCATTTCATGATAATATGTGCACACTATAATAAATTCCCAGCACTCCCACTGCCTATTTTTCTAGAAGAAAAAAAAGTAAACATTTCATTCCAGGAACTACTTTCTACTCACAAAAAATTGTTCATAAAATGATTAGCTTATCCCTTCCTCAAAATCATTGGATTGATGCACTTTCTATAGAAGTCCTATGTCCACTCATTGCATTGGACTATACATTAATCTCCATTCAACACAAAAAACAAGACAACCAAGTTGATCATAAATGGAGCATTATTATATACATTTACACTTATATTTATTGACTCACAAAAGAGAATCTCATTTGACAAGAAGAAGAAGAAGAAGAAGAAGAAGAAGAAGAAGAGGAGGAGGAGGAGGAGGAGGAGGAGGAGGAGGAGGAGGAGGAGGAGGAGGAGGAGGAGGAGGAGGAGGAAGAGGAGGAGGAGGAGCAGGAAGAAGAAGAAGAAGAAGAAGGAGTTGCCTTGGTTGATTTGGCTCAGTGGATAGAGCTTTGCCTGGCACTGAACGGTCCCAGGTTCGATTCTGGTCAAGAGCACATGCCTGGGTTGCAGGCTCGATCCCCCATGCGGGGAGAGGGGGTGCGTGAGGCAGCCAATCAATGATTCTCTCTCATCATTGATGTTTCTATCTCTCTCTCCCTCTCCCTTTCTCTCTGAAATCAATAAAAATATTTTTAAAGAGCTAATCATATTTTTACTTTACCACTCAGATTTGCTATTGTGAGCAATGATATTGTCAGAAAAAGAAAACAAATCTTAATGTTGACTCTTGATAAAGCACTCAAGTTAACACCTCTTCCCTCTCTCTTTGTCTCCTTTCTTCTTTTTCCCCCTCACTTACTCCTTTGAAGGGGTAATACTTAATATAAAGCTTTTTTTTTTTTAAAAAAAAAAAAAAGCACAAAACTGTACAGTCAAAGTAAGTCTATATCCTCTTCCCATAGGCAACCACTGGGGCTCAGACAATTTGTTGTGAATCATTCCAAATGTGTCCTATCCCATACCAGTGTATACACACAGTCATTAAATTGTAAATCTCTCACCCACGTTTGAATATCATTCATAGTTTTTGAACCTTCTTTTTTAACAATACAAAACATTTTATGTCTAATCATTACTTCCATATTTCTGTGCTCCTGCATTTTAGTAACATCTTTTAAAAAATATATTCTCAATTTACTCAGTAGCCTTTTGATCAATGTTTGTTTTACATTTCTCATAAATATCAACTTCACCTATCACAAATTTATTTTTACAATGAAAAAAAGCTTATTGTATATTTGGTCATGTAATTACACGTACACATTGTAAAAATTCAAACAATGCGTATATGTATGACAGATGAAGTTTAAAAATATATATGAAATCCCACAAGCCTGAGAGAAACCAATTAACATATAAAACACCAGTCTTTTCTTTATCTCTTTATGCCTATGTCCAACTGCACATGCATGAGGGCAGAATATGTATGACTTTTTTCTTCTTTAATAATGACCCACTTTTTCCAAATGTAGTTTTATGAATATGTGTGTATGTGTGTGTGAGACTCTCCTCTCCTTTTCTCTACTCCACTCTGGCACCCACCCACCCTAAGTAACCAATATTATCAACACATACTCACATGCACACAAAAACACACACAGATCATTTTATAAATATGAAATAATCATTTATATACTTCTCTGTGGATTTTCTCAATAACACACACTGCAGATGCCTCTGAGTCAGCTGGTAGGAATCCAATAATCTTTTTAATTGCCATAATACTCCATGGTGTGAATGAAGCACACCACATTTAATCATTCATCTATTAATTAAAATTCAAGTTACTTCCAATTTTCTTGAAGCTTGATATTACAATAAAAACTGTATCTAATCGTTACTTATTAGTCATTTAATTTTTATGGGATTAAAGGAGTTGTTAGGTTTGAGGGTATGGGCATTTTAAACGTTTATAAAGTATAACTATATCATGAAAGCATTGTAAGTATACAGGTCATTGAATTTTCACCAATTTTACACACCTGTGTAATGGTGTTAAATCCAAAGAATAGAAGTTTACTAGCACCCCAGAAACTCCTCTTATAATCTGTTTCAGTCACAACTCCCACAAGGAAAGCCACCTGCCTCATTCCTTTTTTTAAAAATATATTTCCACTAGAGGCCTGGTGCATGAAAATTCGTGCACTGGGGGGGAAGGGATCCCTCAGCCCAGCCTGCACCCTCTCGCAGTCCGGGAGCCCTCGGAAGATGTCCACCTGCCAGTTTAGGCCAGCTCCCTGGAGGATCAGGCCTAAGCTGGCAGGCAGACATCCCTCTGGCAGCCCCGGAGCCCTCAAGGGATGTCCAACTGTGGCTTAGGCACGTTCCCTGCGGGGAGCAGGCCTACACCACAGTTGGACATCCTTAGCACTGCTGAAGAGGTGGGAGAGGCTCCCGCCACCGCCGCTACGCTCACAGCCATCAGCCCCGCTTATGGTTAAGTGGAGTGCCCCCTGTGGGAGTGCACTGACCACCAGGTGACAGCTCCTGCGTTGAGCATCTTCCCTCTGGTGGTCAGTGTGTATCATGCGACAGGTTGTTCCCAGTTGTTCTGCCTTTAGGGTCAATTTGCATATTACCCTTTTATTATATAAGATTATTATATAGGATTGATTTCAGAGAGAAAGGGGGAGGGAGAGAGAGATTGAAACATCAATGATGAGAGAGAATCATTGACTGGCTGCCTCCTGCATGCCCCATACTGGGGATGGAGCCCACAACCCAAGCATGTGCCCTTGACGGGAATCAAACCTGGGACCCTTCAATCTGCAGGCCGACCCTCTGTTCACGGAGCCAAACTGGCTAGGCCCACCAGCTTCATTTCTAACCACATAGGTGCTTCACTGTACCTTATGTGCTTTGTACAAGTAAGTGCAGCGTGTGTTTTTTGTGCCTGACTTTGCTGCTCAGCATTATGTTTGTGAGACTTATGTTGCTGCATGAGATTATAAATAACTTATTCTTATTGCATACATTTTCAATTTTGATAAAGTACCACACTTTGTTTATTGACTTTTCCTTTAGCTATTTCTGACATTTGGGTAGTTTTGGACTTGAATGAATGCTTCCATAAATATTCTTCTTGTATTTGGTGAAGATATATATGCATTTCTGTTTCATATTAATCTGAGGTTGAAATTGTAGGCTATGTAGAATATACATATGTTTAGAGATACAACTAAACAGTTTTACAACATGGTAGTGCCATTTTCACCAGCAATGATGAGTGATCTGATTTCCCACATTCTCACAGACATTTGCTACCTCCTGCCTTTTTAATTTTAGTCAGTCTATTGGGTGTTCAGTGGTGCTGCGTTGTGCTTTAGATTTTAATTTGTATTCCTCTGGCTATTGATGAAGTTGAGCCCATTTTTATATGATTATTGGCCATTTTGATATCCTCTTTTGGGAACTGTCTGTCTTTTGTTCATATTTTATTTGATGGATCATATTTTTATTATTGATTTGTGGGAGTTGTTTATGTCCCTAGATATGAGTTGTTGAATATATATTCTGTCTCTATTCTATAGTTTGTCTGTTTAGTCTCTTGATAGTATCATCAAAAAGTCATATATTTTTAATATAATCCAATGTGTCAATTTGGGGGGCTTTTTGTCTGACTTTAAGAAATATTTGCTTATTTCACAGCCTTAAAGACAATCCCTATGTTCTCAGAACGCTTTGTTTTGCTACCTTTTACTTTTAAGTGTGCAATCCATTTGAAATTGATTCTGTGTATGGTATAAGGTAAGGTCAAGATATGTCAAGTTGCTTCCAGTTTTCTTGCAGCTTAAAGTGGTATTAAAATAACTTTTCATATGGATATCTAATTGACTAAGGGTTATGTATCGAAAAGACAGCAGTGTCATCTTTTTGAGAAATGCAGTATTTTTTCACTCTCTATTATATTTTGCCAGTCAATTTGCTTATCTTTGTGCTGATACCACATTTTATTTTATTTTTTAAAATATATTTTATTGATTATTTTACAGAGAGAAAGGGAGAGGGATAGAGAGTTAGAAACATCAATGAGAGAGAAACATTGATCAGCTGCCTCCTGCACACCCCTCACTGGGGATGTGCCCGCAACCAAGGTACATACCCTTGAATGGAATCGAACCTGGGACCCTTGAGTCTGCAGGCCGATGCTCTATCCACTGAGCCAAACCGGTTAGGGCTGATACCACATTTTAAAGTATTATACCTTTTAAAACATATTGATAGCTCTTTTTGTAATTTCTTTAAAATTGCTTTAACTATTTTTAGCTCTTTGTAATTCTATACGGATTTTGAAATTAGCTTTTTTTTTTTTGCAAGAAACAGAAACAAAAAAAGACAACCTGTTGAGTATTTTATTGAAACTAAACTGATGCTATGCACTAATTTGAGGCAAATCGACGACATCTTTCTTTTAATTAATAAGCTTTATTTTTTAGATCGGTTTTAGGTTCACAGGAAAAATTAAACAGAAAGTACAAAGAATTTCCATATGTTCCCTGCCCCCACACAGGCATAGTCTCCCTCACTATTAACATTTCCCACCAGAGGGTTACATTTGTTACACATGATGAGCCTACACAGTTACATCATTATCACTGAAAGTCTCTGGTTTATGTTAGAGTTCACATTGTACATTCTATGGCTTTGGATAAATGTATATTGACCCATATCCATTATTATTTCATTGACAATGACGTCTTTTCATTATGGAGTTTCCCAATTCATATGCATGGTTTATTACACCATTAATGTAGCTCTTTAATTTCTTTCAACAATGTTTTGTGGTTTCGAGTACAGAAATTTTACCCACTGTCTGCTAAATCTATTTCTAAATATTTGGTGAGCTTTGATAATATTGTAAATGATGCTATTTTATTTTCTAATTCTTGTTGCTGATATGTAGGATCATAATTAAATTTTGTACATTGATCTTGTATCTAACAATCTTCCTATATTCACTTATTAGTTCTATTGTAGTAAGGATTAAACGAGACAGTGCCTATAAACCATATAACATTACACTTAGCAAAATCAAGTGCTCAATAATTTTTTTTAGTGTATTATGAGAAGAGATTTGTAAATTAGGTTAGGTGGTGTTTATTAAGGTCCCTGCCATCTCCGAGACTATTATTCCATCACTTATAGATTAGGCTATCCTCCTCATGTTTACTACTTTTCCAGCAGTACACAGCACAAAACAAAACTAAGAACATAGTTACATGTGGAAAGAGAATTGTAAGGATGGTAGGTCACACTCTTCCTCAAAAGAAACATTATGGCATTCTAGAGAAAAAGAAATCAAGCTTGGCTCTTACCGATGGACTGTATAGGTAATGCAATTAATATTGGCACTATAATAAAGCTTACTTTTAATAATTAATCAATCATGTAATCTTAATGTAGATTCTCAGTTCCTTTAATTATAAAATAGTAATACAGTAGCTCCCTCAAACATTTGTAATGAAGATTACCCATGTATTCATCATGGCAGCATTTGGTACAAAGTAGCTATTCCATAAATATTGTTATTTTTATTTATTCCAAAGTGTAAGACTTCACAGAAAAAGAAGTCTGTATATATTTTAGAGTCAAAGTTGGAAATAAAAACTTACATATTTCTATTTTTAAAGACCATTTCCTAATTGGTCCAAAATCATGTTATTGCATGTTATAATTTTTATATTATTTTCATATATAATACTAATATTTGAAGAAAATCGTATTTGAAGAAAAAACTTGCAGATTGATTGACATGTAGAAACAAATTGCAAGATTAATTTAGTCAAACAATTCTAACACTGTTATAAACCAAGATTTAAGGTAGTTTAGAATGAAACTGGCAACTTGAATAACATTATGGCATAAATAATCCATTACTTTTACAAGGCAAGGAAAAAGCATCACATTTATGAGTTCATTAATGTGATATTAATGAAAACATTTAATTGCAATTTTAATTTTCGGGGGGTTGCATTTGGTATAGTGAAGAATAATAAAGAGTTAAAACGTTAATTCATTCTTAAATTTTTCACTATGAGTGTCCATTAAAATGTAAAAGTATAATTACTGATTCTTCCTGTTTATTAGCTTTTATCTCTTAGCTTCAAACCAACACTTCTTTCCTCTTCCCTATGATCCTGGGGCTGGAACTTTGCAAACTGTATTTCTTCATTGCCATCTGGTCCCTGCTAAAAACGGACACAAGAGGCAGATGGCAACAGAAGAGGCAGGAAAGGAGACTTGCTCCTTCCAGTTCTACCTCCTGCTCAAAGCAGTGTCACCACAGCAATGGTTTTCCATCCTGGTAGTGGCAGTTTATTTCCAGCACTTGCAGACCCGTCTCATTTGCCTCCTTACAAAGCGGCACCAGCTTGCAGCTGCCCCCTCTGTGGCCTTTCCTCAGACATCTGAGTCCCAGCTTTGAAGATCCCTCTTCTGAGCTCCTAGAATACCAGCACCAGCTGGTCAGTTTCAATAACCTCAACCTTGGTTCCTCCAGCCATAGAGGTAGGAGTGCTTTCTATAATTCTTATATCTTTTCCTTTTACTTTTCAATCATTCGATAACTCTTCAACCAATTCCTTACATTAAATTCACTCTGTTAAAATAACTGTGTGGTTTCTGTTTTCACACCTGGACCCTGACTGATACATTCATCATGTTTATAAGGCAAGAAAAAGGTGTGCAAATTTTGTAAGTTTATTAATGTAGATGGCAATGAAATATCCAATAGGAAAAAAACTTTTTTGAATTGCAATTCTAATTTTCTAAGGTCGGGAGAGATATTTTCATTTTAAATAATGTATACATAATAACAATTTAAAACATGAAATGATTAAATTTTTTTTATTTAGTATGAGGTTTATTTAAGACATAAAGGCCTAGTTACTGAAACTTTGTTTTTCATGCTTTTTGGCAAGTTATCCTTGTTCATTATTAAAAGTTTTGGGGAAATCCTCTTGATTGTTAGCACTAATTATGCCTTATCTTACAGAATCTGTGTTTGTCTACCTCAGAGTAGGTTATGCAAGACCCAGGCTGCCACTGAAGTGGCTGGCGGTCCCTGGAGGCTCCCCATGCACTGGCTCTCCCAGGCTGGTCTACTATAAACTTGTGAAACATGACCCAAGGTTTGATTTTAATTGATTTTCCTCTTAATGAGTAATTTTAATTTTGTGAGGCTCAGAAGTTCAAGACAGAGAGGAATTAGAAGTACACCAAATTATCGACATTCTGCAAAGAGAATTTGCTCTAACAGATGCCTCTGCATTTGAGTACAATTTGTTACTGCAGTCTGCTAAAGAAAGAACTAGAAGAGATGTTTCCACCTACCCATTAATCCAAATAGCACTTCCCTTTGTGAAATATCCATTCTCCCCGTTAAACCGTGTGATCTTCCCACAGTGGTATTAATAGGACCATACCCCATTTGTTATTGGAAACAGCCTTCAGAAATTTAAACCATAGTTAAGTTTTAGTAAAAATGTTATCAGGAGATCTAAATGTTTGTGTATGAAACACTATTTTTCCTTCTCAATTGCATTTAAATCTTTTTACATTGAAGAAAAAAAAATAAAAGAAATAGAAGTGAATGTAAAAAAATAAAAAATAAAAATGAATGTAACTTTAGGGAAAAAAACACCATGAGAAGACACTTTGTGATTGCATTTTAAAGATTTTAAATGTGTTTATATGTCAAATACTTTATGTTCAGCTAATTCCAAGTTGGTCTTTTAGTTACATAATCATCTGATGGAATATTGGAAGTTGTGCTCATGTGAAGCAGCCCTTCAATGTGTATGACTGTTCCTTGCATTGCAGACCCCCTAACATCTCTCCCTTGCAATGACCCAACATGGCCCCACAGATCTACAGAATTCTCCCTATGTGTGGGACAGCCTTCACTGCAAATCAATGCAGTGGAGCTCAATTATAAGCTTGCCTGGGTCAGACTCAAAGAATGAAAACTGGAGAAACCAAGATGGTGTCATAGGTAAACACCTAAACTGCTGCCTCGCACAACAATTTCAAAACTACAACTAAAGGACAAAACGGACATCATCCAGAACCACAGGAAGGCTGGATGAGTGGAAATTCTACAACTAGAAGGAAAGAGAAAAGCACACTGAGACTCACAGGAGCTACAGAAGGCAGAGGTACGGTGGTGGGCTTGCAGAGAGGGCTGGCAACTGAGTACACAGCTGGCTTTCTCAATCAGGAGGGATACAAAAGCTCCCAACTGCTCTGAACTCCAGTTCTTGGTGAGACTCTAGGGACCCAGACTCATTTGGGGAGAAACTGGACTGTCTGGCAGTGGGTAAAACTTGAAGGCGGCTTTCTCTCAGAGGTGCTTGCAGCGATTACCCTGGGATACTGAGACCCAGGGGCCTCTTAGGGCAGGGCTGACAGGAAGCCATTGCTGTATGCTCCACCCTGAAATCCTGCCCCACGAAGCCATAGCTGTTTGCTCCGCCCTGAGACTCCGGCCCATCCAAGCTGAGCGCAGAGGCTTTTGCATACGAATGGCCTGGTCCTTTGAATTCTAAACTTACCTAACAAACTGCAGCTGAGTCAGTGAGACCCAGAACATCTAAAAGAAGGCCCAAGGCCCCGAAGCAGTTTGCATTGCTTCACAGCTGGGCCTCATCTGGGCACCTCCAAAACCCAAACAAAGAAGAGGAATCTGCATATCTCTCTGTAGCTCCTGCTGGGTGGCCTCAAGCAGAGGCTAAATTAGCACTCCTTGGATATCCAGGAACCAGTGTACCTAGTGGTCAGAGTGGGACCATCCGGATTACAACTCCTCAGATCCATAAGGGACATACTCAGGGGGCAGACTCAGTGAGTGCCAAAGCCCCACTGAAGCAAGTCTTGTCTCATAAGGGTGTCTCCAGCACAGAAGTTCTCCCAGCATAGACACAACTGATCCTCACAGCCAATTGGCCTGCAGGTCAATTCCTCCCAGTGATACCAACAACAATCAAGGCTTAACTACAACAAAGCAGTGCACACAATCCACAAAGGGGTGCACCAAAAGTGTCCATCTCAGGTAACTGGGGGAAGCTGAGCCACTGGACCCTATAGGACACCTACCACACAAAGCTACTCTACCAACTCAGGGAAGCAGCGAAAATGCGGAGACAAAGAAACAGATCACAAATGAAAGAAATGGAAGAAAGCAAATGACTGGATATAGAGTTCAAAACCACGGTTATAAGGTTTTTCAAGAATTTCCTAGAAAAGGCCAATAAATTTAGCGAGACCCTCGAGGATATGAAAAAGGACCAACTAGAAATTAAACATACACTGACTGAAATAAAAAATATTATACAGAGACCTAATAGCAGACTAGAGGACCGCAAGAATCAAGTCAAAGATTTGAAATACAAAGAAGCAAAAAACACTCAACTGGAAAAGCAAAAAGAAAAAAGAATCCAAAAATATGAAGAAAGTGTAAGAAGCCTCTGGGACAACCTCAAGTGTACCAACATCCAAATTATGGGGGTGCCAGAAGAAGAGAGAGAGAAAGATACTGAAAACCTATTTGAAGAAATAATGACCGAAAACTTCCCCCACCTGGTGAAGGAAATAGACTTACAACTCCAGGAAGTGCACAGAACTCCAAACAAAAGGAATCCAAAGAAGACCCCACCAAGACACATCATAATTAAAATGCCAAGAGCAAAAGACAAAGAGAGAATATTAAAAGCAGCAAGAGAAAAGCAGTTAATTACCTACAAGGGAGCACCCATACGATTGTCAGCTGATTTCTCTACAGAAACTATGCAGGCCAGATGGTAGTGGCAAGAAATATTCAAAGTGATGAATAGCAAGAACCTACAACCAAGATTACTCTACCCAGCAAAGCTATCATTCAGAATTGAAGGGCAGATAAAGAGCTTCACAGATAAGAAAAAGCTAAAGGAGTTCATCACTGCCAAACCAGTATTATATGAAATGCTGAAAGGTATTCTTTAAGAAGAGGAAGAAGAAGAAAAAGGTAAAGATAAAAATTATGAACAAAAAATACATATCTATCAACAAGTGAATCTAAAAATCAAGTGAATAAAAAATCTGATGAACAGAATAAACTGGTGAATATAATAGAATCAGGGGCATAGAAAGGGAGTGGACTGACAATTCTCAGGGGGAAAAGGGTATGGGAGGTGTGGGAAGAGACTGGACCAAAATCATACACCTATGGATGAGGACATTGCAGGGGTCGGTAAGCGCAGAGGGTGGGGTGGGTGGGAAATGGGTGGAGGGGAGCTATGGGGGGGGGGAAGAGGAACAACTGTAATAATCTGAACAATAAAGATTTATTAAAAATGAAAATTGTTAGCAATGGTTTGAAAGAAGGCTAAGTAATTTTTAATGCTCAGCATTCACTAGACTGCAAGAAGGGGGGCAATTAGAAGGGAATAAATGCAAGATCTATAATTCAGAGATGAATAGTCTTATGTAACAGAACATCATATTTTTAAAAGTTTGTGTCTAATTGCTGTACTTAGGTTTTTGTAAGTAGTTTTGTGTATATTTCTCATAAGCATTTTTATTTGTTGGCATTTTATCAAGGCAGTGAATTTTTTTTTAAGGGGGATTATGTAATTCACTGTTTTCTGTAAAAATCAAGGTCTGAATATACTCCAGTAATAATTACATATTCAAGTCATGATTCAGTAGACTTCAGAACTATAACAGTAACTATACCAGAGTAAACTAAAAAAACTGAAAGTAGTTAAATTTGGAGGAAAAAAGGAGCATTAGAAGTACATGTTAGGGAAATTGTCAACTGTCTTGAGAGGATAAAGGAACAGTGGGTGACTTAAGTGATGAACTCACAATCTCAGGAGCCCCTCAGGACCTGTCAGTCAAACAGATCATTACAGCAGTAAATGGAACTTATCAACATTCTCGTCCTGAAACAGTGATTGTTTTAGAGGACCTGTGAACACCTGTCCCTATACACTCATATACTGTAAGAACTTTTTATTGAATTTTTAAAGAAAGAGATAAAGGGGGCGGAGAGAGAGAGAGAGAGAGAGAGAGAGAGAGAGATCAATTTGCTGTTCCACTTATTTATGCATTCATTGGTTGATTCTTGTATGTGCCCTGACCAGGGATTGAACCTGAAACCTTGTCATATAAGGACAATGCTCTAACCAACTGAGCTACCTACCAACCAGGGCCTACACTCATATACTATAAGTGAGAAAAAAAAAAGATTAATTAGATGAGTATTTTCTCAGACTTTTACTCCATTAAAACTATTTAATGGATTATGTCAATGATCTAAAAAAAGAAATCAATTTTTTTGTAAAATATTTTCTATTTAGTAAAGCCACATGTGCTTATTGCAGGTTATTTTGATGATGTACTTGTTAAGTTTTCACTTTAAACCAGGAAAAGCTTTAGAAACAAAAAGATGACCTTAAAGTGTATCACAAAATGAAATTGCTGCCCCAATCATGAACTCCTTGAAGGCAGAAACCATCCTTGTTTAACCTACTTTGTGCAGGTAGTATCTACTAGAAAAGACGTTGAGTTAAGGATACCCTGTATTCACTTCTATCATAGCAGTTGTTTCCCTATGTTATACTTGCCTGCCTGAAATTATAATCATCCTATCTAATAAAAGAGTAATATGCAAATTGACCATACCTCTGCTACACCCATAAGCCACTCCCACCAGCCAATCAGGAGCGAGTATGCAAATTAACCCAACCAAGATGGCTGAGGCCATGGAGAGAGCAGGAGGCTTGAGTTTCCCAGGCAATGGAGGAAGCCAAACTTCCCGCACACCCTGGCCAGCCCAGGCCTTCACTCAAGGCTACAAAGCTTCAATTATAAAAGATAAATAAATCCCAACAAAAATGGCTGTGGCCACGGAGCGACCAGGAGGCTTGGGTTTCCCTGGTGATGGAGAAAGCCAAACTTCCTGGCTGGCCCAGACTTCCGCTCAAGGCTACAAAGTTTCAATTATAGAAGATAAATAAATCCCAGATCCCAGGACCTCTGCTTGGGTCACCGGGGGGTGTGGCCGGCCTGCAAACCACCACAGGCCCCTCACCCAGGCTGCCCCATGCCCCAAGGGAACCCCCACCCTGATCCAGGACACCCTTCAGGGCAAACCAGCTGGCCCCCACCTATGCACCAGGCCTCTATCCGATCTAATAAAAGAGTAATATGCAAATTGACCATCACTCCAATATACAAGATGGCTTCCCCCATGTGGTCAAAGATGGCTGCCCCCATGTGTACACAAGATGGCCACCACAAGATGGCCAGCAGGGGAGGGCAGTTGGGAGGGACCAGGTCTGCCAGGGAGGGCAGTTGTGGGTGATCAAGCCTGCAGGGGAGGGCAGTTAGGGGTGACCAGGCCAGCAGAGGAGGAAAGTTGGGGGCAACCAGGCCTGCAGGGAAGGGCAGTTAGGGGTGACCAGGCCTGCAAGGGAGGGCAGTTAGGGGTGACCAAACCTGCAGGGGAGGGCAGTTGGGGGCAAACAGGCTGGCAGCGGAGCAGTTAGGCATCAATCAGGCTGGCAGGGGAGTGGTTAGGGGGTGATCAGGCTGGCAGGCAGAAGCGGTTAGGGGCAATCGGGAAAGCAGGCAGGTGAGCAGTTGGGAGCCAGCAGTCCTGGATTGTGAGAGGGATCCCAGATTGGAGAGGGTGCATGCTGGGCTGAGGTACACTCCTCCCCCCCCCATGCACGAATTTCGTGAACCAGGCCTCTAGTTCCTAATAACTCTATCAGTAAATAAGCTTCTTTTCTACTAGATTGGCCTAATTCTGAGTGAGATGTTAAAATCTCCCTCTATAATTTTTTCAACTTTGTAGTTATAACAGTTTATATCACTATGTGTTTTAGTTACTGTGTTGTTCGATGCATATAAGAATGTGCCTATCATCTTTAATAGTTTGAAATTTTTTCATTATATTTGGCCCTTTTGGCTGAGTAGTGATGGTGTTTTTAAGTTGTATCTTGTTTAATATGTATATTTCACTCTGATCCTTTCTTTTTACATTTTTCTGGTAGTTTTGTTTTTTTAAACAAAGTTGGAACAATTTGGCCCTTTCCTGTTTGAAATAAACTCTATACTTTCTGTCATATTAATGTGTACTGTTTTATTTCACTGTTTCCTTCTTGTCTTTGTTTTCCTTGGTATGATCAAACTATATTTTATTCTCTTTTTTCCTCATATTAATTTGAAAGTTCAACTTTATATTTCCACTGTACTAAGGATTAACTTCCAATTTCAAACAAAATTCTCAGTTGTGATATAAAAGGAAAATATGAACTGTTTCTATTGTTGACACTACTAGTGATCCAATAGCGTTCTCCCCTTCTGTACTAATCAGAATGTAGATTTCTTTGGGGGACATGAGTATTGCAAACTAGAAATGCCATGCTCTCTTTTGACGAAGAGTTGTCAGGGGACCACTCACTGGCTAATATTAATAAGAAGAAATTTATTGGGTGGGATTTTAGAAAGAACAATAATATATATACTCAGCATGTACTTTTTGACTTTTGCCTTCTACCTGCTTAAAATGCAGATATGTCCAGAAGTGGATTAGCCATTGTGTGATCATGATGAGAAAGCCACAAGAAAGAGGACTGAGTAGAAAATTCGGACATTTATTTTAGGACCTTGTTGGCAGCGTGGACTTGCTGTACTGTCTGCTCCCGACTTTGGTTACATGAGAAACACAGCCCTGTTTAGTTAGATTTCTTGTTTTGTGTAGCTGACTGCAGTCCAAATTGAGATAGTTGCCCTGACCAAGACACATGCAATCCCCAGCTGTTCCCCTAACTTTAGATGGGTGGATGAATACCCTAATTCCCTAAGCTATCATTAGAATTCTTTTACTTCTCTCCCTTTCTCCTTATTCTCTGCACAAAAGGTTTGGTGAAATTATTTTGTGCTTTATTTCTAAACCAATGGTTTTCAAACTTTTCCATCTCATGGCACACATAAAGTAATTACTAAAATTCTGCAGTGCACCAAATTTTTTTTTTTTCTGATCTGATCCCTTCAAAAAAATGGTATAATTTTGATTTATTCACACCAAACAGTTATTGTTGTGTTGGCTGTCATCATTTTTAATTTGATAACCTAAGAGAAAAGAGATCAGTGCCCCTGACTAGTCAGATATGCATATTTTAAAAATTCTTGTGGCACACCAATTGAAAATTGCTGTTCTAAACTATCATTTTAGAGAATGCCATTATATTTCAAAGCACTTAACTATTTCAAATCACTTTCCCATTTATTGAAAAGTTCATTTCTCATCAATGTTTTCTTCTCTACCTTTGCTTATGTTAAGATTTCTGTTCTGAATTACTCATTGGACTAAATATATATATATATATATTTTTGTATTCTCTTCAGAAGAGTTGTGTGCTGATAGCTTCTGTGAATTCTTATTTCTTCACAGTTTTCTCTCTCACTAGCCTGTGGATGTTATTTAAATGCCATCTGGCTTCTAGGATCACGGACAAGAAATTTGATGTCAGTCTGTTCTCTTTTTCTTTATAACTAATTATTTCTGTCTGGAAGCTTATAATGTTTTATTTTTTATCTTCAGGATTCAAGCATTTTATCATAAAATGCATAGTTGTCTTTTACAAGTAAATCCTGCTGAAGTTTAGTAAGTACTTTACACTGCAGAATCAAATCTTTCTTGAAGTCAGGGAATTTTCCCCTCGTATTTAATTGTTGCCTCCCCCCTTTTTTTTCTCTCCTGAATTATCTATCGTTTGCTTATTTGGATTCTCATGTGTTCTCCAAATCACTCCTCTCTTCTTTCAGTACTTCGACCTCTTTATTTTTTGTTTCACCTTTGACACATTTCTATACTTTGATTTTCTATGACAATAATTCAATTCTCAGCACTGCTCATTCTGTTCTTCACTTCATATAATGCACTGCATTTTAAAAAATTAAAAACCATGCCTTTCATTTCCAGAAAGTATATCTCACTGCTGTGATTAAATGTCCTTAAGTGCTCTTAGTTTGTTGTTGATGCTAGTAAAGGTGGGGCCTGTTTCCATCAGAAGTTCTTATCCCCAGGCGCTACCTTTTTACTGGTTGCTCTTCCTCCATCAGGTGATGGGTACCTTTGGGAACTGGCTTTTATTGCCGTCAGGGCTCAGGTTGACCTAGTTGAGTCCTACAAACACAGCATAACCAACCAAAGGCTGGGAGAGATGGCATTGTATACTCTTGTGAGTTGATGACAGACATGCATGGCTCTTTCCCAAAGAAGCCTCCTTTCTTTCCGTTCTGAGCTACAGAATTAGTGTCAGGCTGAAGAAATAGAAAATCAATATTTCTGATCATGTTATGTTTCAGGTCCTGTTCTAAGCAATTTATCAAAATTAAAACATTCCTATTATCACGACCTTTTGGTCTACACACTATTATTGCCATTTTATGAAAGAGGAGTTAAGAACTTGCCCAAGCTTTCACTACTAGGAAGCAATGGAGCCAGGTCTTAAATCCCGGCAGTCTTTGTCAGTAGCAAGGGAATGTGGTGCTCTGGCTGTAGCAGCTTTACTCAGGTATGTATTCCCAGCAGCTATCCCAGGGCCAAGGAGACCAGTAGCTCCTCCAGAGGGACCAAGGGTCTCCAGAGGCCAAAATCTCAAAAGGAATTCCAGAGCTCATATCCTTGCTCCAGGCCTTTCCACAACAAGTTTTTAGACTGTTGGCCAAAGGGGGAAAATGTTCTGTATCCCATCACTCCTTCAGAACTCAGGTGGGCAAAAGACTTTGCACACACCCTCCTACAAATTCTTCCTCCTTGACCACCTTCATCCAGCTTAGGGTGTAGTTGGAAGCTGGAGTAATGTTTGAATAAACTAGAGGCAGACATACATTTATACTTTACCATCTTTGAATGTAACCTGCTTGAGGGTGAGAACTGTTTCTATTGACCACTGCATTCTCAATATCCAATACATTATAGGGGACATAATAGTAGCTCAATAAGTATTTACTGAATGAAATTATAATAGACCTTACCCATCTGAAAGCCATCACCCTAAAGTAATGAATAGGACCTAGGCTTCCATTTCCAAACTCAAATCCTAGACCAGTCCTCTTGTTAGTTTTTGGAAAGCTATCTCTGTGATGGCTGCCCTCTTAGAAGGAGCAAGAGGAATCCTTTCTTCATTCTTTTGGTTATGAGTATGCAACAGTACAAAAGATAAGACTTTTATTTCTTACAGAGCAAATGAATGAATAAACACCATATGCATGAAAGAACTGTAGAAAACTGTGTGTGTGTGTGTGTGTGTGTGTGTGTGTGTGTGTGTGTGTGTGTGTGATGATTAGGAGGAAAGAGAAATATCAAGCTGATGAAAAGTTAATATGGTAACCAAGCTCCACAGAGAAGAAGGAAATGTTGCTTAGCAACTAGAATTTTCAGGAAGGAAAATTCTAGATTCCAGGGGAGGAAAGTGCAAAAGGTAGGTAAATATGTATCTAAAGTGAGCTTTTGAGATTGTTTTGCTGAATAATTTGTTTGAGAAGTATGTTACTTTCTTTTCCTCTGTATTCACTGAATATTTGGCCCTGTCTCAAAGCATGACGAATAAATGACCAAAATAAATGGAGTGGCCAAGCTGGAGTGCTGTTTCTCCATTACAAACAGATGTGACAATGAACCAAAAACAAAAATTCTTTGCTACTGCATTGCTCTAATTGTTTTGTCTTTTTTTTATTATCCTACTAATGCATCAATATTTTCTCATTGTAAAAGGTTTTTAAAACTCAGAAGTACTAAGAACAAACCCTGAAATGACCCCTGTAGTATGCTTCTCCTTACTTTCCTTTCCCAGTTGGTACCATTGTTAAGAGTCTGATATGCATTCTTGTCTCTTCCCATGAATTTACATACGTCTCTCTCTCTCTCTTTCTCTCTCCCGCAATTTCTCTCTCATCCTTTGTCTCTGTCTCTTTTCTCTCCCTCTCTTTCTCTCTCTCATACTCTCTCTTGGTATATGTTTTTTTATACATATGGATATAGATTTGTTTTCTAATTTTTAACACAAAGGATATCATGTAAAAATAACATGGTTGGAAATTTTTTTTCATGTAAATATATAGGAATAAGTTATTCGTTTTACATGCCATACATTTTATTCCATTCACTACTTTCCTATTGATGGGCATTTCAGTGTTTCCAGTTTTACACTAACATCTATCTATAATAATCTATAATAATAAAAGCATAATATGCTAATTAGACCAGACGTCCTTCCAGATGACTTTCCAGACAAAGCCGGGGCTGCCAGGACAGAGGCAAGCCACTGAGGCTGCGAGGTCTGAGGCAAGCTGCCGTGGCTGTGAGGGCTGAGCCCCTTGCACAAATTTCGTGCATTGGGCCTCTAGTATACACATAAAAGGCTAATACGCAAAGTGTCCCCTCAGGAGTTCAACTGGGAGACCAGAAGTTAGATCACTTGCTATGACGTGCACTGACCAACACGGGACGGCGCGGAATGAAGGAAGGCCCCAGCCAGCAGCCAGAAGGCCCCAATGGGCCTTCATTGCTGGCTAGGCCTAGGGGCCCTACCGTGCACAGATTTCATGCACCAGGACTCTAGTATACAATAAAGTTATGAGTAGCTTTGAGTGTGTCATTGGACACTTGAGAATGTATTTCTTGAAAATGTATTGCTAGAAGCAGAATTTCCAGCCCAAAGAAATTTAAGATTGAAAATATATAATTGCCTTTCCAAACACTTCATAAAGACCTCTATCTACTGCATATGAATATGCCTGTTTTCCTCTTATTATTCATAAATTTGTCAATTTATGCCATCTTATAAGTGAGAAAACACCTACACACACGATTGCCAGTGAGAATGACTATCCATGTTGTTTCTCTTTTTGAGAATTGCCATCTGGCATCCTTTACTCACTTTAGTGTTGAACTGTTTGCCTTTTCCTAAATTATTTATAGCAGTCTTCATACATTCTGGTTATTAATACCTTGTCTGCTAAATGTGTTGCAGCAATTTCTCTCTGCCATGTGAGAAATTAGCCTTTTTGTATCCCCCCCTTATGCAAAAGTTTTAAAGCTTTGTAAGAAAAATTTGTCATATACTCTTGATGGTTTCTAGGTTGGGAGTCTCACTTGAGAGAATCTTTGCTATCCAAGGCTTTAAAAATATTCTGTATTTAAAAAAAAATAATATATATATATATATATATATATATATATATATATATACTATATATTTATTGATTTTAGAGAGAGGAAGGGTGAGGGATAGAGAGATAGAAATACCAATGGGAGAGAAACATTGATCAGCTGTCTCCTACATGCCCCACACTGCAGATCTAGCCCAGAATCCAGGCATGTGCCCTGACCAGGAATTGAACCATGACTTCCTGGTTCATGGGCTGACACTCAACCACTGAGCAACACCAGCCTGGCACTAACATATTTATATTTTTGCATAATGTTTAATGCTTTAAACCATCTGGAATTTGTTTTAGTAAATAATAAGAAGGATAAATAGCATTTTGCTTTACTTTTCATATGATAGCTACTTTTCTACAATTTAATAAGACATAATCTTTTCCCACTGGTTAAAAGGTCAAGTTAATAATAAATTAAATTTTTACATACCCATGAGTCTTCCTATGTAGCCTATTCCATTTTATTAACTTATTCTCCTATTCCTAAACTCTCCAAGTTTAATTAGTATAGGCCCCATAGCAGCTCTTCATTTCTATTTAGACATCCTGCTCATGGATAGTCTTTGTCAAATGTTTTTGGCTCTTCTGGGGCATCTTTTCTTTCTTATGAAAGAGTAGATTAGCTAGCTAGCTAGATAAATAGGAATGTGTAGTCTTTCGGATTTTATTTGCCAGGTATTTTATATTTTTTAATGAGAACTATTTTCTCAACAGATATTGCTTATAAAGAAATTGCTAGCTTTATCTCTCTGTTTCTCATATTGATGCCTCTTATTTCTCTCTCCTTTGCTTCAGTTACACTGGCATTGCCACGGTAGCTATCCTTTTCTTGTGCCTTTAGTCAGAATGCTTCTTATAATTTGCCATGAACTATTGTATTTTCTTTAGATTTCACATAAGCACCCTTTATTAGATTGAGGATGTTTCTCTTTCTGCTTGCTAGTTTTTGAATAATTAAATATAATTGGATATAATCAAATGGATTTTTCTCCTTAATCTGCTAAGAATGATATATGCATTTATTTTCAAATACTTAACCAGATGTTCTGGGAAACCCCTGATTAGAAGAATCTTTTTTATAAGTGTACATTTCAAGATTATTCCTCTCCCTTTCATACCAAAGAACAGAGAGAAATTTAACCATTTAACTAGTGTGACTAAAGCAATTGAATAATAACTGGGCAGGATCACTGCCAATTATAGCTGCATTAGGAGAGGTTTGACAGAGATCCGTCTATCTCACTTAAAGCGGGGAGAAGGAGGTCAATATTAGTTCAGGTACATGAAAAAAAGAAATGAAATATCATAAACAAAAGGTTGAAAACAGTGTGACAATATTTGAGTTGTATGTAATATAATGTTGGCTACAGAATAAATGGACAATGGAATAATACCCATTTTCTTTATTTTTTTTTTTTTAATTTCAGAGAGGAAAGGAGAGGGAGAGAGAGATAGAAACATAAATGATGGAAGAGAATAATTGATCAGCTGCCTCCTGCACACCCCACCCTGGGGATTGAGCCTGCAGCTCGGGCATGTGCCCTGAAATGGAATTGAACTGTGACCTCCTGGTTCAAAGGTGGACGCTCAACCACTGAGCCACTGTGGCTGAGCAATACTCTGTTTTCTAAATCTCTTAATGCACTGAAATCTCTGCCTCTATATTTATCATAGTTGTTTTTTTTTTAATCTTAGAAGCAAGTTTTCTCTGATTTTTTCTAGTATCTAGAACAGAAACAACTTCTACTTGATTATGATTCATTCTTTAGTTTTCTGCCGGGGTTTAAAATGTTAATATTTACTTTAGGATTATGGCATTCATGCCCATGAGAAAAGGTTGGATTATATTTCTCTTTCTTTGTATATCTTTTGTCCTTTGTTGAGAATAGAATTTTGCTATTCTCATGGAATCATTTATCAAACTTTTCATATTATTTTTTCTGTTCTGGGACAGTTTATATATAATGTGAAAAATATCTGCTATTTAAAGTTTGAAAAATTCTTTTATGAAATAACCTGGTGCTAAAGTCTTTTAAAAATTAAATTTTATTTGTTTATTTATTTATTTATTTATTTAATAAATCTTTATTGTTCAGATTATTACAATTGTTTCTCCTTTTCCCCCCCATAGCTCCCCTCCACCCGGTTCCCACCCCACCCTTTGCCCTTACCTCCCCCCCACACTGTCCTCATCCATAGGTGTACAATTTTTGTCCAGTCTCTTCTTGCACCCCCCATACCCCTTTCCCCCTGAGAATTATCAGTCCACTCCCTTTCTATGCCCCTGATTCTATTATATTCACCAGTTTATTCTGTTCATCAGATTTTTAATTCACTTGATTTTTAGGTTCACTTGTTGATAGATATGTATTTGTTGTTCATAATTTTTATCTTTACTTTTTTTTTCTTCCTCTTCTTAAAGAATACCTTTCAGCATTTCATATAATACTGGTTTGGTGGTGATGAACTCCTTTAGCTTTTTCTTATCTGTGAAGCTCTTTATCTGACGTTCCATTCTGAATAATAGCTTTGCTGGGTAGAGTAGTCTTGGTTGTAGGTTCTTGCTATTCATCACTTTGAATATTTCTTGCCACTCCTGTCTGGCCTGCATAGTTTCTGTTGAGAAATCAGCTGACAATCGTATGGGTGCTCCCTTGTAGGTAATTAACTGCTTTTCTCTTGCTGCTTTTAATATTCTCTCTTTGTCTTTTGCTCTTGGCATTTTAATTATGATGTGTCTTGGTGTGGTCCTCTTTGGATTCC
Source organism: Plecotus auritus (assembly GCF_963455305.1). Taxonomy (NCBI): domain Eukaryota; kingdom Metazoa; phylum Chordata; class Mammalia; order Chiroptera; family Vespertilionidae; genus Plecotus; species Plecotus auritus. Next base: position 109,799,738 of record NC_137774.1, on the reverse strand, counting down.
TTTTGTTTGGGGTTCTGTGCGCTTCCTGGACTTGTAAGTCTATTTCTTTCACCAGGTGGGGGAAGTTTTCTGTCATTATTTCTTCAAATAGGTTTTCAGTATCTTTCTCTCTCTCTTCTTCTGGCACCCCCATAATTCTGATGTTGGTACGCTTGAAGTTGTCCCAGAGGCTTCTTACACTATCTTCAACTTTTTGGATTCTTTTTTCTTTCTTTTGCTTTTCCAGTTGAGTGTTTTTTGCTTCTTTGTATTTCAAATCTTTGACTTGATTCTTGCGTTCCTCTAGTCTGCTGTTGGGTCTCTGTATAATATTTTTTATTTCAGTCAGTGTATGTTTAATTTCTAGTTGGTCCTTTTTCATATCTTCTAGGGTCTCATTATATATATCGGCCTTTTCTAGGATATTCTTGAAGAGCCTTATAACCGTGGTTTTGAATTCTATATCCAGTCGTTTGTTTTCCTCCATTTCTTTCGTTTGTGATCTGTTTCTTTGACGCCACATTTTCACTGCTTCCCTGAGTTGGTAGGGTAGATTTGTGTGCTAGGTTTCCTATATGGCCCAGTGGGTCAGCCTCCCCAGTTAACCTGAGGTGGACACTCTTGGTGCACCCCTTTGTGGACTGTGTGTACAGCCTTGTTGTAGTTAAGTCTTGATTGTTGTTGGTATCACTGGCAGGAATTGACCTCCAGGCCAGTTGGCTGTGAGGATCAGCTGTGTCTACACTGGGAGATTTTCGGTGCTGGAGACAGCCTTATAGGATTAGCCTTGCCAGATTGCAAAAGCCTCTGTGCTCAGCTTGGAAGGGGTGGAGTCTCAGGGCAGGGCAGACAGTCTTGGCTTCCCATCAGCCCTGCCCTTGCACGCGAGTCTCCAGACTTCTGCCTTCCGCGGTTCCCGAGTTTCCAACTTACAGTCCAGATTTCCCCGGTAAGAGCGTGGGTCCCAGGGGCTCGCCCGGAACTGCGGTTCAGTGCAGTCGGAACTGGGGTTCAGTGCAGTCAGGAGCTTCCGACTCCCTTCCGCTACGGATAGCCTGTGGTAACCTCTGCAGTCAGTCTTTGTTCGCACTCGTGCCTCCAGACCCCTGCCGCCGCGGCTCCCCTGAGTCTCCGAGTCTCCGGGTGCCTTTCTCTCTACCTGACAGTCCAAACTCCCACTGTATGAGCCTGGGTCCACAAGGTTTCGCCCGGTACTGGGGTTCAGTGAAGTCGGAACTGGGGTTCAGTGCAGTCGGGGGCTTCTTTCCCCCTCCCACCAGAGAAAGCGAGCCAGGCACTCTGCCACCCTTCCTCTCTGCGCTCGCGTGTCTCCATACCTCAGCTCTTTGCCGCTCCTTCTCTGTGAGCTTTCCTCTTTCCTTCTAGTTGTAGAATTTCCACTCAGCCAGCTTTCCTGTGGTTCTGGATGGTGTCCGTTCTGTCTTTTAGTTGTAGTTTTGAAATTGTTGTGCGGGGCAGCAGTTTAGGTGCTTACCTATGCCGCCATCTTGGTTTCTCCTCTAAAAAATAAATTTTAATTGCCTTGTTTATTTCTCCAATGCCTCGTTTCACTCAACAAAATATATCTGATTCTATTATCCTTATAATAATGACTTATCCCAACCTTTTGAAGATTTGAGACATTGTCCCCATTAGTGCTTTTCCTTAGCATCTTTGTTCACCCCTAGTGAAATTTTAACAATTATCCTGCTCAGTAGCTAGTCTCCTAATATGGTCCCAAGTTCACCGCATCCTACACGTATATGTAACATAAACTATTTTCTCTCCCCTTGAATCTGGCCTTTGCTTGGGGCCCTTTGATCAATTTAATATTATGGTATAAGTGATGCTCTTTGCCTAAACCTTACTTGATGCAGTGTCTACATCCTCTCCTTGGGAACTCTTGTTCGTGGGATGTTCCCTTTTGGATCCCAACTGCCATGCTGTGAAAAGCCCACATGTAGGCACTTGGTCACCAGTCCCAGGTGATCTCACAGTTGAAGCCAGTATCAGCTCCCAATCATGTGAACAAGTCCAATTAAACTCCTAGATTACTGTAACCTCAGCCTCACTGAAGCTGGAGAACTGCTCAATTGAGCCCACAGAATCATGAGCAAAAATGGAATAGTTATTTTAAGCCACAGTGCTTTGGAATTATTTGTTAGAAAACAATACGTAATCAGAATATGTTGCCACAGTATGCCATGAGCTACCATACTTCATTCACAAACAATAATGGGATCTTCATTCTTAGGCAGCAGGTGAGTGATTTGGCTCCAAAATTCCAACTTTAAAATCTGCTTCTTTGGACTACTTGGCACCAACTATCTGAAGTGAAGTCCCCTTAGAAGCGTTTATTGAGATAGAGAGGACAGACATATTCATGCAGAGTTTATTGGGGAACAATCAGGAGCAACAGGGAGTAAAGGAAGGGTTGGGCAGAAGGAGAGATTGAACTGTGATACATTTGTCTCAGAGGTCTCAGCCAATTCCTCAGAGAGCTCTGGAGATGGGCTGGACCCTCAGAGACAAGGAGTCTGGGATGAGTAATTGGATGCAAAGTACTCTCAGAAAGGGGCTCAACTCTGAGTGAGACATTATTGACTGCATCACAGCATCTGCTTTACTACCATTTCAAATATTTTATAACTAGAGGCCCGGTGCATGAAATTTGTGCATGGGGGTGTGTGTTCCTCAGCCGAGCATGCACCCTCTCCAATCTGGGACCCCTCGAGGGATGTCCGTCTGCCCATTTAAGCCCAATCCTACCGTAGGATCGGGCCTAAATGGGCAGTCGGACACCCCTCTCACAATCCAGGACTGCTGGCTCCCACCTGCTCACCTCCCTGCCTTCCTGATTGTCCCTAACCACTTCTGCCTGCCAGCCTGATCACCCCCTAACCACTCCCCTGCCAGCCTGATTGATGCCTAACTGCTCCCCTGCCAGCCTGTTTGCCCCTAACTGCCCTCACCTGAAGGCCTGGGTCCCCCACAACTGCCCTTCCCTGCAGGCCCAGTTGCCCCCAACTTCCCTCCTCTGCTGGCCTGGTCACCCCTAACTGCCCTCCCCTGCAGGCTTGATCGCCCACAACTGCCCTCCCTTGCAGGCCTGGTCCCTCCCAACTGCCCTCCCCTGCTGGCCATCTTGTGGTGGCCATCTTGTGTCCACATGGGGGCAGTCATCTTTGACCACATAGGGGCAGCCATCTTGTATGTTGGAGTGATGGTCAATCTGCATATTACTCTTTTATTAGATCGAATAGAGGCCTGGTGCATAGGTGGGGGCCGGCTGGTTTGCCCTGAGGTGTGTCCTGGATCAGGGTGGGGGTTCCCTTGGGGTGTGGGGCAACCTGGGTGAGGGGCCTGTGGTGGTTTGCAGGCTGGCCACGCCCCCTGTCGACCCAAGCAGAGGCCCTGGGATCTGGGATTTATTTATCTTCTATAATTGAAACTTTGTAGCCTTGAGCAGAGCCAAGCCTCCTGCTGGCTCTGTGGCTGCAGCCATTTTTGTTGGGATTTATTTATCTTCCATAATTGAAACTTTGTAGCCTTAAGCAGAGACCAAGGCAGACCAGGGCAGGCGGAAAGTTTGGCTTCCTCCATCGCTGGGGGCAACTCAAGCCTCCTGTTCTCTCTAGCTTCATGGCTGTCACCATTTTTGTTGGGATTTATTTATCTTCTATAACTGAAACTTTGTAGCCTTGAGCAGAGGCCTGGGCCTGCCAGGGCAGGAGGAAAGCTTGGCTTCCTCCATTGCCGGGAAAACCCAAGCCTCCTGGTCTCTCCATGGCTGCAGCCATATTGGTTGGGTTAATTTGCATATTCGCTCCTGATTGGCTGGTGGGCATGGTTTGTGGGTGTAGTGGAGGTATGATCAATTTGCATATTACTCTTTTATTAGATAGGATGCTGTTGTGTTTCTTTTTTATCCCTCTGCATTCTATAAAATTTTCTTTGTCCTTTTTCTCTCTCCACCTTGTTGTTTGAAAGCTATAAACACTTATCATTTTATCCTACATTTTATTTTATTTTATTTTTTTAAATATTTTATTGATTTTTTACAGAGAGGAAGGGAGAGGGATAGAGAGTTAGAAACATCAAAGAGAGAGAAACATCGATCAGCTGCCTCCTGAACACCCCCTATTGGGGATGTGCCCACAACCAAGGTACATGCCCTTGACCGGAATCGAACCTGGGACCTTTCAGTCCGTAGGCCGACACTCTATCCACTGAGCCAAATCGGTCAGGGCTTATCCTACATTTTAATGTATATTAACCTTATAACTTTCCATTAATGTCCATATTGAATCAGATATCTCTTCTTTGCTCTTCCATTCATGTTTAAGTGAGACACAAAATAGCTCATTAGAAACTGAGTCCCTGAGCCTGTTCAATGATGGGCTTCACTTTAACGTGTTGATGAAAATCAGGATGTTTTGTTGGGGGTTATTCTAATAGTATCCATAGGTCCTCCTCCTTTGGAGTGGTTTGGTTTTCTCAGTGATTGACCCTCCAGCTTCCTGTATGGCTAGGCATGTGATAGGTATAAGCATATTTTTCAGCATTCTGGGGACCTAATGCACCTGGAAGTCTCATTGTTTCTTAAAGTTTCATGAATCCCCCTATTTTCAATATGATCTCAGCTGTATCTTGTGATCTAAGACATCATTTTTGTTCCACATTTTCAAAGATTAAGTATACTCCCTTTTCCAAGAGTTTGGAAAGTGTTTTTGTTTGTTTGTTGCTATGAATGGTAAAAGAAGAAATGTAGGGGCGTAAGAGCTTCTTATAAAAACATTCAACCAATGCCTTACTCTCTGCTCCACATTAGAAGGATCTGGTACTCTAATTTCCAAGCATATCTGGAATGCTGTGGTAAGAATTAGATTTCCTACTGTCTTCTCCCAGTGCAAATCTGGGTTTCAGGTATACCCAGTTTTCTAAGTCAGTAGTCCATCTGTTCCTTGATTCTAAGATTTCTCCCTTTCTGCTTTGTTCCTTTTCTGGTCAGTTTAGATGATATTTTGTAAGAAGTGAAGATAAATTGCATGGACTTAATTTCTGTCCCACCTGTTTTAAAATAATGCTTATCTTCATCTTATATATATATATTTTTTAAAATATATTTTATTGATATTTCACAGAGAGGAAGGGAGAGGGATAGAGAGCCAGAAACATCAATGAGAGAGAAACATCGACCAGCTGCCTTCTGCACACCTCCCACCGGAGATGTGCCCGCAACCAAGGCACACGCCCCCGACCGGAATCGAACCCGGGACCCCCCAGTCCGCAGGCCGACGCTCCATCCACTGAGCCAAACCGGTCCCGGCTTCATCTTATATTTTTATTTATTTTTAATTTTTTCCCCTTAAATAACACACTAGACAAGATGGACTTTATTGATATTTTCAGAGCATTTTACTCCAAAGCAGCAGAATATGCATTCTTTTTAAGTGCACATGTCAGGACACAAAACTGTAGTGTCAATAAATTATGAAATATTGAAATCATATCAAGCACCTTCTCTGACTACAATGGTATGACACTAGAAATGAATAAAAAAAACAACTGAAGAAAACATAAACACATCAAGGTAAATAACTTGTTATTAAACAAAAAAATGGGTTAACAATGAGATCAAGCAAGAAATCAAAAGATATCTTGAGACAAATGAAAATAAACACAAAATCTGTGGGCCATGGTTTAGAGCAGTACAGGCCTACCTCGAGAAACAAGAAAAATCTCAAATAATCTAAACTTACACCTAAAGGAACTAGAGAAAGGACAACAAACAAAGCCCAGAGTGAGTAGAAGGAAGGAAATAATAAAGACCAAAGCAACAATAAACAAAATAGAATCTTAAAAAATACAAAAGATCAGTGAAACCAGGATCTGGTTCTTAATAAAGATGAACAAGATTGACAAACCTTTAATTAGACACATCAAAAAAACCAAATAAAATCAGAAATTAAGGAGGAAAAGTAACAACTAACACCACCACAGAAATACAAATAATTTTAAGAATATATTATGGACATCGATATGCCAACAAATTGGACAATCTGGAAGTAACGGATATATTCCTAAAAACATACGATCTTCCAGAGCTGAATCAAGAAGAAACAGAAAATCTGAACAGACCAATTACAACTAATGAAATCAAAGCAGAAATAAAACCCCCCCCACAGGTGGGCGCCAGGCAGGACGGCATGGAGCCCCGTGGCAGACCTTCAGCAGCTCCGGTGCAGGCGGAGGTGGACTCCGTGAAGAGTCTAGAGAGATAGGACATTGGCAGCGCCCTGTTGTGAGGACAGACCAGTGCACTGAGCGTTCTGGCTCAAGCCCAGGCCCTGGTGACTGGGAGCTGGAGAAGTTGCAGGGCCTCCCCGCCTGGTGAATGGTGCACCTTGCGGCATCAACAAAGCCAAAGGTTCAATAGATGCCGGGAATACAGTGCAAGGGAGGCAGCTGGAGAGTTGTGTGACCAAGTGTGTGGGTGACCACACAAACCTCCTTCCAGCCGTGACCAGAGACGAAGAAGTCTCCCCCTTCCTTTCAGAAATAGAAGCCTTTGCCATTGGCCATTGGGACTGCGGGTGGGAAACTCTGGACACTCGTTTCCTATGTTTTAATCCTAGTGATATGGAATTTTGGGACTGGAACTCGGGTTCTTTGCCGGAGTTGACGAATGAATCTATGGACAGCAGGTAGTATAGCAAAGGTGGAGATTTATTGAAGAACTAGTACAGACTCCCACGTGGGGAAGGGAAAAGGGTCCCCTCATCTTATATTTTTAAATTGAAAAACTGCATTCATTAAGCCAAATACCCTCTTTAACCTTCAGTTAGTAGTACTTTTATAAAGCAAAGGTGTCAAATGACTAAACTAATGTTGAAAGTAAATATCAACTCTACAGTCACCCCTGGACCATGAAATGGTGTTTCTCTAGCTATTGTTCCTTAAAATGTCAGGAGAAAAAAAGGCTTGTCATATCTTTCAATGTGATATGCTTGCTTTGGACTTACATTGTGAAAGAATTGCTCACGACAGACAAGTATCTACACGCAGTGCTGCCACTTCAGGACCAGCCTCAAAGAGGTGTGAATAAAATGGCCTGGCCACCCTTCATGCCCATCCCTCCACGGTTCAGCGCAAGAGAAGGGAAACTTACTTCCTGAGAACTGGAGTTTACTTTAGAGTGTTTTATTAGCTTGCTTTGTTTATGAACTTGATTTTCTAACATGAAGATTAATGAATTCCTAGTCTGAAAAGTAAAAAGTTGTGAGCATCTTTAGTCTAGGTATACTGGCTGTTTGTTAGGCTATTTGTAAATTGAGCACGTGGTCATTGTCACAAAATTGCTTGTGTGGAACAGATTTTCATTTCCAATCAACTAAAGATTACATTTCTACCACTAGTTGGTTAATTTTTTTTTTTTTTGCTGGTAATTCACCAACATAGCAGAAAAGTTCTAAGTGTAAGCAATAAATAAACAACTGAGAGAAAAATATGGGACCTTGTTTACTGGTATTATTGGGAACGGGGTCATACTGGGAAGAGTTTAATGCATATTGGAGGAAAGTCAGGAAAAAAAAAAAAGACTATCAGTAACAGCTGTGAAGTAACATTAAATAAAGAGCTTAGAGTATATTAGCCAGAAATGAAATGGGATGCAATAATTGTTTTCATATATATTTACTGCAAAATATAATTAATTGGTCATCTCTGCTGAAATCTAAAAATAAACTGTTCAAGGGTAGAAATATACAGGATATATATTAAACCAATATTTAAACAATATCCTGAAGGTTGGTGGACAGAATGTTTGTGATGGGACATAGAGGGCAGAGCTTTAAAATGGAGCAACCTTCTCTGACATGAATGATGACAGCTCTTGCCTTAGGGCACAGGGCGGGACCAGTTGGCTTCCACAGGGCCCTTCCAGATCTGTAATTCTCTGGGTCACTTCTGCTGCTAGCCCTCAGAACATGGGAGTGAAGGCGACACAGCAAGTACCCGCCTTTTCAAGAGCTTCAACAGTGCCAAAGGAGGCAGCGCCAGCAGCAGCACCACGGAATCTATTCTAACAGAAGACTTCACTCAAAGGTGAGTCAGCCAACGTGGACACAGACCACCAATAGAAGCTTTGATAGAGGTACAAGCAAGGGATGGCTGGTTAGCTGGTGGCAGGTGGAGGGGCTAGCCACCAAGATGCGCTCAAGGAGAGGAGTTGCTCCAACAGCCAGGTCCCTTTCTCACCACCCTGCTGGCCCACCCGGATCCACGTGCTCCTAGAGCGCGCTGGGCGCCCGCCACTCCCGGAGCGAGCGTCCCACTGCGCGCGGTCCTTCCAGGCTCCCTGCTCCCGCAGGATGATGCTCTGGTCCTTGTGCCTCCCCGAGCTCCTGCATTCGGAGCGGCCCTAGCCAGCACCGCCGCTAGCACTGCGGGAGAGGGAGAAAGGAAAAGGGGGGCGGGGGGCGCTGGAAAGGCTCGGCGGAGGGCGGAGGGGAAGTGGGACGGAAAGGAGCGAAGGGGGAGGGAATCTCTCTCCTTCACAGCGCACCCGCCTCCTCTCTCAGCCAGCGGCCACTCGGGTTCTGCCTCCACACCCTCTCCCAGCTCCTCGTCCCCTTCTCTGTCCGCCCACCTTCCCTCCCGAGCGCGCGGAACAGGAGCCGCAGCGGAGCGGCGAGGGCGCCGTGGGAGGCGACGGTGGGCGTGTGCGTGCGGGTGAAGGACACCGCCTCTCGCTCCGCGTTCGCAGGCGCCGGAGAGAGCGGCGGGGCTGTTGGCTCCGGCAGCGGCGGCGGCGACGGCGGTGGCGGCTTCCGGAGTCCCGCCGCGAAGATGCTGAAAGTCACGGTGCCCTCGTGCTCGTCCTCGTCCGCCAGTGTGGACCGGGGGGCCGGGAACCTCGTCCCGGATTACTGGATCGACGGCTCCAAAAGGGATGCTCTGAGCGATTTCTTCGAGGTGGAGTCGGAGCTGGGACGGTAAGACTGGGGGAGGCGGGCTGGGGCGCTGGGGGCGGGGGCGCCCTGGACCTGGGGGAGCCCGGCGCCCTGTGCGCGGGCTCAGGCTTCTGGGAAAGCCCGCGGCGCGCACTGGGGTTGTCCCTTTCGCAGCGACAGCTGCCTGGGATGTGGAAGGCGGCCTCCCTGCCCTTCGATTTCTTCCCGCCTAGTGTCTAGGAGAGAAGGAAGCACCGTTCAAGTGGGAGTCAGGTCTTCCCCGAGCGCTCAGGCCGGTGCAGCTGCGAGCAGCAGCCCAGCAGCCCGACTCTCCCACTCTCCCTCCTCCTCGCCGGCTGCCACTTCCCTTGGGTGACAGCTCCCATCGCACGTGGGCCCCGCTTTCCCAAATGGTGTCTTTGCTCAGGATTATAGCTTACCAGAGGGTCCTGTTTGTCTAGTTATTTTGGGGGGTGGGAGCGGAGGGTAACCCTCCAAATCACAAGGGAATTAATAAATTAGATCCTTCCCCTTCACCTCAGCAAGCTTTCCAAAACAAGTGACACTGGAAATGAAACTCAAATACTAGCTACCCTGCAAAGTCTGCTCCGAGTGAGGGGGGGGGGGGGGATGAATCATTTAAAAGAGTGGATGGAAGAATAATGGCTTTAAAGAAAAAAGCAGCACATGGGGTCCAGGCAGTGGAAATTAGAAGGGTTCTGCTGCTCTTCCTAGTTTCGCGTACTGGAGTGATTTATTTAAATTATGTATGAAAAAGCCACCTCCCTGGGGTTGCAGAAATGTCCCTCCTCCCTCCTCTGAAGATCCAAACAGGTGGGAGTTCTGCCACCTGAATGATGCCACATGGTCTCATACTTTTACCCTTTGAATATTATTTTTCCCTTCCTTTCTTTCCCCTTCCTCCCTTTCTGTTATCCATAGCGAAGGAGAGTTCTTTTCACCACATTTTAGATCCAGGCCCTTTATGATAGGGAATCTGAAGACGTAGTTTCAACTGTTGACAAGTTGAAGCTTCTGTGCTGAGTGCTTCTTTGCAATTTCACTTTCATTCTCCTTTTGCTGTAAAGAGTTTAGCTAACAACCTATTTCTTTCTCTGTCATCAGAGGCCACAGTGCAGGATTCTGGGTGGTGGTACTTAGTGGGAAGGTGTAAGGGTCACCCCCTCCTCCAATTTGTCACAACTGTTACTAACTCATGGAGTATCGAAGGTGTATAAGAAAGGCAGAACTGAATGAAAATTTAGGAGTTTGTCACTATTTAAAAATGTTCCAAATATTTGAGCATTGAGTAATATCTACATTAACATCCTGATTTGACCACGTTTTTCAGTATTCATCTGAAGATCTGCTGTTGCATGCATTCACTAAGTTTAAAATGAAATGTCTCCTTCCTAGGCTCCAAACCTCCTATAATTGTATGATGAGCTGTAGGGGAGCAGTGTAAACTTCTGATGAAAGAGATAATCTTAAAATTGTTTACTTGGTGTTTTAGAAACTGCCACCCAGTAGAGGAAGTGCCTGATGGTGCTGAAGGGACTGTCCCACCACCAAATCTAATTGCTTTCTGCTAACCTCTACCCCAGATGCCTCTAACTGGCAACAGCGTATCATCAGCACATGTTAATCTTTATCAATAAGCTTCACCATCAGGAAACTAAATTTTTACTTAATTTGAGGAATGGGAAAATGGTTAGAAAGAGAATAAACTGCAAGTTGTACACATATATGGGATGGTAGATTTCGTAGGGAAAACCTAGGGAATTTGAAGTTATTGTGTAAACTTATATTCTGCAATACATTTTGGAGGACAGCTTAAATCCGGTTTATATTGCTAAGACTCTCAGTCTGCTACCTAGTTGTTTCAATACTTTGACAATCACAGAATTAAAATATTTTGAGAAAACTAAACATGTTTACTCTTGCTGTTTTTCAGCAGTCATGTGTATTAGGTCAGTTCTCTGTAGATGGCAGAATTGGTGAGGTGCCTGCTTTACTCCATTTGGTTGAGACTTTGAGAAATATTATCACTTCACAATCAAAGTTATTTTTTTTAAAGACCTAAAACATAAAGCAACTTGTGTTACAGGTATAATTACTAAGAATCTATAAAGCCCGAAAGTGCAACACAATTATAATAGCAGATATCGACTGAGTGACAAAGTCCTCTTCCTTCCTGCATTAGTGAGAAAGTTGAAACAGCTGGTTTCAAGTCTTTGCTTTCTTGACTCTGTCTTGGGCCAAAGCTGCCTGACTCTAAGGCCAAAACATGAAGATGCTAAGAGAACTATGCTCCAGATGTGTGTGCCAGTGCGGTTGGTTCCAGGCTACAGACAATCCCTACTAGGTAAACGAATTTGAGTAGTCCTTCTTCTGTTATACTTATCTGTTGTAGGTCAGGGGCTCCTGAATTCAAGAAGATTGGACATGTAACCCTAGGGCAGTGGTCGGCAAACTCATTAGTCAACAGAGCCAAATATCAACAGTACAACGACTGAAATTTCTTTTGAGAGCCAAATTTTTTAAACTTAAACTTCTTCTAATGCCACTTCTTCAAAATAGACTCGCCCAGGCCATGGTATTTTGTGGAAGAGCCACACTCAAGGGGCCAAAGAGCCGCATGTGGCTCAAGAGTCGCAGTTTGCCGACCACGGCCTTAGGGCAACACACCCTGAGGATGTTTGGAAATTCTGTGCAGCTAAATTCCCAAGGCTATAACCACTTGAAGCCCCTGGATGGTGAGACAACAATAATCTATATGTAGCGATTTAGAACAGAGCAGATGTGATAGCATTTATTTATTTATTTATTTATTTATTTATTTATTATTATATTTCAGGATGAAGTTGAGGAGTGGGGGTAGGGGTAAGGAGGATTATTTTAGAGTATCAAGGTCCTGGCCAGTATGGCTCAGTTGGTTGAGCGTTGTTCCATGCACGGAAGAGTCTCTGGTTTGATTCTTGGTTGGGGCACATGCCCAGGTTGCAATATGAGGCAAAGGATTGATGTTTCTCACATCCATGTTTCTCTCTTACCTCTCTCTCTCTCTCTCTCTCTCTCTCTCTCTCTCTCTCTCTCTCTCTCTCTTTCTTTCTCTTTCCTCCCTCTCTCTAAAATCAATAAAAACATATTAAAAATATATGAAGTGTCAGCTGTTTAAAAAAAGAGTACCAGGCAACTGATTAATATTTTCAAAACTCACATTTGAAAATACTGCTTCATGTATAGCTTGTCATAAAGTTTACAAAAATCATGATACACCAACAAATGCATTTCTACTTAAAAATATGAGTTGGCCGCGATCCTATTCAGGGCTCCATATCTTAGAGAGAGGTTGGTCCTTTGCCCAGTCATTTGAGAAATTGGTGTTTTAATGGCTTTGCCAAGGGAGAAGGGAGCCTGTGTCTGGTCCAGACTCTGTCCGGTGGTTTGGCACAAGGAGGGCAGGATTTGGCCTGCCCTGCTCTGTGGTAAGGATTTCGCCCTGTGCACCCAAACCCATGTCTTGTTTTCTGTTACTTCACACCTTTTCTTCCTGTCTGTTGTATGAAATTGAAAAAATGTTTGTAACAAAACTAGATGTACGCACATACCGCACGCAAATTCAGGGAAACCAAATAAAAAATAATTAGGACAAAAATTAGTTAAATTATTTTGGAATCAAAATTTTAAAAAACTTTCCATTCCACTTACCTATAGTTTCTTTAGGCTAGTGACTTTCTGTTCCTACCTCCACCACAACCTGATCCACAATGAAAAAAAAAGGCATTTATATGGCACTCAATCGAAGCACAATCATATAGGGTCCCTTGCTATAAGTGTTATTGCTTAGGAACCAACTAGATATAGATAGTGAGACAGAGGTGTGTGTAAAATGGAAACTAGTTTAATAAAACGATGTCTATTCTTATTACCAACAATGTATTCTAATATTTCCTATTTTACACTGTGTGATTTTATTGTTTCATTAAAATTTATCAGCCGAATCCATGTGATTTCACATCCCACTCATGGATTGTGACAGTTTGAAAAGCGCTGTTTTAGGCCCTAACTCAGTGTATGCAGATTAAAGTATGAGGCAGAGTCCTTTTGAAAAATGCCCTGCAAACGAGTTGGCAACATCGAGTGGTCTCCATTTGCACAGCTCTGTAGAGAAAAGGTCTTCTAGCTTTGCCTCCAAATTATTATTGGGTTTCTTTTTTCAAACACTTCTACAAACTCTGGTGTCTCCCCAAGATCTGCTGGGTGCACTGTACTCTGGAACGGCTGAGGGGGCAGGAGGCTGGGCCTGGTCACCTTCGCTGTAGAGAGGAGGAATTCAGGAGCCTGAGCAGTGGTGTCTTCCACTTGGTAACACGGAACTCTGGCCCCAGTAATGGCCAGAAAATGCTTCCCGCAAGGAAACATGAACAAATGTGCACTTTCTAACAAGGGCTCCAGCCATGTTCCTGGCTGGGGAGGAATGAGACCCTCTCTTTTCCTTTAGCCAGTACTTCTCGTGCTCTTGACCAAATACCGCTGTGTAGTCCCTCTCTTGTTCTCTGTGCAGCCAATCTTTTTTCTTTTATCCTCATCCAAGGAAATGTTCATTGATTTTAGAGAGAAACATCAATTGATTGCCTTCTGTATGCACCCCAACTGGGGATGAACCTGCTACCACGGAATGTGCCCTGACAGGGAAACCAACCAGCAGCCTTTGGGTGCACGGGATGACACCCCAACTAACTGAGCCCCCCACCCCCACCCCCCACCAGGGCCACCCAAGTATTTTCTCAGGCTGGGATTGCAATGAGGGAATAGAAACTGCAGCTGCACCGGCTCTTTGCAGGAACACTGACTGGAAGCTCCCAGAAGGCTGTTGGTGGACTTGGCTGGTTCACTGTTGTGTGCTCCTCACCTAGCACAGCGCTCAGTACTCAGTAGGTGCCCAACAAAGAATTTTAGGGAGTGGATGAATGATAACGAAACGGACTAGGCACGGTGGGCATGCTCCCTTGCTCTTTGACATGTGGTCTCTGTTGATCCTGAGGTGATGACCTCAGTCCTAGGGACTCCGGGGAAAGGGAAATCCTCTGACCTGTTTGTTCTCTCCCAAAACGTGTTGGCCATGACCCTGATGTCATTCAGCGGTTGGTTTCCTGTCTTCACAGTGGGCGTACCAATAACTGCCACCTCTGCAGCTTGCAGGTGTTGAAAATAGTGCTGCCTTTCTGATGGCTTCGTATCTCTGAAATGAAAGGGTTCAGTTTCACCTTCACTATCATTTCACCACAGGCATGTCGGAATTAGGAGTTAGCTCAAGTGGAACTTAAAGGCATGAGATGCCTCTCAGCTATACCAACAATTGAAGTTCATACATATTAACTGCTAAGTTTGGAAATGTGCTCATTGTAAAGAGCCTCAATATTAAGTGAAGACTATGATAGAATAATTACTTTAAGAACACACTACTTTTTCATATTTAAATACTGTTGCAAAGGTAAAAATAACTCTTAATTTGAAAAAACAAAAACAAAACGCAGGTGCCATCTGCTTCTAAACTGTTATGAAGAACTTTACTTGGAAAAAGAGAGAGAAAGAGAAAGAAAGCACTAACCACAAAATCGCTTCAAAGATTGTAAACAGTTTACCCTCATATATATGTCTGGATTATGTGCTTGCACTGATGCATTTGAGAATAGCGTGCTGAGTGATAGCCAAACAAACTTTTTCAACCACTAGTTTTTTTATGCTAATTATTTTTTTTGGGGTGGGGTGGGGGTGGGACTAGCTTAAAAAGTAGTTCTCTTTAGATTCCCTTTTGGGAAAGCTAACATATCTAATAAAAAATTAAATTTTAAAAATTTCAAAGTCAGGTTTATTATGTAAAATATATACTTAATTGAGTTCTTGAACCATATAACTCAGGCTGAAGAATAACTTTACATAAAATCAATAGCAGCTAGAATAAAAGTTTTACTCATATTAATCCTTATGTTAACTATTTTTCCCTATTTGATAATGGGAGATCATCTGAAAATTTATAACTACAGTGTTTTAGTTAGGAAGTTAGATTTAAATATTGATAGCATAGTATTAGCACATAAAGGACATGGACTTTTCAATAGAGTCCATTTAAGAAAAATTCTAATCTTAATGGAGCACAGTGGCTGTGTAGGGATGTCAAATAGTGAACAGTTTGGGTGGGGGATTTCAGTGGCAAAGATCAAATGAGGACTGGAGCAAGGCTGGGCAAAGAGTAGTCCCCGTAGAGCTTTCTCTTTTCTCTCAGAGCTTGGTTTCTCAACCTTGGCACTGTAGACATTTGGGGCCAGATATTCAGCTGTGCTCCTGGCCTCTACCCACTAGATCCTCCCCCAACCCCAAATGTGACAACCAAAAATGTCTCCAGACATTGTCAAATGTCTCCTACCCATCCCCCTCTGCCTGCTGAGAACCACTGTCTCAGAAGCCTGAGGTTAGGCTTTAACATGACTTCCTTATAGTTGTGTAGATACTTAACAACAGGGAGGTTGGTGGAGTAAGATTATTTGACCTTATTATCTGCTATGACCAAATGTTTCTTCCATTTTTATGTAATACCATTAAGATTTCTCTCATATGTGCATACCACCTGTACTATAATTTGCTTAATATTTTTGTTTAAACCACCCCATTTTTGTTAACCTAAATTTACTTATCAAGAATACTCACTTTTATTAAATTGAAAACAAATATTCATGTCATAAATAGAAGCAAATTGTAAGAATAAGTTGCAATAAAAACAAAGTATTTTCATTAAATTATTAGAGGCCTAGTGCACAGATTCGTGCACCAGTGGGGTCCCTCGGCCTGGCCTGCGGGGATCAGTGGACCTTCGTGCCACCACAGCCCGGCCTTACCTGCCAGCTCATCAGGCTCCAGCCCGCTGTCTGTGTTGATCCCGCACAGCACGAAGTAGTGCGTGAAGCTGCAGGTGCCGGAGAGGAGCCCAAGCCCAGGCTGGGCGCTGCACTGCTCCCGCTCATCCTGGCCCTGCTGTGCCTGCTGCTGCTGCTCAGGCGCGCAGGGGAGTGTCCTCAGGAGAGGCTCACACTGCTGCAGCTGTGCCTGCCAGCCGTCAGCCTGGCATCTGGTGCTGGTCTGTCAACTGAGCAGCGCTCCCTCCGTGGGAGTGCACTGACCACCAGGAGGCAGCTCCTGCATTGAGCATCTGCCCCTTGGTGGTCAGTGCGTGTCATAGCTACTGGCCAGTCGTCCAGTTGTCCGGTTGTCCAGTCGTCCAGTTGTCCAGTTGCTTAGGCTTTTATATGTATCTACAGTAGAGGCCCGGTGCACGAAATTCCTGAATGGGTAGGGTCCCTAGGCCTGGCTGGAGATCAGGGCCTATCAGGTTCCCCCACCTTCCCACTTCCCCACCTCCTCTTTCGCTCGCTGCCTGTGTGCCAGGTAGGGTCCCTAGACCTGGCTAGCGATCAGGGCCGATAAGGTTCCCTGCCTCCTCCTTCCCTCACTCCCTCAGCACCCTGCCACCACCACTGGTCACCCGCCATGTTCCACGCCGCCCCCTGGTGGTCAGCATATGTCATAGTGAGCAATCGAACTCCCGGTCTTCCGGTCGAACTCCCAAGGGGACACTTTGCATATTAGCCATATATATATATATATATATATATATATATATATATATATATATATATATATATATATATATAGCTAGCTAGCTAGCTAGCTAGAAATACTTGTCTACAAAAGGCTCCAAACTTGAGGATTGTTCTCTCTTTTTTTAAAAGGGAGATTATTAAAGTTATCAGGGTTAAAACAATAGTAGCATAAATTGAGGTTTTCTTCTTGATGTAATCAGAACCATTGAAAAGAGAATGAAGTTCTCATTTTTTTTTATTCCTTGTTATTTAATTCCATGCCTTTGTGCCACCTAAAATCCCTTTTATAGGTTTGACCTTTTGAATAACTATGAACTAGGCAAAATATGTTGGTAGTGTGTGTGTGTGGTGGTGCGAGAGGCTAGAGCAGGGGTGGGCAAACTTTTTGACTCGAGGGCCACAATGGGTTCTTAAACTGGACCGGAGGGCCGGAACAAAAGCATGGATGGAGTGTTTGTGTGAACTAATATAAATTCAAAGTAAAGGAGTGGAGGGGAGAGCAAGAGAACCCTCGGCTCTTTCGGCTCTGCGGGCCGGATAGAACAGCCGAACGGGCCGGATCTGGCCCGTGGGCCGTAGTTTGCCCACGGCTGGGCTAGAGTATGAATTGATATGATGTATATAACACTATTTGGCCTACAAACGTATCAACAATAATTTTAACATGAGATAAATAAAAACCAGGTAAAATAATATGAGAAAAAAAAAATAGTAGAACCACTTTATAACACAGTGATAATTCTGATTGAGAGGATTGAGGTGTCTTTATGGGGGGAGGTGGACCTTGAAATTTGGCAGAATTTTAACAGGTAGAGCTTTTGTGAAGGGCATGCCAGGTGAAAAGTACGTTAAAAAAAAAAAAAAAAAAAAAAAGGCAAGCCCGGCCAGCATGGCTCAGTGGTTGAGCATCCACCTATGAACCAGGAGCATCGATTCCTGGTCAGGGCACATGCCTGTGTTGTGGGCTTAATTCCCATTGTGGGGCATAGGATACGGCTGATCAATGATTCTCTCTCATCATTGATGTTTCTATCTCTCTCTCCCTCTCCTTTCCTCTTTGAAATCAATAAAGATATATATATTTTTTAAAGGGCAAAAACAGAAAAATGCAAGCTGCCCATTTTGTAAACTTTACAAAACATGGACATTGCAATGGCAGATAAGGTTGGGAGAATAAGTTGATGTCAGACCAAAGATAGCATGTAAAAACAAAACAAAAAACCTGTCTATATCAACTGAAAGCAAAAAAAAAGTAACCATTTTGAGAGCAAAAGGTGACTATATCAAAGCAGCTGCATCTTGGGTTTAAGTTGTGGGACTCAGAATTTGCCACTTACCCGTAAGCCAGGGGACTGGGTAAGAGAGAACTTATCAAGTTTGTTAAAAAGAGAAAGAAACACCTCTTAAAGATAGGGGAAGTTTGGGATTGAGAGGACTAACATCATGGTAAAGTGCCCGTGAAGTGGCAGACAATTAATATTTTAGACTTTGTGGGCCATATGCTCTCTGTGATGGTTGAGTGAAAACAGCCATGGACAACACAGGAACAAATGCACATGATTGTGTTCCAATAAAACTTTATTTATAACAGTGAAATTTGAATTTCATATACTTTTTACATTACAAAATATTATATTTTTTTCTATTTATTCTTTTAATTTTTAAAATACATTTAAAACTGTAAAAACTACTCTTAGGTTGCAGACTATACAAAGACGAGCAGTCCTTGGCCATGGCTTGCCAAACACTGACCTAGATCCATCAAGCTAAAATTCTGCTCCTCTTCATTTACATGAGCATTTCAGGTTAAAATATCAAGACTTCATTTTTTCAAGGAACCACCTTGCACCACCTCTATTACACTTTGAAAATGTCAACCTGATATTTTTTAAGGTGGGCACAACCTTTAAATGCCTGCCTACTCATCCTTTTCCTACGTCCATTGAAGTCTCAACACAGTTCTTACCTGTGCAGCATGTTAGCTACTTCCATTCATCATTCATATTTTTGAAAATGGTGAAATTTTACAAGAAGTGTGTGTAAGTTAGATTTCCATACCATGATCAGTGTTCACATGCAAAGATTATTTATTGGAGGATAATTTATTTTACATATAATAATTAAATATGTTTCAAGTTGATCATTCTTCTATTATATTTGAAGAGTCCATTATAAAATGATATGCTAAATAAACTATTGATAAAAGATTTGTCTCTAGTAAAGTTTAATTAATTTATCTGTTTATTAATGTATTATCTGCATTTTGAGTAATCCTTCTATAAGCCATGTATCTCAGATGAACTAGTTACAGTCCTTAAATTGGGATCATGTTTAAATAAGCAATTTATTTTTTTAAAATAGCATTATTACTTTTTTATTTTGAATAGACTGTAGTACTAAACTGGTCACATATTTTGACTAAAGCAGAGGTCTCCAGAAATGGGATGTCCACATCCAGGGTGTGTGTAATATAGTGGGGTTCTACAAGAAAGTATTAAAGAATTTGTTTTTCCTAATTTTTGCTTTTAATTTTTGTTTTTGGATGTTTTAAAGAGCACAGTACATATTGGTTCAGTAGCACATGTATGGCATTTAAATAGGAACATAAGAATATATAACGGGAGGAGCATGTGCTTAAAACATCTCGTTGGATGATTATCACATTGAAAATGCTAGTTATAAGTAGATACTGAATAAGCTTCTTTACTTACATGTAAATAATATTCTGCTGTATGAAAATGATTGAACTGAAGATATAGATATACATCAAAATGCAAACAAAAAAGAAATCACATTGCAAGGTGTGTCTTTGTGCAGAAAGGGGAAGTGGGTATGTATGTGCACTTGTTATGCCTTTTAAGACTACCTGATGAAAGATTTTGATAAGAACTTACTGCCGTTGTAACCAAAAAAGTCACAAAACAAAAACAGAAAAAGAGAAAAATAATACAGCTTGCTCATCAAGCAGAGGGTTAAATAAAATCTATTTTTCTTTGTTGTTGAACCCAGATTTCATATTGTTTTGCAAGAACCTCGGTTTTAACGTATCTAATTTACTTTATGGTAAATGTTGCCAACTGCCGTCTTAGGCAGATGACTGCTTTTGCCTGAAGTGTTTGGTGGGCAGAGCTTGAAGAGCTGTGGGCATTAGTGCCAGGATGTTGAGTTTAACCCTGTTAACAAGGGCATTGTCATCACTTAATTATTTCTTAAGTCATGTTTCAGGGTGATATGGTTGAAAAATTAACCAGGTACAGAAACATTTCTTAAAAAATAAAAAAGGCAAGACTTGGATTACCTGCTGATTGGAATGGTCTGCTAAAAGGGCAATGGACATGACATGTTATTAACTCTTTTCTCTCAGTTTATAGTAGCATTCCTTGTGAAAGTGCACTTTCTTTGATTTATGTCATTATTATAGACAGAACTTAACTAATATTACAAACTATAAGAAGAAGAGTCAGGAATAGCAAATCTGTAATTATGTTCACACATTTATTGTTACCTACAATGCAACATTTGAAGGATTTCTTCCTACTTTAAATCTTTATGGACTCTAATAGGGACCTTTGCTTGCCTTTTATCCTTCATTATACTTTTTATCTTGGCCTAACTTACTAGAACTGTCTTGAAGGGACAGTAGTTAGTGACTACTTTAATTTAGGATGTGACAACCATGCCTTTGGGACCCTAACAGTTGTGCAGTATTGTTCTTTAGTTGTGACAACTTGTCAATCCAAGTTTTATCTTGGACAGGATGTAAATATACTGCTACATATTAATTCAATTGTATCTTATATATTTTTTAAAAGCTCCCTGTTAGGACAAGACTATTAAATATTACTAAATTCTATAAATCAGCCTGTCCCGGAGTGTTCAGTCACTGTAGGCCTCTGAAGATTTCGTGTGTAAGTGGAAACATTTTGAGTGGCTCCTATAGGACTCTGGGTCCTTCTTCTCTTTTCTCCCTCAACATGAACACATAAGCTGGTAAAAATGGTCAATGAGATAAACTTTTGAAAAGCTCTCCTGGGTGTAACCTGTCACTAAAGCAAACTAAAAACATAATAAACAGAGATTTTTATGTGTATGTATGACACATTAGTGAAATGGAAATCATAGCAAATTAGTACAGTTCTTTTCTATCTTGAAATACTGAGGAAATGGAATGGTAGGAGTAAGGTGAGCCCCCGGGGGAGCAGTTGAGGTTCTTGCCCTAGACAGAAGGGGGCAGCAGAGTACCAGTCCCGGCTTAAACTGGCAGGTGGTGGAGGGTAGTGATCTTCAGGTAGCCCCAGCTCAAGAAGAGAGGTGGGCAAGGCAGCTAGCTACTCAAAATGGCTTCAAGGCTGGGCAGCAAGCAAACCATTCTGGACAGTTGAGTCAGTGGGGGTGAAAGAAGACTGATGAGCAAGGCAGAGCTCAGACAAGAACTGAGAGAGATGGTAGAGGATGGGGGCAGGAAAACAGGCAGGATAAAATTGCTACTTGATGACTGTGTTCCTTTGAGCATAACATTGAACTTCACTCAGCCTCATTTGTATGTAAAATGAAGATCATTGTAGTATATCCTCCCCCAAGGTTGCCATGGCCATGAGATGAGATCACTTATGTATGTAAGAACACATAGCTCCATAGCTGGCACATACGCTTCATATTCCCCACAGAGGGTACAAGGTAGGAGGTAGGGGATAATGATTTCAAATTGGGTATCTATAGAAGAAATATCAAGTCTAGTTTACATGGCCTTTTTAGCAGTCTGACCCAACTTGCCTGCCAGGCCCATTCCCCACCACTAGGAGCTTGGTGTAGTGGTTTTACTGTCATATGTGTATTGAAAATTACTTCAATAATATAACAAGCTGATCATCACCAGCACCATTTTTCAGAGAAGAAACTTGAGGGCTAGAATGGCCTAGCAGCTTGTCCAAGCTCACTCTGCAGGGGAGGGGCGCAGAGCTGGGATTCCGGTCCTGCTTTGTTCTCTTTCCGCTTTACCTGCCTTGGCCTCAAGGACCCCTCGCGGACCCTCATATCTCTATGGTGTTGTGTCTGAAACTCTCTTGGCCTGAAATGCCCTTATCCTAAATCCTACGGAGTACTCATCTCACACCCCAGGCAGAAGGTTTCTCCCACCTTCCTGCTCTCATATCACTTTATATGTTTATTGTCTGACAGGTAAATGCTTTGTTTTCACCACCAGGGCATCTGCTCCTTGGGCAGAGGAACCCCATGTCTAATCCATCTTTTATCCCCACTGCTGAGTCTGTTCTTCAGCCTACTGCCTGCTCCCCATAAGTGCTTAATAAATGTTTGTGTAGTAGCGAGTGAATGAGTAAATGTTAGGTGAACAGCTGCAGGACAATGAGGCAGAGTTAAATCTCTCTTTCTTCATGGTATTTTCCTTCCACAACTCTCTGCTAAACCAGCACCCTGTGAAATTACGTATTCAATCCTGTGGCCCTCTCTTTGTAATGTAAACTGTTAGGGGCCAAACCTCTGTCCCTTTGTTCACTGTTCTGTCCCCAGCACATAGAACAATGTTTGCTATGCAGTGAGCACTCCGTAAACATTTGTTGTGTAAGTGAGTCAGTTGTACCAGCAGGGCTTCTGCAATTGAAAGTCCTTTGGAGCCCAAGGAACTCTTGCAGCAGTCTACTTACTCTCTCTTAAAAGGCCCCCGTCTCTGCATGACCTTCTGTGATTAAATTACTTACTTCTAAGGTCCCTTCTAGCCACAGGCATCTGTGCATCTGTGTTTTCTTCCAATTGAATTCTCTGGATGATTATCATAGTTCTTTACTAGGTGCTGAGGAGTCAGAGTAGCTTTTGGAATAAGTGGTGCTCTAAGCTCTGAAGGCTTTGTAAATGCATGGAAAGATCCTGGAATATTTTTATTCTTTTTTAAAAATATTTTTATTCTTATTTTTAAATGCCTCCCTCTTTTTAGAAACATGTACTCATTGTCATATTTGCTCATTTTTACTTCCCTTAGTGGATCATACACATGCTGGCATATCTAGGACAAGATTTAGCAAGAAGGGAAGCTTCCTAGCTTTCCACAGTCTTCTCTTTTTATTTCTGAAAAGGATCATTCTTTTTTTGTTTTTTTGTTTTTAATCCCCACCTGAGGATATTTTTCCATTGATTTTTAGGAGAGTGGAAGGGAGAGGGAGAGACAGAGAGAAACATCAATGTGAGAAAATACATTGGTTGCCTCCTGAGGTATGTGACCTTGACCGGAATCGAACCGGGGACCCTTCAGTCCAAGGGCCGATGCTCTATCCACTGAGCCATACTAGCGAGAGCAGGACCCTTCAGTCCAAGGGCCGATGCTCTATCCACTGAGCCAAACTAGCGAGGGCAGGACCATTCTTTTTAAAAAGCTTGACTTGTGACCTGTTTCTGACCATGCAATCGATTAGCAATGTCCTTTAACATAGTCCTGTAACACATGCCCTGCCTGACTATAGGAGGGGAAGAGCTAAACAGAGGATTATGAAGGAGATAAGAGCATAGAAGTTCTGCTCTGTGTTTATCTTTATTTGGGGATGTTATTTAAACACCATCCATTGAGATGTCTAATTCTTTGATCAAAATAAAAAAAAAATAAATCACTCCTTGACTTAACTTCCAAGTAGGGTCATTAACTTTATTTCATAATTTCTGTGCAGTGTCAAAATAATTATTCTGGAAATCTGCATGTCCCCATCTCTATTTTGACAACAAAGCCCAGGGGAGTATGGTGAAAGAAAAGCTGTGTGTAGGAAGAAGAGGGGCGAAGACAGGGCTGAAGGGTAGAAGGAAGGCCACTCTCCACGCAAGTCTGCTTCTTGTTTTCTGAGTCCAGTTATACCTCAACCCACAAGAAGCACCTCTCTGTCCCTGCCCCATCTCCCCCTGTTCTTGTTCCACCAGAGTCAAGATCTCCCCTATTTTCCTTATATATCCCCTTGTTACGGCATGGATGTCTGTGTCCCCTCACAATTCTTATTCTTACCCCACAATATGATGGCATTTGGAGATGGGCCTTTGGGAGCGAATTAGGATTGGATGAGGTCATGAAGGAGGAGGGCCCTCGGGATAGGATCCATGCCCTTGAAGAAGAGACAGCAAAAGGCTTGTTCTCTCTCTCTCCTGTGAGGAAGAAGCAATAAGACTGATGTCTGCAAGCCAGGAAGAGAGCTTTCACCAGAACCCAGCCATGCTAGCCCCTAGAACTGTGAGAAAATAGATTTTTATTGTATAAGCCACCCAGTCTATGATATTTTGTTATGGCAGCCCAAGCTAAGACACCCTTTTGCCTTTCTTCTCCACTTCAATATCTGTCTGACTTCATTCATAACCTTGGAATCTACTTATTATGTTTCAAACGCTAACCTGAGCTCATCTATGCTAATGTGGCCAGCAGAGTTTTAAGACAGCGCTGTGCTTTTAATCTCCCAGATGCCCACCATTGTTCTTCTACCTGATGTTGGGGAATGAGGTCCAGAGACCCCTACACTTGCTTTGTCCAGGATGGCTGGAGCTGACTCTGAGTTGCTCTGCATTCTTTCTAACTAATTAACTACAAGAAAGCTTCCTAGCACCTGTGCTGCCCTGCTGTGCTCTAGGCTGGGATGATTCTGCGGTCACACTCCCCTCCCACTCCTCCACCTTCTAGGCACTAGCACCTCAGTATCTACAGGGCATCCGTACCTGCTGGCTTCCCAAGTACCAGTGCCTGCCAGCTCCAGGCACATTATTTCCTCAGCAGCTGGCACAGGAATGTTTTGTTGCCAACTGGAAGCTGAGATATTAAAAAATAAAACTTGGCCCATCTTGAGTATCATATGTTTCCATCAGAATTCGGATCTGCATTCTGGCACAGCTCACACCATCACTTGGGCACCTCTCTCAGCACCGAGAATGCGTATTGTTCTGGTTGCTGGCTGTATTTTCACCTGCTTATTCCAAATGCAGCTTCCAGCCTCAGAAAACCTGGGATGTTTATGATTAGTTGAGGACCTAGTTTACCGAGACTCTATGTGGTCTTATTGAATTTATTAACCTGTTCAGTGTTTCTTTAGCACTGGGCTGCTTACTCTGATAGTTGGTATCGGTTTCATGTCTTAAATGGCAGATTCTCAAAAATAAGGCTCATGTTTCTCAGGTTAATGAATAGCTAACACATATCCATTCTGCATGACTTCACATGAGCACGAGGTGACCCAACAAAAGAGATCTTAATGTTTGTAAGATCTCTGCTCTTCACATTTCACATTCTAAAAAGACTGCTGTTCTCCACGCTTCACCTTCTAAAAGGAGTGTGTGGTATAAACCTAGGTTTTCCATATCTGCAGACAAAAAGACAGTTGGAGTAGTTAAAATAATTGTTATAGGTAGGTCTTCCTGTGTAATTTTTACAGTTTGCTTTGCTTATAAGAAGGGTTTTAAAATTAGAAAATATTAATCATTTTGTAGGTTTGAGATCTTATTTGTGCTAACTTAATGCTTTGTTCTAGATTTATTCATTTTTTATTCAGGATAATGCATTCTTCACTGGAAAGTTAAATAACCAGACCCAGAATTACTGAAACTTGACTATGATTCAGAAACAAAGAGTAGAGTTTTGGAAATCATTTAAAGATTCAAAAAACAAGAAAACAAAAACAAAACCCACATGTGGTAAGGAATATTTGAAAGCAGTCTGTATACACTGATAAAAATATGTGACCTAGCAGAGACTTCTTATATTTAAATAATGTCACTATTAATCAGACCTAAAAATGTATTTTTCTAACCTGATACCTAAATGGTAAAAGTTTGGTTTCCATTAATAGCTACTATTAATTGTCTTGGTTTCTCTTCTGATGAAGGGTTGTTTTTTTGTGTTTTTGGTTTTTTTTTGGCAGCACTTAAGAAAACAAATTAATAAACTTTGAGGAAGGTGTTAATGAGAGATATAGCTAGGGAAAAAAGAAAGCATAGAGACCAGATGACATAGGACATGCCTCACCGGAGTGTCATTCTGGTAAGGGGCATTAATCCTGGAATGGCTTTCTGTGAAGGAGGAGGCATTGCAACTGATTGGATAGCACAGTCTTTCAAGATGTCTTCTGATTCCAAGATTCTAGAAATGTGTTGGCTGCAGCCTGATGCTGAGAATGAAAAGGGGCTGCAGGCCATGTACAATGAACCAATGACACTAACAAATGTTAATAGAACCTCCAGTGATAACCATGGTAGCGCAAAACTACATTCAACCTTGGGTACCTATTAGCTGCCCTTTGTTAATGAATCTTTTACACTGTAATGAGCTTCACTTTCCTCATCTGTCAAATGAAAATGCAGTGCCTTTTTCACAGGATTATGGCAAAGGTTTAAGAAAGGTAAATTATGTGGCTGTATTAAGCAAAGAAACTGCACATACTGCATGAGATTTTATTGAATAACAACGATTATTTTCTTTCTATTAACTCCTGACTTTCTTTGGATTCCACCAGCTGTTCCATTAATGTCATCTTTCTTTTCCAGGATCCAATCCAGGCAACCACACTGCATTTAGTTGTCATGTTTTTTCTGCCTTCTCTGACATGTTACAGTTTTTCCAGACTTTTCTTGTTTTTCATGACATTGAGAATCTTAAGGAGCACTGGCCAGATACCCTGTGGAATGGGTTTGTCTGTGATTTTTCACATGATTAACTGGGGTTATGTTTTGGAAAGAGCACCACAGAGATGAAGTGCCCTTCTTATTCCATCACATAATCAGAGGCATGTGCTACCACATGATCTCACGGGTGATGTTAACCTGCATCATTTGGTCACAGTGGTGTTTGCCAAGTTTCTCCATGCACTCTTGCTATGTCCCTCTCCCTACTCTGTCTAGACTTTGGAACTGGGTCACTAAGTCTAACTACTCTTGGGACAGAGGTTGATTAAGCTCTGCCTCCTACATATATTATTTATAGTTCTTCTGTAAGGAAGATTTGTGAGATATTATTTTATCACTAGTAAATTCTTATATGTATACAAAATGATTTCACATCATAAGTCATTTCCCACAATTCTTGTAAAAATATACTGCCACTATAAATAAATCATGCAATGGGGAATGTAATAGACAATGGGAAACTTTGAATCTGGGAGAAGAAGCTTCTCCTGAAATCGTGTGCTTACATGGAGTGTATTAGAGATGAGGAGAGATGTGGCTAATGTTTCCCTCCTGAGTTCCAAAAGGGACAGTGCTGGTTGTATGTCGACCCTCACATTGTAAAAACACTGAATATATTTTGATTGTGTCTTGTGCCTGTATCTACATGACTAAAATGTGCATACATCTACATCATTCTTAAGATCCTGATCTAGATGTTCAAGACTGTGGAGTGGATAGCACCTTAGGAATCAACCAGTACAGTGTTTCATTGTACAGGTGAAGAAACCACAGGACAGAGAGGGCACGTGTCTGTCCCAGCACTCCAAAGCTCATCAGTGGTAGAAATGGAACCTGTACCTTGGTCTTCTGGACTTTGACTATGTGACCCACGCCCTTTTCTCATAAGTGCTGTTTGCAAAATTCTGGGCTTTCCCAGCTTATTTCAGAATACAGAATTTCTTATCTCCAAGAAGCTGCGAAAGCTTGTGATTTTTGTGTTTGCACTATGTTCTTCCTTGCATCTTGTGTTTCCATTTATTTATTTTTGCAGAGGATGTAGTCTTAAAGACTAAAATGCAACAACCCTATTAAACATCGGCTAATACTTTATACTTGATTTCTTTCACATCTTTGATATTGTTCGTTCATCTTGTAAAAAACCTTTGTCTCTAAATGTATTAAATTCACATTTGAGAATCCTAGCACGCATGTCAGAGTACATTCTGGTTTTGTTTTTGAGTAATTTGGGCGCTCAGATTCTCATTCTTATACAACTCATTGAAGAAATTAGTCAAATATGCATGTGCCCCACCAACTTTTAAAAGGCTACCTATATAAATAGAACAGAATAAATCAACTTTCGTTTGTTCTTCCTGATGCCAGTAAAATTGAGTGTTTGAGCAAACGGATTGCTGAATATGTTACACCAATATTTAGCAGAACTTAAGACCTGGAAAAGTCACATGGAAGTCTTTTTATGGTGCTGGCACTTATCCTCAGACCGAACCTGTTTTCTCATAGTTGGGAACACTATTGACTCCAAAAGTTATTTATAAGAGAAATATACTGGATATTTATTCATAATTTTAATGAATGAAACCAACACCCGATTTGCATTAAATAAATATTCTTATCTTTCCTTCTTTACACAACAATTTTGCGGATGACAGTGTTGGGTTGGCAACTTCTGTTTTAAATTCCTTTAACTGATAAGAAAAAACATTTTCACTTTATTATTGATAGAAATAGAAAAAGTTTTCATTATCAATAACAGGGAAAATTGTAACAATGTCTTATTTCTTTTGTTCACATCTAAGCCTATGTTGAAGAATGCATCTATAATAATAAAAGCGTAATATGCTAATTAGACTGGACGGCAGCCAGGGGAAAGAAGACCTACTCTTGCACGATTTTCGTGCATCAGGCCTCTAGTATACTAATAACAATTAATGAGAGATGTCTTTTTTCCTCTCTTAGTCTACCTTGTCTGATATGAAGCAACACTGTCATTTCTTTGTTCCTCTCCAGAAACTTCTCTTTTGGTCCCTTCAATCTGGTTTTTATCTTCATAGGTCTGTTAAAAAGTAACAGCTGAGTTCCACTTGACCTCCACCTCCAAATAGATTCCCTGACCTCACTTTTTAAATCTCTTAACTGCCTCTGAATCAACTGATAAAAAATTTTCCCTTATCTACTTTAAAGTGATAAGATGAGCATGCTCTGTGTGCCATGGATGGTAAGCATTCATGGGCAAAGTTTACTGATGTAAATGAGACTTATCACAAAACTCTATTGGGTTCCCCAGCTGGTGTGGCTCAGTGTTTGAGCGTCGACCTATGAACCAGGAGGTCATGGTTTGATTCCTGGTCAGGGCACATGCCTGGGTTGTGGGCTCTAACCCCAGTTGGGGGTGGGGGGCAGTGTGCAGGAGGTAGCCGGTCAATGATTCCCTCTCATTATTGACATTTCTATCTCTCTCTCCCTCTCCCTTCCTCTCTGAAATCAATAAAAAAAATATTTAAAAAAACCAAACAACTCTATTGGGTGTGCACATCATAATCATGGAGCAACTTAGCCCCAGGAGTAAATGGTTTCACAAATAACTATAATTTGTGAATTACAAATAACTGTGTTCAGCCAAACCATGCTTTTGGTTCTAATCTTTCATATCTATTTATAAATATTATCAACACAGACAGTTTTTCCTGCCATCTGTAGAGTAGGGGTTCCTAACTTTGATCCATAGACCTCTATGCTAGTGTTTCAGAACTAGAGGAAGCCCCTGAAATAGAAAGCTAACTTTTATATGTGTAAGCAGTTTTTTTCCTGAGGAAAGTGATTATAGTTTCATCAAAATTTCAAAGATGTTTAAGGATCCCTAATGTTTGAGGAGTCCACACACTCATGTTCCTACATATGCTCAGAACAATCGAAAAGCACAAAGCTTAGAATAACCTAATCATTAGGCAAACTTCTTTTTTCCCTTGTTCTGCTCTGCCCAGTCCATCTATCCACAAGCAGGGCTTTCTGTATTCTTATGTTCCCAGTTTTTAACTTTTCTATGTTCCATTTTGTCAGTCAGGATGCTATAACATGCAAATGCAATTCAACAGATACTGTATATATCACACCAAAAGAAACTCTGAACTCAGGTTGCCTTAAACAATGGAATGGATTTACTGGTTCCAAGTAATTAAAGTTCAGAGGTTGCCCAGGTTTCACGTGTGGTTTGATTTGGACTACTGGTGTATTTCTCTGCATTTCTTTCAACTTTGCCCTCTTAGGTGTCTTGGCTTTGTCCTCATGCCAGCTTCCCTTATGGTCACAAATATGCAGCAGTTTGAGTCCTGATGTTGACAACCATCCATCATCGTCCAAGAGGGATCTTCACTTTCCTTTTGTCATTTCATAAAGTAGAACCAGTCAGTGTGGCCAGAGGCATGTCTGCACATTAACTGATTTAGACCCATATTACCATAGCACCACCACACCTGAGCGATTCAGGGAGATAGAGGGAAAGAGAGTGAAATGTTTTGTTTATGCCAGTCAGGATCTATTTTCAGGACTTCGGCAATTCCAACTTGTGGGTGGGTGTGGGTTGGGTGCTGGTAGGGAAGATGCTCAACAGCAACTAATAATATTTATCATATCCTTAAATTAAGTGGGGTTCTGGCCTACAGGTCGTGGTATCTGATTATAGTTATGTTGTGGAAGATTAATTTTACTGCTGTAGAAGATGGGAACTTATTGTGTTCCCTAAAGAAATTTATGTGAAATGTTAGTTCCTTGGGATGTTGTGTCAGTCAGAGTTCTACCAGAGAAACAGAACCGGTACACAAACGCGCACACACACACACACACACACACACACACACACACACACACACACGGCAGGAGGGAGAGAGGAAGAGAGAGAGGGAGAGAGAGATTGTTTATTTCTTTATTCCAAGGAATTGGTTTACATGACTTGGAGGCTAGCCAGCCTGAAATCTGCAGAGACTGAGAACTCTTGGACAGGAGCTGATTCTATAATCTTGAGGTTGAATTTCTTCTTCCTCAGGGAAACCTCAGTTTTTTCTTTAAAGCCTTTCAATGGACTGGATGAAATCCAACCACATTATTGAAGATACCTTCTTATACTTAACATATAATTTTTCTTTTCTTTTTTTCTTTTTTTACCATGTGACCCAGCAATTCCACTCTTAGGTATGTACCCAAAAGAACTGAAAAGTGGAACCCAAACAGATACATGTACACCAATGTTCATTGCAACATCTGCTTATACGTAATATTAATGTTAATGAAATCTACAAAATATGTTCACAGCAAATCAAGACTAGTGTTTAATTGAATAATAGGCTACTATAGCCTAGCCAAGTTGGCACGTAAAACGCACCATCACAGATGTTAAGTGTAAGACCAAAGAAGGGTTCTGTGGTTGAATAAAGTTGAGAAGTGTTACATTAAACTTTGCTCTAAGACTTTCCGTTCTTTAATGTGTGCCCATACATTGTGGTTGTTAACTATTTCTCAAGCTTACTTGATCAAGGACAATTTTTTTGTTTCCCTTTGGGATCATACTTTGTGTCTTCACAAAGTGTAAATTCAATAATATTGACTGAGAAATGTTCTTAGATAAATGAATAGTTATGAAGTCTTGGGTTAATGATCTTTTATATTCTCTCAGAGCCATCACTTATCCTTGGCAGACATTACATTTTAATAGCTTTGAAATGTTTGCTGCCCTTTGGAGATTTCATCACTGTAGGAAACCAGCCAATAAGATGGAGTAAGTTCCATATTCTCTACATTATAAACCCCATCTCATCACTTTTGCTTTTTAATGTGAAAAGCTATAACTTGTTCCATTTAAGAGATTATTTAAATCCATAGAAAATGAATAAAAGAAAAGAACAAGACAGGTTAAGGTTCTGAAAATGAGTTCATCTATGTTTCCTTTTACTATCCTTTTACAACATCGAGCACATTGCTTTACTCTTAGTGGTGCTTGTTGTATGTTTTGCCTAACTCTTAGGAGAGAAAGTATTTTCTCATAATCTGCTTAAATCCCTTTTTATTGTGATGATATGTTATTAGATCAAACAGAGATGAGATATGAGATTTGCTCACCTGTAACCTATCGGTCCTGTCATGTGATCTAGAGTCTAGATGTGTCTTACAGTCTGGTAATCGAATCATGTTGTGGGCAGACTCATCTTCTGGGAAGAGAGTTGAGCATGAAAGACAGGTTTGATTGTCACCTGCACATCCTGAG
Source organism: Plecotus auritus (assembly GCF_963455305.1). Classification (NCBI taxonomy): domain Eukaryota; kingdom Metazoa; phylum Chordata; class Mammalia; order Chiroptera; family Vespertilionidae; genus Plecotus; species Plecotus auritus. Next base: position 109,768,233 of record NC_137774.1, on the reverse strand, counting down.
CATGTGAACTGTAGCACGAATCCCTGCCAAATCCTCTGAGCTGCTTCCTCTATGGGTGCCACCCTGATCTGTCTGCATGGATCTTGTGAACAAGAGAAAATACTTTTGGAAAACAAAACCAAATTTAAAGTCTGATTTAATTAGAAAGGTACTAGTTGAATATGGAGAGATTATTGTTTTAAAATAACTAGCTTGATTGAATTCAACTGGATTACTTAAAAGCCATTTGTATGTGTAGGCATGAAGTGGGCATGTTCATTTCCTATTCCTTTCCTTATTGTACAAAAGAAAAAGATGTTTTGAAGCTGCCCTTGGTCAAGGAGTTGGGATAAAACTTAAAGGAAGTTGTAAAACTGAAAAGGTTTCTTCCTTCCAAGGACAGTAATGATCCTGAAATTACCTGATGTGCTTGAGATAATAGCCTGAAAACTGAAAAGGTGCCCTAGCTGGTTTGGCTCAGTGGATAGAGTGTCAGCCTGCGGACTGACAGGTTCCAGGTTCGATTCTGGTCAAGGGCACATGACCTGGTTGTGGGCTCGATTCCCAGTAGGGGGCATGCAGGAGGCAGCCAATCAATGATTCTCTCTCATCATTGATGTTTCTCTCTCTCTCCCTCTCTTTCTCTCTGAAATCAATAATAATAATAAAAAACCCCCAAAACTGAAAAGGTAGAAATTTTGGAAATGTTAGATAAACAAAAAGTAGACAATAAAAATTACTTTTCATCCCATCACCCAGAAATGGCCACTTTACATTATGCTCAGTTCTTTTTTGTATTTGTATATATATGTAGGTAATTGTTTCTGCCTACTTATCTCCCCAAATAATTACTTTATTAATGTTAATGTTTTATAAATTTAGAAATACATTTATTGTTCAATGCTTTTATATGATTCATTTAAAGTATTGAATCATATTTAATATGTTCTTTCATTAAGTATGCAAAATCACATACAATAATGGCAGCTAACCTTTAACAGGTGTGTACCATGAGCTTGGCATATTATCTTTGTCGTCCTCAATTCCCCTAATAACCTGCTGGGTAGACATTATTAACCTGAGGAAGCACAGGCCTGGGGACAGCAATAACCTGTCTGTGTCACACGGGTAGGAAGAGCCATGGCCCAGGACTGTCTGGTTATCTGTCTAACTCCAAAGACTATAAATTATTATATAATTATATAGTTAAAATTATTATATTGCCCCCCATGAAGGGAATTTCATGTCGAATTTACCAGGTCCTGGAGAAAATATCTAAGATACAGTGGAATGAAATTAGGAGCAAATTGTCCGTGCATACAAATTTGATATTTAGGACTTGACAACAGCGTTAGAGAGCTTTCACATTCCAGAGCAGTGACAGGACTGCACCGTCAGGGGACAGAATCTTTTGCCTGGTCCCGCCTCATTGAAGGCATGATGTACTCCCTTAAAAAGGAAGCTTTTCTCCACAGACTTTCTTTAAAATCAAGTTTGTGTCTGAGAATGGCCTCAAAATAGTATTAGAGGACCCAAACTGGAGACTTCGAGGCTAGCTGATAACATACTATATTTTGCCATCCATTGTCAATGCCTATGGGCGCATAATGTGCCGACTTTATTTCTAGAAGAATGCTCAGACCCGAAGCTTCAGTCAATGCACGGCATTTTTGTATCTTTAAAAAATATAATGTGGGTAGCTTCTTTTTTCATCCTACTCCTGTTAGCTGCACTTTCATAACGTGCAAAGGCTCTTGTGTTATGAATAACCGATTCTATTGTACTCTTCAACAATCTGCTGTGTTCTGCATAAAGGCTTTTGACTGAATGAGTGACATCCAGTTCATTCTCCATTGGCCAAGCGACTTCATTGCAAAGGAATGGGTGTGTCTTTTTAAAAATACTTTTTCTCCAGGGTTTTTTACTCTAGCAGAGGTTTTGTCTGCCTGAGTGCGTGCCCAAACTGATCTTGGAAATATAAGCCACGACCATATCAGAAGAGAACTATCTAACAAGACACATTCAGTGTGTTTCCATGCCCACTATATCACAAAGCTGGAAGGAGGGCAGGACTGGATTAATTACAGCCTTATCTTCATTTAACTTCCTTTTAAAATAAAAAATACAATGATGTGAATTTAACTTGGAGGATTTTATTTCTCTCTGTGATGTTTTCTAGTGTCTATGATTTTCTTTAAATTTCTCTACTTGCATTTTTTTTCCTTTCTGCCCTTCCTTCCCTTTAAATGCTTCTAATACCATATGTAAATAAGTAAGAATGTGATATGTAGCTGTGATGGAAGGGAAATTCAAACATATATTCACTAATGAAGTTTCCTGGTACATAAGTACATTGAGGAAGCTTGTACTTTTCCAGTTCACGTTGTGTGATGTGAAGGATGTGACTTGGTGGTGTTGAGTTTGGGATTCACTGACTTGTTCCTTCTCAGGTTTTCAGTGCCGATGTCTCCTTGCCACTAATGAACTCAGGTAGATTTGAAGGGAGAGAGCAAGAAATAATTATGAGGCCAAACTCGCATTTTTGTACATTTTCTTTTCCTTTGTGCTTGTATTACTTCTTGAGTTGTGTTAGCATAACAGAAGACATTTGGGCTAGGGCAGAGTTATGGGATGCCAACTCATAGTTATAATTACAGAATGCCAAAGCACCATCGTATTTATGGCATCTCTGGGAATTACTCCCCAAGTCTGGAGTCATACACTTTCCAAGAATGGATTTTTTTTGGAGATGTATTTTAAATCTTGTCAAAGTCATTTGTCTCAGTTTCTTCAGTTGATTTATGTGGAGACTCTAATGGTTGGCTGCTGAAGTGCAATCTGTACATAGAGATACGGGGCTCATGCTGTAAATAGTGTGACATATAAATAGTATGTAAGCCAGCAAAGAGCAAATGCCTTCTTATATATTTTTGTTTAGGGTGGAGAAGTATGGAAGGACACAAATAAGACTGCTTTCTTATTTGGGCCTTCGTGGTATGTTCAAGACCAATGTTTTCTTATATATTTTCCCTGTATCTCTCTATTTAACCAACTTAAATAGAAAAACATGGTTGGGGAAATAGTGGTTACTGATGGAGTTAGTATAACAAAATCCTGTAAGTCTTATTTGTAGGTCTCAATTAAGACCTATACATAATACTTAACTTAAAAAACTTGTAATGGCAATCTTAGCAATTCAGGTACTAATATAGTAATAATAATGTTGCAATAGTAAGTTAATTGTAATGTGATGATAACCAAAATAACTTATTAGAAAGCCTTTGACTAAATTTTTGTGACTTGCTACATATTTTTATTTTCTGATTCTACTGATTTTCAAAATAAGGTCTGTATAAGGAATTTGTCCCCAACATAATGATAGTTATTGATGCAGCATTGCCAGTCTGACAATTACTTAGCAATAGCAAGTGGTGCTACTTGTACTGGTGACAGCTCTGCATGGATAATACATAAAGAGATATAGGATTCAAGCTGCAAAGTTTATTTGCTTTTGTATTAGCTTTATATATTTCTGTCAAGCCTGATTTCTTGTCTAAAGAGATTTATTTCTTTTAGGTCATTGGCCTCTGCTGATTAAATAGCTAGTTTAGAATAACGCAGACACATGCACACACACATTCACATTCACATTGGCAATGTCTTAGTCCCTGGTGTGGAGGTGGATACTGATTTCTGCTTAGGTCGTGCTTCGGGGTGCCTCTCCTGCTCCCCCATCCCTGCCTTTCATCTTCCTCCAAAAGCACCTTAGAGTTTGGCAGCTGCATATGGTGTAGCCTCGGAGCCATGTGCTGATGCTACTCTTCTAAGCAGACCTCTCAAACCAACAGCAGGTGCTGGCCGCCCCTTTGCCCTGGAGCCTGGGAGGAGAGACAGTTTAGTTCCGGACAGGGTCGGGCTGTTCTGCCTCAGCAGATGGTCAGCATTTGGCTTTCTCAGTCCTGTCACCTGGTGAACTCTAATACTGGTTGAGATTCTGTTACTTACTTTTCATTAAAAAGAAGCAGAAAAGGGGAACACAATGCCATCTCAAAATAACCAACGGCTTTAATGTTGCCAAGAGTGAAGCACGATATTAAAAATCAACAACAAAAAACAGAAATGAACCTGACACATTTACTCAAATGCTTAACTAAAATTCTCTGATCTTCATTTTATTCCATGTTATAGTAGATTAGAAAGCCTTAGCTACCAAGAAGCTATTGAATAGAATTTATATGTGTAGTTTTTTTATTATTCAAAAATAAGTGTGCCAGAAATTTTCATTTTAATTTTCTAATTTGATATTTATATATGCACACTGGTATTTCTTCATCTCAGACAAGACTTTTGTCATTATCAGCTCTATTTAGCTGCATAATGACAGATCAATTCATAGTTTAAATAATTTCCACATAAATTTCAGTTATTTAAATAAAAAATTGCTTGTTATGTTATATATAAACTAGAGGCCCGGTGCACGAAATTCATGCATGGGGGGGGGGTTGTCTCAGCTCAGTCTGCACCCTCTCTAATCTGGGACCCCTTGAGGGATGTCCGACTGCCCGTTTAAGCCCACGGGGATTGGGCCTAAACGGGCAGTCAGACATCCCTCTCACAATCCAGGACTGCTGGCTCCCAACTGCTTGCCTGCCTGCCTTCCTGATTGCCCCTAACTGCTTCTGCCTACCAGCCTGATCACCCCCTAACCACTCCCCTGCCAGCCTGATTGATGCCTAACTACTCCCCTGCCACCTGTTTGCCCCTAACTGCCCTCCCCTGCAGGCCTGGTCATCCCTAACTGCCCTCCCCTGCAGGCCTGGTCACCCCTAACTGCCCTCCCCTGCAGGCCTTGGGTACCCCCCAACTGCTCTCCCCTGCAGGCTTGGGTCCCCCCCCCCAATTGCCCTTCCCTGCAGGCCTGGGTCCCCCCCAACTTCCCTCCTCTGCCAGCCTGGTCACCCCTTACTGCCCTCCCCAGCTGGCCATCTTGTGGTGGCCATCTTGTGTCCACATGGGGGCAGCCATCTTGTGTGTTGAAGTGATGGTCAATCTGCATATTACTCTTTTATTAGATAGGATAGAGGCCTGGTGCATGGATGAGGGCCAGCTGGTTTGCCCTGAAGGGTGTCCAGGATCAGGGTGGGGGTTCCCTTGGGGCATGGGGTGGCCTGGGCGAGGGGCCTGTGGTGGTTTGCAGGCTGGCCATGCCCCTTGGCGACCCAAGCGGAGGCCCTGGTATCTGGGATTCATTTATCTTTTGCACTTGAAACTTTGTAGCCTGGAGCGGAGCCAAGCCTTCTGCTCGCTCTGTGGCGGCAGCCATTTCTGTTGGGATTTATCTTCCATAATTGAAACTTTGTAGCCTTAAGCAGAGGCCAAAGCAGTCCAGGGCTGCAGAAGCTTGGCTTCCTCCATCGCTGGGGGCAACTCAAGCCTCCTGCTCTCTCCAGCTCCATGGCTGCCGCCATTTCTGTTGGGATTTATTTATCTTCTATAATTGAAACTTTGTAGCCTGGAGTGGAGGCCTGCGCCTGCCAGGGTGTGCGGAAAGCTTGGCTTCCTCCATTGCCGGGGAAACTCAAGCCTCCCTCCTGCTCTCTGTGGCCGCAGCCATCTTGATTGGGTTTATTTGCATATTCGCTCCTAATTGGGTGGTGGGCATGGCTGTTGGGTGTAGTGGAGGTACAGTCAATTTGCATATTACTCTTTTATTAGATAGGATTTTTTTCTTTTCAGTTAGAAAGCATTTCAGAAGCCTTATGATATTCATATACATTCTGGTAAAACTATCATTTTTTAAGATCTGAATATTGAATCTGGCTTATGGAAAATAAAAGCCCAGAATAAGTGATCTTCCTCTAGATTAAGCTGCATGTGGAGGTGGCAGTGACTCAAATTTTGTTCTCAGACATAGTCAAGATCTGTTTTGGAAGGGCCTTAGTTCTGCTTCCTGGAGTATAACTGCATTTGTTGCTGCTTCATATTAACTCATTCTATGAGTTTGGTACAAAGAAACTGACAGGAAGTGGGGCTAGAGTGGAGGACATGTAAGGCCTAAAGGGAGGTTATTGTGGGCAGACTGTCCAGGAGGCTGGCCAAGGTTGCTGCAATGTGGCCATTGCAGTGTCGGCTGTCAGATGAATCCTTTCCTAGATTGTGAGCAAGCTTAGATTCCTGATAAAACACAGGGAACAGACCTGTTAACCTCATTTAACACCGTCCCACTCTATGATGACATGAACTGACATTAATACCAAAATACAGACTTTTAAAGTGTGGCAGAGATGATGTTCATGTAAAATATAAAGAAATTAATATATTGAGAAAGTGAATAGCTCAGAGGTCATTTTCTCTGAAGATTCACACATACATCTCATTCCATCTATTCTTGAGCACATCAATTTTTCACTAGGGTTGCTAGCATCTACAGGGCAAGGGGTTTGTCTTTGCTAATCCCATGACACTGCATCCAGTGTTGGCATCTATGGCTCTCGATTCCCTGTGTTCTCTGGTGGTGGCTGTGGTTCTTGGGGGCTATTTTTATACCCCATGCAATTACTTGTGTTGACCTTGATGGGCTTCCATCAGGTGCTAGGGGGAAACACGAAGCACCGTGTGGCAACGACATTGCAGTGAGCTCAGTGACTGCAAAAAGTGATCCAGCAAAATCCCAATGTTCTTGAAGCAAACTTTGCCCAATCTTTACTTAGAACTTAAAAAAAAAAACCCAGAGTTGTTGTATGTTTCTCTTAAACTGGAGCCGCATACTAGAATTCCCTGATTTGATTAAAATACATTTTTGACTGGCTTTATTGAAGGTCTGATATCAGAGTTGAATATTATTTGCACTGCTGTGATGGCCCGTGTCTTACCAATAACTTGGTCTGCCCCTCGTGCTGTCGTCATCCCCATTGGATCTGTTCACTGTGGTGCCTATGCATGGAAAACTTCTTTCCAAGTACCAAGCAATTATATTTCTCCTTACACACAGAAAATGCGTGCAACAGTCTTTATCATAATCTGAGTGGGTTTTGTTGGACTCATGCCCCCCGGCAAGTATTTCTGTGTGCAGTGGGCTGATTTTCTATTTCTCTGTATATTTCTTGGTAGAGTTTACCAAACTGTTTATCTTTGCTGACAACTTCAGCGAGGTCAGGGTTCAAGTAAATGCAGTGGAGCCTTTATCTAAAGTTCCCTATGGTCTTAATTGCCAACTTTTAGAATAACAATGTCCGCAGCACCTTAGCTCAGTCTGGGAATGGAACCAAGAGCTGAGTTGTGTGTGCATCCCCAGTGCCCCAAACTGTATGTGTAAAATCTCCATTATTTATCTGTGTAGTCTCAGAAGCTTTGCACCCATGGATTTATTGTGTCATTGTTTTATGATAATTTGGAGTCTTTGATGGTATTCTAATTAAATTATAATTTCCTAGTTACCATAACACTGTTTTACATTGCCTAAAATAACAACCTCACCCAGTGTATTTTTTGATATGTTGGTAATGGTTTGGAATCAACATTATGGCAGAAAATAAATGGTTTTAACTAATGATATAAATATTAAAAACATTTATTCAAGATACATGTCCTTATCTTTAAAGCACACACAAACACACACACACACACACAGAAACGCGCGCACACACACACCATATATAGCTGTATATATTTTTACATTGACTAATTGATCACAACATTTATCCATATGTCTTACAAAAATGAGCCAGTGTGTTACATCCATACACTGGCTATTACTCAGCAATAAAAATAACGGACTATTGGTGCATGAAACTACTTGGAAGGACCCCAATGGCCACATGCTAAGTGAAAAAAGCCAATCGCAAAGGTTATATACTGTGTTTGATTCCATCTATGTAGCAGTCTTGAAATGACATCATTACACGGGTAGAGACAAGATTAATGGTGCCAGGAGGGATAATTTTTTATCTTGATTGTGATGGTTCATTGAATCAGCACCTGTGATGAAATGGCATAGAACCATACAAAATACATTGTGCCAATGTCCATTTCCTGGTTATGATTTTGTAGTATAATTAGGTAAAAAGTCACTATGGAGTAAACTGGGTGAAGGGATGCAGGACCTCTCTATAATATTTTTCCGACTTCCTGTGGATCTATAATTCTTTAAAAATAGATATTTTTTAAATGAGCCAGTAAATATAAGGAGCCTTAAGTAAAACAGGGATTTAGTTACTGATGTTGGTATAAGTGCAATAATTGACTCTCAGAACTGGAAAAGGCTTTATATAATATTCACACACAAATGCCAGAATAATGTGCCCATCCTAGCATTTTTGTTGTAAAACTTTGTTAATGTGGTGGAACTTGTTTACTTTCTGTTTAATGCTTTAAAAAAATAAAAAGTTCCACATTCAGGCCTTTAAGCTGGCTCAGCAAAGCGATGGCAAAGGGAACCTGGGAAACCCCTGAGGAAAGAATCCTCGACATAGGGTAGGAAATTTATTTAAAACGGGCAGCCCCAAATCTAGGGAAGGAAAGAGAAGGGATTTAGACTTTCATGCTTTTCCTAATTTAAGTCATTCTGGGAATATGCTGTATGCACTCTTTCCAATCTTTTCTTCCTTTCCTTAGTGAAGTAAAAAAGAAAAAAATTATAGAACAACCCTCAGAAATGGGCAAAAAGGGTGTGCCTCCCTTAGACATACAGAGTATATATTTCTTGGAGGGTAATGCATTTTATATTAACTCTGTCTCTCACTGCCATATCTCAGCATTTGCCATAGAGTTGAATATTTAACTATTGACACTTAGTTGTTCTTAAATAAATGGGAACTGAATTGTTCTTTTGAAACTGAGTGTAGTCGAGGGGAAAGTTACAGCAATGATACAAAACTAATGGATTCTTTTAGCATATTTTCATTTGAAGTGTAGAAAAGAAAGAAAAATGATTTTAACCCAAGTATCCTAACGGAACTTCTTACTGAAATCATGATATTCATGGGAAGAATATTGAAGGGGATAAGGGCAAGTGTTCATAAATCATTGTAAATGACAGGGATCTGCTCTCTCTGAATGATGGGACGTGGGTAAATGTACACTGTTCTTAATTCTCTTTGAGACAAGCCAGTAAGGCAGGACAAGTGGACTAGGGAAACTGAGACAGAGAGCTGGAACAAACGGACAGAACAAATTACAGCATATACAGAATGTCACCTCCCTAGAGATAACATCTAGGCCTCAGTAGTGTTTCAGCTCCAGACCCAGAAAAGCAGCAGAACTGGGTGGGTGAAACTAGGACCAGCTATGATGACAGATGACACCCTGCCCTGACAGTGACCAATTGGTGGAGACCAAGGCCCTTGAGGAGCTCACCTAAAAAACTGGTTGATATTCTGCTGGAACCCTCCCCTGAGACCTCCCCTAAGATTCCCACCTGTGAGAAAGAGGTAACGCCTCAAGACAAAGGACCCAGTGCATGCTCTTCCTCTGGGGAGCAACCCTCTCCACCGCCATTTCCTTTCCCCTCTTCTTCCCCCACTTCTACCCCACTTCTTCCCCCACAGGATGCATCTTCTCCTAAACCCCAAGGAGCCCAGAAGACTTGCCACTAAGGGAGCTATGGGCAATGGCAACTAATCCCAGGCTAGCCTCTGAACCTGACCCCAAAGCCCCCTTTTCTCTGACTTCCCAGAGAATTAGAGCAGCCCAAGCCTAAGCTCCCTGTTTCTTTTTCTTTCTTTTTTTTTTTTTTAAATATATTTTATTGATTTTTTACAGAGAGGAAGGGAGAGGGATAGAGAGTTAGAAACATCGATGAGAGAGAAACATCGATCAGCTGCCTCCTGCACACCCCCCACTGGGGATGTGCCCCCAACCAAGGTACATGCCCTTGACTGGAATCAAACCTAGGACCCTTGAGTCCGTAGGCCGATGCTCTATCCACTGAGCCAAACCAGTTAGGGCTCCCTGTTTCTTTTTCTATGCTAAGCCTTTTCGTTTTACTGTCCCCAGCTTTAATAAATGTTCCCTTATAACCACTTGGACTCATGTGAAATCTTTCCTGCACAAAGTCAAGAACCCACAGAAAGGCCAGGTCCCCTTTCTGGTAACATCTTCACCAGGTAATAACAGTAGCCCATATATATGCATTGATTGTTCCAAGTAATGAGAAGATGTTGTACTATTTTGTAAAATACCATAGCCATATGTGTGATCTCCTAATTGTTCTGGTTTGCATTAAGAGAATGTGATTTATAAATTGTCCCCTGTACAAAGCTAATTAAAATTATTTCAAAAAGACTTCACATTAACAAAAGATTTCCTGCGATTAATTTGAGAGTGAACTTCTTTAGGGTGTGAAAGTGGATTTTTATAGATCATTAACAACCTGACAGGTTCTGTGGGTAGAAAAATATGAAATTGATGTGCTAGGAAGCAATGGACATTGAAGATCAATCAAAGGTGACATAAAGTATTCCTGAAACCTTTAGATGAATTAAGCAGAAAATAATTTATATGCCATTTTACAAGATCATATCAATTATATACACTTGTACATTGTCTATAAATTCTTTTAATGTCATCATAAATAATAGTTGAAAAGATTTCTAAAAGACAAAATCAGTATCTCTCTTTTCTCCTTTGCGGCTAACATTCTTGCAGGAGAAGTCATTCCATTTACATACGCCTCATCTTTGTTTCCTATTCTCTTCTCTATCCAGGTCAATCTTCATTCTGTCCTACCAGGTCACTAAAACTTAAACATGAATGTCTCTTTTTACTAGCCAAATTCAACAGAAATTTTTAGTTCTTACATTAATTGACTTCTTTGTGGCATTGGATAGCTTTTATCATACAAAAATTTGGAAACATTTTCCTTTGGTTCCACTTATACTTTGCCTTCTGGTAAAATCCCCTTGATACTTTTCCTAGCCCTTCCCTGCTTTCCTCACTGGCTTTTCTTTCTTGGTCTGCTCCTGAAGTGTTCTGCATTCTCTTTGAGACAAGCCAGTAAGATGAAGACAACTACTGTTGGATTGTTTGTGAAAAAGTTGTAGACTTTGGAAGAATCGGGGAACACTTCACCATATATGACAACCAAACTTCCCCCAAGGCCCCACTCCTAGCCTGCTGTCTTTTCTCTTCCACTCTTGCTGGGTGATTTCATAAGTGCCAACATTTTTAGTTATAACAGTATTCTTGGCTCACCTATGTATCTATAGTACCTAATTTTCTTCTGAGCTGTAGACCTGATTTTCCAATATAGATATTTTATCTTCTTCAAGAAGCCCAGTTTCTCCCCTATATTCCTGCTCTTACCAAGCTCCCAAGTGTGTAGTTTTAATCTTTTCTTTAGCTCTGTTCACTCTTTATTTCTCAGTTTACTCTGTTATATTGCAACCCTACAGATCCCTCAGATCCAGAAACTTATCTATTTCTCTAATGCCACTATTTTTTGAAGTCCTCAAACTTTCTCACTTGGATTATGTCAGTGGTTCCCTAATATGTATCCTGATCCCTCATTCCTTCCATTTAACATCCACTCTCTTCATCAAGTAAGAAATATATCTCTAATTAAAATCTAATCATCTCAATCATAGTTTTTAAGACATTTTCCAATCTGATCATTCCTTACATTTCTAGATACATAAATTGACTGCAATTCCAATACTCAAGTTAATTTTTAACGCCTCTTCCTAAAATCCATTGTTACTTTTCCTAGAATGCCCCGTCTCAGCCCTTGTCCACCTGGTGAACTCCTGTTCATTCCTGTGATAGAGTTTGGTTGTCATACATGGTGAAGTTTCCTTGATTCTTCCAAAGTTTACAACTTTTTCACAAACAATCCAACAGTAGTTGTCTTCATCTACTTCACCTTATCCTTGGGATGTTATTTATTTATTTATTAATATATTTTTATTGATTTCAGAGAGAAAAGGAGAGGGAGAGAGAGAGAAACATCAATGATGAGAGAGAATCATTGTTAAGCTGCCTCCTGCATGCCCCTTACTGGGAATTGAGCCTGCAGCCTGGGCATGTGCCCTTGACCAGAATCGAACCTAGGACCCTTCAGTCTGCAGGCTGACGCTTTATCCACTGAGCCAAACCAGCGAGGGCCATCCTTGAGATTTTAGACTCTGCCTCTGACAATTGTCCTTCATGTCACCAGAGTGAGGTCTTTTTTGTGCTTCCAATTTTGTGAGATAGTCACTCTTTCTATTTGGTACTTTTACCGTGCAAAAGTTGGGAGGAATGCCCTCCATCTCCACTTCTATTGCATTCTCTTCCAATTTATGTGCTGATCCCAAGCAGAATTTGCCTCTTTCCCCTTTAGGAATAATACCCTGTCCCTGACTTACTGTTCCTTACAGATGCTCCCTCTTGTGAATCAGCTTAAGCTCCATTGGACTGCCAGGATGAGTGGCTGGCACTGTGCTTATCTGAGAAGTATTTCTTCCCTTCACATGCTTAACCATTGTCTAGAGGCAAAACTTGTACAGTGTGTCTTCTCCTTTTTTTATGGTATACAGCCTGGGGCATGAAAAAGAGGCCCCTATCCATGATACTTTAACAGCTTAGGCATCTTAGAATCTGCACACTTATCCTGGGGTTTGTTCATTAGCTCCTTGCATGGATTCCCAGGGCACTCACTCCACCAATTTATCTACATGGACCGTGGAGACCCATCTTAAATCTTGCATCTGCAAGTTTGATGTGTAAAAGAAAAATTGCACCAAACCAGTTAAGCTAGCAAGGAATATTTCATTCAAGACAATTTCAATAAGGGATGAGACTAATGTAATCAGAGAGAGAGTTTGAACTAAACTTTACTGAAACAAAAGGCAAGAGAGCTTTAAGTTCTGGGATGGGCTAATGGGGAGGATGGTCAGTGTGAGTAAACTATCTGTGTTTGGTAGCCAGCACTTGTGGAAGTTAGGCCTCTACCTCCCACTGAGACTGGGAGATAAGGATGCCATCTTTCTTGATGGTTACATTTCAAAAGGATAGCTCCCATATCTTGTAGAAAGACATTCCTGGTTATAGGTTTTATCTCAAAGGGGCAGAGAAAGAATTGATAATTGCAAGTTTTCTAAACTAAATGCTCTAAGAAAAAGGAGGTCAGGGTGTATAGTCAGGAAGAAACTTGTTTAAAGTTTAGTCAAGCAACTTTAAGTCCATCTTGGTCAGGTGACTAAGCATAAACCAAAAGACAAATGACCTACTTAACTTGCTTTCACGTGGCTTTTCATGTTTCATCAATAACAATAAAATGGGTCGTGCAATAGGGCAGGTGCCATAATTAATGAAATTCTTTTGTACTTTATCCTAATAATATGATACAATTGTGAGTAATTTCCCTCTTAGGTTATGTCCTTTTGAGGAGAAATGAAAGACACTTCAAAACAAATGCTTTGCAATTATCACTATTTTCTTCCTTCTGACTCACTGCTTATTAAAGGTGAATGCATTTATCACATGGGCAAACACTTGTGGTTTGATTGATTTGTATTATTGCTTTCTCTTTACTGTAGAAGTACCCATTAGTGTAAGTCTTTCTGCAACACAGAAAATGATTTAGTGCCCTACCTCGGCAGTTTCTATTATAAGTGACTCATACTAGACCAGAAGGCAGGTAAGTTATAGAGAAAGGGTAGCAGTTAGTAAGAAAACAAACAAACAAAAAAATCATCGTTCAGTGTTATCATCTTTCTAAAGGATACACTTTCAAGGGTGAATCTTAATTATATCCGATAATTTTTATTTTTTTAACTTGGTAGAAATGGTATTTGACTTAGTTTCCCCAAGTGATCCCAAGGTTTATGTTACATTCATATAATTTTGCTCGTGACCTGACCTTTTAGATAAAAGTTGCATGAAGTGGGAAAGAAGAAAAAAGATAGGAGCTGGGTTCGGGTACTGAATGAGTGGTCAGTAAAGACTCTTTGAGGACAATCAGTAACTTGTGCTCTTTAAGAAATACCATTGTTTATTCCTCCACATTTGTTCACTGCTCCACTTCTTTCCTGCTGCACGGCTCCCACGTTAGTCTGTTTCTCCAAATCCCATGACATTGCCATCTCTATTTCTATCTCCACCCTAATCCTAGTCAGCTTCCCACATCTCAGCCGGACTACTGCAGTATCTTTATTAATACTTCAATTTTTATTGCCTCTCTGTAATCAAATTTTTATTCAGAATAGCTTTAAAAAATATTAACTGGACCAAATCGTTCTGGTTAATACCTATAAAACTCTCCCACTGCTTCCCAGTATACTAAAAATAAATTCCCACCTCCTAACTGTGGTCCTCAAAACCCAACTGACTCTAGACTCTGCCTCATCCACCTAACTTCTTACCACATTTTAATACTTAAAATTACTTGAAATTTTCTTGTTTGCTTTGTTTTACTTGTTCACTACTATGAGACTGTAAGTCCCATGAAGGATCTTGCCTGTCATATATACTGCTATAACCTAAGCACACACACACACACAAACCCTCACCAGGAATCAAACCTGCAACCCTTTGGTGCCCACAATGGTCAGGGCAGATAGCCAGCCCTCCCTCCCTCCCTCCCTCCCCTCCCTTCCTCCCTTCCTCCCTTCCACTCTCTCTAAAAATCTATGGAAAAATATCCTCAGGTGAGGATTAACAAACAAACAAACCAAAACAACAACAACAAAAAACCAACCCTGAAACATTGATACACTCAGTAAATATTTGAGTGAACTAATTAATACATTTACCAGGTAAATATCATTTATTAATGTCCTACTGTCTTCCAGGTCCAATGAAACATTCCCTTGGGGATCAGAAATGAATATTGCATGGTTCCATACCTCTCCCAGCTTATTGGCTGGCTGTTTTCTTCATCTGGGCATTTGGTTCCCAAAGATCTTTTAGGGTTTACTTTGGGGAATAAAGATGAATTGATAATATTCATGGATAGTTAGATATATTTGGTTCTCTAAGTATATTCTATGTCTACTGCCTAGGAGACTAAAAACTTAGCTTCTTGTATTGTATACACATTATATATTCACTTTAATAGTCTTTATCCAGCAGGGATGAGACGCAAGGCTTTTTACTGCTTATCATGAGGTACAGACATAAAGGTAAGATCTTTACCCTGTCTTCAAGGAATAAGAAATTTAGTAGGGAGAGATAAACTCTCTATTCCGATAAATGTAAGCTAAATCTTGTAAATTCCATAAAAGGCAGAACAAATACTAGAAGAATCTAGAAAAGGGAGTGGTCACACAGAGGGAAAATGAACAGGAAATGCTTTATTAATAAATCAGCTTCATGTTGGGTTTTAATAATCATTAAGATTTTGACAGATGGAGGAAATGGCAATGGAAGAATAGAAGTTTTTCCGCTGAGCATCAGCATCAGCATGAAGTTTTGGAATGGACCTCTTCCTGGAAGGCGTTGAAATGTCTTTGGTAGATGTGTGGAAGCCACTGGAGATCTGTTAGTAGGACTAACACAGCAGTGCTTCGCAAGAGTCAATTAGACTTTTTTGGCAGAGTGATTTGTAGTGAAGACAAGCGGAGGCAGGAAGACCAATGGATTAGCAATCTTTTGTGGTACGATGATCCAGCGATGACAGAATAGGGTTTGATAGAATGATAGTAGTTTTCCTAAAGAAATGTATTCACACCCCCCCACACACACACACAGAGAGAGAGAGAGAGAGAGAGAGAGAGAGAGAGAGAGAGAGAATCATGCACCCATAACTAACTTTTCTCTTACGATATTTATCTTAAATTGGTGTTACTCTGTTCTTCAAACCCAGGTCTTTTCACCTTCACGCTCATGAACTATCTCTGACTGTGTCTTACTTTTTTGGAATAAGTTTTTGGGGTCTATTTTATTATTCTCAGGTATTTAAAAGCATGTTTAAGATCTCTAGAGTTCTCAAAATATTCCACATTTCTGGCATGCTTGAAAGAACCAGACTAGAGTTTGGCCATCAATGCTCTTTATTTTTATGCATTACTACTGGTATTTTGCTATTTATTAGGTTTTCTCAACAGATTAGCATAGATGGCCTAGCTTTCTCTGTAAGTCTGTCACACCTACCTACTCCCACCAAGACACACCCACACACACACACCAGATTGAATCATACTTGTTTCAGAGATGTTTTGCCATACAAATCATGTCTAGCCCTAGGATATTTTGTTTATATCTCTCATTCTTTTTTTTTTTCTTTTCAAATTTTTATTAAGGTATTATATGTGTACATATCTTACCATTGCCCCCCACCCCCACCCCACTCCCATACATGCCCTCACCCCCCAATGTTTTGCATCCGTTGGTTACTCTTATATACATGCATATAAGTCCTTTGGTTGATCTCTTATTTCCCCCACCTCTCCCTAACCTTACCCCTGTAATCTGACAGTCTGTTTGATGCTTTACTGCCTCTGTAACTATCTTTTTGTTCATCAGTTTATAATGTTTTTCATTATCCCCAAATGAGTGGGATCATGTGGTATTTTTCTTTCATTGACTGGCTTATTTCACTTAGCATAATGTTCTCTAATTCCATCCAAGTGCCTACAAATGGTAGTAATTCCTTCTTTTTTACAGCAGCATAGTATTCCATTGTGTAGATGTACCATAGTTTTCTGATCCAGTCATCTGCTGATGGGCACCTAGGCTGTTTCCAAATCTTAGCTATTGTAAATTGTGCTGCTATGAACATAGGGGTGCATATATCCTTTCTGATTGGTGTTTCTGGTTTCTTAGGATATATTCCTAGGAGTGGGATTACTGGGTCAAATGGGAGTTCCATTTTCAGTTTTTTGAGGAAACTCCATACTGTTCTCCACAGTGGCTGCACCAGTTTGCATTCCCACCAGCAGTGCACGAGGGTTCCTTTTTCTCCGCATCCTCGCCAACACTTGTCGTTTGTTGATTTGTTGATGATAGCCATTCTGACAGGTGTGAGATGGTATCGCATTGTTGTTTTGATTTGCATCTCTCGGATAATTAGTGACTTTGAGCATGTTTTCATGTGTCTCTTGGCCTTCCTTCTGTCTTCTTTCGAAAAGCTTCTATTTAGGTCCGTTGCCCATTTTTTTATTGGATCATTTATCTTCCTTTTATTAAGTTGTATAAGCTGCCTGTAGATGTTGGAAATTAAACCTTTATCAGTGATACCATTTGCAAATATGTTCTCCCATACAGTGGGGTTTCTTGTTGTTTTGTTGATGGTTTCTTTTGCTGTGCAAAAGCTTTTTATTTTGATGTAGTCCCATTTGTTTATTTTCTGTTTGGCTTCCATTGCCCTAGGGGCAGTATCACTGAAAAAGTTCTTTTGGCAAATGTCTGAGATTTTGCTGCCTGTGGATTCCTCTAGTATTTTTATGGTTTCCCGTCTTATATTTAAGTCCTGTACCCATTTTGAGTTTATTTTTGTGTATGGTGTAAGTTGGTGATCTAGTTTCATTTTTTTGCATGTATCTGTCCAATTTTCCCAACACCATTTATTAAAGAGACTGTCTTGACTCCATTGTATGCTCATGCCTCCTTTGTCAAATATTAAATGCGCATATTGGTTTGGGTCGATATCTGGATTCTCTATTCTGTTCCATTGATCTATATGTCTGTTCTTGTGCCAGTACCAGGCTGTTTTGAGGACAGTGGCTTTGTAATACAGCTTGAAATCTGGTATTGAGATTCCTCCTACTTTATTCTTCTTTCTCAGGATTGCTGTGGCTATTCGGGGTCTTTTTTTATTCCAGATGAATTTTTGGAGAGTTCTTTCTAGGTCTGTGAAATACGCTGTTGGTATTTTAATGGGGAGTGCATTGAATCTATAGATTGCTTTGGGTAGTATGGACATTTTAATGATGTTGATTCTACCAATCCATGAACATGGTATGTTCTTCCATCTGTTTACATCTTCCTCTATCTCTTTTTTCAGTGTCCTGTAGTTTTCCGCATATAGGTCTTTTACCTCCTTGGTTAGGTTTATTCCTAAGTATCTTAATTTTTTTGGTGCGATGGAAAATGGGATTGCTTTTTTAGTCTCTCTTTCTGTAAGTTCATTGTTGGTGTATAGAAATGCCATAGATTTCTTGGTGTTAATTTTGTATCCTGCTACATTGCCGAATTCATTTATTAAGTCTGTTAGTTTTTTGATGGAGTCTTTCGGGTTTTTTATGTACAATATCATGTCATCTGCAAATAAGGACAGCTTTACTTCTTCTTTTCCAATTTGGATGCCTTTTATTTCTTCTTCTTGTCTAATTGCAGTGGCTAATACTTCCAGTACTATGTCAAACAGGAGTGGTGAGAGTGGGCATCCCTGTCTTGTTCCTGTTCTTAGGGGAAATGGTTTTAGTTTTTGCCCATTGAGTATGATGTTAGCTGTGGGTTTATCATATATAGCTTTTATTATGTTGAGGTATGATCCTTCTATTCCCACCTTGTTGAGAGTTTTTATCAAGAAAGGGTGTTGGATTTTGTCAAATGCTTTTTCTGCATCAATTGATATGACTATGTGATTTTTATCTCTCGATTTGTTTATGTGATGTATCACATTTATTGATTTGCGGATATTGAACCATCCTTGCATTCCTGGGATAAATCCTACTTGGTCATGGTGTATGATCTTTCTGATGTACTGCTGGATCCTATTTGCTAGAATTTTATTGAGGATTTTGGCATCTACATTCATGAGGGATATTGGCCTGTAATTCTCCTTCATTGTGTTGTCCTTATCTGGTTTTGGTATTAGGGTGATGCTGGCTTCATAGAAGGAGCTTGGAAGCGTTCCTTCCTCTTGAATTTTTTGGAATAGTCTGAGGAGGATAGGTTTTAGTTCTTCCTTGAATGTTTGGTAGAACTCTCCTGTGAAGCCGTCTGGCCCCGGGCTTTTGTTTGCTGGAAGCTCTTTGATGACTGCTTCAATTTCTTCCATAGTTACTGGCATGTTGAGATGTTTAGATTCTTCCTGATTGAGTTTTGGAAGGTTATATTTTTCTAGGAATATGTCCATTTCCTCCAGGTTGTCCAGTTTGTTGGAATAGAGTTGTTCGTAGTATTTTTTAACAATCCTTTGTATTTCGGCGGGATCTGTTGTTATTTCACCTCTTTCATTTCTGATCTTGTTTATTCGGGTCCTCTCTCTTTGCTTCTTGGTGAGCCTGGCTAGAGGTTCATCAATCTTGTTTATCCTTTCAAAGAACCAGCTCTTGGTTTTGTTGATCTTTTGTATTGTTTCTTTGGTCTCTATGTCGTTTATCTGTGCTCTGATCTTTATTATTTCCTTCCTTCTGCTTACACTGGGCTTTTCTTGTTGCTCTTTTTCTAACTCTTTGAGTTGTTGGGTTAGGTAATTTATTACCCCTGTTTCTTGTTTTTTGCAGTAGGCTTGTAGAGCTATGAACTTCCCTCTCAGGACTGCTTTCGCTGTGTCCCATAGATTTTGGATTGTAGTGTTTTCATTGTCATTTGTTGTCATGATGTTTTTTATTTCTTCTTTGATTTCTCTGGTAACCCAGTCATGGTTTAATAGCATGCTGTTTAGTCTCCATGTGTTTGATTTCTTTGGGTTGTTTTTATTGTAGTTGATTTCCAGTTTTATGCCACTGTGGTCTGAGAAGATGCTTGATATGATTTCTATCTTCTTGAATTTGAAGAGACTTTGCCTATGTCCCAACATATGGTCTATCTTTGAAAATGACCCATGTGCACTTGAGAAGAATGTATATTCTGTGGCTTTGGGGTGAAATGTTCTGAAGATGTCAATTAATTCCATCTGGTCTAGTGAGTCATTTAGGATTGATGTTTCTTTGCTGATGTTTTGTTTAGAGGATTTGTCCAGTGGTGATAGTGGGGTATTAAAGTCCCCTACTATGATTGTATTGCTGTCAATCTCTCCCTTGATATCCTCCAGGAGTTTTTTTATGTATTTGGGTGCTCCTGTATTGGGTGCATATATGTTTACCAGAGTTATTTCTTCTTGTTGGATTGCTCCCTTTAGTATTATGAAATGGCCTTCCTTATCTCTTGTTATGTCCTTCAGTTTGAGATCTAATTTGTCAGAAATAAGTATTGCTACCCCAGCTTTTTTTTCAGTTCCATTTGCCTGGAAAACCTTTTTCCATCCCTTCACCCTCAGTCTGTGTGCGTCTTTTTTTCTGAGGTGGGTTTCTTGTAGACAGCAGATATATGGGTCGTGTTTTCTTATCCAATCCGTTACCCTATGTCTTTTGATTGGGGCATTTAATCCATTTACATTTAAAGTTATTATTGATAGGTACTTATTTGTCGCCATTCCTATTCTTTACCCCTGTGTTACTTCTTCGCTTCCTGTTTCTTTCTTTCTTTCTTTTTTTTTTTTTTACAGCAGACCCTTTAGCATTTCTTGCATTGCTGGTTTGGTGGTAATAAATTCCCTTAGTCCTTTTTTGTCTGTGAAGCTCCTGATTTCACCTTCAATTTTGATTGACAGCCTTGCTGGGTACAGTATTCTTGGATTCAGACCCTTCCTTTGCATGACTTTGTATATTTCATTCCATTCCCTTCTGGCCTGATGAGTTTCTGTTGAGAAATCAGTTGCTAGTCTGATGGGGGTTCCTTTGTATGTAACTTTCTGTCTCTCTCTTGCTGCTTTTAAGATTCTTACTTTGTCATTGGTGTTTGCCAATTTAATTATAATGTGCCTTGGTGTCGGTCTTTTGGGGTTCATTTTGCTTGGGACTCTGTGAGCTTCTTGGATTTGTGTGTGTTTTTTCTTCCCTATATCTGGGAAATTTTCTGTCATTATTTCTTCAAAGAGGTTTTCTATTCCTTGCTCAGCTTCCTTTCCTTCTGGAACCCCTATTATGCGGATGTTGTTTTGTTTCGTGTTGTCCCAAAGTTCCCTTAGACTCTCCTCCTGCCTTTTAATTTTTTTTTCTAGAAGTTGCTTTTCTTGGGTATTTTTTTCCATCTTGTCTTCTAGCTCACTGATGCGGTCCTCTGCTTCTTCTAGTCTACTCTTGATGCTTTCTATTGAGTTCTTTACGGCAGCGATGTCATTTTTCATTTCTTCTTGGTTCTTCTTCATTTCCTCTTGGTTCTTGCTCATAATGTCGAATTTGTCTTCCATTCTTTTCAGCCACCTTATGACCATTTCTCTGAATTCTTTTTCTGGAAGGTTGCTTGCCTCCATTTCGTTTACTTCCTTTTCTGGTGATGCCTGCTTTTCTTTCATATGCGGGCTGCTTCTTTGTCTCCCCATGGTCTCTCTTCTCTGGGTGTCTGGTTATGTAGTTCTCTCTCTCCTTATCCCAGGCGAAATCTGACCTTTCCGTGGTGGAGTGTAGAGCTCCTCTGAACCCGTGTGCTTGCGCCAGTTGGGGAGCGTTGTTCTGGGGCTCGCAGCTGTTCCTGGGGTGCCGCCGTTGTGGATTCTCAGGCTTCAGATAAGCTCCACTTTCCGGATCAAGATGGCGCAGACTCCGCGTCCAACCCCGCAGCTCCGGGAGGGGACCCAGCCACAGTTGGTGCTGCCAGGTCAGGGGAACCCCGTTCAGCAGTCCCCCACCTCCTTCTGGAATTCAGCTGTCTCCCAACCAGCCAACAAACACTCCTTGTGCGACCCTCAGCTGTTCTTTCTTTCTGCTCCGGGACAAGGCTCGGAACACGTCTGTCTATTCCGCCGCCATTATTCCCTCCCTCTATCTATATCTCTCATTCTTATATTTTGGTTGAGCATGTGCCATAGCTCCAGCTAATGGTTCCAAAGTGCTAAGTCTACTGTGCTTCAATCCTCACCTTATTTGAATTCTTAGAATATCTGATGCTGATGAGCACTCTGTCTTTGAAGCATTGTTTTCTATTGGTTTCCATAACATAGCATTCCTTTGTTTTCTTTTCTCCTTGCCTCTTAGTAGTCTTTTTTTCCTACAGGAATAGTCTCTACATGGCCACTCAGTATTGACATTTCCCAAAGACTAAGTGATCTTCTCTTCTAATCCTGCATGTCTCCCAGATGTTACCTTCATTCCCACATCATTGGCCAGTAGGAGCCTCTTCAAGTTGGCTCCTGAATCTTTTTCACATGATTCTGCTATTCTCTGATAGCTTTCTTGTCATCCAGTTTGTAAAGATATTTTAGGCTCTCCTTATACATCTCTGCTCTAGACCTGGGATCAGCAATTTCCCTAAGAAATCCTGGTTTCTTATAGTAAGAAATGGTATTTTAAGACCATAATTTGGGGCCTAAAGTTGCTTGCTGTGATAGAATTTGCCATTATTTCTAGGCTTTTTTGTTGTATATACATAAATTAATTAATACTTCAAATTTAGGACTATGTGGTTCCTATTTCATCTCTTGTATATTTTGTCTGTGTTTCCTTTCTTCCACATTGAGACTCTTGGGGGTGATAGAATTAAAATATCCCATATTGCAAACCCAACAGCCTCAGAATAACAATTCTAAAACTGTCAACACCAGCATGATTTATACACTGCTTTTGGTTCAGGAAATGTCAGGGAGAATATTGATGAATTTGTTCTATGCATATTCTAATCAATTTAGAAAGTTACAGACCGCTGTATTATTTATTTGTCTGTGTAGCAGATGGTACTGATTAGTAGGAATAACTTTTCCTCAGTATTCCCTTCTCTATACTTGAGCTTGTCAGTGGTTTCCAAGAGAGGACTAGTGGGAATTCCACATTCAACCCGTAGGTTAGTATAATTAGACTCAGTGTATTTCACTACAAGGAGGTGCCTGGTGGAGGAATCTAGAAATAGGCCCTCTACTCCTCATTATTTTTACTTTTCGTGCAGTAAAAATAACTTCCAGACTTATGAAAATAGTGGATTCATCAGGATCAGCAATACTCCTTTTATATGTTTTACTTCCAATGATTTTCTGTTTCCTGTTAAGATATTTTAATGGCTAATCCCTTGAAAGCCACTTTGAGAGGATCTTAATTATTTTTCAAATAAGGATAGAGGTGTGTTTGTGATCTAGGAATAACACATGTACCTATTCATTCTTTGGAGGAAGAACAAGGCTGAAACATTTCAGTGGGAATAATGAGCAGGCTGGAGTTTACATCCGGGCAGTGTCCCTTGAGTTTCCAGCCCACAAATGATCCCCACTGAGATTTGTTTTTTAAGATTTTAGTTTTTAGAGTAGCTTTAGGTTCAAAGCAAGATTGAGAGGAAGGTAGAGAGATTTCCCGTGTATGCATGTCAAGGGTAATTTATGCTTCTGTTTTAATGAGACATCACGAATAAGGCATTTCTTTCTATCTACTTGTAAACTTGAAAGGTAGTAAAAATAAAGAAATGCCATGTAGAGCAGGAAAAAGGGAATTAAGAAAACATGAGTATTTATTTAAAAAGGAAAGATTACAGAAGCTAAATATATACAACTCGAGTTACATCAGTATAAGAAAGGAGGTAACCTACAAATAATGTAAAGCAGCAAAGAAGAAATTCTAAAAGTAGGGAACATTTATTTGATGCTGTAGAGATATATGACTGGAGGGAATAAAATGAAATTAAGGTATGGGAAATTTAGTTTAAAAGTATTTTAATACTCACCAATAATGATAACTTGAGAAGATACTTTTTACGTTTGTGTACATTGAAACTGTAAATATGCACACTGCATGCATACTTGCCAAGAAATGGAGGTACCTATACATGCCCCCTTGGGGAGCTGATCTGCATTGAGTGGGGTTTGTGAAGGCTTTGATTGGGGAGGATTGCTAAGGCAAATCTTAAACTTGACAATTTCATTGTATCACATTATCTTCTGATTTAAGTAACCTATATTGGATAGCTAATCCTTTTTCCAGTGATTATTTAATTTCAATTTTTTATATTCCTTGCCCCCTTTTCCTCTCCAAGGTGGCATCTGTTTCTGTGGGGGGTGGGTGGGGCTTATAATGATCTTAGTAGGACAAATGGGGGTCACACAACCAATCCACATCCTCTGACCTTCCTGGGTCCTTGCTATGCAGTGACTGGTTTGGTTTGCTTTTGCGACTGATTGATGGCTGCTGATTGATGTCTGACCAGGACCTGCAATATGGGTGCCATGGATGCACTTACAGCTGACCTCCCTGGTCCCAGCTATTTGCCATTCATTGCTCACCAAGTCCCTGCATGTGCTTATTTTGTCCCACCTCCAGTCCTATTAGCGCCTCTTTATCTTCTGCCTGGAGCATATGGAAACCTCTGGATTCCCTGTACAGGAGGCTTAGAGCTCTACCTCAGCTCACCCATTGAACCACTTTCTTCTACTTGTGCCTCTGTTGTATGTCGTACAATGCTGGACATGGGCAAGTGAGCCACTTCCTCAGACAACATGTGTAGAATGTGCCACCAGCCAGACTTCCGGTGTTTAGAGCTCCCCATTCTGCCTCGCTGTTTGTTCAATATTTGCATTATGTGCTAAGCCAGTGATTGCAAATTAGACATTAGGTAATGTTTCATATTTGGTTTTTTGTAATTAGGATAATTAATGACTTGGAAGTGCTGTAAATAAAATTATTCAAGTGTTTCAACAAAGTTGCAAAATGTCTGAGTGCCAGGTTGAAGGAATCAAAATAAATTCCATTTCCAAAAATGAAAAAGGTGGCTTTGTGAGAAAGGAGTTGGATATTTCCACAGAGTTTATAGAAAACTGTTAGAGAAGCCATGGTTTTAAAAAGGTTTTGTCATGTGTTTGTATTATCTTTGTTTCTGTACAATGTTTATGAAATACTTGGCAAATAAGAAAAGTAATTTGCTAGTGCCATCCATACTCAATCATTAGATTATGTACATCACCTTTCCTCACTCATACACTCAGATATGATTTAGGGGGCCACTTAATCATCAACTTCAACATCAGTCTCCACCTAAAGGATTGTATTTGCAGTAAGGTACGCATGGGACATATCTATTTCTTTTTTTAAAATTTCTTTATTGGTAAAGGTATTACATATGTGTCCTTATTCCCCCATTACCTCCCACCTCCCATTCATGCCCCCCCCCCCGCCGTTGTCTGTGTCCATTGATTAGGTTTACATGCATGCATATACGTCCTTTGGTTGATCTCTCCCCGTTACCCCCACCCTCCCCTACCTTCCCGAAGGTTTGACGTTCTGATTGGTGTTTCTCTGTCTATGGATCTATTTTTGTTCATCAGTTTATGTTGTTCATTATATTCCACAAATGAGTGAGATCTTGTGATATTTATCTTTTTCTGCCTGGCTTATTTCACTTAGCATAATGCTCTCCATCTCCATCCATGTTGTTGCAAATGGTAAGAAATCCTTCTTTTTTACTGCAGCATAGTATTCCATTGTGTAGATATACCACAGTTTTCTAATCCATTCATCTGCTGATGGGCATTTAGACTGTTTCCAAATCTTAGCTATGGTGAATTGTGCTGCTATGAACATAGGGGTGCATATATCCTTTCTGATTGGTGTTTCTAGTTTCTTGGGATATATTCCTAGAAGTGGGATCACTGGGTCAAATGGCAGTTCCATTTTTAGTTTTATGAGGAAACTCCATACTGTTCTCCACAGTGGCTGCACCAGTCTGCATTCCCACCAGCAGTGCACCAGGGTTCCTTTTTCTCCACATCCTCCCCAGCACTTGTCATTTGTTGATTTGTTGATGATAGCCATTCTGACAGGTGTGAGATGGTACCGCATTGTTGTTTTGATTTGCATCTCTCTGATGATTAGTGTCTATTTCGATCAGTTGCCCATTTTTTTATTGAGTTGTGTATCTTTTTGTTAAGCTGCATGAGTTCCCTGTAAATGTTGGAGATTAAATGCTTATCGTTGCCGAAACCGGTTTGGCTCAGTGGATAGAGTGTCGGCCTGCGGACTGAAGGGTCCCGGGTTCGATTCTGGTCAAGGGCATGTACCTTGGTTGAGGGCATATCCCCAGTGGGAGGTGTGCAGGAGGCAGCTGATTGATGTTTCTCTCTCATTGATGTTTCTAGCTCTCTATCCCTCTCCCTTCCTCTCTGTAAAATATCAATAAAATATATTTTAAAAATAAATAAATAAAAAATAAACGCTTATCGTTGATATCATTGGCAAATATGTTCTCCCATGCAGTGGGCTTTCTTGTTTTATTGATGGTCTTCTTTGCTGTGCAAAAGCTTTTTATTTTGATGTAGTCCCATTTGTTTATTTTCTCTTTGGTTTCCATTGCCCTAGGAGCAGTAGCAGTGAAGAAATTGCTTCGGGCCCTGATCGGTTTGGCTCAGTGGATAGAGCGTCGGACTGCGGGCTAAAGGGTCCCAGGTTCCATTCCGGTCAAGGGCATGTACCTTGGTTGCGGGTACATCCCCAGTAGGGGGTGTGCAGGAGGCAGCTGATCGATGTTTCTCTCTCATCGATGTTTCTAACTGTCTATTCCTCTCCCTTCCTCTCTGTAAAAAAATCAATAAAATATATATATATATATAAAAAAGAAATTACTTCGGAATATGTCAGAGATTTTTCTGCCTGTGGATTCCTCTAGTATTTTTATGGTTTCTCGTCGTATGTTTAAGTCCTTGATCCATTTTGAGTTTATTTTTGTGTATGGTGTAAGTTGGTGGTCTAGTTTCATTTTTTTGCATGTATCTGTCTAATTTTCCCAACACCATTTATTGAAGAGACTGTCTTGACTCCATTATATGTTCATGCCTCCTTTGTCAAATATTAATTGAGCGTAGTGATTTGGGTCGATTTCTGGGTTCTCTATTCTATTCCATTGATCTATATGTCTGTTCTTGTGCCAGTACCAGGCTGTTTTGAGAACAGTGGCTTTGTAATACAGCTTGAAATCTGATATTGAGATCCCCCCTACTTTGTTCTTCTTTCTCAGGATTGCTGTGGCTATTCGGGGTCTTTTTTTATTCCAGATGAATTTTTGGAGAGTTCTTTCTAGGTCTGTGAAATATGCCGTTGGTATTTTAATGGGGAGTGCATTGAATCTATAGATTGCTTTGGGTAATATGGACATTTTAATGATGTTGATTCTCCCAATCCATGAACATGGTATGTTCTTCCATCTGTTTCCGTCTTCCTCTATCTCTTTTTTCAGTGTCGTGTAGTTTTCCACGTATAGGTTTTTTACCTCCTTAGTTAAGTTTATTCCTAGGTATCTTAATTTTTTTTGGTGTGATGGTAAATGGGATTGCTTTTTTAGTCTCTCTTTCTGTAAGTTCACTATTGGTGTATAGAAATGCCATAGATTTCTTGGCGTTAATTTTGTATTCTGCTACATGCCGAATTCATTTATTAAGTCTATTAGTCTATTAGTTTTTTGATGGAGTCTTTTGGGTTTTTTATGTACAATATCATGTCATCTGCAAATAAGGACAGCTTTACTTCTTCTTTTCCGATTTGAATGCCTTTTATTTCTTCTTCTTATCTAATTGCAATGACTAATACTTCCAGTACTATGTCGAACAGGAGTGGTGAGAGTGGGCATCCCTGTCTTGTTCCTGTTCTTAGGGGAAATGGTTTTAGTTTTTGCCCATTGAGTATGATGTTAGCTGTGGGTTTATCATATATAGCTTTTATTATGTTGAGGTATGATCCTTATATTCTCACCTTGTTGAGAGTTTTTATCAAGAAAGGGTGTTGGCCAAAACCGGTTTGGCTCAGTGGATAGAGCGTCAGCCTGCGGACTGAAAGGTCCCAGGTTCGATTCCGGTCAAGGGCATGTAACTTGGTTGCGGGCACATCCCCAGTAGGAGGTGTGCAAGAGGCAGCTGATCGATGTTTCTCTCTCATCGATGTTTCTGACTATCACTCTTCCTTCCTCTCTGTAAAAAATCAATAAAATATATTAAAAAAAAAAAAAGAAAGGGTGTTGGATTTTGTCAAATGCTTTTTCTGCATCAATTGATATGACTATGTGATTTTTATCTCTCAATTTGTTTATTGTATCACGTTTATTGATTTGCGGATATTGTACCATCCTTGCATTCCTGGGATAAATCCTACTTGGTCATGGTGTATGATCTTTCTGATGTACTGCTGGATCTGATATGCTAGAATTTTGTTGAGGATTTTGGCATCTATGTTCATGAGGGATATTGGCCTGTAATTCTCTTTTATTGTGTTGTCTTTATCTGGTTTTGGTATTAGGTTGATGCTGGCTTCATAGAAGGAGCTTGGAAGTGTTCCTTCCTCTTGAATTTTTTGGAATAGTATGAAGAGGATAGGATTTAGTTCTTCCTTGAATGTTTGGTAAAACTCCCCTGTGAAGCCGTCTGGCCCCGGGCTTTTATTTGCTGGAAGCTTTTTGATGACTGCTTCAATTTCTTCCATAGCTATTGGCCTATTGAGATGTTTAGATTCTTCCTGATTGAGTTTTGGAAGGTTATATTATTCTAGGAATATGTCCATTTCCTCCAGGTTGTCCAGTTTGTTGGAATAGAGTTGTTCATAGTATTTTTTAACAATCCTTTGTATTTCTGTGGGGTCTGTTGTTATTTCACCTCTTTCATTTCTGATTTTGTTTATTTGGGTCCTCTCTCTTTGCTTCTTGGTGAGCCTGGCTAGAGGTTCATCAATCTTCTTTATCCTTTCAAAGAACCAGCTCTTGGTTTTGTTGATCTTTTGTATTGTTTTTTTTGGTCTCAATGTCATTTATTTCCACTCTGATCTTTATTATTTCCTTCCTTCTGCTTACACTGGGCTTTTCTTGTTGCTCTCTTTCTAACTCTTTGAGTTGTAGGGTTAGGTAATTTATTACCATTGTTTCTTGTTTTTTGCAGTAGACTTGTAGAGCTATGAACTTTCCTCTCAAGACTGCTTTCGCTGTGTCCCATAGATTTTGGATTGTTGTGTTTTCATTGTCATTTGTTGCCATGATGTTTTTTATTTCTTCCTTGATCTCTCTAGTAACCCAGTCATTGTTTAATAGCATGCTATTTAGCCTCCATATGTTTGATTTTTTTGGATTTTTTTTATTGTAATTGATTTCCAGTTTTATGCCACTGTGATCTGAGGAGATGCTTGATATGATTTCTATCTTCTTGAATTTGAAGAGACTTTGTCTATGACCCAACATATGGTCTATCTTTGAAAAAGACCCATGTGCACTTGAGAAGAATGTGTATTCTGTGGCTTTGGGGTGAAATGTTCTGAAGATGTCAATTAATTCCATCTGGTCTAGTGAGTCATTTAGGATTGATGTTTCTTTGCTGATTTTTTGTTTAGAGGATTTGTCCAATGGTGATAGTGGGGTATTAAAGTCTCCTACTATGATTGTATTGCTGTAAATCTCTCCCTTGATATCCTCCAGGAGATTTTTTATGTATTTGGGTGCTCCTGTATTGGGTGCGTATATGTTTACCAGAGTTATTTCTTCTTGTTGGATTTCTCCCTTTAGTATTATGAAGTGGCCTTCCTTATCTCTTGTTATGTCCTTCACTTTGAGATCTAATTTGTCAGATATAAGTATTGCTACCCCAGCTTTCTTTTCATTTCCATTCGCCTGGAAAATCTTTTTCCATGCCTTTACCCTCAGTCTGTGTGCGTCTTTTTTTCTGAGGTGGGTTTCTTGTAGACAGCAGATATATGGGTCTTGTTTTCTTATCCATTCCGTTACGCTATGTCTTTTGATTGGGGCATTTAATCCCTTTACATTTAAAGTTATTATTGATAGGTACTTATTTGTTGCCATTTTTATTCTTTACTCCTGTGTTCCTTCTTCGCTTCCTATTTCTTTTTTTTTACAGCAGACCCTTTAGCATTTCTTGCATTGCTGGTTTGGTGGTAATAAATTCCCTTAGTCCTTTTTTGTCTGTGAAGCTCCTGATTTCACCTTCAATTTTGATTGATAGCCTTGCTGGGTACAGTATTCTTGGATTCAGACCCTTCCTTTGCATGACTTTGTATATTTCATTCCATTCCCTTCTGGCCTGATGAGTTTCTGTTGAGAAATCAGTTGCTAGTCTGATGGGGGTTCCTTTGTATGTAACTTTCTGTCTCTCTCTGGCCGCTTTTAAGATTCTTACTTTGTCGTTGGTGTTTGCCAGTTTAATTATAATGTGCCTTGGCATCGGTCTTTTGGGGTTCATTTTGCTTGGGACTCTGTGAGCTTCTTGGATTTGTGTGGGTTTTTTCTTCCCTATATCAGGGAAGTTTTCTGTCATTATTTCTTCAAACAGGTTTTCTATTCCTTGTTCACTTTCCTGTCCTTCTGGATCCCCTATTATGCGGATGTTGTTTTGTTTCGTGTTGTCCCAAAGTTCCCTTAGGCTCTCCTCCTGCTTTTTAATTTTTTTTTTCTAGAAGCTGCTCTACTTGGGTATTTTTTTCCTACCTTGTCTTCTAGCTCACTGATGCAGTCCTCTGCTTCTTCTACTCTTGATGCTTTCTATTGAGTTTTTTACAGCAGTGATGTCATTTTTCATTTCTTCTTGGTTCTTCTTCATTTCCTCTTGGTTCTTGCTCATATTGTCGAATTTGTCTTCCATTCTTTTCAGCCACCTTATGACCATTTCTCTGCATTCTTTCTCTGACAGGTTGCTTGCCTCCATTTCGTTTACTTCCTTTTCTGGTGATGCCTGCTTTTCTTTCATATGCAGGCTGTTTCTTTGTCTCCCCATGGTCTCTCTTCTCCGGGTGTCTGGTTATGTAGTTCTCTCCTTATCCCAGGTGAAATCTGACCTTTCTGTGGTAGAGTGCAGACCTTCTCTGAATCTGCGTGTTTGCGCCAGTTGGGGACTAGTGCTCTGGGTTTCGCAGCTGTTCGGTGGGTGCCGCATTTGTAGATTTTCAGGCTTCCGATAACATCCACTTTCCCTTTCAAGATGGCGTGGTCTCTGCGTCCGAGCCGGTGGCTCCAGGAGGGAACCCAGCAGCAGTGAGGGCTGCCTGGTCAGGGGACCCCTGTCCAGCAGTCCTCCACCTTCTCCTCGAGTATAGCTGTCCCTTAACTCTCCAACAGACACTCCCCGTGCGACCCTCAGCTGCTCTTTCTATCTGTTCCGGGACAAGGCTCGGGACACATCTGTCTGTTCCGCTGCCATTTTTTTTTTCTGGCCTCTATTTCTTATAGAGTTGTCCAGAAAAAGGCAGTCTTTCAAATGTAATATCAGTCCTTTTTTTTTTTTTCTTTCATTTATAAGCCAACTTGATGAAAAAGTTTGGTACACTGTTGAATAATAGAAGAGATAGAAATGTCCTTTTTTTTTCATTCCTGGCTTTAGTTTTCACTTGATGGTTACTTTTGCTTTCTTTTTTTAAAATATACGTTTTTATTGATTTTAGAGAGGAGAGGGAGAGAGAGAAACATCATTGATGAGAGAGAATCATTGATCGGCTGCCTCCTGAATATCCTCTACTGGGGATCCAGCTCACAACCTGGGCATAAGCCCCGACTGGGAATTGATCCCCAGTAGGTTCATGGGTCGACACTCAACCACTGAGCTACACCAGCTGGGCTACCCTTTCTTTCTTGTAGCTTCCATATTGAGTCAAGAATGTTGCTTAGTTTGCTATGAGTTTTGTTTTGTGTTTTTAAAAATTTATCTTTATTGTTGAAAACATTATAGATGTCTCCCTTTAATTCCCCATTGGCCCCCACTGCTGCACACCAACCCCTCCCCCCCAGGCTTTCGTGCCACTATTGTCTGTGTCCATGGGTTATGCATAATGCATATAAGTTCTTTGATTAATCTATATCCACCCACTCCCACCTTTCCTATGAGATTCTCAGTCTGTTCCATGCTTCTCTGTCTCTGGATCTATTTTGTTCATTAAATTCCACATATGAGTGAGATCATGTGATACTTATTTTTCTCTGACTGGCTTATTTTGCTTAGCATAGTACCCTCTGGGGTTCTGGGATTTCATTGCTTGAAATCCTCCTATGGGCTTTCCCCCCTCCTTTTGTTTATACTGTAGTGAATTGCATTGATACACAGTTTAGTATTGAAAGACTATTGCATTATTGGAATAAATGATCTAGTTGGTCATGATGGAATTGATTTGCTATTATTTTGATTTAGAATTTTTACTACATATTTGTAAGTAAGATTGACTTTTGTTTTCATATCGCCCTGTCTGGTTTTGGTGTAGAAGTTATTTTAGCATTATAAATGATTAAAATAGCTTTTTCATTTTCCATAGTTTTTATTTATAGTTTCTATAAACTGGGAATTATCATCTCCTTGAAAGGAAATAGAAATTCACTGATTAAACTATTTTAACAGTTAACTTTTGAGGGTTAGATATTTTCCATGTCTTCTAATTTTTTTTCGCTCTTTAATTTTCTGATTTATTTGTGCCAATTTTGATAGAAAGTGGAGCAAAAGTAAGTTTCCAGTTGTCCATATGAAAAATAATGAAATAATTAATAAATAATAATACAAGGATAAACTGTGTTTCATGTACTCAAAACTGTAAACCCACTTTTGCCTCACCCTATGCTTTCCTAAAGAAATTATTTGCCTAGATTTTTAAATTTATTGTTAAACTTCTCAGTATTTTATAATACTGTATAAATCTCTTACTATTTTTAATTTTCCTTTTTTTATTCCTTATTTGTTTCTCTCTCCCACCTTTTTAAAAATGGACTTGCCAAGCCATCTGGATTTTATGTAAGTAGTCCTATTTTTAAGTGTTGGCAAGTAATTTGATTTTAAAAAAATACTGACTTGGCCCAGCAAAATACTGGCACTGGTCAAACTGGAACTGATAATAATTGAAAATTACATTTCCTCTTTCTATCCTCCTAGTAGAATGTCTTCATTTATTACAAACACTTAAACTCATATTTCACTTTCAATGACTTATTCAGTAGCTACATTTTTCACTGAATAAAACAAGAATCTGAGAGCACTTTAATTTTCTTCTCTCTTTCTTTTCTTCTTATATTGATAGCATGTGGGATTTAAATTCTAAATTATTACTGCGGTTTTTTAAATTTATAATTTAGGCTTATTTGCACTTAACCATACATTTTACTGTTGTTGTTTTTGTTCACTACTACTTATTGTGTTCAGTTTTCCTCATATTTATTTTTCATTTTACTTTAGTACTTCCTGTAGTAATTTTTTCAGATAGCATCTGAGAGTGATAAACTTTGTTTCACATACCTGAAAATGTCTTTATTTTGTCAAATATGTTTAAACCTAATGTTAAATTTGTTTTCTTCAGTGTTTATACTAGAAGCTTAGTATTCATTTTCTTTATTAGTTTTTCCAAACTGATGGTGATCTGTGTCTGCTTATCCTCCTCTGAACTCTCTCATCCCTTTGTTTGTGAGGATTAATGTGTTTGTTTAGATTTAATAAATATTCTTATTCATTAAGCATTTCAATATATAATTTATTGAAGCATTTTCTGCAGTCATCTGTATCTATTCTCTGTTTCAGTAGCTACTATTACATAAATGTCTAAAGGTTTATATCTATCCAATAGTTCTCTGTATTTTTCTTTCAAGCTCGCATTTTCTTTCTTTTTTTTTTTTAATATTGATTTTAGAGGAAAGGAAGGGAGAGATAGAAACATTGATGGGAGATCAACATTGATCAGCTGCCTTCTGCACACTCCCTACTGGGGATTGAACATGCAACCCCAGGAATTGAACTAGTGACCTCTTAGTGTATGGGTTGACACTTAACCATTGAGCCACACCAGCTGGGTTCTCTTTTGTTTTTTTATGCATTTTGGTATACCTTCTTTGCTCAATTTTCAGCTCACTTCCTTAATCTTTTTTCATTGAGTTGTAATTTACATACTTTAAAATGCATACAATCCACCCTAGCCAGTTTGGCTCAGTGGATAGAGCATCAGCAGGCGGACTGAAGGGTCCCTGGTTTGATTCTGGTCAAGGGTGCATACCTCGGATGTAGGCTCTATCCCTGACCCCAGTCAGGGCATGTGTAGGAGGCAACTAATCAATGTGTTTCTTTCACATCAATGTTTCTCTCTTTGTCTCTCTCTCTCCCTTCCACTCTATCTAAAAAAATCAATGGGAAAATAAAGATTCTCGGGTGAGAATTAACACACACACACAAAATGCATACAACCCAAGTGCTTAACACTCTAATCAAGGTTCAGAGCAGTTTCATGATTCTAAAAAGTCCTTTTGAGACCCTTTCCAGGCATTCCCACCCTCCACCAGAGACAATCACTATTTTAATATAAATAAAATTATATAGCATATACTCTTTTGTGTCTGTTTTCTTTTTTCCACTCAATATGTCTGTGAGATTTTTTCCCCTGGTGCTGTCTCAATAGTTTGTTTCTTTCTGAGAAGTATGTCATCATATGAATATATTTTGATGTCTTTATCTAGACTCTTGTTGATGGACACTTGGGTTATCAAGAAAGAAGCTACTATAAACATTCTTGTATAAGTATTTTGTAGACATATGCACTTCTTTCCCTTGGAATGAATTCACTCTTCAGTTATTTCCTTTCCCCTCTCCTCCCTTCCCCTCCCCTCCCCTCCCCCTCCCCTCCCCTTTCCTTTCCTTCCCTTTTTCTGCCTGCCTCAAAACATTTTTTAATGACAAAGGGGAAAACTTAATATAACTTTAAGCTTAAAAAGTCAAAACATAATTTTATTTATATATGTAAATATCCTATCTAATAAAAGAGTAATATGCAAATTGACTGTACCTCTGCTACACCCATAAGCCATGCCCACAAGCCATGCCCACCAGCCAATCAGGAGCAAATATGCAAATAAACCCAACCAAGATGGCTGCGGCCACAGAGAGAGCAGGAGGGAGGCTTGGGTTTCCTTGGCAATGGAGGAAGCCAAACTTTCCGCCTGCCCTTGCTGGCCCAGGCCTCCACTCAATGCTACAAAGTTTCAATGATAGAAGATAAATAAATCCCAACAAAAATGGCAGCAGCCACAGAGCTGGAGAGAGCTAGGGTTGCCCCTGGCGATGGAGGAAGCCAAGCTTCTGCAGCCCTGGCCTGCCTTAGCCTCCGCTTAAGGCTACAAAGTTTCAATTATAGAAGATAAATAAATCCCAACATAAGTGGCTGCTGCCACAGAGCAAGCAGAAGGCTTGGCTCCGCTCCAGGTTACAAAGTTTCAGTTGTAGAAGATAAATAAATCCCAGATCCCAGGGCCTCCTCTTGGGTTGCCAGGGGGCGTGGCCGGCCTGCAAACCACCACAGGCTCCTCGCCCAGGCCACCCCACGCCCCAAGGGAACCCCCACCCTGATTGGGGACACCCTTCAGGGCAAACCAGCTGGCCCCCACCCATGCACCAGGCCTCTATCCTATCTAATAAAAGGATAATATGCAAATTGACTGTCACTCAACACAAGATGGCTGACCCCATGTGGTCAAAGATGACTGCCCCCATGTGGACACAGGATGGCCACCACAAGATGGCCAGCAGGGGAGGGCATTTGGGAGGGACCAGGCCTGCAAAGGTGTTTTCACCTTTATCTGTGAGTGTTAGACCTATTTACAACAACAGCTGCTTTTCTGTTTGTGATTTTGAGAAAGTGACAGGAGACACTTGGGGATGAGACATTCTCATTCCTGGATTGCTAGAGGCCTGCTCTGAGGACCCTGCCTGGCCACACCTGCTCATGTCACCCTGGAGTCGGACACCACTGCTTCACTGCTTCCTCCTCCCACACAAGTGAGGCTTGGGGTTATGGAGAGGCTGGCTTGGTAATGGGGAGGCACATGACTGGTGATGCAGCTGACTGACCACCTTTAGCCCCTGGGCCACTTGGAGCTGACCTCCATCTTTATTTATTTTTACTTTTTTTAGCAATCTGAATCTGTCATTGAAATATTTCTCCTTCACTTAGGTCACACCTTGCTTTCTACCAGTTTTGTGAATTTTTCGTTTTTCAAATCTGTTTCTGTCATTTGTCTAAATTCGGAATGGGATGGGAGGCCTTCAATGAGTTACTCTGCCATCTTGCTCCCATCTCGTCCTTAATGAGTTAGATTATAATAGTAACTTCCCTGCCATAAATATAAACATTAGAGCTGTTAAGACTCAAGAGTCCTTACTGAAATTTCTAAACAACATGATTCTTGGCCATATTTCTGTTATCATTTACTTGCCCTTTCCAATCAGAAGAGTTTGACTCCTTTTAACTTTCCAAGGCTATAAGCAATTTGATCTTAAAACTAAGCATGCATATTTCTATTTCTTTGCTATAGACAATTTTTTTTTTTTGCTAGATTGAAATTAGCTGTTTAAATGAAAATCTCCACTTGACTGAATTTTCATTTCCCAGGAGTTATGTTCACATAGCCCAAAATATACTATTGGGAAGTTAGATCTGATCTATTTAATTTTCATTAAGGTTTTAACACATGGATGATAAACTTTGAGAAACTGAGTTTATAAATATAATACAGGAAGCTTCGTAAATAATGAGGTATTTGAATCCTAGAGATGTTGGCTGTGGTTTTGCAGATAACAAGCTTTCATCCGCTTAAACTGGAATCTAGTAGAAGTTGGGTTAAGTCCTTGGCTTGTTCTTGTAGAAACTCGCTGAAAAATATCCATTGAATTAAACAGTGGCATGTGGGCATGCTGTGTCATAAAGCATTAGGAGCATCATACATCACAGAGACTCCCTGAGATTAAAGGTAATGAATGTTTCACTTAGCTCGTTGCTTGTTGCAATTTCAACAAAGTTGAAGTCATTTTATTTCTTATTTTCCTTTTTACCTCTCTGTCAAAGTTTCCTGTAATAAGGTTTACAATGACTTGACTTTTGGTACAGTATCATAAATTTCAGCAGCTCCAAAAGGGTGAAGCGTCGGCATTAACTTGAAATCAATATACTTTTTAGATGTTTAAATAAAACTACAAATGAATTTTTAAACACTGGTCATGAAACCCAGACACATTTTTCTTCTCTAAGTTTATTTACACAGCTTTTTGTGTCTCTCAACCCCAGCTTTTACACTGTATGTACCATTTCATATATTTTATAATGTTACTAACTCCTTTTATCAATGCTTAGAGGATCAAATGATTATTAACTGCTTCTTAGTGGTGAGAACTTAGAATGTGTTAGGATGACAAGTGTGTATATATGCATAAAACTGTGAACCTGGAAAAATTTTTAATTCAATACTGTCCAAGATAATGTTTGATAATTATGGATAATAATTACTTAAGTTTAGGATGTGGCATAACTCAG
Source organism: Plecotus auritus (assembly GCF_963455305.1). Classification (NCBI taxonomy): domain Eukaryota; kingdom Metazoa; phylum Chordata; class Mammalia; order Chiroptera; family Vespertilionidae; genus Plecotus; species Plecotus auritus. Next base: position 109,731,142 of record NC_137774.1, on the reverse strand, counting down.
AGAAAGAGGAAAAGCTAATATGCAGTGAAACTTTGTGTCTTGGAACTTGAAAATCAACTTACTCTGTTACTTTGTTTGTCAGTGGCTGTAATAGTATGTTTATTCCTCTGTATGCTTTGTTGCTCCCAACTGAGATGGTAATGCCCATGAGGGCAGGAATTTTGCTTCCCTTCTGAATGAATAATTACAGTGCTATACACTCTGTTCACTAAAAAGGAGGCTTGGGAGCTTTGGAGTCACTTGCACAGCCCTCGACACTCGGGATGTCAACCTTTGTGTGGGAAAGGATAGCGACTGAAACCCATTAATTGATGCAGTTCCCAGATTTATGGAATAACGAGTTTCAATATGAAATTTGGAGAATTGAGCTTTTTTTTTTTTCACAGTAAAGCTTAAGTTGTTCAGAATAATTTGGGAAAGGCCAATCAGTTACTAAAACCTTTAACTCAATGAAAAGTTTAAAAGAAAAGTGCTTTTGTAACATTCAAATACATATACATATTATATATCAAATTACATTATAATATTATAAACAGAGATCCTGCTATGTCTATGTAAATGAATAGTTAAGAAAACTAGTGTACAAATATTTATTGTCTAAGTACTTATGGTGTATTTTCTTAGCAAGGCTTGCCATGCATCTTAAACGGGGTCTCTGCCTCCTGCAAAAACCCACTCAGTTCTTCCTTTACAAAAAAAAAAAAAAAAAAAAATGAGAGGGAGGGAAAAAAAGGATGGTTTCAAAGTGATTACAGGAAATAAAAAACATATATGTATCAGATCTTTTTTCATAGGAAAAAAAGTGACCTTAGAAAGTTCTAGAAAAAATTGTCAAGTGCCTTAGACACTTGGCAGTAGGGTATCTCAATATAGCCTGAATGGTGCCCCCTGGAGCACCACCTTAGTTCAGTATGAATGGCACCCCTTAGAGTTTTACATCACAGGGGTTCCTCAGAGAGATGAAATGAGTCCAGTTTGCACCCTAAATTCCCTTTGTCTGAGGCATATTTGGTTGTAGGCTTGAAATGATTATGTATATTCACCTGAGAAGTCAGGGTAGAATAATGGATACTACCGGGAAAAATGAGTGAGGCCAGGCTAGGGTCAGGGGGACCTGGGTTCTCGGCCCAGTGACTGCAGTTCAGTACTACACACCCTGATTGAGCCGCTTGGAAGCATGAGCTCTGTCACCATAGCAACACTAGGGACCACTTCTGCAGATCTTAGCTGTGTCTGCCAATCAGCTCCAGCCCTGAGCCATCAAATTCACGATAAAGCCAGATGCTACATACTGAAGGATGCACAAACCAAGCGTAGATGAGCAAGAGGAAGGGGGGATTAAAATTTTTTCTGAAGTTGATTTCTTTTTTATTGATAGAAATAATCAATGTTTATAGAATACAACTATTGTACTTTGTGTGAAAGTACAGTAAGTTCAGCAAATCCTGACTCCCATTGCTTATTAATTGCTTACTTTAGGGGCTTCTGAAGAGCATTATTTTTATACTAGAGGCCTGGTGCACGAAATTTGTGCACTGTGTGTGTGTGGGGGGGGGCGGGGTAGGGAGGGGGGTCCGCAGCCCGGTCTGCACCCTCTCACAGTCTGGGATCCCTCGCTCGTTACTGTCCACCTGCTCACTGCTCCTTAGTGCTGCCGCGGAGGCAGGAGAGGCTCCCACCACTGCCGCTGTGCTTGCCGGCCGTAAGCCCAGCTTCTGGCAGAGCGGTGCTTCCCCTGTGGGAGTGCATTGACCACCAGGGGGCAGATCCTGCCTTGAGCATCTGCCCCCTGGTGGTCAGTGTGCGTCATAGTGACCGGTCGTTCCAGTCGTTCTGCCGTAAGAGTCGCTTAGGCTTTTATTATATAGATTGTAAGAATGGCACTCATTACTATGGTGTGTTTGTTTGTAGTGCACATGCAACGTGCATATGTGTATGTGCACTGCATGTTGTGTATCTGTTCTCTAACAGATTTTGAGTGCTCTGAGGATGAGAATTATGTGGTATTATCCTTGTGTCCTTTGTATCTACCACACATCTAGCACTTAATTAGGCACTGCATCACTGCTATTTAAATTGTTGAATGTAATTAGGAATGGCTAAGTTTCATGAACAGTAGAGCCACCCCCGACTAAGTTTCATTGGCGAGTGGACTGGAGGTGGTCATACAGAAGAGAAAGTGTTACAGAGCAAGTATTCAGAGAAGCATTGAGGTCAGACAGTATTAAAAGAAAATTGTCAATTTTATGTGTGCAACTTGTAAACAATAACATTAGGAGGCACTGTTCATAAAGAACATCTCTCAAAATGTGTGTTTTCATATATCTGATTGTGGTTTGCTAATGGAATAAGGACACTTCCCAAACGTCACAATAAGAGGACCTATTTTAAAACAAAACAGGCTTTTAAATGATTTTTTTTTTCTGATAGCTTATCGGGTAATAGTGATCAGCTCCAGCAAATCATGAGCTTGATATGAAGAAACATTCTGAAGCCACTAGACAAGCATTATTGTACCTGCAAAGGCAGAAAAGAATTTAATAGTTCAAATCCCTTTACTATTTTTTTAAAACCAAAAATAAGTCTGGTAGTTGCATAACCTAGTTATACATCAGGTTTTAAGGCAACCCACCAAAGGTCCTGTCTGTAGCACCCACGTTTCTTTCCCTCCATCGTGCTGTCTTCTTATAATTAAAATGTATGCAGATGACCAAGAACTTGGCAAAGAAAGCGAGCTCTTCAAAATTGTAAATACAATTATTTCTATAGGAAAGCCAACTATTCTGTTAAAAACCCAGGCTGACTGACCTAGATCTTCACACGGAAGGTTTGCTGAGACACGTGCAGCCATGTAAATCTCTGCGATGTGGGTTATTTAAACAGATGGTAACTGTGACACAGTGAGCTCTACATGCAAATTGGCAGAGACCAGAACCAGAAAGGAAGCAAGCTAGAGAGGAAACATTATCTCACTGTGAACCTTGGAGCATTTTAATTAAAACACAGAACAAAATTCGGAGTGCTGGGATATACCTCTTCAGAATAGTAATGGAGTATCAGTATTTGTTATATTGTTGCTATGATACCAATAGTTGGGAGGGCTGAGGAGTTTTTAGAATCTCCTTTAGATTTTACTAACTTTGTGGATGTGATTTGGCCCTGCCTTTTATATGCACACAAATAAAATCTAGAAGTAAGTCATGTGTGGGCAGTGTCTCTGCTGTGGTGTTAATGTTGGTGTAAAGTAAAGTTGTAGAGAAGTCTTGTTTTGTTGTATGTTTTTATAACAGCATTCTATGGCCAAGGTGCTAGTTTGGCAAGTGTCAGGAGACTATTACGACACAGGCATGAGCGACTTCCAGATTCATGGATCTGGAAATCCAAAAATTCCCGACATGGGAGACAGTTCTGTGGTCTTTTCTGGTGGCCTACCTTAAAGCCTGCTACTACAGTCCTGTCAATAATTTTGTAGACTCCTGGTTTTCTGTCTTAGCTTTTTAGCTAATAATTTTTTTGCCTGCAACCCAGACCTGATTGATAGAGTACATATATAAAATACAGCTCTTTCCAGCTGCATTCCCCTCCCCCAAATCTGTGCTAAGTCTTTAATGAGTTCTGTTTCCATGCTGACGTGTAAAGTACACATCTTTCCTCATTCATCATTCTCCAGAAGGAAGAGGAGAATAACATTTTAGGAGAAAGGGGCTAAGCTTACCTATATATATATAAAAGGCTAAGCAACCGTATGACTCTCCGACTGGCTGGTAAGTATGATGCACACTGACCACCAGGGGCAGACGCTCAATGTAGGAACTGCTGAGCTGTGGTGACTTGGCAGAGGTGGTTCTCGGGTGACACACCCCGGAACCAGAGAGGAAGGAGCCCGATTCCTTGCGGGCTGCATAATTCCGCCTTCGGCAGTGGGTTATGTTGTTGCTGGTGCACCATTGGCCTGAATCTGGTTTACTGCCGAGCTGCCGTGACTGCAGACACCCTTTGAGCTGTGGCACCAGGTGTGGCTGGCTGGGGAGGGACCACCGAAGGTTGGCTCCAGGCTGTGTCCGCCCTGTCTAGCCCAGTCCCACCCCACCGGCCACCTTCTAATTAATTTCCTTTCGATGTGCATGAATCTGTGCACCTGGCCTCTAGTTCATTAAATAACTCAGAGAAACCATTTTGGAAAATGAGATGGTTATCAAAAGAGATAAGAATAAAACACTCTGAGAAGTGAAGTTCATAAGGGTTTAAAGGTATATTTACAACTTACATGCATTAAGATCGAAGATGAAAGAATGGCTGCTTCTCCCAAAGAGCTCTTATCTAAAACTAGAGGCCCGGTGCATGAAATTCGTGCACGGGGAGGAGGGTGTCCCTCAGCCCAGCCTGCACCCTCTCCAACCTGGGACCCCTTGAGGGATGTCCGACTGCCCGTTTAAGCCCGATCCCGGTGGGATCGGGCCTAAACGGGCAGTCGGACATCCCTCTCACAATCCAGGACTGCTGGCTCCCAACTGCTCGCCTGCCTGCCCTCCTGATTTCCCCTAACTGCTTCTGCCTGCCAGCCTGATCACCCCCTAACCCAGCCGCGGCCCGTTCGGCTCTTCTATCCGGCCCGCGGAACCGAAAGAGCGGAGGGTTCTCTTGCTCTCCCCTCCGCTCCTTTACTTTGAATATATATTAGTTAACACAAACACTCCATCCATGCTTTTGTTCTGGCCCTCTGGTCCAGTTTAAGAACCCATTGTGTCCCTCGAGTCAAAAAGTTTGCCCACCCCTGCCCTAACCACTCCCCTGCCAGCCTGATTGATGCCTAACTGTTCCCCTGCCAGCCTGTTTGCCCCTAACTGTACTCCCCTGCAGGCCAGGTCACCCCTAACTGTCCTCCCCTGCAGGCCAGGTCACCCCTAACTGCCCTCCCCTGCAGGCCTGGTTCCTCCCAACTGCCCTCCCCTGCTGGCCTGATCACCCACAACTGCCCTCCCTTGCAGGCCTGGTCCCTCCCAACTGCCCTCCCTTGCAGACCTGGTCCCTTACAACTGCCCTCCCCTGCTGGCCATCTTGTGGTGGCCATCTTGTTTCCACATGGGGGCAGGATCTTTGACCACATGGGGGCAGCCATCTTGTGTGTTGGAGTTATGGTCAATCTGCATATTACTCTTTTATTAGATAGGATAGAGGCCTGGTGCACGGGTGGGGGCCAGCTGGTTTGCCCTGAAGGGTGTCCGGGATCAGGGTGGGGGTTCCCTTGGGGCGTGGGGCGGCCTGGGTGAGGGGCCTGTGGTGGTTTGCAGACTGGCCACGCCCCCTGGCGACCCAAGCGGAGGCCCTGGTATCTGGGGTTTATTTATCTTCTACAATTGAAACTTTGTAGCCTGGAGCGGAGCCAAGCCTTCTGCTTGCTCCGTGGCGGCAGCCTTTTTTGGGGGGATTTATGTATCTTCTATCATTGAAACTTCGTAGCCTTAAGCGGAGGCCTGGGCGGGCCAGGGTGTGTGGAAAGCTTGGCTTCCTCCATCGCCGGGGGCAACCCTAGCCTCCTGCTCTTTCCAGCTCTGTGGCTGCACCATTTCTGTTTGGGTTTATGTATCTTCTATCATTGAAACTTTGTAGCCTTGAGTGGAGGCCTAGGCTGGCAAGGGCAGATGGAAAGCTTGGCTTCCTCCATTGCCAGGGAAACCCAAGCCTCCCTCCTGCTCTCTGTGGCCGTAGCCATCTTGGTTGGGTTTATTTGCATATTCGCTCCTGATTGGCTGGTGGGCGTGGCTGATGGGCGTGGCTGGTGGGTGTAGCGGAGTGATGGTTAATTTACATATTACTCTTTTATTATATAGAATTGACAAGAAATTTCCTGGAATTAGGGCAATGAAGTTCAGTTTTATTGCATGTTTTCTTCATTGCATCAGAGTCAAGGGACAAGGCAAATACAGGACTGTTTGGTTTATACTACTGGACACCTCTGATAGAAAAATGTATAATCAAGTTCATACTTGATTACTTTATCTGGCATTTAAAATACAAGTGTGTGCTTAATACCTTTATTTGTTTTTTTAAATCTTTTTTTCAATTACAGTTGACATACAATATTATATTAATTTCAGCTGTACACCCCAGTGATTAAACATTATATAACTTACTAAGTGATCATCCCGATTAATCTTGTACCCATCTGACACCATACATAGTTATTAGAATACTATGTTCCCTATGCTGTATTTCACATCCTTATGATTATTTTGTAACAACCAATTTGTACTTCTTAACCCCCTCACCTTTTTTACCTGTCCCCCCAATTCCCCTCCCATCTGGCAGCCATGTTCTCTGTATCTATGAGTCTGTTTCTGATCTGAGGGGGAGCTGAGGCGAGCAAACCTCAGATGAGTTGAAGGCTTTGGTGAGCTGGTTAAATATGCCATACTCTATAAATGCCTCAAATACAGTGGAAACTGGCAGGAAGTTCTAGTTTCTCCCCCAGCAGATTCTCCATTAATCCGAGCTCCTGGAGAAGGCAGAGACCTCCCCATTTCTCTGTCTGTCTCTTTTTATTCCTGCCCACCTCCAGGCATGTGAAGTGGCCTGTAGAACAAATCACAACACACAGGAGGGTGACTGGGAGTAAGCGCTGAAAAGAGACCATATGAAAGCACAGGCCTTAGTTCCCACATCCTAGCCAAGAGTAGAATTGGGCGCTAAACAGTGTCCCACAGGTCCTGGAAGGTGAGGCATTTGGAGGGACTCTGGAGATAAGTCCTTGTGGAGACCTGTCCCCTCCCCCCAATGACAACTGACACACAATCTCTCCCTTTAGTTGTCAGCATGTTGGATAAGTTAAATGAAGCCCATAAGACTTAAAGCAGGGTTCTATGCCCTGATTGTATCTCAGGAGTTTGGACTTGGTCACAGTATCTCCACATTTACCATCGGAACCAGGAGGATTGGTGGGCCATCGGCATACACAGGCCAACTTCACTAGGCATAACCATTGTCGGTGAGCTTCAGTTTTATATCCCATATATGAGTGAACTCATATGGTTCTTAGCTTTTTCTAATTGACTTATTTGGCTTAGCATAATGTTCTCAAGGTCCATCTGTGTTTTTGCAAATGGCAGTATTTCACCTTTTCATATGGCTTGAGATGTGTCTTGAGAGCACAGGCAGGGTTAGACAGATGAAGAGAGTGAGAAATGTGCTTCAGGGACAGAGAGTGGGCACATAGCACAGATGCAGGAGAGATGAAGACTGGAGACCAGAGCACAGGCCCCTCAGAGGCCTGTGAGTGAGGGGACAGGGTAGGGAAACAGAGACCCTCCATGGGTCCCCTATGCCAGGCTCTCTCCCCATGTACCCTTTCCCTCCATGGAGAGTCCCCTATCCCCTCTGCCCCAGCTACTCATGAAGACTCACCTTCACAATCTTTGTCCCAAATACAGTTAATATTTGATCAATAGCACATCAAGATCCACATAATGGAAAGTCTTCTTTTAATATGATTTCAACACTTTTGTAATCATGAATCTGCAAATCTATTTCTTAGTAGTATACAATAATCTAATTTTATAATAGTGAAACCTATTAATAATTAGAAACTATTGCTCTCTTTCAATGTCATTACAAGAATGTAAATTGCTTTATATTCTTCTGGTAAATATATAATATTGCTCATTTGCCCAATAATACACATTTTACATTTCAAAAGAATTGCTTTATTATTGACCAATAAATGTAATAGTGCCTTTAATTCAGAAAAGGGACAAACATCTCATCATTTTTTTTCAGGAGATTTTTGCATTTTAATAACTTTCAAAAGCTGTAGATAAAAATTTACAGAAGCTAATGGATTAATTAGTTCTTATGAATACTATAATGATATATTCTAATATAACTTTGTTTCATTTCTGTTCTGAATATGAATGAAAACCATTAAGATAATCAAATAAGTACCTTGATAATATGTTTAAGTTACTATTTCCATCTTCAGAATTAACAATATAAGATGAGGAAAGTTGACATCTACTAATCTGTGATAATATTATTGTGTTTACAGTGAACCAGAAATAATTATACACAATTGAATGAGGTTTCTCAGTCTTGGCATTTTGATGAGGCGATATCAAATTAGATGACAAAGTGTCATTTCTGAAATGGATTTGATATAAAAAAGATATTTATGTCAAAGATACGAGAACACAGTAGTGAACGATATGACAAATGGATAACATACATAGCTCCATACGGCAATTTCTGTTTAAGACCCTTTGTTTCCTGATAAACATTTTATCTTGTTTATTGCTGGATCTGCTGGGAAATTCTTCCATACTTTATTTGAAATGAATATGCATTTGTGTGACCTTTTGGACAGAGTTCTTTAAGAAAAAAACCTGTTAATTGAAAGGTTTTATTTCCTCCTTAAAATTGGTAAGGCAGGGAAAGGTCACTGCTTGCACATATAATTAGAAACTTTTGCTAGCATTAGCTTTTCAGTTGATTAGGGAGAGAAATAGTGAGCTATTTTAATTTAACATACTACTTGCCTTGTGCAATTTAATGACTATTGATTTGTTCAGATTAATTTCAAATATTAACATTGTGGGTGGTGAACAGAACAAGGACACCCATGTATTAAAGAGTTTTTTCCTATCTGACTAGGTTAGTCTTCAGTAGGGATTCTGTTATCAGCTACAATAAGGGGAAAAAGGAGGAAATGAAAATTAATTTAGCTCTATTTCTGTGCTTGGCATTGTGCTGGGCCTTTCTCAGAAGATATCTCATGTAATCCTCATGACAACCTCGGTTTTTGAGGATGGTGATCTCCATTTTTGACATATAAAGCAAGTCTAAACCTCATTTTTACCTCTTTTCCTGTAATTCTCAAACTCACTAATTCTTTTCCCCCAAGTGCAGAGGAGGACCTGAATAAATATTAGCTTAGAAAAAAATGATTTTCTGTTTGGCAATGTTTAGACAAATTCTAATATACTTTGTTGAAAAGGCTCAGTTTTTTCCAGTCTGCAGCCAGTGGCAGCTTCTTTTGCTAAATAATTTGGATTGCTGCTTGAATCACTGCAAAGGGCTGCACTGCCATAGCCAGAATCCTTTTTGTCTGCGTACGTTACACATGCTTTACTGCTTTCTCCAGGAAGCAGAACGGTGGTCTGGGTTTAAAGTTAAAGAGGGCTCAAAAAGCTTACCATTTTGTTTGGCTCATTAGGCAACAATTAAATGTCATTTCTAATTAATGTAGGCAGCAGAATAGACCACTCCATTTTAGCCATTAAATATTGCATTTTAGGCTAACTCAAATTATTTCATGGTCCTAATCAAACATTGCCAATAATAAAGAGAAGTTTGGCATCCTCCCAAGGCACTTCCAATGATTTCTAATCACACCAACACCCTGGTATGTGGCCTAATACTCTGAATCTTTTTCCCAACCTCCCTTGGCCATTCCCACTTCATAGGGATGGGGCAGGGGGTATCACCAGTTCCTTAGGGAAGAAAAAGCATCCGCTCAGTTTCTTTTCCGTGAGCAGCCTTTTTCAGTTTCAGGTCGGGGTTCTTTGTGATCACAACTGTCCCACTTAACTGTGCTCAACCATTTAGTCCCACCCCACAGACATTTTCGCAGGGGACCCAACCTGACATTTGGAAACACGCATTGAGTTGTAACCTCCTTTCCCTTCACTTTTCCTTTGAAGATTAGGACACAGATTTGGCTTTTTCTTTGAACTCAGGACCTCTGATAGAAGTTGAGAGTTTGATCTTCCTCCAGCTCTGAGGGCTGGACCCTTCGCTCTACATGGATGCTGAGGTAGGAGCATGAAGATGCACAGAGAAGGCTCTTATACAGTCATAGATAGCGCCATGTTCAACTGGAGAGCTCTATTCTTTGTTTAAATTACTTACTTTAAAAGGTAGTTTCCTTAAGACTACATTATAGTTATATTATTACAAGAAAAAAGAGTTTGGAGCCTGTAGTGTATCTTGATCCTTTACTGGCATTGATAAATCATGGGAAAGGGGATTCTATAATGTTAATTGATATTACATTTTCGAGGATAGGAATAGTATTATTCTAATGTTGCATAGCTATTTAAATGTTTCTTGGAAGGCTGAGTGAGAACAAAGATCAGAACAAAAAATGGAGACATTTTTCCTCCACAGTAAAAAGGGAATTGTTTTTGTAATTGCATTCTGGTTCGAGAATCAAGAACATACAGGAATGTATTTTGAAATTTCAAGCTGGTTTAAGTTTGTTTCCTTTGCCTTTGACTCAAAAGCAAAATGTAAGAAAATTGCTGATGAGACATTTAAAAAGAAAAAAAAACCTTACCACAGGATAGGAAAGTCTGCCAAAATGATACAAGAGCTCAAAAGTGAGGAGACCTCAGGCTTCCCTCTTTATAAACTCTGATATCAGCAGGCAGGAATAAGAAGTGGCTATTAATGCACTTGATAAGCTAATATGCTAGGAGAATTTCTACCCAGAAACTAGGGAGGCTTGTGCAACTGGGGGCAGACTGAGGCAAGGACTTGGACGTGCCAGAAAATGAACATAAAATTTAAGAGTTACATTGCAGCAGTTCAAGTTAGTTTTAAGTCATCCTTGATGTTCAGGTAGATCTATTTAATGGACTCTTCTTTCAAGGGGTATATTATTGCTAACTCTCCAAAGTCCACAATTAGTGTGAAATCATGGTAAAGCCTATTGTTTTAAGAAAGAATTTGGGTCTTCATAGGGAAATAAGCAATACTCATTGTTTCAGGCTTGGTCTTTAGGAGGTGTTCTATAATATTTATTAATTAAACTTAAAAAAATCAGTGCATTAACCAATAAGTTTAAAACACAAACTTATATATTTCTAAGTGATTTGGAGTCTACAAAGCATTTGAACTTATGTGAGCCTTACAATGAGCATGAGAGGTATAAGGCACTTTGAGGGTCAAGGAGGTGAAATGATTTGCCTCTGCTCAGGAGTAGCTTCATGAGCAAGTGACCTATAATCACACAGGTTTCTGTGCTCTGAAGAGCTCGGCACTTGATTTGATGCTTTGTTATTGACATTTTGAAATTATTAATAATTTTTGAACAAGGTGCCCTGTATTGTCTGAATGCAGAATACATTATCTTTTTCAAATAGGTCCAGAATCCTAAAACAAGTGGAGTAATATGTAAAAAAAAATTAGAAGTATTGAAAAAATATCTTATGGTAGATTATATGAAGACAGGTTGCTGAGAAAGAAGGGCAGGTTTGTATTCTATGTGGGGAGAGCTGCAGCACTGATTCATGTTAATCCCTTCAAACCTCAGCTTTTCATTATGGCAAGATGATAATTATAAGTAGTAATGGTTGGTTTATAAGTATATTAATTTAGTAATTGCATTAGGAGGAAGTACATTATTTACTATACAAAATGGTTTAGTAAGTAATAGCCACAAAAAAGTGATCAAGATGTCCATATTTGAGTTTAAAATTGGCAAAGTATATATATGGCTAGCTGAATTCATAACTCCTATCACCCACATTGCCGGGCAGTATCCCTGTGCCAGGCCTAGAAGTTGTCAGATAGTAAAACCCCAAATATGGTTCCTGTTCTCTGGGATGAGTAAGCGAGGTTTATTGAATACTATGTGTGGAGTATAAGACTCTATTGGGTTGATTGCCTTACATAACTGTGAATAACAGTTATTTTATTCCCACCTGAACTTGATTATCTAAGGGGAAATGGGAAGAAGACATTATTATGTTTGGGGGGCAGGACCAACAAACTGGAAATGTCAAGTTCTGCTATCAGTCAGAAAAAACTTAATTCAGACATCACTGTCCAGAAGAGCAGCATCACTTCTAATGATAAGATTGACTCAAACAATCTGGCATTAATGAAAGAAACATATGGTATTATGAAAGAGAGAAGTGGCTGTGGCATTACTGGAAACAAATACAAATATCTGAAAATAAATCCTATATAATAAAAGACTAATATGCAAATCCAATCTGTGGAACAACTGGTTGCTATGATGCGCAATGACCACCATGGGGCAGATGCTCAATGCAGGAGCCGGCCACTGGTGATCAGTGCGCTCCCACAGGGGGAGCGCCGCTCAGCCAGAAGCTGGGCTCATGGCTGGCGAGCGCAGCGGTGGTGGCAGGAGCCTCTCCCACCTCTGCAGCAGCACTAAGGATGTCTGACTGACAGGCCTAAACCATCAGTCAGACATCCCCCAAGGGCTCCCAGACTGTGAGAGGGCACAGGCCGGGCTGAGGGACCCCCCAACCCCCGAGTGCACGAATTTCATGTACTGGACCTCTAGTATGACAATAATATAGGTAACACTTGAAATCCTAAATGGATTAGAAACAATTTGAATTTATTGGTTTTATCATGACAGATACTGTTGATAAGGATGGGAAATAGTAACTAGGTGTAAGTGCCTGCATTTTTATTTTTCTTCTTTTATCATAATATTTTCCTTCTTTCCTTGCATCTTTCCTCCTTTCCCTTCCTCTACCTCTGTCTCTCTCCATTTTTTTCCTTCATCCTTTTTTTCTTCCATTCTTTCATACAGTACTTAAGGCATTATCATGATAGAAATAATAAAGAATAGAGAGTTATTCATTCAATTTCTCTTAAAATTCTCTAGGTTGATATTGCAGGTCAATTATATACTAGCTGGTCACAGGTTTTTATTATTAAATCACATTAGGGAGACACATACATGTAATGATATAATACAAAGCAGTGTGTGATAAGTTCTGTAATGGTGGGGATCTAGAAGATTAATTCATCAATTGAGAAAGTATTAAGGTTTCATGATGTTTCCATATAGACAGCGATGAAAGACTGTGTGCCTTAATAAGAAATCCTAAAACATGGAACAGAGATTTCCATCTCAGCTCTGTCTCTTATGAATTATCTTTTTGAACAAGACATTACCTTCCTAAACTGTAGATTCTTTATCAACGATGAATCATAATATGTACCTTGCCTCTTTGCTGGACTGTTGTGATTATCATATCATATTATTCAATTATAAAATATTTCTTGAATTCCAACTATATATGCCAGGCTCTGTGCTAGGCACCAGGGGACATAGATCAATAGGATCTTAATTCAAGGAGTTCACAGTCTGTCTAAAAATCTGCAGACTCTGATGCTTACAGAGGCCATGCTAAATTACAAGTGAGTGAAAAGACATTAAAGACCAAGGGGGCTGATGGGTTTTGTGACACACTGTAGAAAATACATCATATCTTGATGGGGCAGCCTTTGCCATAGATTTAGCTGGTTGTGGTATCCAGGAATGCTAATCCAATGTTTCTAGCTTTAGTGTTCTTAAAATGTGAGGTGTCTCTGTTTTTAATGTTGACATCTAATTACAAAAATTGTCTAGACATTTTGTAGGCAAAATGCATATGTGAAGGGTGAGATCAACTTATGAGATGCCATAATCTCAATGGCATTAGCTCTGGTCTAAACAGGCATGCATGTGAATAAACCACAAAGCAGATATTAGGTGCAGAGGTGGACCAAGCTAGCTTCAAATGACTCCAGGATGGAATGAAAAGGATGTGGTATGTGTGCCATGGGAAGTATCCAATAGATGTGATGACCAAGCTGAATTAAAGAATGACTACAATCTTGTTAAGCAGAAAATTTGAGGAGGCAATTTAAACAAAAAGGGAAGCATGCTCAAAGACTGAGTGAATTTGGTGTTGCTATGTATAAGAGGGAGGGCCCGAGGAGGTGAGACAAAAAAAAAAAGGCAAAATGGTAAATGGTCTCACATGAAAAGCTAAGGGATCTGGACCCGTTCACTCTCATAGGGATAGTGATCACAGGGGAGACACATGGTCAAATTTCTACTCTAGAAATAATGGTTCTACTAGTACCGTGGTTGGCGAACTGTGGCTCGCGAGCCACATGCGGCTCTTTGGCCCCTTGAGTGTGGCTCTTCCACAAAATACCACGGCCTGGGCGAGTCTATTTTGAAGAAGTGGCATTAGAAGAAGTTTAAGTTTAAAAAATTTGGCTCTCAAAAGAAATTTCAATCGTTGTACTGTTGATATTTGGCTCTGTTGCTAATGAGTTTGCCGACCACTGTACTAGTAGAATGGAGGTTTGAAGGGGAGTGAGATAAGGCCTATTTAAGAGACTGTGGCAGTAGCAATGGGAATTATGAAGAGATTTAAATTTATTTGTAACTGACAAAGCATCCTATTCATGTGTGATACTATTAATATTTTAATTGATATTAAAATGCAGAATCTTCCACATTTTTAACATCTCTGTAATCAGAATGCATCCTTCCGCTCATGGGACATGGTTGTTAAATGGGGGCAGGTTTTCTTTCTTTCAGTGATCATAGCATAATGATGCCTCTTCAAACTGATGGCATCTTTGATACAGTGAAATGGAATAATAATCATGGTCTTTTAATCACTAAACTGAATTTGAAAGCAGAGAAGTGGAGGAAGTTCTACAAATGATAATCCCACCTACCTCTCTGGAAGGGAGCCTTTAAGACATTTCTCTGCCTTGGTGACCAACTGTCCCTAGCTCCCAAGCACTAACTGGATCAGGGAGGCACCTGTGTACGGGAGGTGTGCAAACGGGAGAGCAGAGGGGCCACAGGCCCTCTCTAAAGGACAGTTGCTATTTGTGTTGTGCCAACTGCTGCTGGACACGAATTAAAAATGAGTGTTGCCAGATTCAAGAGATGATGGAAATATGAAATTTTTAATAAAAGGTCTCAATATTTAAATGTTGGCAACACAGCCAACATTTTAAATAAGCCTGTGCAGGCCAAACAAAACGTATCTGTGTGCTCTGTAAGCTACTAGCCTTGTCTCTCTGCTAAGCCTCTTGTTGAAGGAGTGATCATACTGATTTCAAATCCTTTCAGTTTCATAATATTAAATGCTAAATGTCGCTGAATGCCAGTGACAAGACTATAAGTCTCATCTAGGAAGATGAAATCTTCCTCATCTCTATCAGCCATCTGGTACAGCTCTCAGCCACATGAATTCTTTAGAAGCAGCGGTGGGGGTAGTCTCAAGGCCTGTGATCTAAAATGGGTTTGTTATTTTGTCCTAAAATATGTCCGTCTGATCATGTATTCAACAGGAAAAATTGAGCATAGTGTTTTGAAATAATAAAATTACATCTCATGCTTCAAAATTCCTTTCTTCTCCAGAAACAATAACAAAAGCTGTTGGTGTTTTAAAAGCGGCCTGGAATGCCAAAGGAGGATTTAATTCAGCTCTTGTAGATTTATCATTTGCTAATCTCCTCCAATCATAAACATTGTCGACATTTATAACGTACTATTGATAAATGCATAAAACATAAACATATTGTTTTTCTCTTTTGCAACATTAATGTCTGATTCAAACTAAATACGGTGATAAAAATTAAGACTGTAAGGGAGGAGTTCTGCTCTGCCAGTGATGGAATGGCAGGTACTGTAGTTGGCCTTCTTCCATATATGACTTGGACATACTGCATGAGACAGTTGTCTTTTGTAACTGAACAATTGACAGTAAAGGGCTGTGACTCCTGAGAGAAGGGAAACACAAGGTCAGTACCACATTCACCTTGGCTTTCTAACTGGGGCAAGTATGGGGCTTTATGAAGCTAGGCAGGAGCAGTTGGGAAGGAGCTGTGAGCTAACAAATATATGGGAGGGAAGATAGGCATATATTGTTGGAAGACACTGCATCTATGGCCAAGGATTGAGAGACTTCACTGAGCATCTCAGATATTTAGTTGAGATCTCAAAAAGATCACTTAAGAGTAAAGATCATACCCTAAAGAAGGACCATGACATAGGACAAAGAACATAACTCAAATAGATCTGCTGTAACAACAAATAAAACCAAACTAAACAGGATCAAATAGATTTGTCAACAATTTAACTGCCTGCCACTAAAAGCCAATTCTCTTTGAAAGAAGATAATATAATCCAAACTCCCTATTGTGTATCATTTTACAATTTTGATCACACAATAAAAAAAAAAAAGGTACCAGACATTCAAAGAAGCAGGAAATTGGACCCTTAATCAAGGGGAAGAAAACAACAGTCAATAAAATTGACTTGGAGATAACCCAGATGTTGGATGAACAGATGAAGAGTGTGAAACAAATATGGTAAATTTATTCAAGAACATGAAGCAAAATATGGGCATAGTAAGTAAACATATGGGGCATCTCAGCACAGAAATAAAAACTATAAAAAAGAACCTAATGGAAATTTTAGAACTTAAAAGTACTTACATGAAATTAAAAATTCATAAGCGTAAGACTGGATTGGAGGCTGCAGAAGAAAAGGTTAGTGAACTTGAAGATAAATCAATAGAAATTACCTAACTTGAAGAATAGAAAGAAAAACAACTGGTAAAAATGAACAAAACCTCAGAGGCAGTAAAGCATCAAATAGACTGTCAAATTACAGCGGGAAGGTTAGGGAGAGGTGGGGGAAATAAGAGATCAACTGAAGGACTTATATGCATGCATATAAGAGTAACCAACGGATGCAAAACATTGGGGGGTGAGGGCATGTATGGGAGTGGGGTGGGGGGCAATGGTAAGATATGTACACATATAATACCTTAATAAAAAAAATTAAAAAAATAAAAAAATTAAAAAAAAGAAACAAACAAAAAAATGAACAAAACCTCAAAAACTTGTGGGAAAATAGCAAGTAGGCTACTCTACATGTAATATGTGTTCCAGAGGGAGAGGAGAGAAAGAATTAAACCGAAAAAAAAATTTTAAAGAGATAATAGGCAAACATTTTCAAAAGTTGGTAAAGAATATTGCAGATCCAAGAAGCTCATTGAGCAGCAATCATAATAAATTAAAAGAAAACAAAACATTGGTATGTGGTCAAAACTGAAAAGAAAACACCTTTAAAGCAACCGAAGAAGATACAATGATATGAATAACTAATACCTCATCAGAAAGAAGTGGGGGTCAGACACACTGGAATAATACCTTTAAAGTTGTGTGAAAAAACTGTCAGCCAGAATTCTATATCTAGTAAAAATATGTCTCAAAACTGAGAATAAAATAAAAACATTAAAAAATACATACATTTTTATTTATTTCAGAGAGGAAGGGAGTGGGAGAGAGAGATAGAAACATCAATGATGAGAGAGAATCATTGATCAGCTGCCTCCTGCACATCCCTCCACTAGGGACCGAGCCCTCAGTCCAGGCATGTGCCCTGACCAGGGATCGAACTGTAACCTCCTGGTTCATGAGTCAATGCTCAACCACTGCACCACACTGGCTGAACAAATAAAGACATTTTAAAATAAATGAAACAACTCCAAGTAGGAGGATATGATATATATAACCCTGATACTGAAATAGGGTGCTTGCCCACACCCATGCAGGATTTAGCAAGTAAATGACCCAGAGAAGGGGAAGGTAGTTATGGACAGAGTCTGAACCCAAACTCATTAAAACCTTGGTCTGAAACGCTTCTTAAAATCTGGAGTTCAATATCATTGCTCAACATGATATTTTTGAGATTTACTTTAAGACTGTAATATTTAACTTC
Source organism: Plecotus auritus (assembly GCF_963455305.1). Classification (NCBI taxonomy): domain Eukaryota; kingdom Metazoa; phylum Chordata; class Mammalia; order Chiroptera; family Vespertilionidae; genus Plecotus; species Plecotus auritus. The sequence continues at coordinate 109,713,582 of NC_137774.1, read as the reverse complement.
CTTGGAACACCTCCAGGTCTAATAACAACTTTTTAAAATCTAAAGGTTAGCCATTCATTCTTCAAGTTGTAGATTGAAAATGCCAAATCAGTAATTAAGTCTTATCAGCCGTTTTCCTCCAGTTCTTTATTGGCTTAAGGTTCCAATTTCTCTTGTCTTTGGTGACCAAAGAACATTTTGAAACAAGTATTGAAGAGCATTGAGGAGTTACAGGCTGACAGAGCTGGAGGACTGTCACTGGAATGGGACAAAGTGTGTGCTGACATTAAACACTTAGAGACTGACTCGTTCAGGCTCCTGTTCCTGAATATGACTTTACTTTCACCCCCAAGAAGAATTAATTATGAGGTTATAACCAGTCTTATTTAATAATTCATCTAATTAAAAATCAATGAAAAGAGTAGGCTTATTAAACAATAGCAAGTCAATCATGTAGAAGCAATATAATATGTAGAATTGCACACATTATCTTTTCAACACATGATTGACAGTTCTTATAAATCACAGTTTTGCTTTTAAACCTTTTCATAATGAGCATTAGGAGGCTCTTTCCTGCAAGCACATATACACATTGAAAATTAAAAAAATTAAACATCAAATGCAAAAACAAATAAAAAGTAATAAATGCATTAAAATTTTTTAAAATGATTAATATTTTGATATAACTATATTCTTTAACCAAGCACCTACAACATTAGAAAATTACAACAAGATTCTTTGGGTTCATTTCAGGACCCCTCCCATTAAAAAAAAAAGTGAAACTCTTCAGTAACATACCGCCTGATAGCCTCAGCAAAGATAGTTTTACATGGCTATGCAGCATATCATTGCAGAAATACAGAGGGAGCAAAGAAACAGTAGTCAGCAGTGTCTCCAGACTTCTGTCTTTTTAGAGAGTCTGTATCTGAAGTTCTCTTGCATTTCCGAAGAGCAAGTTGTAGGTTTGATGGGAAGGGAATCCAAGCCTCTATTGCTTCAGCCTAAACAACCACCAATGTCCCACTAGGTTCGCTCCCCCAAGAAAATCAGTCTCTGATTTATAGTCTCCCTTACTGGGAGAGTGCCCGTGATGCTAAATTGTCTGAACATTGTGCACTCTCATTCTGATTCCCTAAAACAGCGATGTGAGTTCAGACTTCTGACTTCCTGCTTTCATTTCGAATCAGAATTGATCTCTACCTGGCCCTTTGAATGCATTCAGATATCTGTCTCTCAGCTGGTGGGTAGACAGTTATAGGTCAATGTGCTTGGATTTCTTTTGCAGGAAATAATAAAATTGAACCAATCTCTCCTTAAAACAAAAAAGGAGAGCAAAGGGGAAAATAAAGGAGTAAGATTATGAAAAAAGAAAAGAAAAAAACATGTTTTATAAAAGAGATGAAAAAAAATTGATAGTTGTTCTTTAAATGTTTGAGTGGGAGGAACATGTAAAGATAAACTGTAGGTTAAAAAGCCCCCCCCTTTTTTTGTACTAAGTAGCCCTAAATGGGTAGCAAAGGACTCTATACTTGAAATGTCTCTAGGAAAATAAATATATATGGAGCTTTTTCCATACATCATAAGTTTGGCCAAGTCCCAACATCAAATGCTTCTTTTTTATTTAAAATATATTTCTTTATTGATTTCAGAGAGGAAGGGAGAAGGAGAGAGAGATAGAAACATCAATGATGAGAATCATTGATTGGCTGCCTCCTGCACACCCCCCACTGGGGATCGAGCCCGCAACCTAGGCATGTGCCCTTGGCCGGAATCGAACCTGAGACCCTTCGGTCCGCAGGCTGACGCTCTATCCACTGAGCCAAGCCAGCCAGGGCTCAAATGCTTCTTAATAGCTTAACAGGGGCTGTAACGTGTGTGCATATAATGTCCTATATAATAAAAGCCCAGTGACCAAAACGGCAGAACAACCAGAACTACCAGAGATCAGAAAGACCGCTGCCCCACACCCCGGCCAGCCCCACCCCCCAGTGGGGACCCCCACCCTGATCTGGGGCCCCCATCAGGGCAGGTCGGCTGGCCCTCACCCGTGCAGCGGGCCTCTATCCTATATAATCCTATATAATAAAAGGGTAACATGCAAATTGACCCTAATGACGGGACAACCAGAATGATCGCTCAACCAGACACTATGAGGCACACTGACCACCTCTTGGTCTCTTTCCCCGGCTGGTAGGCTCCGATCATCCAATGGCGAACGAGGAACCAGGGTGGGTGGTGGCGGGGGGTGGGGCCAGCTGCAGGCAGCCAGGGAAGATGGCCCTGATTGCAGGCCAGGCCTAGGGACCATACCCACACACGAATTTCATGCACCGGGCCTCTAGTATACATATAAAATAGCATATACATCACATTACTGTTATCATGTACACATGATAAAGTAGGTTTGACTACATTTTCTTAATTCTCTGATATGAAACAGGTAGTCTACATTTAGGGCTTTTTTGCCTTTAACTTTTTGTTAAATAATCAACCATATTAGACAAGACTAGAGCTAAAAAATTATTTTTCCAAGATTTCTGTTAAACAAAAGCAATTTGAAAGTAGAAGTCAGGTTCTGATTCCCAAGGAGTATTGATTTTCTTTCTCATCAAATGATAGCAGAATAATTTCTAGTTTCTATATTTCTTGGCCATTTTGTTAAAGAATATGTTCAAAATGAATGGACATGAGTAGTGAAGCATTTTTTTTTCAGTTGAATAACTCTGAATATAATATCCTCTAATCTCTGATCTTTTTCTTCCTTTGGATCTCAGAAAGTTTAATGTTTATTCTCTCTTTATATCATGTATTTTGAAGCAAGAATACAGCATTATAACAAAATGTTATTTTTATATTAAAATTTAACTGTTACTGTGCACAATAATTTTTATTTTTATATAAACATACTAAATTTATATAAAATTTATATATTTCTGAAATTACATTTATACACATTGTAATAATCATTTAATTTTAGCAAAGGATATAAACTATATTTTGGAAAAATTACTGAAATATTATTTTACATAAATTTATATGAGCTGTTCTTTTCTTTTTGTTGTTGTTAATCCTCACCCGAGGATATTTTTCCATTGATTTTTAGGGAGAGTAGAAGAGAGAGGGAAAGACAGAGAGAAACATCGATGTGAGAGAAACAAATCAATTGGTTGCCTCCTGCATGTATCCTGACCAGGGCTCAGGCCAGGCCGGGGAAGGGTCTGCAACCAAGGTACATGCCTTTGACCTGAGTCAAACCTGGGATCCTTTGGTCTGCAGGCCAACACTCTATCCACTGAGCAAAACTGGCTAGGACTGTCCTATTCTTTTAACTTAATATTTCGACACTTTAAAAAGTTATTTCTAAAATTGTACTTATGTGAGGTGATAGATGTTAACGAACATTATTACTATTGTGGCAATCATTTTACAGTATTCATATATCAAGTCATTACCTTGTATACCTTAAACTTTCACAATTTTATATGTTAATTATATTGCAGTGAAGCTGGAAAAAATTAAAAGGTCTGTAACATTAATAAGTCCATTACTTAGCAAAATAAAATAGGACTTGCTTAATAGATTCCTCATGTACAAAAAATAAAAAGTTAATTCTAACATACTTGTGTCCTGAGGTTGATCAATCAAGGGTGTATTTTGTTGAAAAAGTTTTCTTAAAGCTTTGCTAAGATAACGGTTTGTATACTGAAATTATTGATAAATTAATGTGAAGAGTCATACAGCCTATAGCAGGGGTGGGCAAACTTTTTGACTCGAGGGCCACAATGGGTTCTTAAACTGGACCGGAGGGCCGGAACAAAAGCATGGATGGAGTGTTTGTGTGAACTAATATAAATTCAAAGTAAAGGAGCGGAGGGGAGAGCAAGAGAACCGGATAGAACAGCCGGATCCGGCCCGCGGGCCGTAGTTTGCCCACGGCTGGCCTATAGGCTTTTGAACATAGCTTCTTTCACTTAGGGTGTTAATTTAGAGAATCACCCAAGCTGTTATGTGTACCCTCATTTATTTCTGGGTAGTCTTTCACTATATAGATGTATCACATATTGTCAGTCCATTTCTCAGTTGAGGGATATTGGAGTTGTTTGCTGTTCTGGGGGATTACTAATAAGCTGCTATAAAGATTCATGTTCAAGTTTGTGAGTGAACATAGCTTTCATCTCACTTGGGTAAATACCTATGAGTGAATGGATGGATCATATAGTATTCTTTTTTAAAAAAATCTTTATTGTTGAAAGTTTTACATAGGTTCTCATTCTTATCCCATTAGCCTTTTCTAGCCCACTCCGGTTTCCCCCGACCCGCCCTCACTACCCCATCATCTGTGTCCACAGGTTATGCATATATGCATACAAGTTCATTGGTTGATCTCTTCCCACCCACCCTCCAAAAACTGCCAAGCTGTTTTCCAAAGTGGCCCTATCATTTTGCACTTCCACCAGCCATGTATGAGAGTTTCATTGTTTCTGCATCCTTGCCAGCCCTTGATATTGTCTCTCTTTCTATAAGGTGTCTAATTGTGGAGAGCGGCTACAGTGTTTGGACAGGTTCAAGCCTCGGACTAATGAGAGGGCATAGTCCTCTCATGGCCAAGTGCAAGTCCCAGCTTGGAGGGCAGAGCCCTCCCAGCACAGTTATAGCCAACAGCTATAGTTGTAAGCTTGAACCTATGGTCCCAACACGTGGTCCCACCTGCCTGAGTGATGTGGGCTTGATAGAGTTCAGGTTCATGTAATTGAGTAGGATCGAAACCCACGAGAATGTTGTAAACATCTTGACCACGCCCTTACTTTGCCTCGCGGCATCTGGCTATAAAATAAAGATACGGCTTGTAGTCCGTGGTGCTGTCAATAGCTCTCCATCAGAGAGGCTCTCCATCAGAGAGGGCAGCGTCCCACCGAGACCCAGCTTTCTTCTCTTGTCTGTCTTTTCTCAATCCTTCACCGCCCCCACTCAGGCTCACTGAACCTGGCGGCACATAAGGCGCCTTGGGGCTGAGTATGCCATGGCCCTGCTGGCTCGCCACATCAAATAAGTAAGTAGTTGTATCTTATTGTGGATTTAATTTGCATCTCCCTCATGACTAATGATACTGAGCATCTTTCCTTGTGCTTATTTTCCATCCAGATATTTGCTTTGGTGAAGTATATGTTTAAATATCTTACCCATATTTTAAATGCATTGTTTGTTTTCTTATTATTGGGCTTCAAGGATTTTTATAATTCTAAATACAAGTCCTTTGTTAGGCATGTGATTTGTATATACTTGTCTCCCTGCCTGTGACTTTCAAATAAAAGTATTCTTATTTCAAATGAAGTCCTATTTATTTGTTCTTTCATGCACTGTACTTTTGTTTGTTTTTTATAAGACAGCATGAAATATTTAAGGCTACACAATTTTCTCCTTTGTTTTTTAAAAAAGTTTTAGAGTGCTAGGTTTTACATTTATATTTGTGATCCGTTTTAAGTACTTTTTGTATAGTATGAGGTGTATGTAAAGATTTGTTTTGTTTTTGCATATGGGTATATGTCTAGTTGTTCTAGCACTATTTATAGTTGGAAGGACTGTCCTTTCTTCACTAAATTACTTTTTCACCTTTGTCAGAAACCAATGGGCCATATATATCTGTAAGATGATTTTTGCATTCTTCTTTCTGTTTCATTTGTCTCCATGTGTATTATTCCTCCAGTACCACTCTTTTGATTACTGTAGCTTTATAATAAATCAAGTACGTGAATCCTCTAACTTTGAAGAGAATGTGTATTCTGCTGTTTTTATGTGGAGTTCTCTCAAATTGCCAATTAGGTTAATTTAGTCGAAAGTACTGTTCATGTCTTCTACATCTTTAGGGACAATTTGTCTACTTTTTCCTTTTTATTGATTGTTAACAGTGTGCTTTGAAGTCTCCAACTATATTAGTAGATTTTTTTATTTCTCCTTTTGGTTCTATCAGTGTTTGCTTCTTGCAGTTTGAAGTGCTATTGTTAGGTGTATACACAATTATATTTGTTATGTCATCTTGGGGAATTGACCCCTTTATAGTTAATATCTCTATCATTGTTCTGAAGTCTAGTTAACCTAGTATTAGTATAACTATCCTGATTTATTTTCATGGTGTTTGCATGTTATCTCTTTCCTATCATTTTATTTTTAACCTATTTGTACCCTTCTATTTATTTCTTTATTTAAACTTTATTTTTATTGTTGACACTATTACAGATGTCTCCATCTCTCCTCCTCTACTCCTGTCCCCCACTTCCCTCTGGCCGTCACCACACTGTTTTCTGTGTCCATGAGTTATGTATATATGTTCTTTGGCTAATCCCTTCACCTTTCATCCAGTCCCCCCATTCCTCCCCTATGACAGCTGTCAGTCTGTTCCATGTATCCAGGACTCTGGTTCTATTTTGTTCATCAGTTTATTTTGCTCATTAGATTCCACATGGTTTTCTATACACAGCATATAGTTTGGTCTTGATTTTTCAATCCAATCTAGATTTTTTTTTTTGCGAATGGAAATGAAAAAGAAAAGTAGGGGTACCTGGTTCATAGGTTGATGCTCAACCACTGAGCTACACCGACTGGGCTCCTTCAAGCTATTTTCCCCTATATATCTTTCACAATTTTAAATAGTATTTTCTCCTGAACATCTCACACAACTCTTTTTGTTAGGCATGTGAAATAAATGGTAGCAGTATTCACCAACATAAAGGAGCCAGGATCTCTATAGGACTAACACTGGCTCTAGGAGAAAGTCAGGGCACCAAATGGTGTAAATTCTCAAAGAACCCAGCTCCCTTGCCAACTAGAGGAGACTGCCCTGACCAAGGGCTGAACTTAAATCCTCTCACTGATGCCACCATGCCTTCCTTTACTCCAGACTCACACTTTTAGGAAAGCTCAGGGGTTCTCAAGTTGAGTGGATATGCACCCAACAAGCCATTCTCACCTGAAGGCCTAGTTTATTATGGAGCCACCAACTGCAACAGTAAGCATGTTGTTGTTTGTATAGGGATGGGGCAAAGGGAAAGAGTGGGCTGGAAACCCTGGGAGTTTTTTGGAGCCAGCTACATTCAGTTGCAAGAGAAAAAAAATAATCTCAACAGTTGGGTGGGTTCTACAGTAGAACTTATAAACAGTTGTCAACTATGAGGTTAACTGCAAGAGATACGTATTTTCAAGGTTTCCCCTTTATTGCATGTCCAGAGCATAACATTTTCTTTTTTTTTTGTCTTTTTCCCCCTCAAGGGGTGCTACATCCATTGTATACAGATGCAAACAGAAGGGGACTCAGAAGCCTTATGCTCTCAAGGTGTTAAAGAAAACAGTAAGTTTATTTCATTATATATACTAGCATCTCTAAGGGGTCTGTTCCCTGAAGAAGCCAAACGCCCTGATGCAATGGGCAAAGGGGCCAAAGAGCCACTTATTGCAGTTAACTCATTTGCATTTCAATTATGAGGGTGCAACCAAATGGGTTGTTTGTTGTCTGATGGGAACTGCTTGTGCCTCTGAAAGCAGCTGGATGTGGGGAGGAGAAGGGTGGAAAGGAAAAGCATTTAGAGCTGGCAGGTGAACCTTGCTTTGTGTATCAGTCATGATTTTAGATATACATATAGGCCTAGATTGGGTTTGCTTCAGTGAATTACACCTGGACAAAGGCTAATGTCTCTGGGACTGAACTGGCTCATCTAAGGATGTTTGTTTGGGGATTTCTTCTTTTTGCTCTATACCTGTAGGAGAACTGGGGAGGCAAAAGTTACTTAGGCTCATCTCCAGTGAGTGAGAAATGCAGGTGAAAGTTCAAAATACAAATGCCAGTAGGATGTAACTACTACACCGCGTGCCCCAGAGGGCATTTGTCATTCTGATGCCCCACATGTATTTTCTGTCCTTAGGTTGTTTCTCCTTATAAAACCACAAAAAGACAGCATTTCCTTTTATAGCACATTCTTCCTTTCTCAAATTTTATGTCAACAAATATGTGAAATATATACATACTTTGGAAACACAGTTATAAAGTATACTGAGAAGTATCATGAATTTGAAGTCAAATAATGCCTGCTTTAGGGCAATGGATTTTTTTCCCTAAAGACAACTTAGTATCACCAGCTGTTTATGCATCGTCTGGCACAGGGAAATTTTAGAATCTCATATAATGAAGATGAGAATAAGAGCACAGGGTTTTCAGTCAAGTAGAAGTAGCATAATATTAGGAAACAATCTCTGAGAGTTTAAAGCCACAGCAAACTAACAATGACAGTTTAATTGAAGTTGGTAATATTTTTTAAATGTTTTTATAGATTTCAGAGAGGAAGGGAGAGGAAGAGAGAGAGAGAGAGAGAGAGAAAGAGAGAGAGAGAGAGAGAAACATCAATAATGAAAGGGAAACATTGATTGGCTGCCTCCTGCACATTGGACTGAGCCCGCAACCCAGGCATGTGCCCCGATCAGAATCAAACCCGGGGCCCTTTAGTCCACTCTATCCACTGAGCCAAACTGGCCAGGGCTGAAGTTGGTAATTTAATGGCAATTGCTACTAATCCACTCTATATTCTGGATTTCCTGTTTGGTGTAGGCAATGATTTAAGTTATCCCAGAATGTAGAGGAATCTTTTGATTGGCAAGGTTTGGAATTTTCTCTTAAATCAATTTCTTATAGTCATAAAATTTATTTGAACTAAGGATTATTAAAATTTCTATGAAATAGAATTTTCTGTTAAATATTTGTTTCTTATCTAAGTTGGCATGCTTTATCCAGAATCATACATGAGACGTTTTTGGACTTGGTTGTATCCTTTCCTGCAGGTTAAAAACATTGTCAGTAAAATGTGTGAGTGGTTATTTTTCTTCTCATATTTGAGGAAACCTTTAAGGGCACTAGATATATGAAAATACAGAAAAATAAACATTCAGAAATGACTTGTGAATGCTCAAGTGAGTGCTGGTTTAAGTAAAAAACTTTGGTTAAGACATTTGGTAGGCTCCTGACTCGTTCTCATTGGAAAGTAAAGCACTTGTTTGCCCTCACTGTATTCTCGTCTCCACCTCTGTTGTGGAAACATCTTCCTCAGAAGGCAGGCAGGAAGAGGACGTGCATGGGAACCAAGAGTCAGATGGAGCTGCAGAGCAGTGCTGCAAGGCAGATGTTGTCAGACACAGTCACTGCTATGCCAAATGGAAGGAGAGAAAATCCCCTGGAGAAACCTCAGCTTTGAACACGAATTAGATAGACTCCCCGGCATTGTTTTCTGGAATAAACCATGCATGGAGAGGAGAGAAATAGCAGGCAAAACCTCAAAGGGGGGCGGGGGGAGAAGAAAAAGAAGGGAAAAAAACCCACCTCAAAGGGCAATTGCCCCCAATGTTTTATTCCACATAGGTCATGGAGATGGAAACTTGCTTATCTGAGTGAAGTGAATGAAGCTGAAGAATCTATAGAGGGAAAGTGATGCAGGGAAAACAAAGTATTTTCCTAGCAAATCCAGCCAAGGATCTGCTCTTGAGGGGAAAAGGGGATTTCAGAAAACTTGAATTATTTATGCAATCTATTATATGGAGCCACATAAAATTACCTCTATTAAATCATTTTTCCCCCTACAAAATGGCAGTTTTATGTGGCTCAATGTAGTAGGTACATATTGTTTAAGTCAACAACTTTGGGACCACTATACTATTTCACTGGATAGTTTGTTAGGTTGTCATTTTATGACTAGACCTAAACCTAAGAAATCTGAAAGATTGTCTGTCTATCTATGAGAGTTTCCTAAGGCTGCCATACTAAGCTACTACAACTGACTTAAAACAACAGAAATTTATTCTCTTATAGTTCCGAAGGCTAGAAGTCTAAAATCAAGGTGTCAGCATGGCTGGTTTCTGCTAGGGCTCTGAGGGAGATCTGTCCCATGCCTCTTTCCTTGCTCCTGATGACAGCCAGCTATTGCTTGGTGTTCCTTGTTGTAGATGCATCACTCTACTTGCTGCCTCCTTGTCACATGGCCATCTTCTCCCTGCATGTCTGCACATCATCATTCCTCGGTGCAAGTCTGTGTCCAAATATCCTTCTTTATAAGGACACCAGTCCTATTGGATTAAGGGTCTACCCTACTCCAGTATGACCTCATCTTCAATTGACTACTTATATCTACAACAACCCAATTTCAAAATAAGGTCACATTTTGAAGTACTAGGGAGTTAGGACTTCAACAAATCATTCTTTTTTTGGGGGTGGGGGCCCATTCCTTCCATAATACTATCTATAAGAAGTGCAGTGAAAGTTTCCTACCTCTTTTACAGTTAATTATTTAATAACAATAATTGTCTTTCCCAGGATTTATTTAAGGACTTTTTCAGGACAGTTTATCCACATTTTATTTTGTGGTAGTATTAGGTACCTTTCTCATAGGTTAATATTTTATAAAGAATTCCATTTACATTGGCAATAAGAGACTTATTTCCCTATAAAACACCCTGATCATCATTGAGAATCCATTAGGCACTCATATATTTTTGGTAGACAAATACTCTAATTTATCCCTAGGAAGACAGATTAAAGCGCCAGCTCTTATGGAGAAATTCATATCCCATTGTTGGTCAGGTACAGGACATAGTTAATACTGATAATGAACATGAATTATCATGTTCAGACCATCGGGTATTTTAGCTAATAAAATATCCCTGTGGGAAATTAACATGTAATTATAATACAAATATTTTTATTACCATATTAGAGGCCTGGTGCACGAAATTCGTGCATGGGGTGGGGTGTCTCTCAGCCCAGCCTGCACCCTCTCCAATCTGGGACCCCAGTGGGATCAGGCCTAAACGGGCAGTTGGACATCCCTCTCACAATCCAGGACTGCTGGCTCCCAACCGCTTGCCTGCCTGCCAGCCTGATCACCCTCTAACCACTCCCTTGCCAGCTTGATTGATGCCTAACTGCTCCCCTGCCAGCCTGGTCACCCCTAACTGCCCTCCCCTGCTGGCCTGGTCACCCCTAACTTCCCTCCCTTGCCAGCCTGGTTGCCCCTAGCTGCCTTCCCCTGCTGGCCCGGTCACCCCTAACTGCCCTCCCTTGCCAGCCTGGTCTCCCCTAACTGCCCTCCCCTGCTGGCCTGGTCACCCCCAACTGCCCTCCCCTGCTGGCCTGGTCACCCTTAACTGCCCTCCCCTGCAGGCCTGGTTGCCTCCAACTGCCCTCCCCTGCCAGTCAGGTCACCCCTAACTGCCCTCCCCTGCAGGCCTGATCGCCCCCAATTGCCCTCCCTTGAAGGCCTGGTCCCTCCCAACTGCCCTCCCCTGCTGTCCTGATCGCCCACAACTGCCATCCCCTGCTGGCCATTTTGTGGTGGCCATCTTGTGTCCACATGGGGGCAGCCATCTTGTGTGTTGGAGTGATGGTCAATTTGCATATTACCTCTTTATTACATAGGATGTTTTATATATGTTTATAATACCATATATTTAGAAAACTATAATTCAGAGAATTAGAATATATTGAAAAAACATATCAACCAAAAGAGAGAGAGATATAGACAGTCAGCCAGAAAGACAGAGAGAATATGGGAGGGGGGGGGGTAGAGAGAGACAGAAAATGTAACAAAAACCATTATTGAATTTAAGACAGTATGCTAGTGTCCATGATGGTATTTCAACATTTCAGCATATACCAATGAAAATTCTCCTAACAGAAAGTTTGGGAAAGACAGCTTCAACAATGAGATCCTTTCTATATGACTTTTAACATTACTTTCAACATTCGGAAAGCATTTCCAGATCTTGCAGTTTCTGAATGGTAAGTGTAGGTAAGTGTTGGTGATTCTCTATGATAGGTGTATTTTAGTGCCAGAAAATAGAAAACGATAGTTGACCCAACTTTTTACTGTACTGAAAAAACCTGGATGTGTTCAGAAACAATATTATCTTGTCTCATTGCATCATTAATGAGGATAAGGGTTAGAGAGAGAAACGAATTGAGTGGCTGTTTTAGTTGGGTATTTATAACTTTTTTCCACTTTGGATTAGTGATGCTTGTACTGAAGAAGTCAAATCACTAGGAGTGGCATCGATACTATCTCCTCTGTGGGAAAGGTGGCCTATTTTGTAACTTTTTATTTGGAAATAATTACAGGCTCACAGGCAGTGCCATTTACCTCATTTGCACATAAGAACGAATTGGTTTGCAGGCGTGGTAGAACTTACTATGACTTTGTAAAACAAGAATCAAGTATGAAGGAAAGAAGGCGATTTTTTCCCTTTATGCATGAGCCCTCTGTCATCCCATTTGTTGTGATATTTAGAAGAAATTGAGTTAGAGTTGAAAGATTTACTAAGCTACTTCCTCAGGTTAATGACTTTGGGGTATTAAAGGAATCTGACAGACACAGCTAGTAGGACAACCAGTGATTTACAAGATAAAACCTTTTAAATGATGTTGCAAGACTGAATATGCTGATCTTAAAACTGCACAAAAGGGAGTGTGTGCTAAAATTGAAGAGATTAAGCACCTGGAACCTTCAGCCTGGACTGAATTTTGCTGAGTAAAATGGAATCTCAACTTCTGAAGATTGACATGGTGATAAGAAGCCACTATTTCAGGGATGATTTATTTGCGTTACCTTCCTTAGGAGTACACACCTTAGGGTATATTTAAATAATCACATACTTTGGTCCTATCAGTAAAGTTCATTTTTAAGAACTGATTGAGATGTAAGAAAATTATGCTCACCAGTAAGTTATAGTGTCCCTGGAATTTTGGAGACAAATATTTGAATTCTGGAATTCAGATGAAATTTCGAACTATGTGGCTTAATTCTTGGAAAAGATTGCATTCAGTTTACTGCAAAATCTTTTCCCTTTCTTGAAATACCCAGTATTGAATCTAAGAATTAATCTCAGTGTGTAAATTCAGGATGTGTAGATATTCTGACTCTTCCTGATGAATGGCTATGCAATTGTGGGCTCTGGAGCCAGACACTTTGGGTTCTGGATCACTTCTGCCACTACTCCCTGTGTGACACTACAACGAATTATGTAAATCTCTCAGTCTCACTTCCTTCATCTATAAAATGGGTTTAAGAACGTCTAGCTCAGCCATGGGCAAACTACGGCCTGCAGGCTGAATCTGGCCCGTTCGGCTGTTCTATCCGGCCCGCGGAGCCGAAAGAGCGGAGGGTTCTCTTGCTCTCCCCTCCGCTCCTTTACTTTGAATTTATATTAGTTCACACAAACACTCCATCCATGCTTTTGTTCCGGCCCTCCGGTCCAGTTTAAGAACCCATTGTGGCCCTCGAGTCAAAAAGTTTGCCCACCCCTGGTCTAGCTCATGGTGTTCTAGCAAAGATAATAATGAGATAATGTATGGAACATATTTCTCATCACCCTGAAAGCATATAATAAATGGTGAACATTATTATTAATTATAATGGGATCAGACAGATATTTTATAATAGTACCAGTTTATTCTATGCAATTCTAATGTTCCCATTAGCTTGATTTAAAACAGCACCATTAGCCTGGCTGTGTGGCTTAGTGATTGAGTGTACACTAATGAACTAGGAAGTCATGGTTTGATTCCCAGTCAGGGCACATGCCTGGGTTTCATGCTTGATCCCTGGTAGGGGGTATGCAGGAGGCAGCCTATCAGTTATTCTCTCTCATCATTGATGTTTCTATCCCTCTCTCCCCATCCCTTCCCCTCTCTGAAATCATTTTTTTAAACTGCATATCTAGCAGCACCAGACATATTGTGCATTTCTGTATGAACAAAATTACATTGTTTTTGTAATACCTTTAACATTTCTGCTAAAAATGGGGATATATATTGTGTCCACAAATTTAATGTGGTATTAAATAAAGATTTCTGATCATATTGCTTCACACTTACACAAATCTTAAGTGCCTGGAATTCCTACATTTGGAACACTTTGAACGCTATAGCTCTGTTCTGATCTTACCACTGGAGCAGTGTGACTAGACCACAGTGTAAAAGCTGCTCCAAGTCTGGATTTTGTCATTTTTTAGTTATTGTAATATAAAGTTACCTATAAATTTCTGGAAATGTTTTTCTTGAATAATTTAATTAACATTCACCTAGTAAATGCCCATAACTTACTTAAAGTTTTCCATAGGTGCTCGTTTGGCCTTTTATGCTCTTCTCAGTTAGATGAAGAGCCATGCATTGTGACTTGCTAATCATCCTGTGAGTTAGTTTTTAACTTCTAGTCATTTTTCCTTATATTCTTATGAGTTAGCATTTGAGTATACTGTGTATAACTATGATGCTGCAGGAGAATTTGAAAGGTCGCTCTAGATTAAACTATAGAATGTACACAGGCTTCCTCCCAACTCTTGTAGGTGGATCTCTGGGGCATCTCCATTAGAGGAGGTTTTCAGGTTCCTTAATCCCCAAACAGAAATAGTGCCATTTATACCACTGGGTAAACTGAGGAATAACTGATCTTTTCTCTTTCTAACCTGTGAGAACATAGAAAATTAACCATGGGTCATTCATTTTCCAGTTGCTATGATGTACATAAGAGAGAGGGCTGGGTCAATTTGGGTTAAAGATATGCATTTTTACACCGCTATAGCCACTTTTAACCATTCATGGGCATGCTCGAGACATGCAGGCAAGGTCACCTTTGGTCAGTGATGGGGAGGAGAATAATAAATCACTGGCTGAAATAGACTTTTTTGGCCCAATTGAGGTCTCAGAACATATTAAGGAAAGTAGTTTGCAGATAACAAGCTGCGTCAAGTGAAGCGAAACTTCTCAAGCATTCTGTCACTTGGAACCTATTGATTTTCATAGGGACTATTAAACCAGGTTTCCTGGAATAGGAACAGGGATATTTCTGTTCAGTTTGTAGACGTGTAATTGTCTACAAGAGAAGAAAGGTAGCGGGGTGGAATGTTAAAAGCTTGGCCTGGTTGTTATGCCTTACCAGTCAAAGAGCCACTTGGAAGTCTGAACATTCTTTTAGAGAATTAGTCATTAGAGTTTGATTTGTTTTCTTTTTTGATAGAAATATTGCTAGAATGTGACACAGTTCAGCTTGCTTATCCATCATGTCATTGTATTAAACTCTTATAGATATTTTGTTAAAACTAAACACCATAATTCAGAGGCAAGTTGAAACAAGGGAGAGGACAAGGAGAGAGAGAGAGAGAGAGAGAGAGAGAGAGAGAGAGAATGAGAGAGACTATGAATATGAGAATATAGGCAATGTAGGCATATGCCTGTTTTCTGTTGCCTAAAACAAAACAAACTTTACAGTTACACCATCCACTCAAGTTATCACATTTAGCCCACTAGTACTTTTCTAAGTAGTAGGTGGTTGGAGTTAAAGTGTTCTTTACCCTTCGTATGGAGTCTATGGAGCAGAAAAAGGAGATGTATAACTAGCCAAAATAGAGGAAATCTTAGAGGGAGAACTTACGTTACTATCCCCAAGTAGAAGAAAAAGACTAGACATTTCTCTGAGAGCTGAGTGAGAAAGGTCTTGTAACCGAGGGAGTGATGCTGGGCAGCAGAAAGTTGACAGGGGCCCAAGGTCAGGAGCCTGGAGCTGGGGTACTGGTACCCAGTGGACCACAGCCAGGAGAGCTGAGAGAGCCCGAGGAACAGAACCTGTCAGCCTCAAAGCAAACTTAGGACTGGTACCTTGGTGAGAAGGAAGAAATCGAGAATCTTCTTGTTAACAGGGAAAACATTTTTAATCCGTTTTTATTTTTGTATTTCTTCATGGCACAAAGTTGAATGGTGGTCAAAACTGCATCCATCCATCCAAAGCGGGAAGCAAGAGAGGAGGGAAACAAGGCCTACAAAAGGCCAAGTTATGGAACTCCAAAACCTTTCCTTTGTTAAAAGAGAGGAAGCAATGACTATGTGCAGAGGGTATTAATTAGAAGAGATCCAAATAATTTTCGGGAATGAATTAGCTTTCAACTGTCTTTTTTTTTTTAAGTAAGCACTTGAATCAGCACTTGCCACTTCAGTAGTTTTAACAGTAAAGGAGCATAATGCTAATGAGAATGGAGCCTGTATTTCATCCTTAAACACTGTGTGGTGGCCCCTGTCACATGTTAACGCCGAGTGCCCCAGGGGAGTGGATTACTTACAGGAGTTTTAGAGAAGTGACATGTCCAAGGTACATCATAGCCTGTAGAATTTGAACCCAGGGTTTGCCAGTCCCCAATCCAGGCCCTTCCCACTTATACCAACTAGGTCCTGAAAAAGACAAATAAGAGGTCAGGAGTGTTCATGGCCCATATTTAGGACCAAAACTAGATGATGCTGGCTGCTAAGCGTATAAAAGATGAAAAAGCCCTCACTTACACACAGACACAGAGAAGCTGAGTGCAGTTCTAAGTCACACTGGGAAACAAGGTTACATAATATTCCCTATGTGCAGAGAATACAAGCAACATATCTCTTTTCCAGTGTTGTTAAAACCTTTGTTTAAGGAGTGTCAGCATACAACAGCCACCAAACAAATGGAAGAACAACTAGAGGTGTATAAGATACAAAATACAGGCATCGCTTGCCGTGGCTCTTTCCGCTCTTTGTCTTAATGGCAGAGGCGATGCTGTGATGGCCCAGGTGCAGTTGTGTATATCGAGCTCCAGTTTCCTTTCTGCTGCAAGTGTCAGTATCACAGGATAAATTCAGTACAAGCTGCTCATACTTACCTTTACCCCAGAAGTTTGAAAGCTATATCAAAGGGATGGTTATATCTACAATGGCTTTTTATCCTCTTACAACATATCCAGCTGTCACTGGGAGGATTTTCCTTTGAGATTTGAGATCAGAATAGTCTAGAATTGTTTCTCCATCGAGACACATGTAGGTGTTTCGTTGAGTTTCGAGGTGTGACATACATACTAGAGCACTAGAAGCTGTGAATGATTTCTTTTAATGATAAATCAAAGCAGATCCAAGATTATCATCTTCATCTTTTAAATTCTGATGTATTTTTATGAAGGGGAATGTGGGTGTCAAGATTTACCTACCATACTTACGTCTGAAAATTTATTTTAAAGTATTCTCTATTTCTTATCACAATTAAAATTCTTCATGAGACAAGTACCACTGGATATCTGGGAGTAAAAACACTTAACATTTTCAGTCAAAGATATTTTGGGTTGTTGTTTTTTTTTTCAGTTAGAGTCTCTCTTCATTTAAAATAGTCCTGGCAAGCATTGGAGAGGGAGCAAAGCTGGGACGGGAGCAGGAATGTGCGCATATCTACCCAATTATGCATACGGGGAGCTTTTAAACTGAGTCCTTTCACCGAAAAGAGGCTTAAGGCCATGCTGATGGGAGTGCATTGAGGATGTGCACATTCCTATAAAGAAAAAGATGTTGAAAAGGACCGGAGCTGAAACTTAGTTTCTAATTCTGGAAAGACCTAGTCTCTTCAGCAAAGTAAAGCTCTGGGGTTCACTCATATTAGGATGCTTCCTCCGTAAGGGAGTCAAATCCACACTTCCACATCGAGGAAGAATACTGCTGTGCAGCAAAATCAGTAATGGAGTTTTTTCAAACCTTAAATCTTTAAGTTCTCTTTCTTTCCAATTCCAGCCCCACAGCATGACTATACTACTTTTGAAGTCATTTAAAAACATTTTCCCCCTATAGCCATTCTTTTTTGTTGTTGTTGTTGTTTTAGGAAGTTTTTAGCATCCTTGAGTAATGTTAACCAGGGTATTTGAAGGTCTTAATTATCTTGGGAAAAAAACAGGCAAGTTTCTAAGTGTCTGGGCTTTCCCCTATTCAAAGCTACCCTCAGTAAAAGATTCAACCCAAGATGCAACTGATGGGGCTTAAAATGCTAATTCTTCCAGGAGTAATTTTTGTATTTGTTAATTTACAAATTACAAAGTCAGAAGCTTCTTGGATATCTAATTAGTCAGTTTTATAACTAAGAGATAATCACTACATTTTAAGATCAAAGGGGTATCTCAGGGCCTCTGAGAGTATACATTGTCCTGCCTCTCACTTCAGACGGTTTGGGAATTGTGCAACTGAGTACTTGCTGTCCAATTGAAAGAAATGTAAAATTAAGAGTAAATATCCTTATTTTCCATGCCTTCTTGATAATTTAAAAAGCATTTTGGGAAAAGTACTGTCTTAACCATGTAAAAATTACTAATGGCACTACAAAGAAATGGTGCCGATTTTCACATTTCTATTAGAACCTCAGTGTCCGCAGGGCGTGGCTGATGCCCAGGTCTGTGGTAACTCAGGTGTGACCATGGTGGTCAACAGTAATTAACAAACATAAGAAGTGGTCTTTTAACCTCCCTGAAGCTTAACCAAAGTAGTGTAGCTCTTATTCCAGTGGTTGGAAGAAAACACAGTCATATTTATTGGTCCCATTTTTAATTTATAAGACTCTCTCACTCTACAAAAGAACATTTTACACTGTTGTAGTGTACCCCAAATCTCACAAAGGACGCCTCAAAAAGTCAAATTATGGAGTCATTTATTCAAAGGCCGGCGGCTACGAGGGGCAACAGCGCTCCAAATCTCACAGCCCCGAAATGCTCGTCACATCTGGCTTATATGCAGAATATCACAAAGGTATCGATTACATCTTTGGGTTTGGAATGAGGAACCTGGTTTGCACAAAGCAGTTACAGAAGCGAAATTGAGCAAGTTAGTTATCTATAAAGATTAAGTATAGTTTTGGGTCTACGGATCACTGAATCAACAGAAACACATTATCTGGAGCCACTGAGGCAATTTAGAATAATTGTGCTGTCCTAATCTTGGGACCACTGAGTCAACCAAAACACATTATCTATAGCTACTGAGACAATTTAGGGTAATTGTGTTGTCTTAGTTCCCAGGTACAGAAGAATGTGCTTCGATAACCAGTAAGATCACAATCAATGGGATATTCAAACCACCAGCCATGGAGTATTCAATCGATTGGGATAGCATACATAAGTTCAGAAAATCAAAATAACTTTTCTATTGTTTTAGCAAGCAAATAAGTACAGAACCCGAAACAGCAGGGTTAAAGTTAAAGTTAAAACTGCAGTTGCTACCTGAGATGATTGCTACCATACTTCAACACTTTCTTCCTCAAACCTCCAATTTAGTCCTCATTACTTCCTTCTTCACATATTTTCCAATCTTTTCTCCCTTCTCTCCCTCAACCTTCTCAGCTCTCAGCACAGGAGTATATGCATTTTTTAACTTTGGAAAATGTAGTTATTTTTAAAGACAATATTACTTATGCTAAAATATAACAGGTTTATTATTGTTATATTTTAGTTATTAAAACACCTTTTTAATGCTCAACCACTGAACCACACTGGCCAGGCTAAGTTATTAAAAAGCTTATTAAAAATCTGTTTTAATCACCAATATAGTAGTGTGTGTAGCTATTTGGGATTCTGAGAGTGCCTCATAAAGTCTAAAAGTTTGAGAACCACTATTTCAAAAAAGTAAGAGCACACACACTTTTTTACAGGTGTAAGAAACAAGCAAGGTCATGGAGATTACTACCTTAGGTTAGATAGTACAAGTGGAGAGGAGTGCTTCTTTCCTCTTTAAAATATGAAACTGAAGAATATAGGCTTGTGGCTTCCAATGTCCATGTATTCTGACATTTGGGGGCAGAATGAGAGAGAGAGAGAGAGAGAGGGAGAATATGAATGAATAAGGATGAATGAACACTACAGTTAGAACCCCTGGATTTAGCTATTACAGTTAGAACCCCTGGATTTAGCTATATTTGAAGATAGATTTGCTATGACTTTCCAGTTATATGTGTTAGTAAATTACCTTTTTGGCTTAAGCACATTTCAGCTTGGTGTTACTAAAAAGGTTTTGATTAATATGTAGTTTGAATTGCGCTATAGTTTAGTGTCTGGGACAGACTGGTGAAACAGTGTCCAAAGTTCTTGAGTCATAGAACATTGTGTGTACCTTCCTTTATTCCTTCACTGTGAAAATCCCAGAGCCTATTAATTCGATATACCGTCACTTGGTTACTCCTTACCAACTTGTTTTTCTTTGTTCATAGTGAATCTCTCTTGTGAAACTGCTTCATATTGGTTTTTAGGAACATTCTTTATCCCTTCTTCTTAGTCCAAATTTATAACTGATGCTGCATTTTTATATGGGATATCTATGAATATTCTCAGAAGTATGCTGAGTTGCACTGACTAGCATTCATTCAACCTTAGTAGAATATACTTTGTTTTGCATTGTGAATCAATTTTAATAATTTTATTTTCTTTGGCAAAAATATGTTAAAACACGCTGGGCCTTATAGTTGACCATATGAATGACTAAAACTTTTACCATAGCTTAAGAAGGTTTAGCGCCCAGCCAGTGTGGTTAAGTGGCTGAGCATCGACCTATGAACCAGGAGGTCATGGCTCAACTTCTGTCAGAGCACATGCCCGGATTATGGGCTCAATTCCAAGTGTGGGGCATGTAGGAAGCAGCTGATCAATGATTCTCTCTCATCATTTGATGTTTGTTTCTTTTGCTCTCCCTCTCCCTTCCTCTCTGAAATCAATAAAAATATTGATTAAAAAAAAAGACTTAGCATGACCATATGGCTATTTATTGTTTTACTGTGTACAGTAATTAAACAGGAGACTCTTGGAAAGTCTCTTATTGGAATGAGGATTCTTTATTGTAAATGTTTTTTCTTCTCATAGAAACTAAAGACATTTGTAAATGGTGACCACTGTCTTTAAGTCAGGCACTCTAAGCTCTGGCAAAATTATATGTGTTGGAAAAATATATATAATATATTTATATGTTGCTACCAAGCAAAAGAACATATAAAGTTTGCAAAATTACCTTGAATATTTCTTATTTTCAAACAATATATCTTTGTTGATTAATGTTTTCATTACAGAATAAAACTTAAATGAATGAATGTCATCATCTTGAAAGTATATTTGGTTATCACCATGGAAACATGATTGGATTTTTCCTCAGGCCCACCCTTTGTTTCTCAGGGCATGTAAATTAAATGGTAGAATTCATTCTCTATTTGAAGCCATCTCTCTTGGTTATGCCCACAGAGCTTGTCTATGAATTGCACAGAAACCTCTGCATATTCATTTCTAAAACCATGTGAGCTTTGCCAATCAGAGGGTTCTGGACAGCTCAGATGGCAGAGACCATAGTTAGAGTGCAGGAATTATCCATATCTTGCTTTGACAAATTTTGTTGGGAGAGGCAGACTAAGACCTTTCTTTCTAGTATATGACTTTTAGCATCTAAAACTTCAGTTCACTGTGATTAAAAGTGTCAATCATTGACCTAGAAAGGGGAATATTCCTATTTTTTTAATATCCTAAAGTAAATGGCTACTCTTTTAAATATAGAGATCCAACTAGGATTTCTTAATGGCAAGCAACAGAAAATTAACTCTGAATAACTTAATAGAAAAGGAAACTTAGTGGTTCATATAATAAGAAATCTAAAAGGCAAAACTAGTTTATGCATAACTGAATCCAGTGGATTACATTATGTCACCAGTACTCATTCTTCATCTCTCAGAAAAAAAATTTTTTTTTTCTGTTTTGGCTCTGTTTTGAGTTAAGTGGTTCTGATATGGTATCAAAATTGGACACTGGTTGTGGCATATTCTATTCTTTTTCTGATCCCACAATTTCAGAGTAAAAGAAAATAGCTCTTTCTTGATTATTTGAGCAAAATTTCTAGGGAAGACTCTGATTGGGATGACTTGGGTCTGGTGGATATCCATGACCCAGTCACTGTGGACAGGAAACAGTACTCTGATTGGTCAGGCTGGGTTATGTGGCCACGGCTGAGGGAAAAAGGCAGGTGAAGTGATTGACAGCTCCAGTGGATTTGGGACAGGGATCCATAAAAGAAAGGGAGAGAAAGAGAAGGAATAGGTTGACATGAACTTTTGCCTTAATGGTGACAGCAATGACTTTTGTTAGGAAATGGGCCATGCAAGGGGTCTGATAAGTTGTGACCCGTATTAGTAACTAGTTCTACTTTATGTATAAAGCAGAGAGGAAAGATATGGGGAAAGACAAGGAGGGTGGGAGTGAAGGAGACACAAGAAAAAAGCTTAGAAATGCATCTCTGCCAATTACCTGATTCACCAAGGTAGTGAGTGATTGCTGTTTCTGACTTTCTGCTATAATTAAGACATTTCTAAGGTGGGAGTTTCTTTCAGTTTCTCTCTTTCATTTTGCTTTTTAGGTGGACAAAAAAATCGTAAGAACTGAGATAGGAGTTCTTCTTCGCCTCTCACATCCAAACATTGTAAGTGATTTTCTTAACTACTATTTCAAATTATCTCTAAAGTAATAGATTGGGATTTTTGTCCACGCTGATCATGGAAAAGGGATTCATCCACCACCCATAAACAGCCACAGGTTCTTGTCCTCATCTGACCACAACTTTCAAGTCTTTAGCTGAAGGAATCTTAAATATAGTGCCTTTTCAAAGAGTTTAAAAATGGGTAGGTCAGCAATATATCGCATCTTTATTTTTATGCATAAAAGGATAGCTAAAATTTGGATAGCTTTGTTTTGCGCTAATAAAACACTGTCTTTTTCCTTCTGTGTGTCCATCTTATTAATATACCATTACTGAAAAGCCTGTGATGAAAATTCATTGCTTTCAAAAGTCATTTCAGCCTCCTTGGAGGGAGTGTCTGCTTCAGAAACAATGTGTAGGTTCAAATAAATGCAGTGCTTGAATGGGGAAAACAGAAGGTTTTCAGAAGCTGTGCTCTAGGCTGTGTCCAAAGGCACTGGAGGCAAGGTTTGGAGAAAAGCTTTCTTGAGCCAGTGAAGTGAAAAGAATAAAGTCAGTTTCCAGGCCATCACTTGTTTTTATGAGTTGAGCCAACCACTTAAAGTATTTTACTCATTTCTCTGAGAAAGTTGCATCCAAGAGGGTGGCCTGCAATGCTTAGGCTCAAAGCCAAGTGTTTAAAACTTAATATATGAGTTAGCAGTATTATTTATAGCACTCAGCTATAAATAACAGAAAACTTGAATATATTGGTCTAAACAGATGTTTTCCTTAAGTTATAAGAAATCAGAAGGCAGGCTATTCCTAGCACTGGTTCAGCCCCTCAGTGATGTCATGCAGAACCCAGATGCCTACTATCCATTGGTTCTGCCACCCTCAGTGCCTTTGCTTTCATGCTTTTCCCTCATGGTCCTCAAATGGCTGTTCCATATGCTCCATAAGCCTTCAGGTCTATATTCAAGACAGAATGAAGTGGAAAGGCCCCAAAGCAGAGTCCTATGAGAAGAGTAAACATTTTTCCAGAATTTCCAGTTGCAGCAGAATTCTCTTCAGATTTTATTAGTCAGAGCTGGTCACAAGAGCGGCCTTAACTTCATAGAGCCTGGGAAAATGGGGAGCGGGGTTATCATAAGTGACTCAGACCAATTACTATCCATATTTGGAGGCTAGGCACCTTTCTTTCCTAAAAAATTCAAAGTTCTATTTGCAATAAAGTAGGGGGAGAAGGGCTTTGGGTAAGCAATCAATGAAATGTGCCACATACAATCACCAACTTTTCATCGTCCATCTTTTTTCTTTCAAAGAGAAGTCAATGTAGAATTGTCCTCAAATGTAGATCAGTCCTGTCACTAGATTTTCAGATGTATTCAGGAAAATATCCAAAATTGGATGGAATATCTAAATGTGATGGAAACCCTGTTATGGTCAGTCAAATCATTGCCACTCTACATTTCTGAGGCTCCCTTCATCTACCAGTGACTTTTTAGCAGTTGAGGGTCCTCCTTTCCACAAAGACATCCTTTCCCCTGGTCCTATTCTGTCTCAGACCCAGATTTCAAGTTCCTTCCTGGGAGAAGATACATTTGCATTTCCAGCAACCATGATGCTTTCAAATGACTTAGGAAGTTTTGTTTGTTTGCTTTTATTTTTAAACTAGAGGCCCAGTGCATGATTTTGTGCACGGGTGGGGTCCCTTGGCCTGGCCGGTGATTGGGTCCAATCGGGGCCGCAGGAGGTAGGCCAGGGGTGGGGCCGTGGGAGATTGGCCCACCGGGGGGGAGGGGCCACAAGAGGTTGGCCAGCTGGGGGGAGGGGTCATGGGAGGTTGGCTGTGGGAGTGCAGTGACCACCAGGGGGTAGGTCCTGCATTCAGCGTCTGCCCCGTGGTGGTCAGTGCACATCATAGCGACCGGTCGACTGGTCATTCAGTTCAGTTGCTTAGGCTTTTATATATATTGATTCTGCAGCAATTCAGAAATTGAGATATTTTGATAAAAATTAGAAAGTGTTTCTCAGGCAGGTATCTTTCATCTGTCAAAAGGAATAATATCAAAATTCAAAAGGACCCTGGAAGAAATGAGGTCACTGATAACAACCAGAGAGTGACAAATGATTCCCTGATACTAGCATAAGGACCCTTCATTGACAATGATCCAGCACGTTACTGTTAGAGTTTTGTTTTAGCCATAGCTTTAGCTATTTCTTAGAAAGATGAAAATAAGGAATGTGTGATCATTTTTTGAATCTTTCTCCAGATAAAACTTAAAGAGATATTTGAAACCCCAATAGAAATCAGTCTGGTCCTGGAACTTGTCACAGGAGGAGAGCTGTTTGACAGGTGAGTTGGTTCTGGAAATCCAACCACAGAAAGGCTTTGCTTCCAGTCACCAAAAAAGAATTAAAGGGAAATTTCTCCTGAACTTTTTTATAATGACACATCATACCAGTTAATAAATTCTACTAAAATAAATCTTAAGAGGAGTGTAGAACAAAAGGAGAGTCATACCTGATAAGATGTATGTGGATGAAAAGTTGGGATGTTTAGTGAATAAAAAGGGAAGCATTATATCTATTTACTTTTGCAAAAATTTACTTCTGCAATAATCACAGAATTTCTAAAGTCATTCTAAATCTAAACTAAACAATAAGATTTATGACAATATTTTGTAAGAAAACATTAGCTAAAAAGTATAGAAAGTTAGATGTGTTATAATTGTATTCTTTATTATGATCCAAAAGTTCTTAAAAATCAATACTCTTCAAATGACTAATTTGAGGCCTACTTTCTCTATTAGGCTTTGTAAAGAGTTCCAAGTACAACATGTTCTTCAATAATAACCAATTTTAGTTGTCTGTTCATATGTTCATCACTCAAGACAGAGGTTTGAGGATTGCTGGAGTATGCCTAGAAAACTGGTAGAGCATAATATAGACAAACTGTTTGTATAAGAGACACAAGCTTCAAGTCTCCATGGCTTTCCCACCTTCTCAGGAGAATTCCCTGTTTACCCTGATTATCTCTTGGGACCCCTTTGCTATGTTCATGAGCATAATAAAAAAAATAATGAAATTGGAAGAAGTCAAAGGACTGAGTAGGTATATATTAGAAACGGTAAGAAGTTAGGCACAGATGCAAAGTTCCTGTTGATTTATAAAATTGGTTAAGAAGATGTGGGCTGTAGACAGAAGACAGAAAAGAGACCGAGGGAACTGCTGATATATCTAGGTGCCTAAAGTACAGCAAATTCTCAATAAATATTTGCTAAATGAAAGAATGAACGAATGAACAACCATTAAGATGAGTGGACTCTGAGAAGGAAGATATTTAAAGGGGATAGGTTTAGCCCTAGATGGTTTGGCTCAGGGATAGAGCATCAGCCTGCAGACTGAAGGGTTCCGGGTTCATTTCTGGCCAGGGGCACATGCCTGGGTTGCAGTCTCGATCCCGTGCAGGAGGAGCAGATCAATGATTCTCATCATTGATGTTTCTCTCTCTCTCTCCCTCTCCCTTCCTCTCTGAAATCAATAAAAAATATTTTTTTAAAATAAAGGGGTTAGGTTTAGATTGTGTTGGGAGAGGAAGCACTTTCCTCAAGAGCTTCTGAAAGTAATTATATTGGTTTTCAAAGGTTCTGTTGTAAATGTTACCCAGTGAAGGTTTGGATCTTCAAGTAGGAAGGAGCAAAATGGCACAGCTTGATTGGAGCTGCATATATATCTTCAACAGATATATAATTTGTTCATACATATGTTGAAATTTCCTTAAAATAAGTGATATGAATTAGCAGACTTTGAGAGTTGTAACATTTTCAGTATATTCATTCATCACCAATAAATGAATCAACTGAGGGAAGTGGGCATCAGTTTTTAAGCATATCCTAGTACTTCTTGTGGCAGTTGGCTAGTAGCTAAACTTAAGGGACAAATAACTAACTAACCTGATTTGCTTAACTTGTTCGAACCTCAGAACAAGTTGATGCAGTTCTATGATGCTAAGGAAGCTGAGACACTCTGATCCACTCAGTCTCAGATCTGACACAGTCTGATCACTCTGATTATATAAGGAAAGTCCTATTCTAAAACCACCATGTTCCCATGCTTAGTCAAGACTCATCTGGTCTAGCTTATTTGAATGTTGCCAAAATTTGCCAATAGCGGCTCCTTTTTTAATACCTCTTTAGCCAACTCTTTCATGAACATATTCCTTTTTTAGGTACATTTAGAGTCTGTTTATAGTTAGATCCTGCTGGCTTTGTAGCCATGAGGTCTCTTGAAGGAGAACTCAGAGAGAAATCGCATGTTCTTTAATTGTAAATAATTGTAGGACAGGGATGTCACACTGAAGCTATTGTCTACCAACAGCACATATTGTTTACCTACCTACCTCTATTTGTACAAGTTATTTTGGAGTCATGAGTTTCTTTCCTTCCTTATTTCCCAACCTTTTTTTCATGAAAGAATTCTGGTTCTCTCATCTTATAGTCTAGTTGATTTTGATGGGATAGAGTTAATTCAGCTTTAAACAAAAATGAAAAAAACTAAATGCTGGTGATAAATTTCATTTACAGAGAAAATTGGTAAAATATTCAGAATTAACAGAATACATCTAAAGAATGGCAGACAGCCAGTAAAGCACTCAACTACTCTATAAACTCTCAGTGGTCTTAGACAGTAGACTGTCTTTCCCTGTTAATATTGTTGTCTACATGTCTGTTGCCATATCTGAGATGAACTTGGTTTCTCCATTAAATTACTTAATTCTACAGTTATCTTTAAAATTGTATCAAGCTGAAAATATATCATTATTATCTATGCATTATTTTCTTTCTTGAGAGTTAAAAATCATAATATACTTTTTTTTTCCTGTACTCACGTCAAAAACCAAATTTATTTAATTGTGATGATAAAAATTCATCCCTGGTCTAATGATGGCCTTAATTGTATCTAATGAATGCACTAATGGAGCAATTGATGAAAAGATAATCATGTTAGTACATTATGGGCAAAATGGTTGTATTTTATTAGCACTAAAAGATCTATTTTATGGTCTTTTAAAAAACTAAACTTAGTAAAAATCCAAGTGAAATTTTCCATTTTGTGTAGAATATAAACAATAAATTGCATAGGAAGATTGATTAAAATTTTTGGAATAAAATCAGTGATTTTATGTGTATGTCCAAGAAAATCTGGCCCCCAAAAAGGCTTCTACAAAATTATGATATAATGTGAAAAAGAAAGCTCCAGAGGTTTTGATCTTCCATCCTCTTGGTCTAGTCATGACTCTTAGAAATTTATTGAACATTATAAATAAATAAATCAACTAATTAATAAAATAAAAGAATAAATAAATGAGAAGGGACTAACAATATATACAGATAAGAACTGGCACACAAAAGACCTAATATGATGCTTTGTATTTGCTAGAGGTGGCCACAGATTTGGCTATAAGGATTCACTTGGGGGTGATAAATGCTGTGACTGGGAAATAAACAGAACACAGGATACAAAATATGGGAGTCTTCTAAATTAGAAATGGTTTCAGGGAGGAATAGAGTCTTTGAGCTGAATCTTAAGTGAGAAATCATAAATCAACAGGTAAAGGGAGAGGGAAGGACAAAGTGATGTCCCAAAGCTGGCCGCACTGGTGGGGGTTAGATATGAGAACCTTATTCTACATTTTAGAAGCTGTTTGAGATAGGAAGCAAGAAGTTGCTGGATATTTGTCAAATGAGTGGTTCAATAAACAGTGGGCAATTTATATAACCTCTTTGGGTCAGACTTTTATTGTATAGTAGGAGAAAATTGAACTAGAAATCCCTAGTCTCTGTTCCCAGGTCTACAATTTGATCTGGCCTTCCCTTTATCCTGCACTGTCAGCTCCTGGCCAGTACCCACATTGACCCACAGTATCCTCACTCTCTCCCTACCTTTCAAATTTAACAGGTGGTAATAATACCTTTGAACTTATTTTTAAAATATATGAATTTAATATTCTTTGGGAAAGTTCTTAGAAAAGGCATCAATACAGACCAATGGGCCATTAATGAAATGAGAAAAAGCAGTGAATGAAGCTTATAAAGGAGTGGTGGATTTAATTGGAAACAATGGAATTTATTTTAGTGTCTTTTTTTTTTTTCTTTTTGTATGTAACAGCATAATGATGTACCAGCAGTCTTTAAGACCTGCTTCCTAAAACTCATGTTATTTGGGGATTTTATCCTTTGTCATTCAGTCTTTCAGTACACATTTTCATAAGACCGATGTCTTTCTCACATTAACCTACAGTTATCTAATCACAATAACATCTCCATTTGAGAAAAAGCGGCCATTGGTGGAGAAGGCAGTAAGGCTCCCAGTGTACGTGCCAGGAAGTCTGAGGCCTCTGGATATGATCGGATTAGAGCTCTTCAGTTGCACTGCTTGTGCTAACTGCCCGGCTGGAGATTTGCTCAATTCAATTTGCAGCAATTAAGGTGACAGAAGCAAATGAACCAAAGTCGTATTTTAAAGCAGATCCATGGAGAGGAAGAGGCGTTGCCTGTGTTTTCTCATCCTACAATTTTAAAATGATGAGAAGGAAAACATGCCAATTGTGGGGAAGAGGAGCATATGAGCTAACACAGCAAACAGTGGAAAGAAAAGGCAGTCTGGAGAAGGCCTGTTTGGGCCACAGAGTCACAGCCTGGAGCCCAGGGATACACACCCTGTGCTGCCTTCCCAGATCTTTAGATGTCGGCTAGACGAGTTAGCGACTTGGGGACCTGAAGGAACTGGGATCCCAGGGCAGCCTTTTGGATCAGTGTTGTTACTAAAATCCTAGGAAAGATTTTGCTTTTAGCACTGAGTCTTCTAACCCAGGCGTAGCGTAGCAACAAACTACATGGCCCTGGGCCTTTGAAAATGATCTTAAGAGGCTGGTGGCATTGTAACTGCCTTCTTATTATTTTACAAAGCATGAAAAGGAAATCAGTTTATTAAATCTGAAGAGAAATATAGCAATAAGTATGTTTAAATATAAAAAACGGAAATAAGCATAATTATCCTCCTATTTTTACAGCTCTAAAAACACTAGCATGATTGAACATTTTATTGCTTCTAAAAATTGAAGTCCTGCTATTTTCTATGTAAAGCTATAAAGTCTTTATATATATGTATGTTCAATTTATGGGAAATTAAAAAATTTTTTTCAGCTAAATTTTAGATAGGAATTTGTGTTGTTTCATGGAACAAAATTACTCTTTTAATGAATTTGAATCATTTTGATTTTGTTCAAAATACGTTTCTAAAAAGATTTATGTTATGTATTACAATAATATCTAGAAACTATGTGACTCTGACTTTCTTCCTAAAGCTAGTATAACCCTTCCACCTATTGCATTTTGCCTTGGGAAGCATCTATATCAGTGGTTCTCAACCTTTCTAATGCCGCGACCCTTTAATACAGTTCCTCATGTTGTGGTGACCCCCAACCATAAAATTATTTTTGTTGCTACTTCATAACTGTAATTTTGCTACTGTTAATGAATTGTAATGTAAATATCTGTGTTTTCCGATGGTCTGTCGCGACTCACAGGTTGAGAACCGCTGCTGTAGAGCCTAAGACCATCGGAAAACACAGATATTTACATTATGATTCATTAACAGTAGCAAAATTACAGTTATGAAGTAGCAACGAAAATAATTTTATGGTTGAGGGTCACCACAAGATGAGGAACTGTATTAAAGGGTCGTGGCATTAGGAAGGTTGAGAACCACTGATCTATATATTGTTCTCCCCTGGATCAATGGCCCGTGTACTTCCCAGTTCAGTGCTTTTGTTCCCAATGATAAGGAACATAGGCAAAGGAGTTGTCCAAATGTCCACAGTCTGACATTTTTCTGGCATCATTTACTTGGTAATTAATATTGATTCCACAAATATTTATTGATTGCCTACTATGAGTAAGTCTTGGAGCTAGGCTCTCTGGGTGATCAAAGCAACAATCTAGTGAGAAACTAAGAAGTTTGCCACCATACCTGTAGAAGGCACTGGCTCAACACATCTACTGTAGTCATGCTACCTAAATGGAAAGAAAAAGATTGCAGAACTTCATTTTCCTTTGCTTGGTCACTAGTATCTCCACTTATCATCTTAGTTCTGAGTGATAAACCTGCATTTGCAACTTGAGAAGTTCATGCTCTTGATTTTCTTAGTCAGTCATGGATGGCCTTGGTGGTAGCTCAACTTATAAAATATTTAAAATTGAATCTCTGAGTTCCAGGAACCTAACTCTGTGACACTCTGATGAACAATCAACTTGGGAACAAAGTTCCTTTTAGGAGAAGGAACCTGGAAGAGAAACAGTTGCATTCTGATGATAGGGCCAAGCGATGGTGTGCAGAATTCACACTGAGATGAGGCAGGGAAGGTGCCTGCATTTTATGCTCCTGCCCCACATGTTACTCTAGAGACATTTCTGACAACAGAATTAATAAACCCTTCATCTGTACAAACCTTAATATAGCATGAATTGCATCTATGATCATGTTTTTGTTAATAACTTCTCTATCTGTGGTCTCATCTGAAGCTTGCAGGTGCAGTGTGCAGTGGAGACACTAATTACATTTGTGTTGAGTGGTGGGTGTCCCACAAAATCCATACTTAGAGCAAAATGCAGTGGTTGATATAATGGTAGTCAAAGCTTTCAACTTCCTCTGATGCAACAGTCCTTTTCTCCTTCTCTTGTACTTAATTTAAAAATGTTCAGAAAGTATAGTTCAAGAAATTATTTCAGTTAAATTTTTAGTAGGTAGACTATGAACTCAAACATGAATTCAAGGAAGATGTGTATTCTTGGAAGGAAATACCATATGAAAATTGATTTTTAAGAACCAATTAATAATAGTCCCCCAAATATTTTAATGTATTTTCACATTTTATTTGACCCTGTTGCATAACAGTTATCTAAGAATCAAAAAAGGGAGAAAAATATTCCATCTTCTATCCATTGAAAAGATGAGTTTGTGTTTCTTGACTGCCGGGGTCCAGCCCCAGCGGTCCAGGCGTCCCAAAAGGCATGGACGGCGTCGGCGAAGAATGAAGGACACGGAGACAGCTTTCAGATGATCAGCATAATCAGGTTCTTCTTTATTGCCCTGTTACAACTGTATTTATACTATTTGATTCTATAAACATGTGTCTATAGTTACATTATGGTATGTTTTGGTTCCTCCTTTGACCTTTTATAGTTTCTTGTTTTATGTTTACAGTTTCTTATTTGACCTTTGCTAAAAATCTTATTTCTATTCTGGTCTGCTGATTTTAATCTTATCTATTGTCTATGTTTCTATATTCTATTCTAAAGGTTAGTCTCTGTGTTCCATTATAAGGGCTAGTTTGTTATTTCTATTCTAAGGTTACTATTCTATTGCTCTACTGTTAAGCTATAAGGAAATAACTGAAGGAGGTTTTCCTATTCTATGGCCTAAGTAAAGGTTATGTAGCTTAAGCATGATTATTCTTAGCTAATGGTGGTTAACCACCTGTCTGGCACTTAGTCTGAGTCTTTCTGCTTGCATAGCTCTCATGAGATTTTTTAGATAAGGAGCCTGCCTGCATTGTTTGCAGTGGTATTTCTTTAGCTGTTTGATAATTGCCCTTTTAGCCTTTTCTTCTATTAGGCACCACCCGGGTCCTGCTCTTGCTGGCCTCTCTAAGAGGTTTGGGATGTCTTGCAAGCATGTATGCTTGCCGTTGTACATGACTATTTGGTCGTCAACCTCATTGTAAATCCCTGTGTATGGTAAAGGCATAGGTGTAGTTTGAAACAGCTTTACTCCTCAAATTTTCCCTCCTTGGGGTGGTTGCCATAACTTTCCTTTAATATAAATATCTCCTAGGATTATGTTCTTTAGTGGAGATTCACTGGTGGTTTTCCTTGGGACTGCCCTGTGTCGGCAGGTTTTTAGGGGTACAGGCTTTGGTACTTTCTCTGGTGGGTAGGCCCCTGGGGATGTGGGCCTAGTAAGTCCTAAATTTATTGCGAACAATCTTAGTCTAAGTTCCTCATAAGTGGTACACGGTATTTCTGTAACACTAGGGGGGTTTACTGATTCATTCCTTCCCTCGTCCCGTTAATCCCTAACTCTAGGGAAACATTCCCAGCTGGGGAAACAACCTTTCCCGGGGAGGTGGCCCTGGTAAGAACACATAGCGCTAAGAAGGGGAGCAAACATATTAAAAACATTACGCCATATACGCCAGGTCCCTTGGAACATATGCTGTGCAGATGTTTCTTCCCTGCAGCGACTGTGTCAAGCAACAAGGATGGAACGGCTTCCAGCATCTCCCCCTTTTTTATTGTTTAAATGCAGCGTGTGTAAATCAGCAGCCCCCTTCGGATTGTGTTGTTTAAGACTCAGAAGAAGACTGGGAAAAGACATATAATTATTAAAGTTATGAATAAAAATAGGCCTGTGTTTAAAAGCATGGGGATAATGTTTTGTTTAGAGATGTATCCTTGTAAACAGCTAAAAAAGAAAGATGCAACCTGGGAAGGATCAAGTAGTGAGCCCGATTGGCTTATGTCATGAATCTGCTGATGTAACTTTTCTAGATCTAGGCTTAAATTACTGTTATTCCAAATTCCTAATATATGATGTTGAATTTTGTCCCAAGTTATTGCTGACTGATTAACTCCTAAAGGAGTAACACAGATCCATTTGTAATCTAGATGACATTTTAATGATAGATAGACTTTAAGTGTAACAATTTCATTTCCAATATGTATAAGGGCTTCTTCAAGCATTAACCTTGGCTTCTAATTTTTTGTCTATTATTTCTTGGGTAGCTAGAGTGGGAGAAATATTCTTTGCTAATTGATCTACATGCTGAGCTTTATGGACTTCCTGTATTAAGGCTGTGGTTGCAGTAGCAAGTGATCCTATAATTGTAATGAGTGCAGTTATGCCTAAGACTAATTCTGCTACAAATCTTTTTGAGCGTGTTAAAGCGTTGGTAATTTTTCTAACAGCCTGTAATCCAGAATCCTCATACCATGGCGTATGCAATTGTACAGGTAGCATTAGATAAGGAGGTTGTTTCATAATAAAAATAGTTTCAATAGTCATACTAGAATCAATACATGTGGTTAGAATACATTTGTGACAGGAAACAGTGAAAATGGTTTCATTTGTCATCACGTCTAGGTTATTGTGAGAATCTTTTAGTAGAAAGACATATGGGGATGGTAGACAAGCTCTAATACGATAAGTTCCTGCAGGCAAGGGTCGGGGTCTTTTAAGGGTTATGGGTGTCGTAGCGGCAATTGCTTTCCATAAATGATGCTGAGCATAAGAATGATTATTGACTACAGAAGTTAAAATTGCTAGGACCCATCCATTAGAATACCAACGAGTGACAGGATCTCACTGAGGGAGATAAGCATCCTCCCAGCAAAAGTCAACGGAAGCTTTAAATAATTGAATGGAGAAAATAAAATAATTGGATTTTCTGTATCAATATAGTTTTTCTGAATCTTGATATTGGGGTATCTTCTTTTATTTTTGTCATAATGTTGTGTTCTGCATTTTTCACCCTTAATCCCCTATTGTGAAAACATTTTATAGATTTTAAGTTCAACTTTTAACACCAGCTACTTCAAGAACTTACAACTTCTTGCTAAATTTTTTTGTTCAAAAAGGAAGATACTTTCTGAAAAATAACTATGCTATTTGAGGAATCAATGATCTAAAACAAATTTAAATCCAAAATTATGAAAATTGGTTGCTTTGTCTCTTTTATGTTTTGAGTTGATCTTTTTCACATCTTTACTGCACACTTTTTATTAGCTAATAACATCTTATGCAAGTTGCTAATCTACAATGCCATCCAAAAGGTGTTTTCTCTTGAAATTCTGGTAAGATAAAAAGTAATTTTTTATTCTTCCCAAATATTCCTTTAAGAATAGACAAAGAAACTAGGACAGAAAAAACAAAAATTCACAGACAACGTAACAAAACCAGGTGACAAGGTATCTTCATGAAGCCTAACATACAAGTGAATGAGGAAAAAATAATGACAAATCCAAGAGCCACGTGGTGTAAGAGGAAGCAAAGGTTAACAAGAGGTCATGTGATGGACCTAAGAGTGGCAGAACACTCAAATTTCTAAAATCTCTGAATTATTGGGAAGTAGGATGGGCCAATACCGTACAAGGAAAACAGCTGAAATCAATTTTGCCATCCAAATTTCTAAGAAGTGTAAAGGCTGTATCCACATAAGGTCTGAAGTGATGAATGCATTCAAGGCCCTGTGAACTGAAATCAATACCTGACGCCCCTTAAAGAAAAAGCCCAATATTTAGGAGAAACGGCTAGGGAGAAACTCCAATAATCAGAGTAGAGATGGTAGAGGCAAGGGAATGAAGTTCCAGATAAAGGATATCTCAGAATGTATGAGATCATACTTTTAATGCTTCATGGAAAAAAAAACAAAAACAAACAAACAAAAATACCACCACAAAACACAGAAGGTCAAAAGCCATGAAACTAGAAAAGATAGCCTGGTCCGTCTCTGTCAAAAGGGTGAAGGGGAAAAGGAGATACAAACCTCCAGTTGTAAAAAATAAGTCATGGGGATGTAATGTACAGTGTAGGGACAATAGTTGATATCATCATGTTAACTTTGCACAGTGACAGATGGTTACTAGACATTTGGTGATCACATTGTAAGGAATATAAAAGTCAAATCACTATGTTGTACACCTGAAACTAATAAAATATTGTATGTTAACTATAATTTAAAAAAAGAAAACCAATTTGGCTTAAACAGCAACAGAGAGGTGTCTCATTTAATTCCAATATAAAATGATTATAAGAGTACAGAAAATAAGAAGCAGAAAAAGTTTCCTTTAGGCAGTAAAAGCATGCCAGGAGGATGTGCCCACAGAATGGCTAAAACTATAGCTCAATATTGCAAAATAAAATTAAGAAAATTATAGAAGAACCATGTAAATCAAAAGTTGAAAAACATTTATATGTGTATAAAAGCACAACCCAACGAAGAAAACCAATGTAATGGAAGAAAATAAATGTAAAACATTCCTGAAAGTACAGAGATGGTTGATGGCATATTGTCAACTTGGTATATGGCATATTGTCAACTTGGTATATGTTTATAATGATTCACAATACAAAGTTTGAAAAGAAAAAAATTTTGTCCTATTTATTTTTATAATGTTAATAGAAATGAATGTCTTTTATTTTCTTAAATAAACCCAAAGATTTCCAAAGTGCCAGTTTATGGAAATCTTTTCCCTGGTGTTAGGGTAGCCTGTTGTAATTATTTGGATGCATCCTCTTTAACAGTAATATAATTAACTTGTTTGAGCATCCACTCAACTGAGCGCATGTGTGTGTTTTTAGGATTGTGGAAAAGGGATATTACAGTGAACGAGATGCTGCAGATGCTGTTAAACAAATCCTGGAGGCTGTTGCTGTAAGTATGAAGTGACAGCTGTAGTGCAACTCCTTGGTAATATCTTCTTCCTTCTCTAGAATCTTATTGAAGAAGTATGTATCTGTGACAAGCCATAAAATTTACAGCAAAACCATGTGAAATATTTGTGAGAAAATATGTTCAATAAATGTATATTTTCTATTGATTACTCAAACTCTTAAAGATGCAGGCCCAGCCATGTAATTCCATAAGTTTGTTGAAATATTTTCTATTCTATTATTATGAAATCACATCAGACTTCAGTGCCTATAGTTGTTATTTTCTTTCTTTCTCTCTTTTCAATTTATTTTTGTTTCTTGAGTTTATTCCTTTATTGTTTTTATTGTTTGTTAGGAAAGTGGAAGAAGCTTGAATGTGATAAATATAGACCTTGGAGCATAGAGATTATTGATTTTTCTTTCAAGACAAGGAATGAGTGAATTAGAAGGAAAAATACTGACAATTTTGTTGAAGAAATAGATGTTAATATTTTAAAGTGGAATAAAGTTTTATAAGTTAATGATGGAAACATGCACACACATTTACAAAATATAGATTTTCAAAAAGCTTGTTTGGATTGAATTAATAAGGAAATATTTGAGATAAAACAAACTCCACTGGTAAGGAAAATTTCCCATATGTTAAATGGTGTCTAATACATGCTAAGACACTCTGGTGACTCATTTATTGAACATAAAGCAAGAACAAATTATTCTCTGAGCAAACAGGATGGGGCTCAAGGGGAGATATTGATCAGGATCAGTTAGAGACAGATCTATATAAAATATACCCCAAATTAAGATCTGTTCTGTTTTTCAGTCAGTTATCCAACTAAAATCATTATTCAGTATCTTGAGAAATCAGCCACAGTGACTCAAGCACACGTCTTATGAATTTCACCTACAACCAAAATGGGAAGGAGGGGACAAGAAAGGCAGGGAGGAAGGACAGGAAGTCCCTGGAATCTAAATAACTTCTATACCAATGACAAAAGGCAAAAACAGCCTTCACTGTCTTTGCATAGGGCTGCTAGAAAGAGGGGATCTCTGGTCTAACCAAATCCATTATTGAGTTATTAACACCAAGTTCAACCGGCTTTATAGCCCAGTCTTTCCAAATTATCGCTTCCTACAAAAGTGTTTTGGTCTTTTGCTCTGGTGGGGGCTAAAAAGTTTGAATTGGGGTGGATAAAAGCTGGAGAGGATGCCATAGAATTGTACTCTCTAAATACACAATACACATAAGCTTCTGATTATGTGAATATTGAATATCAGATTCACCTTTTCACCATACCCAAGGAATCACTTCATTCCATATTTTTTTTATTAATCATAATATACTTACCACCCCTGGTTTCCTAAGCTTGCCAACTAAGGAATGATTTTTTAACTTTTCCATTACCTTCTCACCTTCACCTTCCCAACTTCGGATGAATTTTCCTTCAAATTGTCCATGAACCTAATCCTGCTTCATATCATGCTATGACTATTACTGGCATGCTTTTTCAAAAACAAACAAAAAACAAAATCACTTCTACTTCCTTCCAGTTCTTTAAAGAAGTCTAGAATCCTCTTTTGCAATTATTGTTGTTACTTTGTCACTTCTGAATTCGATAATGGCAGTCTTACACCTTTATTAAATACTAATTTTAAAACTTCATTTTTCACTACTATATACTCAAGTAAACTTGCTGGCAGTGGTACACTATCACTTTACCAAACTCTGGCTGGCAGCTGGTGTGGCAGTTAAGAGTAGTTTGGGAGTCAAACAGAGATGGTTCAGTTTCTAGATGCGAACTTGGGCCCCTCATTAAACACCTCTGTGCTCAGTTCCCTCGTGTAAAATAGGCATAGCATTCAACCTACCAGGGTTGTGGAAAAGACTAGAAAGGTAGGTATAGAAGCCATAGCAATGTTCAAAAGAGAAAGAAAAGAAGATAGGCCTCTTCAGACTCAGTACACTCATCTAAAGATGTATTAGATGTTGTTATTCTGTATATACATACCAACTCCCCAGCTAAGTATTAAAAACGAACAAATAAAAAACAGTAAGTGCTCAATAAGTATTTACTGAATAAATAAATGAAAACAGTTCAAAATAGTCAGAAATAGGCAGGATCCTATATTTTATCTCTCTAGACTGGCACATTTACTGAAACATCCTTACTATCACTTTTCTATTCATTTCATGTGAAACAAAGCTATATAATTTGCTTCCATTCATCAGATTATTTTCTGCTCCCTTACGATCAATTAATTATCTTCCTGCCATCTAAACTCACCTTTTTCAACATGTTCTTTCTGGTTTCCTCCACCCCTTCAGGTCAGCTCTTGATTCTTCTGGCTTATCAGAGTGGGCATGTTTCAATTTAGTTATACCTTGAGTAGCTGACTGGGAGAACCCTCTTCTCATTCAATGAACAAGAAATGGATGCTTTGAGCATCAAAAATTTCCACCTATTGGAGTTACCAATTAATAAATAAAAGGTCCCCCAACTGGGATGCCCCAGAGGGGTGTCCTACATAGAACAGAGGGACTAGAGTTCCTAGAAATCTATTCCAGGTCTGCAATGATAGACTGTTATTTATAAATTTAAAACAAAAATTGTAATTTTACCTCCTCACGAAACTGCACCAAGCTCCAGTTTAAGTAGTTACCACATTCAAGTAAAACATTCATTGAAAGAAGTCTTACACAAAATCAAATTTTCTCTGATTGCTGCAACAAAGGGTTATATTAGAGAAAAACTTAAAGTCATTTCTCTGTATTTCACAGGTAGAAAGCAAGCAATTTAAACTTGTGAGAAGTGGCTGACATTTATAAAATAGTTTATTGTCAACTACATAGCTATAGATAGCTATAAAAAATGGGACAGTTGGGAACTCAAATTAATCAGTGATATGTCTCACATTGCCTCTGGATCACACACTTATAAGACTGGTTTTTGAAAGCACAGAAGCTGAAAACTTAAAGATTGAAACATCCCCAGGAAATATGTTGCAGGTATAATTATATCCTTGGGTAACAAATCTTGCCATCCTTTTCTTCCTCCCTACTTCATCCCAATTCTCACCCCAAATATTTCATAGTATTAATCCGACTGTGTTCTTGTTCCTTTGGCTTTTTAGCTTTAAATAGCATTTTTGAAAGTTTTAAAAATAAATTTGGAAGATATTCCCCCCTAACTCATTCATTCAGTTAGTCTTTGAGGTAAGGTCGTTAAGCCTTCTTGAGTGTTCTGTCTTCTTGAAATGAATTCCAGGGAGTCCCAAGTTAAAGTGTCTAGTCCGGGGGTGGGCAAACTTTTTGACTCGAGGGCCACAATGGGTTCTTAAACTGGACCGGAGGGTCGGAACAAAAGCATGGATGGAGTGTTTGTGTGAACTAATATAAATTCAAAGTAAAGGAGCGGAGGGGAGAGCAAGAGAACCGGATAGAACAGCCAGATCCGCCCGTGGGCCGTAGTTTGCCCAAGGCTGGAGTCAATCCAGGCATTCTGGAAGCGTCATTGTGTCCTCATGGGTCATAAAGCGCAATGCATACCTTAAAGTCCTCCTTTTCCATATACTTATAAAGATAACCAGGGAATATTCCATCTCCTCTGACATCTTTTACTGTTACCACACATTCAGTTCTTTCCTTGTCACCACTGATAACCTACTGTTTCTCAATTTCCAAAAAAAAATCACTGTCCCTTTTTTCCCCACCCCTACTGCCACCTTCCCTCTTTTTCTAACTATATTTCTCTTGGGTGTGTTTTAACTTCAAATCCTGGACTTAAGAGCCTGGAGGAATTTGTACACAGAGAGTATATCCTGAATTTAATAAAATACAAGGAAATGCTTGAAAATGATTAAATATGTCTGCTATGCCAGCACAGATATTTTTGGTTAGAACTGTTTTAAAAATGGTAATGATGTGGGTGAAGAATTGCAAACAAAACCATCTAGTCCTTTAAAGTTAGGGAAACCCATGTGGTATTTGAACAATGAAGAAAAATGGTAAATGAACATGATTACGGGGATGCAGAAAAGTATGAAATAGTACAGGCTGTTTTAGGTGAAAATTTTAAAAACCTGTAACCCGCCCCCTCACAAAAAAAAGAACAGACTTAACCTATTAGAGAATCAATTGATAAAGAATTGGTGACTAGGTATTGAAGACCTGGAAAAGCAAAAGGGGAACACTAAAATAAGGTATGGTGGAACTTCAGGAAGCAGCCTCCCCTTGGACTGGGGGAACGGTGAAGAGGCTGAGATGATTAAAACCTGTAAGACTAAGGGAAGTGCTCTGTAGACTCACTGCTTGCCTGGTTCTGGTATCTCATTCTGAGCTCAGAGGAATTGCCCATGAAGCTGCCACTGAAACCTTTGAAAATGGTGTCCTAGCCAGCCAGTGCGAACGTCGCTGAGGAGGGACACTGGAATTGGTTCTATGAGCATTGGAATAACTAAAAACTGGCATCAACATCTGCTATAGAATGATGTGCTACTGCAGCATTAAAAATTATTTCTAGGGTGCACAAGGAGAACAAGCAGAAAGACAGATTCACGAAGCAAATAGGATGGAGCAAGCCTCTTCATGCTCTTCCAGCCTCCTGCTCTCTCCCAGGTCCCCTCTCATGGCAGTGCCAAACAGGGGGCCAACAGAAAGTGTGGCTTGTAATTCCAGTGCCAGCTTCACAAAGTACATTATAGAATGGTGAGTTTAAAGTTTAGAGACAATAGTTTAATAAATGGTACAGGAAGTTATTTGAAAACAAAAATCTCAAAGTTTCTGTTTCTATTTATAGAGTTTTCTAAAATGTTCACAATCTTTACTAATGTGCATGAAATGGTTCTAGAGGTCAATGAAATCAAAACAAGTATGGGAGCATTAAAATAAATTACTATCTATATTTTGTACTGAGCACTGGGCTTGATAACATTTATGGATTTAATATAATATGTGTATTTAGACATATATATACACACACACACACACACACACACACACATTATTGAACTTTACAATACTTGATACATTTAAGTCATCTTCCATTTGACCTCTCATTTCTTGTTGGCAGAACCAATCTACCTTTATAAAGATCTACCTTTATAAAGATGGAAAATACCAGGACTTTTCCCAGCCTTCCTTGCAGCTGGGCAAGGGCACATGACCTGGTCCTCACGGATGAGTCCTAATGGGCAGTCCGCTTATGAGTTGTGGGAAAAGTTTGCCCCCTTAATAAAAGGAGACCCAGGGAAGGAAAGGCCATTTCCCTTTTTCACGGGCATTGTTGCTTCTGCATTTGATGCTGGGAACTGCTTTGGTTGTTTTCTAATTATGAAGAGAAACATAACTATGTTAAATAAGGCAGAGAAAAAAAATAGACACAATTGGAATTCTCCTGCTTGATGTCTCACAGAAGATGATAAATTTCTTAATATTTCTGCCACTTTAAATTGTAAGTCCTGTTATTTAAAGCAATAAGATACTGGACTTGTTCTTGAATGAACTTTTGAGTTTATGCAAATAACGAGTCTGTGGTCAAGAGCAAGTTGTGTAATTTTCTATCCATTGAGCCATAACATGGTGCTCACACTCCTAGATAAAAAGATTCTGGTACCACAAATTTCTAAAAACTGAATTTTACTGACTAGCAAATGCACACCCACACACTGGTAAGTCAGGAGTAAGTGTGATTTGAAGGCACAATGAGGTCGAAGGTTATTAACAATAAGCTTGCTTCTGACACTTGTGCTTTGTTTCCGTGAATATTGTTCCTGCTTAGCTCCACTTATTGTCAATAAAAAGAGTCTGAACGTTCAATTAAGTAATAAGGACTAGAATAGAAAATGTGGGGATTTGTTCTCTGGTATTTGCATTTCTTTCTGGGAGGATTCTGTCTCTTGTTACTCGCATCTGAACATGGATCTCTGGAAGGCGGATAGTTATGCAAAGCTCAAAGCATTGGAACATTATAAGGATACTTTAACCAATAAAAAGTAAAAGTGCTTATTTGTTCTCATTAAGAGTTGAGAGATCACAATTATCAGAGAAGAAATAACAAACAGTTCTAATAATGTTGTAGTATTTTGATATTCAAACAGAATAAAGTAGACAAGTGGCTCAGTCCAAACAGATGCCGTATTTTATCAGAAAAAAAAATCTGGAACAAAGAACTATACATACTGAAAATTATAACCTAATTTTACAAAACTGGAGGTCTAAAAATAATTCTTAGGAAAGGGTATCTTTCTCATTAAGTGTTGCTGTACATCATTGTTGGCAAGAGTAATGATATCAAAAGTTTATCAAATTCTATCACTTCTCAGCCTTTTGGCTACGATCAAGTGAAATTCTAAGTGGCATTCTCTTTTTTGATTCCCAGAAGAATCACAATAAATTCTTGAGCATATGTCTAAGAATTTTCCAATTACTATGCAAAAAATATGTCAATCATTACGTTCTAAACGGCTTTCATTGCTTTAGGGTTTTGTAACCCTCAGTTCAACCATTAACTGATTCTCTGGTATGCGCCAGAGTCTTGGATACAGAGATGAAGTAGTTTACCAGATTTTAGGGCAGATAGACATATATGAGCACATGGCTTTGAGATCACATATGTGAACCAATTAATACATCTTGCAGATTCAAAGGCATTAGAGCGGGTGAAAGATATGTATTATGTCAGAAAAACCTTGCCAAAAGAAGTTATATCTGAGTTGGGTTTTGAAATAAAAATTGTTTAATAGGCAGCCAATATGAAAGAAAAGGAATCTCAGGAATACTCCTTTTCTCCCACAAATTTTTAGGAAACATAATAGACTAAAGGTACAAAGGCACAGATATCAATAGTGAAGCACACCTGGCGAGAACTGGGGCTTGAGAGAGAGGCAGGGAGCTGTCCCGAGGGCTTACATGCCTAGTGAGAGAGGTTCACATGATTCTGAAGATGAGGAGACCCGGAACGACTTTTGCTGCAGGACCTTTATCCTGATGGCTGCATGAAGTCCCAAAGCAGCGAGGCCAATGAGGAGGCCTACAGGACTGGCAGACACAGAGACACACTCAGGGTCCTTTACTGTTGGCCTCATTCGGGCACCATTTACACCCACCAGGCTCGTGAACTTTTTTTTTTTTTTTTTTGTATTTATTTTATTTTATTTTTTTTTACATTTTTTTAATTGTTTGAAGTATTAAAAATAGTAGTACATATGTCTCTTTTTTTTTCCCCATTGACCTCCCCCCACCCTCCCCTTCCCCCCAGTACATGCCTTTACCTGCCCCCCCCCCCCAGTGTCTTTTATCCCTTGGTTATGCTTATATGTATGCGTACAAGTCCTTCGGTTGA
Organism: Plecotus auritus; assembly: GCF_963455305.1. Taxonomy (NCBI): domain Eukaryota; kingdom Metazoa; phylum Chordata; class Mammalia; order Chiroptera; family Vespertilionidae; genus Plecotus; species Plecotus auritus. The sequence continues at coordinate 109,670,499 of NC_137774.1, read as the reverse complement.
TCTCTTACAGCCCCCCTCCCCCCCAAAACCTCCTCTGCCTTCCCACTGTAGTTTGACAGTCTGTTCAACGCTTCTTTGCTTCTGTATCTATTTTTCCCCCTTTTCTTTCCTTTAAAAAATCTTGCCTCTGCAGACTAGAAATAGACATATAATAACAAAAAATGTTTGAGTCCCAATTTCAATGTCCAACAGTTCTGATTCCCCGTTTCAATGTCAAACAGTTCCTTATGTGTACATGTCAGCAATGATATCTGGATGGTGGGCACATGGTGGCAATGCAGGTCCAACCCTCTCTGGTTTGGTCCTAGGCAAGTGCTGCGTCGCACAGCTTCTGACTGCTAGCGTGGCAAGGTGTCGTCAGCGTCTCCCATCTCCGGACTGTTTCTCCTCTTGTCTTCATGGTTGGAGCAGACCTGTCAATTCCTCTCTGTTGCAGGAATCCACATGGTCTTGGAGTTGTTTTCTGAAAATATACAAACATATTCTCGACCAAAAGTTAATAAAGGAATCTTTTCTATATAATTGATTTGGGATCCTTTTTATTTTTGCCCAAACGATTTTCCTTTGTCTTATTTAGACACCATGTGTGTTTTGCTGTTAGCATTACAAATAGAAACTAATTTTGTAAAGTAAAAATTTTTTAGATGTAATTTACTTATAGGATATTTTTCCTTACATGATATTACCCTACTATCCCCCCTTTTTTGATTAATGGAGGCTTTTGTAAATTTTATAATGCAGTCTTGATAACTTTAAATTTTAACTTTTTGCACAAAAATATGACTGCTTTAGTTTCATTGCATGTTCAGGAATTTTACCATGAGATGAACTACCAATAGAAATTTTAGTTAACACTTTAGGAACAGCTTTTTGTCCAGTACAATTAAATTTTCTTGAATATTCACTTATTTGAATTAGCCTATTTAAATTAATCTGAAAACTTGATTATTATTTTACTGTCAAATTTAATACTCTACCAACAATCTTAGTTTACCCTGTAAATATTAGTGGAAAGGATTATTTGCATTCTTGAGTAGGCCCTGAGCATTCCTGGTGCTAGGCTGGATTTAGATATAGGGCAGCTGCTGTCAGCCAAGTCTCTGTCTGTTACCTGGGTCCCAATCTGAGCTGGGCCAAGTCACACTGTCTGTCACCTGTGTCCCGATCTGAGCTGGGCGTGGGAAGCAAAGCAGCCATGAGAGCAGGAGACCTCCCTCAGATGGGGCGAGGGTTCAGGCCCCTGCAAGGTTGGGAGGGTGGGGGTCTGTGCCCCACCTCTGATGATCCCCAAGTTCTCTCCTGATGGCCCCTCTGCGACTGTGCCTGTCTTAGGTTGTTCCTTCCCTGAGGAATCTTACCCGTCTCTGGCTAACCAGTCATCCTCCGGGGCCAAGCAGGGTGATGTGAGGTTCAGTTCTGTCTCCTTGGTAGCCTATGCCCCCATGGCCTCCACGCCCAGTACTTGCCTTGGGATCCCCTGGCCTGCTGGCGGGGCCCCAGAACTGATTACATATCTCGGGGAACTCAGGTTTCTTCTCCAGGGAGGGCCCAGCTCATTGGGCGAGAGACAGATCCATGGTACCAGCCACCACGAGGCTTCAAGCTCAGCATGAACAGAAAGCTCAGGCAACAGCTGAGGGCAATTGGATTGTGAGAAGAGGGTCCCTCTTGGCACAAAAAGCAAGAGGGGCCAATATAGAATGCTCAAGTGCCTTCCCAGTGCCTTAATTCCTTCTGAAAGGGATTAAATCCTTTCATGTCCTTTTTTTTTTTTTTTTTAAATTGCTGCCAAACATTCCAATAATTAGTTTGTAAGTTTGTTTGGGATAATTGTACAGTATGCTGTTGTAAAATATCTAAAATTATAATGACATTGTAGAATAATATCATGTAAGGATATTCTTTGCTCTAGGCCATGGCAATTCAATTTCAAACTGGCTGACAATTACTTTTTGTAACTTTATATAAACTTTGTCAGGGAGGCAAAAACATAAATTATTCCCCCATAACCCCCCACCCCCCACTTATGTCCCACCCCCTTGTTGTCTGTGTCCATTGATTAGGCTCATATGCATGCACACAAGTCCCTTGGTTGATCTCTCCCCCTTATCCCCACCCTCCCCTACCTTCCCTGAGGTATGATGTGCTGTTCGACGTTTCTCAGTCTCTGGATCTGTTCTTGTTCATCAGACTATGCCATTCATTATATTCCACAAATGAGTGAGATCATGTGATATTTATCTTTCTCTGCCTGGCTTATTTCACTTAACATAATACTCTCCATATCCATCCATGTTGTTGCAAATGCTAGGAACTCCTTCTTTTTTACCGCCGCGTAGTATTCCATTGTGTAGATATACCACAGTTTTTTAATCCACTCATCTGCTGATGGGCATTTAGGCTGTTTCCAAATCTTAGCTATGGTGAATTGAGCTGCTATGAACATAGGGGTGCATATATCCTTTCTGATTCGTGATTCTAGTTTCTTGGGATATATTCCTAGAAGTGGGATCACTGGGTCAAATGGGAGTTCCATTTTTAGTTTTTTGAGGAAACTCCATACTGTTCTCCACAGTGGCTGCACCAGTCTGCATTCCCACCAGCAGTGCACGAGGGTTCCTTTTTCTCCACATCCTCGCCAGCACCTGTCATTTGTTGATTTGTTGATAAAAGCCATTCTGACAGGTGTGAGATGGTACCGCATTGTTGTTTTGATTTGCATCTCTCTGATGATGAGTGACTTTGAGCAGGTTTTCATATGTCTCTTGGCCTTCCTTCTGTCTTCTTTCGAAAAGTGTCTATTTAGGTCAGATGCCCATTTTTTGATTGGGTTGTTTATCTTCTTTTTGTTAAGCTGCATGAGTTCCCTGTAAATGTTGGAGATTAAACCCTTATCGTTGATATCATTGGCAAATATGTTCTCCCATGCAGTGGGCTTTCTTGTTGTTTTATTGATGGTTTCCTTTGCTGTGCAAAAGCTTTTTAATTTGATGTAGTCCCATTTGTTTATTTTCTCTTTAGTTTCCATTGCCCTAGGAGCAGTATCAGTGAAGAAGTTCCTTCGGCATATGTCTGAGATTTTTCTGCCTGTGGATTCCTCTAGTATTTTTATGGTTTCCCGTCTTATGTTTAAGTCCTTTATCCATTTTGAGTTTATTTTTGTGTATGGAGTAAGTTGGTGATCTAGCTTCATTTTTTTGCATGTATCTGTCCAATTTTCCCAACACCATTTGTTGAAGAGACTGTCTTGACTCCATTGTATGTTCGTGCCTCCTTTGTCAAATATTAATTGAGCATAGTTATTTGGGTCAATTTCTGGGTTCTCTATTCTGTTCCATTGATCAATATGTCTGTTCTTGTGCCAGTACCAGGCTGTTTTAAGAACAGTGGCTTTGTAATACAGCTTGATATCCGGTATTGAGATCCCACCTACTTTGTTCTTCTTTCTCAGGATTGCTGCAGCTATTCGGGGTCTTTTTTTATTCCAGATAAATTTTTGGAAAGTTCGTTCTAGGTCTGTGAAATATGTCGTTGGTATTTTAATGGGAAGTGCATTGAATTTATAGATTGCTTTGGGTAGTATGGACATTTTGATGATGTTGATTCTACCAATCCATGAACATGGTATGTTCTTCCATCTGTTTATGTCTTCCTCTATCTCTTTTTTCAATGTCGTGTAGTTTTCCGCATATAGGTCTTTTACCTCCTTGGTTAAGTTTATTCCTAGGTATCTTAATTTTTTTGGTGCAATGGTAAATGGAATTGCTTTTTTAGTCTCTCTTTCTGTAAGTTCACTGTTGGTGTATAGAAATGCCATAGATTTCTTGGCATTAATTTTGTATCCTGCTACATTGCCGAATTCATTTATTAAGTCTAGTAATTTTTTGATGGAGTCTTTAGGGTTTTCTATGTACAATATCATGTCATCTGCGAATAAGGACAGTTTTACTTCTTCTTTTCCAATTTGGATGCCTTTTATTTCTTCTTCTTGTCTGATCGCAATGGCTAATACTTCCAGCACTATATTGAACAGGAGTGGTGAGAGTGGGCATCCCTGTCTTGTTCCTGTTCTTAGGGGAAATGGTTTTAGTTTTTGCCCATTGAGTATGATGTTGGCTGTTGGTTTGTCATATATGGCTTTTATTATGTTCAGGTATGATCCTTCTAGTCCCACCTTGCTGAGAGTTTTTATCAAGAAAGGGTGTTGGATTTTGTCAAATGCTTTTTCTGCATCAATTGATATGACTATGTGGTTTTTATCTCTCAATTTGTTTATGTGATGTATCACGTTTATTGATTTGCGAATATTGTACCATCCTTGCATCCCCGGGATAAATCCTACTTGGTCATGGTGTATGATCTTTCTGATGTACTGCTGGATTCGATTTGCTAGAATTTTGTTGAGGATTTTGGCATCTATATTCATGAGGGATATTGGCCTAAAATTCTCTTTCATTGTGTTATCTTTATCTGGTTTTGGTATTAAGGTGATGCTGGCTTCATAGAAGGAGCTTGGAAGTGTTCCTTCCTCTTGAATTTTCTGGAATAGTCTGAGGAGGACAGGTTTTAGTTCTTCCTTGAATGTTTGGTAAAACTCCCCTGTGAAGCCATCTGGCCCCAGGCTTTTGTTTCCTGGAAGCTTTTTGATGACTGCTTCAATTTCTTCCATAGTTATTGGCCTATTGAGATGCTTAAATTCTTCTTGATTGAGTTTTGGAAGGTTATATTTTTCTAGGAATATGTCCATTTCCTCCAGGTTGTCCAGTTTGTTGGAATAGAGTTGTTCATAGTATTTTTTAACAATCCTTTGTATTTCGGTGGGGTCTGTTGTTATTTCTCCTTTTTCATTTCTGATTTTGTTTATTTGGGTCCTCTCTCTTTGTTTCTTGGTGAGCCTGGCTAGAGGTTCATCAATCTTGTTTATCCTTTCAAAGAACCAGCTCTTGGTTTTGTTGATCTTTTGTATTGTTTTTTTGGTCTCTATGTCATTCATTTCTGCTCTGATCTTTATTATGTCCTTCCTTCTGCTCACTGTGGGCTTTTCTTGTTGCTCTCTTTCTAATTCTTTGAGATGTTGAGTTAGATCATTTATTAGCATTTTTTCTTGTTTTTTGAGGTAGGCCTGTAGAGCTGTAAACTTCCCTCTCAGGACTGCTTTCATTGTGTCCCATAGCAATTGCATTGTTGTGTTTTTATTGTCATTAGTCTCCAGGATGTGTTTAATTTCTTCTTTGATCTCGTTGATCACCCAATCATTGTTTAATAGCATGCTATTCAGCTTCCAAGTGTTTGAATTTTTTGGAATGTTTTTATTATAGTTTATTTCTAATATTATGCCATTGTGGTCTGAGAAAATGCTTGATATGATTTTAATCTTTTTGAATTTGGGGAGACTTTGCTTGTGACCCAGTATGTGGTCTATTTTTGAAAATGTCCCATGTGCACTTGAGAAGAACGTATATTCCGTGGTTTTGGGGTGAAATGCTCTGAAGATGTCAATTAGGTCCATTTGATCTAGTGCGTCATTTAGAATTGCTGTTTCTTTGCTGATTTTTTGTCTAGAGGATTTATCCAGCGATGTCAGTGGTGTATTAAAGTCTCCTACTATAATTGTATTGTTGTCGATCTCTCCCTTGATGTCTTCTAGGAGTTCTTTTATGTATTTGGGTGCTCCTGTATTGGGTGCATATATGTTTACCAGGGTTATATCTTCTTGTTGAATTGCTCCCTTTAGTATTATGTAGTGGCCTTCCTTATCTCTTGTTATGGCCTTTACTTTGAGGTCTATTTTATCAGAGATGAGTATTGCAACCCCAGCTTTTTTCTCATTTCCATTTGCCTGAAAAATGTTTTTCCATCCCTTCACTCTCAGTCTGTGTGAGTCCTTTGCTCTGAGGTGGGTCTCTTGTAGACAGCAAATATATGGGTCATGTTTTCTTATCCATTCAGCTACCCTATGTCTTTTGATTGGTGCATTTAATCCATTTACGTTTAATGTTATTATTGACAAGTACATGTTTGTTGTCATATTTTTCCTTAGTGTTTGTGTTTCTTTTTGCCTTTCTCTTTCTTCTTTTTACAGCAGTCCCTTTAGCATCTCTTGCATTGCTGGCTTGGTAGTGATAAACTCTCTTAGCCCTTTTTTGTCTGTGAAGCTCCTGATTCCACCTTCAATTTTGAATGATAGCCTTGCTGGGTATAGTATTCTTGGATTCAAACCCTTGCTTTGCATCACTTTGTATATTTCATTCCATTCCCTTCTGGCCTGGTGTGTTTCCGTTGAGAAATCAGTTGATATTCTAATAGGAGAGCCCTTGTAGGTAACTTTCTGTCTCTCTCTGGCAGCCTTTAAGATTCTTACTTTGTCGTTAGTGTTCGCCAATTTAATTATGATGTGTCTTGGTGTTGGTCTTTTGGGGTTCAACCTGTTTGGGACTCTATGTACTTCTTGGACTTGCATAGTTTTTTTCTTGCCAATATCAGGGAAGTTTTCTGTCATTATTTCTTCAAACAGGTTTTCTATTCCTTGCTTCTCTTCTTCTCCTTCTGGTATCCCTATTATTCTAATATTGTTTCGTTTTGTGTTGTCCCAAAGCTCTCTTAGGCTCTCCTCTTGCTTTTTAAGTCTTCTTTCCAGTTGCTGCTGTGTTTATGTGTTTTTTCCTACCTTGTCTTCTAATTCGCTGATGCGGTCCTCAGCCTCTTCTAGTCTACTGTTTAAGCCTTCCAATGTGTTTTTTATTGCAGCTATGTCATTTTTCATCTCTTCTTGGTTTCTTTTCATGTTGGTGACATTCTCATTCAGCTCCTTATAGTTCTCGTTGAGTTGTGTGTATTTGTCATCCATCCGTTTAAACATCCTTATAACCATTACTCTGAATTCTTTCTCTGTTAAGCTACTAGCCTCAATTTCATTTAACTCCCTCTCTGGTGATTCCTCTTTTTCTTTCCTTTGGGAGTTGCTTTTTTGTCTCCCCATGGTTTCCTGTAATGTTTTAATTGTAGATCCAATTGCTTTGCCACCCAGGTTCTTTTGGTGATGGTGTTACTGGTGTAATCTCTTAGTTCTCCTGGGCTTGGTAATCTAGTGTAGTTCCCTACTTGAGCTATTTGGATTCTCTTGATGTAGGCCTTGGAGCTTGAGAGGCACAACTGCAGTATCTAGAAGTCAGCAGCTGTGGAGGGGAGTATCCCAATTTTTGCTGTCTTGCACCCTTAATTGAAATCACGCGTGCCCAGTGGGGACTCACAGTGGCACCAAGGAACTGTCTGTCGGGGTGATGTGGCTCAGGGGGTCTGCACTCTGGAAAGGTGTGACTGTGATGCCCAGAGTTCTGTAGTTATGGGGTGGGCAGACTCAGCTTTCACTGCTGCACCTGTGGTGGATAGGCGCTTACTCCCAGTGGCGGCTTACAGGAGCACCCGCCGTTAAGTTTGCCAGCGAGGCACACTGAAGCACTCTGAAGGGCTCTGGCAGTGTAGCTGTGTAATTAAGGTGCTTAACTTCTAAAGATTTCTCTTTAGGGCAGATCCTATAGCCTCAGGCAGTATTCAGGTTCCTTGGTATTAATCAGTGTGGGATCTGGGTGTGGCTATATTGGTTGCCTGGAGACTGGAGGGAGGGGCTATCTCTCAGGAGAAAATGGCGACGGGGCCTAGATATGACTCAGCACCAGACTCGCTTCCACCTCTCCTGGACCATCCGCTGCCTACTCTGCCCAGATTCCACAACCCCACTCCCTCCTCTGCACCTTAACTACAGGTAAGCGTCTGTATCCTAAGGGTCCTACGAACCAGGTTCAGTGGAGAAAGGCGCAGGCCCCAGCGCGAGGAGGAACCGCGTCTCTGCAAGTTCCTCTCTTGCCGGCACTGCGCGGTCCAGCAGCTCTTCAGGGCTGCCTTAGAGCTCAGATCCCAAATCCAGACTCCAAGGTCTAAAATCCCCTACCTCCCGCAATCCCGTGGACCCTTTTTTTTTTTTTTTTTTTTTTTTCAGTCAGACGCTTTGCCTGTCCTCAGGGACGCGGCTTGGCGCTGTGTAGTTTCTCCCTTACCTGGGCTCAGAGGTCCAGCAGATTCTAATGCCTAGATCTTTGATTTTACCTTTATCGGGGAATCTCTGCCCTTCCCAGCTGCAAACTGTCTCACCAGCTGCGCCTCCTTCGCCAATTCAGGCTGGATTCCACTCGTTTCAGCTGCTCCCTCTATCTGCTCCAGGACAAGGCTCAGGACACGTCCGTCTATTCTGCCGCCATTTTCCTGTACCACCCAGGCTCGTGAACTTAATACGTCATGTGTTGGGGGAATGTGAAGAGCCACTCGAGCAACACCCTGGTGTTATCCTAAAAGAGGAGGATGTGTTAATAAAGAAAATGGGCAGGCGTCCAGCGACGCAGCCAGAGAGCAGAGGCTGCCCTGTGTCCTGGTGATGATCCCAAGGCCAGATCAGCATCTTCATGGCCCCACAATGGGGCAGAAAGTCAAGAAGAAAGGGAAGGGACCTGGGAGCCATCATTCCCCATTCACGTCCCAGGCCACCCACACTGACCCCAGGACTCCCCTGTTGACCCTGAACTTGGGAACTGCTACCCATCTGAGTAGCGGGTGGTCACCCTGAGGCCAACACCCTAGACAGGGTCCTGAATAGGAGCTTACAAGGGGGAGGTAGGGCAGAAACCCAGACCTCATTCAAAGTGAGAGGACCATTCTAAAGGTGAAGTCTGCGAGGCAACAGGGTCCTGTATTCAGGGAGCCCCAGTTGGAGGGGTAAAGGGGGAGGTGGAGGTAGAGGCCTGTGCTGGGCTGTGAATCGACAACCTCTAGCCAGGTCTGTCTTTTCAGACAGGCCAAAGAGCAGCCCCACCTGTTCTCTAGGATGGAGGTCCCAGCTGCTTCCATTACCCAGCCTCCCTTACATCTAGATGCAGTCATGTGTCTAAGTTCTAGATCAGGAAACATAAGTAGAAGTGCCCTGTGGGACTTCCAGGGATGCCTTTTATGCTATGTTTGGAACATGGAGGTGATAGCTGAGCTCAAGCAGCCATTGTGGGGCCATGAGGATCAACCCTAGGGACCAGCGGAGAGCTGGAGGGACCCGGCTCCACACCAGACGCCGATGTCCACCAGCCCCCGAACATGGTTAGTGTGAAAGAGAAATAATCTTACTTGAAAAAAATAAAAGAGGATATGAAAATGTCCAATCAAAAGATGAAAAGCATCTGAAGAGACATGGTTTGTGATTCTAGAAATGAAAAATACTAATTAATTAAGCCCATACTTGGAACTTCACTGCCAGTACTTATGAATGCTACATGTGCAAAGACGTAGAGATTATGAAAAATAATCTAGAGCAGGGAACATGCAGATAGAGGATTTAGACAATTGATGAGAACTTTTCATCTTTCTCACCTTCATTAACACTTAACAAGCTATTCTCTTCTCCTCACCTCTCTGCCCACTTGCTCTCTGAAGTTTCAGACCCTTCTCCTTCAGCCAATCTCACAGTTCCTCTAATTACCTTTTTCTTCATTTCCTGCTTCTTTCTCCTACATTTTTCTTTCTATGCTCTCCTTTCCCTCTCCTCTAAGAACTAATGGTGAATAAAATGACAACAACAAAAATGACAAACATCTTAAGAGACCAACCAGACCAAGATGACTGTGCTCACTATGTACACCACACACTGTAGGGCCCGGGGAGAGGCCCTACCAGCTAGGATTTAACAAGAAAAAGAGGCTAGAAAACTAACATCTAAATTATCTTTCTGAAAAGGAAATGCATATATATATATATATATTAGAGGCCCAGTGCACGAAATTCATGCATGGGTAGCGCCCCTAGCGGCTGGTTGAACTCCCGGTTGAGGAGACAATTTGCATATTGGGTTTTTATTATATCGGATATGTATATTCTGTTCCTCTGACATCCAATGTTCTAAAAAGCTAAAATGCAGAAAAAGCTGAGCAAAGAATTTTACCACCCACAATGGGCTCTAGTTTTATATTGATGTGGTTTTTGTGTGACAGCCTCTATCTATCTGGCACAAGGGAAGGGCTCTCAGCTGGAAGGATTCCTTTGACGATGATCCTCTTTTAAGAAAGAATAATTGACCCAGCTGGTATGGCTCAGGGGTTGAGCATCAACCCGTAAACCAGGAGGTCACAGTCCGATACCCAGTCAGGGCATATGCTCAGGTTGTGGGCTCAATCCCCAGTGAAGGGCGTGTGGAAGGCAGCTGATGGATGATGATTCTCTCCCATTGATGTTTCTGCCTCTCTCTCCCTCTCCCTTCCTCTCTCTGAAATCAGTTATATAAAGAAGAACTATTGTGTGGAAATTATGAAAGTATTGTGGTTAGAAGATGAACAGTGATCCTTCCTTTATATGTGTGCTTCTCTCCAAAGATGGTAGAGTGACTAAGGTTAGACTCTGGTTAACTACTTCCATGTTGTTCTTTCATTAATTATCTATTGGAGGATGGGGGTAAGACCAGGAAATTTATTTCCTTGCTTTCTGGTGGTAGTTGCCTGCCCCAAAGCTGACGTATTTCCTATCTTGAGGGAATGAAATCCTATATTTTATTATTTGGAGCAACATGAACCTAGTACTTATTATGTCTTTGACCCATTAAAAAATGAATTTTTTATTTTGGGAATGGCTAACTCAGAAATAGTGTTGAAAAAATGACCAATTTTCTCAATAGTCAGGTATAATTTTTTTTCTGGGTCAGAAAAAGAGCTTTCAGGCAGTATTCTAATAATATTCTGTTAGCTTCACTCCTCAAACATGGAATTTTGATTTTATTATTATTAGATAATTTGGGGGGAAATTCTGCAAACATTTTACAAAATATTTTGCCTGCCTAATTAGAAATATATATTTTAATTGAGGTGTCAAACTCATTTTTCTTGCTCTAGTCACTGCTTTCAGTCCCACCTCGAGTGTGTAGCTCCTGAATAAAGAATGTTCACAAAAGTCTAGTGTACTCACTTTGACCAAGACAAAGAGTTTTATGTGGAGACATTGGAAATGCTAGTTTCATCTGGGCAGGGCAGTTCTTTGTAGCTACATAGCATCCATGGCTATCTTAACCTGTCCAGGTTGCTATAACAGAATACCACAGACTGGGTAGTTGAAACAATAAACATTTCTTCATCACAGTTCTAAGAAGCTGGACGCCCCAGATCAGTATGGTGAGGGCTCTGTTTCTGGTTTACAGACTGCTGCCTTCTTGTTATGTCCTCACATAAGGGAGACGTCACCTCTGATCTCTTCCTCTTCGTATAAGGGCACTAATTCCGTAGAGTCTTAGTCTTGCAAGGTGGAAACCAAGGTGTTCCGCTGGGCTCCTAACTGGAGGCTCTGGAGAATCCAATTCATTGCGCATTCAGGTTGTTGGACAAATTTATTTCCATGTGGTTGCATGACCACGGCCCCCGTTTCCTCACTGCTTGTCAGCCAGGGGCTGCTCTCAACTCCTGAAGGCTGTCTGCATTCCTTGGCACATGCCTTCCTCCATGTCAAAGTCAGCTAAAGTGCTTCCAATTCCTGACTTCTTTTTCTGCTTCCAGCCAAAGAAAACTCTCTGCTTTTCAAGGACACATGATACTGGACTAAGCCTACCTGAATAATCTCCTTTTTGTCATTTAATGTAGTCATTTGGAATGTTACTTCATTGTCTTCATAGATACCATCCACTCTCAAAGGGGGAAGGCATTTAATATGAAGGCAAATCTCATAGAGGGGTCATTCTTAGAGCTCTGCCTATTACATGCAGACCAACCTACTCTCTATAATAAGGGTTTGATGCATTAGTTTCCCAACATAATGTATTTAATCAACCCCAAACATCTAAACACAGGATAAACTTGAATGTCATTTGTTTTCAGACCTTTCAGAGATTCATTCACTCACAAGTGTTTTAGTTTGTTTGCTTGTTGTTGTTTTTTTAATGTGTAGCAGTTATTTTGTGTGCTCATGCCTTTTTCCTGTGTGTTTTTTTCCCCTTGTTTTCCCTCCTTTTTTACATGTTAGGAAACAAATTCTGTTAATTTACAGCACCAACTAGAGTATTTTTAAATGTTTTCTAAGCTATTTGCCATATGTTAGATATGAAGGTCACACACAAGTCCCTGATCAAAAAGCAGGTATGACGGCTGTGGCTCAGGCTGTATGTGGCCTCTTGGCACAAAAAAATGTATAAAAATGCAATATACTTACATACAGTTGTTTTTTCATATTGCTGTCTGACATTTTTTCCCTTGACAATATGCCTTGGTAGTCCTTCCATTTATGTATTTAGTTTTTATTGCTGCATAACAAATTACCACAAGCTTAAAACCCACCCATTTACCTCCTCCCAGTTGTGAGCTCAGAGTGAGAAGTGAGGCATAATCGACTGGAGTCTCACTATTTCAAAATCGAGGTGTCAGCAGGGTGGCTCTTCTCTGGAGGCTTCGGGAAGAATCTGCTTTCAAGCTCATGCCTTTTGTTGGGAGAATTCAGTCCCTTTCTGTTTCCTTGACACTTGGCTCGTCCACCTTCAAACCTACAATGGCTCACCCAATCCTTTGCATGCTTTGAATCTCTTTCACTGACTCTTCTGCCTTCCTCTTCCACTTTGAAAGGCTTATACATTTACATTGGGCCCATCTGGATAACCAGGATAATCTCTGTAATTTAAGGCCAAAGTGATTAGGAACCCTAACTACATCTGCAAAGTCCTTTGCCTTATTAAATAGCATTTTCACAGTCTCGGGGATTGTACAAATAGCAGAACCAAAGCTGTTAAAACTCCCAGACTAGGCTTGACAACATTGCCAGGCATCTGTAAAAGTCTTCCTTATTAGCCTTTGGGATTCTGTGTCAGCTTGTACAAAATCCATTAATTTAAGCAGGCTTGTAGGGATTTTGATAATTTTCTTCACTCTTTAAATCAAAGCAGATGAAAAATTTGGTCTATTTTAGTTTCAATGACTCCCTGTCCCATTTCTTAGAGAACTTCTGAACCTTAATCTAAGGTTCTACCTGCTTTTTCATTCACCTGTAATAAATTCTGAAGCTAACTGCATTTTTATGTTTTTCTATTCCTGAGAGATATAAGTTCAGAATTTCTACCACTGGTTATGGTTAGTTGTACAGGAGCCTGTCTCCTGAAGTAGGCAGGTTATCTCTAGATTAGGAATAATAATTTATTCATTTCTTTCTATCATTCTTCTCATCTGCTATCTACCCCTCCCCTCCCACACACACACTCTATATACATTTTGTATTCACAGCACATAGCAGGTACAATATATACTTATTGACTTGATCCAGTTATTTACAAATTTTGTTTAGGATCCCAGCATTTTATTATTTTTAAATCTTTATTGTTGAAAGTATTATAACATAATACTCTCAAACAGCAACATGTCCCCTTTTCCCCGCCACTGACTCCTCCTAGCCCACACCCATTCCTCCTCTCCCCTCTTCCCAGCCCCAGGACTTCACCACACTATTGTCTGTGTCCACAGTTTTGCATATATGCATACAAGTTCTTTGGTTAATCTCTTCCTACCTACCCACCCAACCCTGCCTTCCTAGTAATATTTTGGAACTGGCTTTATATTCATGGTGTCTGCAACACAATAGGACTTCAAATATGTTTAATAATTCAAGAAATTGTTAAATCACATAACTTTAAAAATCACATTACTTTAAAAAATGGTAATGGTAACCCAGCTCTGCAGGAAAGCATTTTTCAAGGAACATATGGTTGAAATATCTAAGTAAATATACAGGGCATATTTTTCTATGTTTAGGAAAAGATATCTAATTTCATAGACCTTGACATAATGATAGATACAGGGGAAAATCCACATTGAAAAAATGTAATTTCTCACACATATATTTTACATTCCAATCATGGTTTCTACTTCTCAAAATTTAACCTTGAATCACTTACACTTTTATGAATAATGTGTGGAATGTGCCATAGATTCTGACCATCTCTGTGATTTATCCTTTGAAATGTTCCCTTGAATGTTGCAACTGATCCAAAACCACAGTATCTAACTTTTAAATTATCTTCTTGACTTTTACCTGTGAAATTACTGTTACAGAACTGAGCCACACTGAAGGCTTGATTGGCTTTGGATCCTGCAGAATCCTAGAAACGCCATCTTATTTTAAGTTCATATCACCGAGGAAGAGCCTTGTTGCACACTGATTCACAATGGCCATCCATCCCTTCTGTTTATCCAAATAAGGGGCCATTTAGCAAAGCAGCTAAATGCTTATGCTCTATTTTGCTAGAAAACTGAAAGAAGACACAGTCTTAAAAGGAATATACAATTGGACTAAATGTGGCTAAGACCTAATAATAACTCTCAGTAATTAAAATAATGCTAGCGATCACTACCATGTATGTTGTTAAGCACTTAATGTGGACCAAGCTTTAGCCAAAAGCTTTATGTACATTATTTCACTTACTCTTCACACCTATAAGACTATGGGTCTCCTTATATTCATTTCACAAATGAGGAAACTGAGACTCAGAAAGATAAGGTAACTTTTTCAAGGTCACACAGCTGGTCCCGGGCAAAATCAGGATTAAAATGCAAAATACAAAATGACTGCAGAGTTTATGCCTGTAATCCCACGGCTGTCTGCCTTCGTCTACTATACCCTGCTATAGACTATGTCGGGCCTAAAGCCAGAGACACAGGTGAGCAGACCTCAGCACCAACCACAGGAATTTGAGGGCTAACACTGAAACAAGACACTTGAGATACATCCATTTTAAAGTCACATAGCAGGAAAAGAGCGATGTATTTTTTAAAGACACAGATGTATTGCAGTAGGTGTGCCTGTTTATATTTACCTCTACTTTTTTTACTCTTGGCTTCAGTTCTTGAAAACTACTTATTTTGACATAATGAAAGGGAGCCGCATTATATGCTAGATTTAAAAATCTGTCTCAAATAAATTAAGAATATGTGCAAATGCATATTCCACCCTTTTTAGAATGAGAGTGGGTGGGAATAATGATAGCTTCACAGATGTGACTCTTCCAGGTGCAAGCAACTCTGTAACTTCGTTAGTAACCAGAATGGTGGTGGGACCTAAAGTCCAACATGCCTGATGTGTTATATGCATTGCCCATGAACACAGACAACAGGATTGTAGAGGCCTGGGGTGGAGCAGGAACTGGGTGGTGGGGGACAAGGGGGTTGGGGAGAGGGGAGCATCTATAATATTCTCAACAATGAAGATAAAAAAGAAATAAAATATAAATTTTTTTTAAAAGTTCAACATGTCTGATGTGATACAATAGCAAGACATTGGACAGAAGATTTATTCAATTCTTTGTAGCAAAATTCAACTTCTGTTCAATTATCATATTTCTTCACAAGCAGTTGCCCTTTTATGCCAGTTTTGTGAGGTCAAAAATAGAAGTCAGGGGTAAAGACAAAGGTAGAGGTAGGTCTTCAAAGAAGATACAACCCAAAAGTAGAAAGTTCCACTATGAAGTTCTTACTTAAATTGATGTATATTGGTTCTAAATTTTCTGAATAGAGAAGAGCTAATGCATGCAGTTTAATTTTTCCACCCCAATACAACTATAGTCAGAACACTGTTTACTTTTTTTTTTAATGACTGGTTCTTTGTCCTGTTAGATTTTTAAAGAGATTCCAACTTCCGCTTACTAACTCCTGAGACATTATCCATTAACCACACACAGCCCATCGACCACAGCATAGCTGTAATTAAACTAAATTGCTATGCAGCAGCTTTCATTACACAATGACACAGTTTTTGTTAGGACCATAAGAGAGTTTAATTACATGTCTAACCCCTGAATTCAGAGAATCAGTATTCTCTCTGTTAGCATCCTGCTCACTTTCCCCATGATATAGCTACACCAACAAGCATTTTTCAGCAAAGCTTTGCTTCATCCAGACACTTCTAGGCCACACCCAAAACCCAAAGCATAGTGCACACCTGTGACCCTTACTGCAGGGACCCCAGCAGGCCTGGTCACCTTTAAGCTCCCCACTGGAGTTTAGCAGGGCTCCTTCATTTACTAACAGAGGTTTTTCGGCTTGCCCGCTGCTCCTTAATATGTTATTATCATTGGCAAATCACTGATCGGTTCCATTGTATTACACTGGCAAGTGCAATTTATGGATGTTTCAATCATGAAAGAAATGGAAGAGAAAACTAACAGATGAATTTTCAACTGTCATTACCCAAACTCCCCTGAGTCATATGATGTTCAGATCAACTTCAAAGGATGTGAAGAAATTAGTTCAGCCATAACTGTCAACTTAATGCTAATATACTGGTAGAAGAACAAACACGGATTATGTAATTATTCAAAACGTCATTTCAAAGATGAAATCTTTCTGCCTTATCTTCAGTTAAAATGTTCTTATTGGGTTTTGGCTTTTCTCAAAGTGATGCTGTAAATCTAATTCATCTCACTGATACTCAGTGAGCACCTTTGAGGAGACCAAGTATCAGTAAACAATAAGCAGAGTATGTTTCATAAGCTCACAGATGCTAAGCCTTGTTACAGCTAAATGTATCAAAGTGATGTTGCTTTGGAACTTCTCTTGCAAAGTAAGCACAAAAATGTTAACTTCTATTACAAATTAATAATGGCAAATGGATGAAAAATGCAGATTGTACCAATGGGAATTCCAATTTCTCAGTAGGAAACTAGGTATTTATTAATCATCCAAAAGTACGTACTGAGTGCATGCTTAGTGCCAGGCACTAAGAATCTGGGAAAGCAGATGCAAATTTCCATGTCTTCACGGAGTTCTCAGTGTAGTGAGGGAGACATCCTGAACATAAAGCTTGCAAGGAATCAGACATGCTGGAAAAAAAAGAAAAGAAAGAAAGAAAAGGAAAAAAAAAGGGAATCAACGAGAGCACAGAAGAGTGGGCACATATGTTAGCTTGGAAGGACAGGTACAGCCTCCCTGAGTAATTCACATTATAGTTGTGGCCTGAGGATGAGGAGGGCTGGCCCGGTGAAGGGGGTGAAAAAAGCATCCTGATCAGAGAGGGCAGCTGGTCAAGGATGCTGAGGTAGGAAAGAGATGAGGGCTTTGGAGGAACTGAAAGGAAGTCAGTATGGGCAGAATAGAGCAGCAGAGGGGGAAGCGGCAGAATATGAGACTGGAGGGGGAGGCAGGAGCCGCCTGACCAAGGCCTGGAAAGCCTGGATAAAATATTGGGAAACCTCTGGATAGTTTCCCAAGGAGGAGAAATGGCCCAGCTCCCTGTGCTGCTGAGTGTAGAGTTGATCGAAGGGGGCACCCTGGGAAGCAAAGTAGTTAAACACTGCTGTGATGGTCCAGCCAAGATCACATCAATGACATGCAGAGAGGTGGGCGGTTCAGGAGACATTTTGCAATTAGAATCGACAGCACTCTGTTGAGAATTGGATGGAGGCAGCGGGGTGGGGAAGAGAATCCGTTTCTGGCTTGAATACTTTAGTTGACCGAGAGACCACATTCTGCGGTGGAAGCAGCTGGAAGAACCGGGCTGGGGGAAGGTCAAGAGTTCCATTTTGGACATGTAGAACCGAAGGTATCTGGGAAACAGCAAGCTGGAAATGAGACAGAGGCAGGTGGAAAAATCGTGCTGGAGCTTAAGGAACAGGTTTGAACTAGAACATTCTTAAACTGCTAGCAATGTAATTACATAGTTTATTTAGTTAATTTCAGACCAGACATAGTTACCAAATGTATTTATTCATATTCGGAGCACATCATTTGTAGCAGATGGATGGTATTCAGGATAAACAAACATGAAAGGCCTGCCAGTTATATAAAATTTATTTTTAAAAATGTATCACCCAGCCCTAG
The DNA here is from genome assembly GCF_963455305.1 of Plecotus auritus. NCBI lineage: Eukaryota > Metazoa > Chordata > Mammalia > Chiroptera > Vespertilionidae > Plecotus > Plecotus auritus. Next base: position 109,652,638 of record NC_137774.1, on the reverse strand, counting down.
CTGGTTTGGTTCAGTGGATAGAGCATGGGCCTGCAGACTGAAGGGTCCTGGGTTTGATTCCTGTCAGGGGCACATGCCCGGGTTGCAGACTTGATCCCCAGTTGGGGGTGTGCAGGTGATTCTCTCTCATCATTGATGTTTTTATCTCTCTCTCCTCTCCCTTCCTCTCTGAAGTCAATAAAAATATTTTTTTTAAAAAATGTATCACCCAGACAAAAAGCTAAAGGAGTTCATCACCACAAAACCAGTATTACATGAAATGTTAAAGGGTCTTATGAATAATAAATACATATCTATAAACAATTGACTGTAATAATCAAAATAAACAAAGAATCTAATGAACAAAATAAACTAATGAGTAATATAGAACCAGAGGCATAGAAACATGGAACAGACTAACAAATCTCAGAAGGAGGGGGGTGAGGGGGTGGGGAGAGATTATATGCAAAGAACTTACATGCATACATGCATTACCCATGGACACAGACAGTAGGGTGCTGAAGGCATGGAGGGGGTGGGATTCTGGTGGAGGGAGCAATCGGGGGGGGGGGAAGGGGAGACATCTGTAATAAACTTAACAATAAAGATTTTAAAAAACATATTACCCAAGTAATATATAATTTTATAGTTAAATTTTACATGATAAAAAATTACAATCAATCAAATTCCACCACACTTTTTTTTTACATACATGTACTTTTGGGGGCTATAAAAAGTAGCTGAGGGGAAGGAGTACACAAACACTCAAGGCGAGTTTACAGCAAAAGAGAAGCCTCGCAGCACCCGCTCAAAAAGGATTTAATTTAAGAAGCAGCCAGGAAAGATATTGTATTCATGTACTTAACAATTTTCTATTGAGTGCCAAGGATTGTTTTAAACTCCAAAGCAATAATCAAAGACTGCAGAGTGTTTTGTCTGGCCTGTACAGGGTTTAAAATTCATTGCCAACACATAAAATTTGAAATATTTTACATTAAAAATTATGAATTTTCATCTTACCTTGAAAAGTCAGAAGAGCTAGCAACCTGGGGCCTGCAATCCCACCTGACAGCATCTGGCTGACCCTGAGTCACCTTGGCCTCCTCAGGGTCGTGCTCCCTCCAGGGATAGCTGAGTCCCTAGGACTTCCCAGTGTCTCCCTCTTATTTCTCACGCTTCCAACTCCCTTCATTCATTTATGTGCCTGCATGCCCCTGAAGAGTTTTCGACCCCTGCTGCAGATACAAAAGCAAATGCTGCATTGCAGCAGCCACTCAACGCCCAAAGCAAGCGAAAGCAGGGAGTGACCTGACTAGATCTGCACTTTACAAAAATGACCCTGTGAGCCCTAGCTGGTTTGGCTCAGTGGGCAGAGTGTTGGCCTGTGGACTGACGGGTCCCAGATTCGATTCCAGCCAAGGGCACATGCCCGGGTTGCGGGCTCGATCTCCAGTGGGGGGCATGCAGGATGCAGCCGATCAATGATTCTCTGTCATCATTGATGTTTCTCTCTCCCTTCCTCTCTGGAATCAATAAACAAATATATACATATTTTAAAAAATGACCCTGTGACAGTATGGAGCATGGTCTGGAGAGGAGCTGGCCATGTGGCCTGCTGAAGGCAAGAGCAGCAGTAGGGATGGGAGTGGGGTGGGGGCGGATACCTGAGGCAGTGAGGAGAGAGACCTGCGCAGGGTCCTAGATTGCATGTGTTCTCTATAATAATTGCTTACATCCAAATGTCTGTTCAAACAATAATTTGAAGTCTTTGCCCTGGTTCGGAATTTATAAGATGACACATACAATTATGCTTTCGAGATAATAAACCAGACAAATTTCACTACATACCTTGACTTTATTATAATAATAATTAGCCAATTTGAGCTAATATGCATAAAGAGAACTGCAACTAATATTCTCTGAGGGGTAAATATTTTATTCCTGGCAATTGGTTCTATTTTATTTATGTGTGTATTTATTTATTTGGTTCTATATTATTTAAATTGCATTTCACTTTTAGGTAACTATATATAAGCTCTTCTAGAACGATGTATAGTTTTTCTTTATGATGTTTATTTTGAAATTACATGTGCATGTTGTTGAATCACATAATTTAGTAAAGATTATTACAGTTCTGAAAATAGTAAATAAAAATGTTGGAACCATAAATAAAATTACATGAACTTTACTTCATTATATTCCCTATTAGTACCTCCATGAAAATGGGATTGTTCATCGTGATCTCAAGCCAGAGAATCTTCTCTATGCAACTCCAGCCCCAGATGCACCACTCAAAATTGGTGAGGACATATCCTGATCTCCTCTGACCCCTTTCCCAGAACAGAAGAAATTTATTCTGTGGAATTTTTAAATATGGCTCCATTCAATTTCACCTCCACTCAATTTTCTCAGATATTTGTTGTCTGTAAAGGAATAAGTGTTGGAAGTCTGTGCGCTTTCCTGGAATATTAATCTGAATTAGTGCCTAAAGTTAGTGTTGCATTGCTGGACACACAAAGGAATCACAACTCTTGGAAATAACAAGAACTTCAGGAGGTGATCTTATATTTTGTAAATATGTTTATATAGAAAAAAAACCCACAAATAACATAACACTTCTTTCTTGGTTATTAACTTTCATTCCACAAATTAGATGGAGCTTAATTTTAGATAATCAAGAACTCTGACACAAAATGTTTGGTACCTATCAGTGAATTTAGGCTCTGTTTATACGAACAGAGATAAACTGAGCTCTGCTTCCCAAAGTGCACCTCACAGAATGCTGTTTCCTCAGCCGAGGGAACAGGGCCAATCAGTCCCTTTGGGGGAGGGGGAAGTGGTTCGTGGAGGTCCTGAGTTAGAATAAGTTAGAAAATGCCAACTTCAACAAGATTTTTGTTTCTTCAGGACTTACCCAAACCTGTAAAATGCTAATGTGTACGCTGACATGTAATCTGACTCTGGAAACCTTGTGTCTTTTTTTCCAGTAAGCATTTTGAGGAACTACAAAAGATGAACTTTGGGATCTACCCAAAGAGATTTTTCAATCAGCATTTTAGAAAAAAGCATATTAAATATTACTTTCCATGTGCCTTCCAAAGTAAATCTTCATTTGCAAAAAAAGTAGAATTTATTTTAGATGACTTCTCCTTAGCAGAATCTGTTTTGTCCTGCCTATGTAGGGTTTAACATTTTTAAAATTAAATCCTCTGAAGGACATTGCTCTCTTGGTGCTATCCTTTATAATGTTAATCTGATGAGTTCACTGCATTTGTGAGTGTTAACACCTCTGAAGATTAAGTCATACATATCATGGAAGAGCTCAGACCACAGAATGTGCTTTATGAATGCAAGACCCTAAAGAGAAGATGCTGAAGTCCTGCGGGGCAGCAGCGTGTTCTCATAATCACTCCTGAAAGGCAGCGGATGGCAGGCAGGCTCCCATTTCCTTTGACATCACTTTCAAAGATTTTATCCTTAAAGAAATTTCTTTAAATGGATGGATAGATTCTAATTTAGGCAGGAGCGCCTTTCTTTCTGAAGGACTTCCTGCTGCTTCCTCTGATAAGGATCTGGCACCTCCGTGGAAAAGTGGGTTTATCTCTGAAGTCTAAAATGGCATCAATTCTGCACCTGCCTCTCTTGAAGAATGGCCTCAAAGTGTTCCTGGTGTTTTCTGAGTGAGGCAGATGTAGCCCAGCAAGTAGACCATAATGATAGCAGCCTTTGATAATGTTTCATCTAGGTAATATTCTGTGGAATAAATAAAAAGGATTTTTGCAAAAAAAAAAAAAAAAAAAGGCATCTTTCTCATCCAAGAGTAAATTTTTATCCATCTAATACACTAGGGAATGACATTATTTTGAAGTAGAATAAACCTTTTGATGTTTCTGTTCATTTTTTCAACATTTACGAAGTCTCATTTTTTAAATTTTAATTTGTTCCAGTGGATTAAAAGCTCTGAATTATATCACTAATTCTATATTGTCCTTCAGAGTTAGTTTCATAAATCTTAGAACTAATATTTAACAAAATATGTCTCTTGCAACTATTACTTCCAAGAAGAAATAGCTTATATGCTGAAAGCTGGGAATTATAGAAAAAAGTACAAAATGTATGTAGGAATCATATTTTCCTCCAATTTAAAGCAAGACTTAAAATATTATTGCTACTCTTTTTAATTTTTCTCTCCCTGGTGACTGGTCTCCATCTATATCTACTCATCAAATACAAAAACAAACAAATGTTTTATTTTGAATAAGGTATTCTGTCTTCTTATAAAAGCTGAGAAAAAAAACTTGCTTTTTTTTTTCCTTGTGTTGTTAGCTGATTTTGGACTCTCCAAAATTGTGGACCATCAAGTGCTCATGAAGACGGTGTGTGGAACCCCAGGGTATTGTGGTACGCTCTTTAGTACTGACATTCTATGGTTTCACTGTTATTTGAAATATATTTTATTTAATGTTCTGATTTTTTAAACTCCTAATATCTCTATTTAAAATGCTTACAATTTGATGTGAGTCTGCACAAGGAAGGCATATGTCAATGATACTCAGACCACCTTTTCTTCTTTATAAGGGCTCTATAATGTCAGTTTTTGGGCACCCCTGTTAGAACAGCAGGAATGGAGGGAGCCCACGTGGGGAGGACTGGGGGCTCTTCATCTGCCTTTTGGGCAGTAGCTACTCTTGGACCCACTCAGTAGCAGAAAGACCACCACTGGTGAAGAAGACAGGAAAACAGCTTTGTTTGTTCTTGGGATTAAAGCCATGAGCTCTTTGTCACTTTCCTTATTTGCTTTTTTGGGGGGAGGGTGTGCGAGGAAGGGTGTGTCATTAATTCAGATGGTATATAGGACAACAGAGAGAATGGGGTAGTCCGTAGTTCTCATTGATGGCACTGGCCTAGCCTCATTAACAGAAGGGCTTCAGGTGGCGTGTCCCCGCCAGAGCTCCCCAGTCTCTAGAGATGGACAGTGCAACAGCCCTCACATCCTCTTGCACAATCTCCCAGGATGGCCTGAAGGCACCCCACACGAACTCCACAATCCAGAGACAGAACAATAGCTGTTAACCCATGCCAGCAAGAAACTCACCCTTTTTTCCCTCAGTGGCTAAATTCATCTGCCAACATCCTAAAGCTTGGGAAGACCAGTGTGCAGTTACATTAGTGATCTCTCAGAGTCCCTTCTGTGACTAAAGAGAGAACAGCAAAACTTCCAAGGGCTTTAATAATAGTGATAAGAGCAGTTCTTTTTTGCAGCATACCAGAATGGTCATTCTGTGAATGAATGATTCATTCATTGATAAAATGAACATTAGCTGTCTAATGGACTCCATTTTAGGCACTGATATTACAGGAGCAAGTACAGTATGGTCTTGCCCTCCAAGGATTCCATGGGCTATAAAAGAAAGACCTGTACATAATAAATCAAAGTCTATTATGATCCATTTTATATTTATCTGAGCCAAAGGCTCAAGGGTACAGAGAGGAGCATTTGAGCTGGACACTGACGGATGTGTAGGAGTTCAACAACTGAAGAGGTGGCCACAAAGCATTCTTTGCCAGCAGGCACAGGAAAAGCCACAGAGGAGTGCTAGCATCTGGCAAGTTCAGGGACTGTTTGTTACTTCATCACTTTGCATGACTGGAACATAGACTCCTTGGTACTGAGGATGCAGATGGACTTAGAAAGGTCAGATGGACCATATTTTCAAAGAATTTGTACATCAATCTAAACAATTCAGATTTGCTTTGGTAGATAATAGTAATCTATCAAAGGTTCTTAATCAGAACCATCATATTTTAAAGTCAAATCAGTATTTTATAAATATCCTGACAATGACATTATGACAGATGGATTGGAGGAAAAAAGAGGTCAGAAGAAGACAAATTAGAAAGCTATTATAAATGCTCTTTCTTGGCCTTCTCATGTCAGAAATCTACACACGGTTTATTGTCACTTCATAAACAGCTTCTCAGCAGATAATGTATCTGACCTACTCCTAAGTCCAATCATTTATTTTTTAGATAAAAATGATTGTAAAGCTACTATATCAGATGCTTGTCCTTGCCATAAACAAGCCTCTCTTACAGGTGATGCCACCTTATGATGAAGGCCTATTTTCCACTTAATATTTTTTCCTCTGTAGACATCCATATCACCCTAGGTCTGTGTAATTGGGAAAGAGGGAATTGAATGGTAGAGGCTCACCAGGAAGCAGTCATTTGCTATATTATGAGAAAAGGAGGAGAAAGAAGCAAGAAAACTAACTGGAATGGGGGGAGAGAGAGAATTGAAATGAAAATTAAAATGCTTTGTGGACTCATGTACTAAACATATGCATGGAATTACTTTTATAAGTCAAAAACAAGTAAGTTCCATATATTTAATTACAAGAGCATGGTCTAAATTATGGATAAATAAACAGTTATTTATACATTATCTTGACCTAGGGAAGTCCACTAAAATATTACTTCAGCATGTAATAAAATATTACTTCAAAGTGGGAGTAGTTGAAGGGGCAGGATTTTAAAAATACACCTGTGCATAGTAACACAGAAAAACTGTAAAAGCTGTGTTAGGGGAAAACAGAAGTAACAGTAACATCAGGGCAAAGGAAGTGGATGGCCTAGAGCTGGGGAAAGAGGCAGAGTTCTGATTTTTTTAAAATTTAATATAATAATGACCGTTTCTGTTTATCTGTCTTACAAACAAGTACACCGTTTATGGACCAGGCTAAAGTTCCCTGTGAGGTTCACCCTCACTTCTAGCCCCTTCTCCCCTCACCACATATAAGCACTGACATCAGTTTGGTGTGTGTCCTTCTGAGATACTTAGGTGGAAAGGAAACTGTCCATTTATAGAATGAGTTGGAAATGAGACCCAAGTACAAGACTAGTGTACTCCTGGATACATGACTTTACACAGGGACTTTACATTTAACTCAAATTGTAGGGTCTGAGGGCCATATAATTGATGGAGAGCTTGTTTTCTTGCTTATACAGTAAGAGTGATTGCATCCTAGGTCAATTATTTCTGTGTATACTGGAAAGTGGGTATTTATATTATACCATTTGTCAGTTGTCAAGAAATACAAAAAGGAAAAGCCATTCACAAACCCTTTACCCCAGAGGGTTCTCTTATACCTAAATCTCAAAATAAAATCACAGATGATGCGTGTTTATGCAAATATTTTTTCCTGGGAAATATGCCCACTTGAAACAAAACTCCAGGCCAGAAAATTAAAATTTGTGACCCAGCTAAATGAAATCAATGACTAGTTCTCTGAAATAATCCATGAAGAGTTCAACATTAAATAAATTCTCGACATCTTGTTCTTGGGGAAAAAAATAGGTTTCAAAAAAAAAATCCATTGGTCCATGACTCCTGATAAATGTGCTACAATGTCACTATGCAATATTACTACCAAAATGTCTTAACTGGTTAGCTATTTAAGGCTTAAATAGCTAAAACCTACCCATAGCAATCACAGAAAAGAAGGATAGTTGACCTTTGAATAACTCAAGGGTTAGGGGTGCCAACCCCTTGCAGTAAAAAATCCATGTATGTCTTTAGGCTCCCCCAACACTTAACTATCAATAATCTACTGTTGATGTGAAACCTTACTGGTCACGTGAACAGTCGATTAGCACATACCAGTATGTTATGTATTTATTATGTACTGTATTCTTATAGTAAAGTAAGCTAGGGAAAATAAATGTTATTAAGAAAACCACAAGGAAAAGGAAATACATTTACAGCACTGTATGTATTGATTGAAAAAGATCTGTGTGTAAGTAGATTTGTGCAGTTTATGCTCATGCTGTTGAAGGGCCTACTCTATAAGCTGGTAGAGTAGGAAAGAAACTAATATGATGATGGGTGAGATAAAAATATTCCTAATACCAATTATCTAATTCATTTATAAATTTAATTAAACTGTGTATTTTATATTTTATATTTCTACTTGTCTATTTATTCAAATTCTATTTCCAGGGTCCAGTGCTGTTAAGAATTTATTATCTCTTGGCATTTCCCAGGGTCTCATTAGAAATAAGCTATTATGTTCACTATACCAAAATTAAAAACAATTTTTCAACAACCTATAGTCAGAAGAGATTTCTGCCACAAGAACACATACCAATAAGAATAATGTAGAAAAATCTAAATGAAAAGAAGTAAACATAAAATACAAGCTTTCAAAATACTTTCATAAAAGAAGTGGTTTTGTTATTTTCTAGACGACTAAATAGCTAAAGTGAAATAATAAGAATACTTTAGAGGTAATCGAAACATGTAAGAAATGACCTCACCTGAGAATTAATTAAATACCCCCCCAGTGATGACTTTCTTCTTACTATGAACTTTTTAAAAACTAGAAGAATTAAATACACAGTAAAATGTCAACTGCACTTTCTGTAACATTCTGCTTGACAGATGGTGTGTGTACACGAGGGTTCCCGTGGGGCTTGTCAACAATAGGAAGGGAGCAGGGAAGGTGAGAGGAAAAAAGAGAATGTTAAGCAGGTGGGTAGAGGGTGCCCAGATCCAGCTTCTGTTCCCAACCACAGCTCTTCTTTGTCCCTGAGATAGACTGTGTCCCCAAGCATCATATGACTGTCCCAGAGGCATGCTCACGGTGCCTGATCCAAATGAACAAGTGCCAGGTAAAGGAAAAAGTGGTGAGGAAAGGCCATAGCTCCTTTGTTCTTGACCTTGCAGAGGACAGGACTCTGCAGGTTGAATGTGGGCTTATTTTAAGCTGTCTTGGGAGTTTTAGCTCTACAGGAAATGAATCTCTTGAGCTCTCTGATTGGTCTGGTACTGACCTAAACAATGTATATTCTGTGGAACTTCAGTTTTGTAGATGTTTGCTCCTTTTTTGTTTAATAAATTTTTAGTGAACTCCTATTACGCACCAGGCAGTGTACAGGTGCTAGAGAGATAGAAGTGAAAAACAAAACACTCTTCTCTTTAAGGATGGTACATTTTAGTGGAAGAAGACAATAAACAAAGTGAATGTGTACATTAGATGAAAAGAGGTGACAATTTCCGTGGAAGGATATGGAATTAGGAAAGAGAATAGGAAGTGCTAGGGGCCTGGGCTGCAATTTAAACAGGGTGATCAGGGAAGGCTTCACTCAGAGGGGACATACGAGCAAAGACTTGAATGAGGTGAGGGAGCGAGCAAACCATGTGATGTCTAGGGAAGAACATCCCATGTAGAGGGGACAGAGACACCAATCCTGAGGCAGGAACACACCTGGGTGTCTTTAAGGTCCAGGAAAGAGGCTGGTTGGTTGCAGTGCAGTGACAAGGCAGGAAACAGTAGGTAGGAGAAGGGGATCCGAGAGCTCCAACTGGAAGGATAGAGTTAATATTTACTGAGATGAGGGAGACTTTTGGAGCAACAGGTTAGGCCTTGTTGTTGAGATACCTGTTAGACATCCAAGAGAGATGGCATGTGGGCAGAAGGGTGTATATGTTTTAAATTCAGGAGCAAGGACATGGTGGTTGATACAGATGTGGGCATTATCAGCTTATAGGTGCTATTTAAAGTCATGAGACTCTCCAGGCAGAAAAGGAAATGATCCAGATTGATCCCTGGGCAATACAAATAGGAGGCCAGAAAGAGGAGAAAGAACCATAATTATCATTTATAGATATCGAATAGTAGAGGAAACTCCACAGGACAGAATTAGGAATTGTGAATGAATGCTGTAAGGCACAGATTTTGGGCTCAGTTTACGTATAAAACACTCTTTTAACATCTAAAGCTGTCAGCGGTGGAAGAGGCTGCCTCCCTGGGTTGGGAAATGGTCACAAAAGCTGATTGAATTATCTCTCAGGATTCAGGGCTACCAACAAGGGAAGGGAGGAAGAATCCCACTACTTTTGGTATTACCCAGCAGATACATGGTTTTTAAATATTACCGCCACAGCTGCGTGTAACTGTGTAGTCAACTTGAGGAGTATGGCAACCACCTAGTTAAATCAAAGTTAACCAAATATAATTTGGCCTGAGATGGCTGATAAAATGGAGTCTAAAGAGGTTCTCAACAACATCATAGCCTCCCTTCTCCTGTTCTCTTTGGTTTAGAGATCGTCTTTTAAGGTCCTGGTATTCCTTCACTCCTGTCTCTCCATACTGTGTCATTTTCTGCACCCACTTCTTTGTAACTGTGACTTACTTTAGGAACAGAACCAGCCGTTCCCACGAATGCACAGGGCTGTGAAGCTCAGCTCTGTTATCATATGTGAGGGTGGGAATGATGTGTGGGATAGAGGTCAGAAGAAAGAGTTGATTGATGGCAAGTGGGTAGAAGACTTACTTAAAATATGTTATTTGGTCTCTCAACACCCTGCAAAATGTTCCGTTTTAGAATGTTGATGCAGAAAGGATATGCATGAAATAAAAAGTTTCAAAAGAATCAGTGATAGTTATCAGATTTATAGCACCTTTAGAAAAAAAAAAAAAAGCAATACTTGCCTTACTAAACACTAGTCAGAGTTTGAATTCTAAGTCCATGACTTTATATTTGCATCTCATCTACAAAAGAGATTCTTAAATAGTGTTCATATTAGGATGAGTTTGGTTTATTTTTAATTTGGTTAATTTTTTTATACCTCACCTCATCCCAAAAAAATGGAAAGGAAAGAAAAGAAACAGGCTAACTTTCTTCATCCATCAATAGTGGGGGGAGGGGGGTCAATAGGGGAAGAAAAGGACATCTGTAATACTTTCAACAATAAAGATAAAATTTTAAAAAGAGGTGCGGCCTCTGTGCTCTTATCTTAAAAAAAAAAAGATATAGAGAAATATCTCACAGTTCACGTGTGATATTTTTTTCATCTCCCTCCTCCACTTTGTTGGTTTGTTTTGGCAATGAGTTGAGAAAATATATGAAGGACATCCAGATGTGCTTAAAAAGGTGGGCTATCTGATGCCTTTTCTTGAACTAAGTTGGAAGTAGTCAACCATTTCTCACTCTAAGAAAATCACAGGTATGTAGAATCCCCTGCAAGGACATTTGATCCCTGGGATACTTGAATCTCGGGTGTGCCAGACCCTGAACTTCATTCTAGAAAAGTTTTTGGCTCTTGGAAAGGTTTCAGATAGATTACAAGAGTATGTTCTGCTGGCTCTGAAGTCAAGGTCACATTAATTAGTAATTGTAAACATTTAAAGGATAGAATGAATGGTATCTAATTGTGTCTAGGTGTTTAGAGTTTCTTTTACCGAAATTTTATATTATGATTAATAAATATTATAAATTCCTTTTTAAAAAAATCTTAAGAGAAATGTATTATGGAGGACAAACACATTCTATATTCCTTTTGTCTCTGAGCCTCGTGATGGAAAGTTTAGCTTGTCATACCACAAGTTCACGTGCATTACAACATAATGCCTTACAAGGAGATGAATTGTCTCTGGAAAGTGAGGTTGTACCCAGTTCTATGAAGGGAGATAATACCATGGCAGTTAAGAATGCTAGATGCCCTATAAAGTGGATTCAAAGAGAATTTTGTTCCATGGTATTCACTTTATTGGAGGCTGTTGGCCTGGGAGCTATGAAGAATGGCCAGCAAAAGCATCTGACCTTTGCGACAGCGTGCTGACCTCTAAACAGCACAGGATGGGAGGGTTGATTTCACTGGCGCCAACAAGAGAGGTGCCCACAGAGCAGCACACACAGAAGGCGCTCTGGCAGGAGGGAGGGAGTGTAGCAGGCTCCATGGGTAGAGTGCTGTCCGCTCCTCTTGCTTGAACTGTCAGTGACTCTCCCTTTACCAGCATCGCAGTGGCTTGCAGGCTAAAACTCAAAGTAAACTTGGAAATAGCCAGTCCAATTCACTCAGATCTGAAAGGTTGAAACCAAGACCCAGAAACTGTAAAGACTCTGCCCACCCTATTCCTGTCTGAACTGCAGTGTGGGGCTTGGTAGCCCTTCACGGCTGGGAAGACCTGTGCATGCATTTCAGTTCCCAGACTGAACAGCTCTCAGAGGCAAAGACAGACGTAGGAGCCCTCATGAGAGTGGCAGCCTAACTTGACTTTCCTATGAATTATGATGAGCAAAGCATTTGTGAATGGGAATTCAGCGTTGGGGCTATTGGGGTCCAAAGGAACCGTCTGTGGGGTACAGATGGTTCTGGGAAATGAAAGCTAACCTGGCTGGCAGAGTGAATGGTGTTGGCATGGAGCATGCATTTTCCTTAGTTATGTTAATTGAATCTTGAAAGGGAAGTTTTCTAGGAATAATTTGCCTATGCATGAGAACTACTTGGCCACAGATATGATTCCTTAATGGGTGCATCTTGCTGACTTGCTGCTGAAAGTGCTGTAATGCACACCATTTCACCATACAAGCTCTTCATCTTCTATGTCGCATGGAACACAGGTTCTACAGGAATGAGAAGATCCTGATTGGGAAAGGATGGGGAGAAGGGGGTAGCATGGGAATGTGTCAGTGGAATAGCCACTGTGTTTCTTCCTGAGTCCCAAGTTAAATCCAGAGTCCCATGCAGACAGCTCACTTTGGCAGTATGGCATTTCCAGCCTACAGGGACAGGGGGTCCCGTTCACTTGCTCTCCTGTCCCCAGCGGGAAGGAGGCACGTGGTGCCCCCATCCCCATGGCCTCCCTCAAGGAGCTCTCGGCATTCATCAATCAGCTCCTTCATTGGGGACCCCACTGACACCTACAGCACTTTTGTTTAAAATAAAAAAGGCTACTCTGGGCTGTAGTTCTGAGCCTTATTTCTGCATAGACAGTAGGCTTCTGGCATCTTTTCTTCCTTTGTTAGTAAGGCAAACCAACACCACCTGCAATCCACGGGGCTTGGATTCAGTTAACTCTCCGTTTTCACGGCTCCAAAGTAATAAAAACATTAAAGAGCTCTTCACAATTCTGTACTAAGGGCTGTGTTGTGGTTGAGAACGCCTTCCTCTTTCACAATGTGGGCAGGGTTAATAGGAGCAGCCCCATTGTACTCAGAGAAGTCCTCCTTTCTCAGTTCATAGTCCCAAACTCACTGGGACAGCTGTTCTCTGTAGTTCTCAACACCATCTGGGGCCTATGCCAGGGCCCGCCCAGCTCCTGTTCCAACCTTTCAGCACTAGTGACTTTTCATTCCTTCCCACTGTTTACCCGGCCTCTGGCCTGTACACTGTCAAACACACACTCATGAACACCCGTGCTCCAAACAGATCGAGCTTTCAAGGTAGCATAATTGTGCCTGTTTCCCTTACTATGCCAAACTTTTTTTCTTTCCTTTCTGTGTACAAAGCTCCCTTTGAAGTAAAGGATCTTTTGTAGCAGAAACAGAGCTCTGCATGATGTGGAATATTAAAACTAACAGCTTTCTCTTTATGCACTCCAAAGACAGTCGATAATCTCTCCCACAAACATAGACGTAAGAATTTGTAGCCTTCTACTTTGGTTTGGGGAGAGAAGATTGGTTATAAAACTCTCTGAAGTTTATGTTGATGAATTCATTTCTTCCCCTTTGCTTATTATTAAAATGTAAGTGTTGAATTTAAACTCCAATTTAACACAATTTTTGCTCTTCCTGCAGCACCTGAAATTCTTAGAGGCTGCGCCTACGGACCTGAGGTGGACATGTGGTCTGTAGGGATAATCACCTACATCCTGTAAGTGAAGAAAAGCAATCTTCATGCAAACTGTCTGCCTTTACTATAATATTTGCTAGGTACTCACCGTCCTCATAAAAAGCAAGATTACTTTTTGACGTTTTGTGATTTTCTACAACATACTAAACATACTTAGTGATATAATTTTCTGAAATTGAGCATTGCTTTTTATTTTGTAATTTTCTCAGGGCCAGTACTCCTGTCCAGGGCTTTCAGTGTCTCATTCTGCTATGCAATGCAGAGTAGATTTGGGGAACAATTCCTTAATTGGTGATAATAATGTATGTGAAACTCATGTTAATTTATTTTAAATGCTGTTATTTTACCTATTTGCATCTTGTCAAAATAATTAGGGTATTAGTCCTTTTTAAAGGGCAAATAAATATTTAATCTCTTAAGCAACCCCAAACTGGGACATTTCCCATCAGAAATGTCTTAAATGCATTTTAGCTATCAATTTTATTTCCTTTCTCTGTTAGGTTCTCAAGGACCTCGAGTTTAATACTGTAAACTCAGAGAAACATTAGGTAGAAAAAAAATGGGCTAAATCTCTCACTCTCTGGTATCCCCAATTCCATTCTTGAGCTCCTTCTATTAATAAACAAGAGGTTTTGGGAAACTTGCCAAAGAGATGATGGAATTGCAGATGAATACAGGGGAAATAAGAAAGAATGATAGAAGAGTGAAGAATATGCCTACAACAGCAACAAAGCAAGATATCAATGAGTTCCAGAATTTAATTCAAAGCAAGCAGATTTGGTTGCCATTTAAAGGATACTGCAAGGTTAATTGTTAGAACCTATAATATTAAATTCTGTAAAGGGTTTTTAGAGAGTGTAAAAGAAAGTATATTGTCAGGTCAGCCTGCCATAACAAAATACCACAGACTAGGTGGCTTAAGCACAGAAATTTATTCTCACAGTTCTGGAGGCTGGAAGTCCAAGATTAAGGTGCCAGTACGTCGAGTTCTGGTGAGAGTTTTCTCCCTGACTTATAGATAAACACCTTCTCACTGTGTCCTCACATAGCGGAGAGAGGAAGCTACCTCTTTGGTGTCTCTTCTTAATATGGTACTTATCCCATCATGACTTCCCACCCTCATGATCACCTCTAACCCTGATTTCCTACCAAAAGCCTCATCTCCAAATCCCATCATGTTGGTTAGAGCTTTAATACATGAATTGGAAAGGGGACACAATTCAGTTAACGGAAGAAAGAGGGCTTTGTTTTGTTTTGTTTTTAATTTGATAGTGATCTTAGAAATTGCAGTGTTTCGGTAATATGGCTAGGCCTGGGGTGACTGGGGTCAGACCCCCAACCAAATTATTCAACTCTGAGCATAGACATTGGTCAGTAGCTAAGACAAAAGGGTCAACAAGGTACCCATAAGTAGCCAGAGGCTATTATGTGATGTCCAAAGATATTTCCTGAATGCATTGAAGCTTCAGAAGATTTGGAGAGGTAGAGACCATGTTTTTTCTTATGAAAGTTGAAAAGTGTTAGGTAATTTCTGTTTGTCACACTAAGTTCTTAATTCATTAACATGAATTCCTAAGACCACATGATAGAATTCCTAAATTCCTTCAGCTTATATTTGAGATCACTTTTATACTGGGAAAGAATATTGTCTCCTGAATTATGGAGGTGACATTAAGTGAAACACTGAACTACACAAATAATGATTCACATTTGCCCCCAAAATGTAACTATGCCCACCCAGTTACGATTTCATGTTGAAATGTTATGGGAGGGGTTAAAGCATTAAGGATGTATAAGAACTCAGAGAGATGGAAGTAGGAAAATAAGTTGCAGTCACCCTGAAAAAATGAAATGACTATAACTCCGTGGTACGGTCACTGACAAGGAGAAATGAAGAGTAAAATCTGTGCTCATTTGAGACACATCTTATAGCCCTGAAAATAATTTTAAATGTCCTTTTCCCTAGTTACTTGATTAATAGGTGTTGGTTGAAAGTAAGGGCAGGAACCTCCAGAATGAAAATAAGATTGCTGCTTACAATGAATATCCCTTAATTCTGGTCTAACTCCTGTCAGCCTGGGGGCCTTTATTTTTTACGTGCCCCAGGCATGAAATAGCTCTGGCCACCCACACAGGCATCAAGCTAGGATGAACCAAGGACTGTACGTCTGCTTGGCCCCTGACTGATGTAAGAGCAACACCACCCATCGGGTGTCTCCTTGCTCATTGCCAGGGGGCCCGGGGACTTTTCATGTATTCTGTAGCTCATTAATAATTGGTGAAGTCTACCTGGGGGGGCTCACTGGCACATTTTCTCCAGTGAACTGTGCCCTTGGACCTGTGCATCTCCTTTGTTACCATTGAAAGTTCCACCGGGCCATTTTGTGTTATGACCTTGCTATTTCCAAGGATGACAGTAGACTGGAAATGAAGGCCATGTTGTTGTTTCTCACAGGAATTCTGGTCCTTCTATCTTTTACAACTAAACTCTTGTCCCCACAGACAAAAACAACTACTACAATGCCGAGGTCAGAGTCAGAATCAGATTAATGTCAGAGATTCAAACTCTCTGTTGGCTTTCAACACTGCAGTTCTGCCCAATGGCTTGGAGCTATGGCCATGACCTATACATTCACACATCAGGCCAGTGTAATCGTAACACCCTCCTAAATGGTCCTTGTCGGCAGTCTAATTTTCCCATTTCTGAAGGGTTTCTGACTCGTGTGTGCGTGCGCGTGTATGTAGGTGTGCACTCTGCTGTGTGTCACATTTCTTTCAATTTTGGCTGACATGACATACACTTTTTACCTCTGTCACCAATGCACACAGGCTGACATGACATACACTTTTTACCTCTGTCACCAATGCACGCAATTGCTGACATGAATGAAATGAAAGAAAGGCATTTGAGTACTGTACATCCTGAACTGTCATTTTTCTCTCTAGATTTCCAGGAAGAAAAACACAAGCTAAACTAAACCTGGAAAGTTGGCTAATTTCTCCATGACTAACCAACAGGCTATTTTTCTAGGGTTGTGAGGGCACAGGAGGGCCAGGTAAGGCTGGGCTGCCTCCTTGTCAAGGTGTGGACAAGCGCTCCCTTCTCGCCTTAGGCTGAAGTTGGATCCTCTGTGTGGGCACTGCAGTGGGAGAGGGTGCGTGCATGGCCTAGGCCACAGCACCCCTGACCTTGCCTTTGCCTGGCTGCTCCTGAATATTTGAAAAAGACAAAGACTTTCCCAAAGGGATGTTCCCAGAGCAAAAGGTCGTGTGGAATTGTTTCTTCTTAGAAACCCACTATGTTGGGATGTAAAACATTTTGTGCTCTGCACCAACCTGGCCAGGAAGAATTTGGGGAAATCGTTTTTAACTTATTCATGCTTCCCCCCTTCTTTGCCCCATTCTCTGTCAAATGCAACACATGCCCTGGCAGGGACTTTTTTTATAGTTTCCTTTTGGTTCCTGGTGATTTCAGAACCTTCACCATCTAGAAACAGTAGAGGCTTCGTGGTCCTGGACCTGGAGCTCACTTTTCCTCTCTCTATCTCTGTGGGATGCCACAGGTGGTTCTCCATTTCTTTTCTCCCACTTCCTCTATTCATTTCTTTTTCAGACCCTGCTGTGGAAAATGAGCGGGAACATAGTGAAATGTCTGTAAGATGTACAACAGTGAGGGTCTCATACAAGGTGGAGGAGATTCTGTGCTGCTCATTTATCTGTTCACTGTATGAAGTTTCAAAAGGCCATTCTCCAACAGTAATTTTAGCTCCTGTCTTTGTTCACTCTGAAATCCAAATTGGAATGCAATGGAAATATAATGCTTATTTATATGTAGGAATTCAGTGAATAGGGCTGAGTAAAAATGACTGAAAAATCTTTTCTTCCCACCTTTAAATCTCTTTATTCTCTAAATCCTAATTCTTCCACTTTGTAATAAACCGGAACTCTAATCAATCTCTATATTCTCCAATCCTGGTGAAAAAATTTATGGAGAATCATAAGCATAATGCCTATAATAATGTTAGCTATTGTCATTGGTGCTTTGTGTCATAATTACTAATATTAGTATAACTGTTCTTAGAAATCCTAAATTGGTTTTGTATCTATTCCTATCTCCTGACAACATGATTGTGTGTTTACAAACTCAAAAGAGACAAGGCGATTTCATACCTGTGCTGAGTAGACTTGCATTCATAACAGGAAGCTGTGAGAAAGAACAATCTTGAATTTCTGCAAAAATATTGGTGAAAGATACTTAAGTTTTAAAAGACATTTTATTCTCTATCTTTTGTCTCTCTAGGCTTTGTGGATTTGAGCCATTCTATGATGAAAGAGGTGATCAGTTCATGTTCAGGAGAATTCTGAATTGTGAATATTACTTTATCTCCCCCTGGTGGGATGAAGTATCTCTAAATGCCAAGGACTTGGTAAGTGTGATCAAAACAAAACAAAACAAAATAAAATCCCTCACATTCATTTTTAGCTTATTAATGGGCAGTGTCATTTGCCCCTCTTAATATCTTATTTCTTTATAATTATATTTTTAATAAAACAACGCAAGCTAATAAATTTTCTTTATACATAATGAAAAATAGTTATGTTTGACTCATCATCAGCTGAGTTATCACAGATTATAAATTACTACAGTATTAATTATCGTTTCCCACTTAGTCAATGTGGAGCCTTGCTTATGAAGGTAGATGTGCTGGGTGAATCTAAACATAATTTACACAGAAGAATTCTGTTTGAACATGGCTGGCTATTACCTAGATTTGGTTGTATTTCAATTAAAACATTTTTTCTTGAAATGTTTAAACTTATTAAAATATCCTGATACTAACACAAGTCCCACCATGCATCATTGACATTGTAAATAAGTTACACTGTACTAACAGTGCATTTTGTTTGCTTTTTATTGTTGTTGGCTTGATTTATTTTGCTTGTCACTTAGGCTTATATTGAAGTTTGTTTGCATTCAGGAAATGAATGGGGAGATGGCCCACCAGTTCTAAAATAAAGAGGATACTAACATGTAATTAAACATTTACCATCAATCCTCTAGAAAAAAAATTATGCAGAAATTACTAAAAGCTGACTTTTGAATCACAGTGATTAGATCTCCAAGGGATCTAAGATAACTTCCTCTCATTTTTAAAAATAATATATTTTTTTATTGATTTCAGAGTGGAAAGATGAGGGAGAGATAAAAACATCAGTGATCAGAGAGAATCATTGATTGGCTGCCTCCTGCACGCCCCACACTGGGGATCAAGCCCCACAACTTGGGCATATGCCCTGAATGGGAATCGAACCATACTTCCTGGTTCATAGATCGATGCTCAACCACTGAGCAACATGGGCCAGGTGCTTCCCTCATTTTTAAGATGAATGTGTTAAAGCCCAGAGAAATGAAATGACTGTCCAAGGTCACATAGTTTCCTAGCAAAAAGTCATTGTCAGGAACTAAAGAATTAGGTTTCCAGACCCCTCATCCAAAGCTTTTTCCCCTCCATTTTCTCTTTAACATCCACGTTCTTTCATGAGGCAGATCCCCTATAGGCCATGACTTTTCCAGTGTGCCTAGGCAGCGAGGGAGTATGTGTCGCGTGTGGATGTGTCATCCCAACTTTGCCCTCAAGTCAGGCCCCACACTCCTAAACATCTCTTGAATCCATCCACTTCTCTCCATCGCCACCACCACTGTCCAACCCACGCTCCAATCTCTCCCAGTGGACCACTGTCACAACCTCCTGTCTGATCTTCCTGCCTTTTCTCATGACCCTCTCTACACAGGATCCACAGGTATGGTCTTACAAATAAATCACATCATGGCAAGTCTCTTAGGATAAAGCCAAGCTCTATAACAAGATCTACTCACATCGCCTGGTCTGGAGCCTGTCTCTCGTGCCACTGATTTCCCATCACTCTCCTTTGGTCTCTGCACTCCAGTGCACCAGACTTCCAGTCCCTGGTCCATGTAGCTCTGGATTCGGACCATTGTTCTCTCTTCTGCCTTGTAATGTTCTTTCCTCCATTCCTCCCCTCTCTTCCTCCCCACCATCACACACACACACACACACACACACACACACACACACACACACACACCCCTCTTGCAGGGGTAACACTTATCTTCAAACCTTAGCTGTCATTTGACATCCTCTGGGAGGCTTAGTCTGCCCCCAATTAGCAGTCCCTCCTCCTCCCTTTGCTAAATTATTCTTTTGCCCTTAAACTTCCTCTTTCATGATAGTCACCACTTATATTTGCTTGTGCAAAAGCCTTCCTTAAACTTTGGAAGAGGATGGATCTTAGTGACATATGGACATGTAATACAGACTATAAACGTTTACTGAATGAAACAATGAATCGGGACAGGGACCATTGGTTTTTAAAAGTTGGACACAGCTGGATTCAAGTGCCCCCTTCCTCACAACCTAAAGGTATAGCCTTGGGCTTGTTATATAACCTGTCTATGATTTAGTTTTCTTATCTGGAATGACACTGGTACCTATCTCTAGATTGTTGGGAGACTTAAAGGATATAATACATGGTAAGTAACGCCCACCAACTCAATAATAATTCCTTTACTTAGCCCTCCTTCCATATTTTTTATCCCTTCTAAAATTAAATGCATAAGAACGTTAGTTAACAGTGATATTTCTTAAATTAACTAAATTCTGTTAGTCAATAAATTTATAAAGCTTCAGAACTAAAGGAATCCTAAATCTGTACTTACTAGCAGAACCCACATCTGTCTGTCTTCAACAGAGGCAACAGTGCCAATGAGGGGGGAGTCAGATTGTAAGGGGGCTCTAGGATATTTGTAAGGTTTGGATTTGAAACCTGGATCTCTCTGACCTTCTGCAAGTTTCTTAACAATATAGTGCTTCAGTATATTCAAATGTAAAGATTAATGCTGGTATATGTAAATTTCCAGTACCTATTGTCTTTCAATAAATTCTTTGTATTTTCATGAGGAGGAGAATGGTAATCATGAGGAAGAGGGAAACGATAATTGGAAAATGGGAGGAAAATATCTAATTGTCAAGGATATTGTTAAAGATTAGGTGTAATTTAGATAAAAAGTATTATGTTCACCTGTTCAACAGATGATAGCTATGACTACTATCAGATTTTCATTTATTGCTGTGCATTCGTTTTCTTAATCACCTGTACCTCCCTCCACCTCTTCCCAGATTTTAAGCCTAAGCAGTATCATGTCTTTGCCCTCTACAAATTCAGTGTCTTTACCCCAAACACACATTTCTTTGCGTATTTTACAGAAAAGCAAAAGGAGAAGTGGATATTTATACTTCATTTGACATGCTGCATGATTTTGATAGCCTGTGTTCAGTTCTTCTTAATTATTAGAGTTAGAAAAGACCTCAGGCCTTAAATCATTCAAAGTTCCTCATTTTCCACCTGAGTAGACCAAAGGTTAGAGAAGTTGACTGCCTGGGAGGCACTACTGTGTAGTGACCACAAGATGAACTCTGAGGTAGCACAGACCTGAGTTTGAATACACTTTCCACCAATTACAAGTTGACCTTAGACCAGTCACTAAATCTTTCTGAGCTTCCTTCCATCCCTCCTTTATGAACTGATAAGTTATGCAAAGGATTATATGCGTTTTTAAAAATAAATAAATATGTGTGTGTGTGTGTGTGTGTGTGTGTGTGTGAATTCAACAGATGATAGCCATGACTACTATCAGATTTTCATACACACACACACACACACACACACACACACACACACACACACTAGAGGCCTGGTGCACAAAAATTCGTGCACTCGAGGCAGGGGTCCCTCAGCCCGTCCTGCACCCTCTCGCAGTCTGGGAGCCCTCGGGGGATGTCCAACTGACGGCTTAGGTCTGCTCCCGGTAGGCTGCTGCGGAGGCGGGAGAGGCTTCTGCCACTGCCGCTGTGCTCGCCAGCCATGAGCCCGGCTTTTTTATTATATAGGATGAATGGATTTACAAAGGAAATGAGGTCATGTAACAAAAGGGCCCAGGAGAGTGTCCATCAGCACTCAATTCACAGTAGGTCTTTGTCTAGGGCAGCCGTGGGCAAACTACGGCCTGCAGGCCGGATCCGGCCCGTTCGGCTGTTCTATCCGGCCCGCGGAGCCAAAAGAACGGAGGGTTCTCTTGCTCTCCCCTCCGCTCCTTTACTTTGAATTTATATTAGTTCACACAAACACTCCATCCACGCTTTTGTTCCGGCCCTCCGGTCCAGTTTAAGAACCCATTGTGGCCCTCGAGTCAAAAAGTTTGCCCACCCCTGGTCTAGGGTCACAGGAAGTAGGGCTTAGACATGCCTTCTGACTTCAAATAGTCTCTGACTCATTCCAGATCCCCCCCTTCTTAGCCTTATTTGAGTTGTTGATCTTCCTGGCAATTTATTGTCTGCTCTTTCTCAGGAGCAGGGATAAACCTCCCAGAATGGGCTGCCATGGCAGAATTCACTTTTTAAAACAAAGCATGTCCCCAAGCCACTGATACCTTACTTTGATTCTAAATAGGCTTTTACCCCTGCACTCTGCTTATTTCTTCAAGTATCCCCAAAGGATTAGAGAGAACCGTAAATGTATGCATTGTGGCATAATCATAAAGGCTATGATACTATCCCATTTTTGTCACTTAATCCCCACAGAATGAATGATCATGAGAGAATGATTCCATCTTCACTGAGACGTATTAGAAGTTCTGAATTCTAAGTGATGTGAAGTGCAGCCTGGTATTATTCAGATGCCGGTTCTCCTTGAAAGCGCTTTCACTCCACAGGCCAGCCAGGACCTGTTTCTTTGTCCTCTGTTGGAAAGTCTTCTCACAGTCTGGGCTCTCAGGTGGCATACACCACTGTCTTTTCACTCCCTCAGCTACTGCTGCCTGAAGCCATTCTTACCCATGGTGGCCTCTGATAGCTTAAAAAAAATTTTTTTTTAAGTATATTCAGTGGTGATGCTAAGGAAACAGAATCAGACCTAGAAGTTCATAAGCTGAGGGGCAAGCCCAAGTCACCATAAAAATCTCCTTATGGCTCTTTATCACTTCAGGTCAGGAAATTAATTGTTTTGGATCCTAAGAAACGGCTGACTACCTTCCAAGCTCTCCAGCACCCATGGGTCACAGGTAAAGCAGCCAATTTTGTACACATGGATACTGCTCAAAAGAAGCTCCAAGAATTCAATGCCCGACGCAAGCTTAAGGTAAGATGGCATTTGATTTGTTTGTTTTAAAGATGTCTCCCTTATCTTGAACTATCAAAGACAATTCCACCATTCTTCATCTAATACTATTTCCTGCGGTAACAGAAAAATCCTGCCTTGAGATCCCAACCGTGCTGGCATAAAGCCACTTACAGTCTTAAATTATCCGTGATAGTAATTTACTGTTAACTAAAGGAAATGTGTTGTATATTGTATATCACTGCTTCTCATTTACTTAAAGCTGACCTGCTTAAATGGCATTGTTTAGGAAACTGATACTTATTCAGAAAGTTGTCTTCTTCCTTGAATATGTGAATATTGGGAAACAATCTTTAAAAACTATGTTTTATAATATACATAAATAATTAGCATATTTGGTAAAAATTTTAAAAATTCAAATGATATAGAAAATTATCCAGAGAAATATATCTTTTTTATAAGGCATATGTGTAATAGAGAAAATAGCTTTTCTTTTATATATTGGTGTTTAGGACCAGCTATATATACAAGGATTTTAGAGAATAGCTGGGGGCAAAAAATGGTGCCTCTACTCAGACATCACTTATAGGCCAATACTAAATAAACCTGAAGGGTTTCATGGTTAAACTAATTTAAAATACTCTGGATTAAATAACCTTAACTTAACTCGGTATTTCTCAAATAAATCTGACCATGGAACTCTTTTATCCCTATAACCTCTATTATAATACATCTATGGAACCAATGTTTCATGAAACAAATACTTCGGGAAACACACTCTAAAATTTTTGAAAACTGTACAAACACATTTACTCAGGTTTTCAATTGTCCAGATAATTAAATACACAGACCGGTTTGGGATTAAAGAGATTTTTCTGTTATTTTTCCAAATGAGTTTTCATATAACAATCTTGGTATAATAATATTTTGAAAGATTGAACACTAACATAAAAAGCAAACTTCCTAAATGCAAAGTAGAGATTGGGCTCTAGTTTGGGATTTTCAGTGGCGGTGACACCTGACCCTTCTCTGTTTCCAATCAGGCAGCAGTGAAGGCCGTGGTGGCCTCCTCCCGGCTGGGCAGTGCCAGCAGCAGCCATGGCAGCATTCAGGAGAACCAGAAGGCCAGCCGAGAGCCATCTCCAATACAGGATGTCAGTGAAGCTGTTGAAGCTGTTCCAGAACAGAAAGTTAAAAAAGATGGGGCCCAATTGGCAGCTGAGATGGCAGAGGCTGAGCTGATGAAGATATGGGCTCCAGAAGAAGATCAAGATGCTGATACAAATGATGTTGAGGCCAACATGATGGTGCCCGAGTCACAAGAGGATGGGATAGAGGTGGCTGACCCAGAAGTAGAGGAGAGTCCAGCAGAGGAGCAGCTGAACATTGTGGAGGAAGAAGTAGACCCTCAAGAAGAGCAAGAAGAGCCTGCTCTGGGATTTGGAGCTGAGCAGAATGATGTGGTCCTGCCAGAGCACTAAGCTGGCTTCTTTCCAATCGGGAAGCCAACTCCTGGTACTTTATACATTTCGTTCTTCAGCAAGGAAGGTGTGGAAGCATGATGTGCGCTATAGTGATTCTGTTTTTGAGGTGCAAAAAAATACATATATATCGGTTGGTAATCCTAACTTCAATGCATGTGACTGCTTTATGAAAAATAATGTTTTCTATGGTATGTAATGGATACTTAATACCAATGAGAGTTAAATTTGAAATTATAAGTGAACACAACATTTAAAAACATGCATTTTCAGGGACCAGTAGCACACATTTGAAGTAAATATTAACAACTGGTTTTTGCTTTGAAAACCTAACCATCCAGTACCCTTTGGATTTCTTCACAAGGCAGTCATCTCTTTGGGCTGTTCTTCAGCCAGTATTAGGTAGTGCTCTAAGATGTATTTCTATGACATTCACATTTTACTTATCATCAGTGTGTTTAAAGTGTTTACAAGGAGATGGTTCTACTTTATAGTTGTATGGCATGTGCAAAAAAACCCACAACAGTAAGAAACTGAAGCATCCTTTAAGGGCCATGAAGCCATATGCTCCAAAGCTTGTGTAGAGAATGCTTTTTTATTTTATCCTTAGTTATATATTCTATATTACTAATAACCAAAAATATTCTATCATACAATTGCTCCATTTTACAATCCTAGGGAAAGTATTTTACCAATTCATCCTTCATTGCTATCTAATGAGATGTCCTTCTCATGGACAACACTTAGGGAGGGAGTGAAAAATTTTAGGGAAGCCCTAACTGGTTTGGCTCAGTAGATGGAGTGTCAGCCTGCGGACTGAAGGTTCCCAGGTTCACTTGGTCCCAGGTTTGATTCCGGTCAAGGGCGCATGCCTGGGTTGCAGGCTGGGTCCCCGATAGGGGGGTCGTGC